>NC_083241.1:43967846-44629721 GCF_032191835.1 Heteronotia binoei
TATGAAGAAAGGTTGAAACGCTTAGGGCTCTTTAGCTTGGAGAAACGTCGACTGTAGGGTGACATGATAGAGGTTTACAAGATAATGCATGGGATGGGAAAAGTAGAGAAAGAAGTACTTTTCTCCCTTTCTCACAATACAAGAACTCGTGGGCATTCGATGAAATTGCTGAGCAGAAAGGTTAAAACAGATAAAAGGAAGTACTTCTTCACCCAAAGGGTGATTAACATGTGGAATTCACTGCCACAGGAGGTGGTGGCGACCACAAGCATAGCCACCTTCAAGAGGGGGTTAGATAAAAATATGGAGCAGAGGTCCATCAGTGGCTATTAGTCACAATGTGTTCGTGCATGTGTGTGTGTGTATATATATATATTTGGCCATGTGTGACACAGAATGTTCGACTGGATGGGCCATTGGCCTGATCTAACATGGCTTCTCTTATGTTCTTAGGAACGCAGTTCTGGCTGGTTTGACAGCAGGGGGTGTGATCTAATATGCAAATGAGTTCCTGCATTTTTTTCTACAAAAAAGCTCTGTGTGAAACATTGGTGATGTTATGGGGGTGGCCTAATATACAAATGAGTTCCTGCTGGACTTTTTCTATAAAAGCCCTGGATAGATAGATAGATATATAAGCCCATGAGCAGAACACCAAAAGAGGGAATTAAAATCCAACACCTCACTCTCCTTGGCCAATTAGCATTTCTACATTCAATTTCTGTTTGAACTGAGATATTTATGACAACAATTACAGACTTAATTGCTGCATTTTAAACACATTGGCGCAAACGATGTCGTCGTAATTTCTACGGTGCCAGCAACCGCAAGGACTGTCGTTATTTCCCACCCCGAATTCTGCACATGCAGCTCAGTTTTGTGAAGCTGAACTCCACGTTCAGCGCTTACCCCACCCCCTAGTTGTGCAATGCACTCTCCCCACATAATCCTCTCGGAACTGGCTTATTTCCCTCTCAGAACTGGCTTATTTCCCACCTCAACCTTTCATTTAAAACAAATAAAAAAGGAAGGGGCGTCTGCAGTGATCAGCTACCAGAATACCCTGCCTTTAAAACAGCCACAATTCAACTCCCATGAGGCCAGCTGCCCTCCCTTCTCGGAAACAAGCAAACTGACTCCAGTTATATGTAAAAAAAAAAAAAATGTTTTATACATTTTAAGAAAAAGTCGCAGAAATCAATAAGGCGCAAGGCGGCCAGCCCTTTCTTGCTCGAAGTATCTTATTTCATAAGTGAGATAATCCCCTCCCTTTAGCAGGAAGATACAGATGTCTGTCCTAGACTGGCCACAAGACAAGGTTTAATGATCGGCTGCATCTAATCCCTCTGGATTGTTTCATTGATCCGTACGCCAGCCAGGAGGTGAAATAAAAAAGCAGCAGCAGCAATCGTCGTCTGCTCAAACAATTACAGGGCTTTCTAGAATGGTATCGCTTCACTCTGCTCTGGTAAGACCTCACCTGGAGTATTGTGTTCAGTTTTGGGCACCACATTTTTAAGAAGGATATAGACAAGCTGGAACGGGTCCAGAGGAGGGTGACAAAGATGGTGAGGGGTCTGGAGACCAAGTCCTATGAGGAAAGGTTGAAGGAGCTGGGGATGTTTAGCCTAGAGAGGAGGCGGCTGAGAGGTGATTGGATCAGCATCTTCATGTCCTTGAAGGGCTGTCCTATAGAGGATGGTGTGGAATTGTTTTCTGTGGCCCCAGAAGGTAAGACCAGAACCATTGGGTTGAAATTACGGTAAATCAAAAGAGTTTCTGGCTCAACATTAGGAAGAACTTCCAGACCGTTAGAGTGATTCCTCAGTGGAACAGGCTTCCTCCTCGGGAGGTGGTGAGCTCTCCTTCTGTGGAGGTTTTTCAACAGAGGCTAGATGGCCATCTGACAGCAATGCAGATCCTGTGAATTTAGGGGGAGGGGTTTGTGAGTTTCCTGCACTGTGTGTGTGGGGGGGCTGGACTAGATGGCCCTGGAGGTCCCTTCCAGCTCTATGATGAAACATCACATTGGCAAATAAGAGCTTTCTCCGCAGCCTGGTTTCCATCCTTCACGATAAAAAGGTAAAGGTCGTCCCCTATGCAAGCACCGAGTCGTTACCATGGGGTGACATCACATCAGGACATTTTCTTGGCAGACTTTTTGTGGGGCGGTTTGCTGTCGCCTTCCCCAGTCACCTACACTTTCCCCCGAGCAAGCTGGGTACTCCTTTTACAGACCTCGGAAGGATGGAAGGCTGAGTCAAGCTTGAGCCGGTTACCTGAACCCAGCTTCCGCCAGGATTGAACTCAGGTCGTGAGCAGAGCTTGGATTGCTGTACTGCAGCTCTTCCACTCTGCGCCACGGGGCTCTATCCTTCAGGGTGCAGAGAGACATATATTCAGGCCCAGCTCTGCTCTCAACAGTACAGGAAAGAAGCATCGTATGGAGGATGGGTGCCGCACCCTGCTATGCCCACGGGGATGCAAATGAGATTTCCAACCATTTACATACATCCCATGCTAATTCAACCCAGGTTTTCTGAATCTGTTAATTTTATATTCTGCTATTGGTTTTTAACTTTGTACCACTTGGCATTCCAAACCCTACCAGCTGTATGTGGCTCTGCTTACTGCACCTCATTCCTCGTCTGAAGAAGTGTGCATGCACGCGAAAGCTGGCGTTCCGAATAAAACCACGTTGGTCTTAAAGGAGCAACCGACGCCTAGTGTGTTCTACTACTTCAGACCAACATGGCTGCCTATTTGGATCTACATACATTGATTTTGTCACCGAGGCGCTGAGCATCGTGTCTAATGACAGCTAAAGTGGTAATACAAGCATGGCAAATGTACCTTGACCTGGACGGTCCAGGTTAGCCCAATCTCATCAGATATCAGAAGCTAAGCAGGGTTGGATCCTGTTGAGCATTTGGATGGGAGAGCACCAAGGAAGTCCAGGGTTGCTACGCAGAGGCAGGCAATGGGAAACCACCTCTGTTCATGTGCCTTGATGTGGATTGCACAGGTTAGCCTGACCTCATCAGATTTGATAAGCTAAGCAGGGCCAGCCCTGGTGGGTACGTGGATGGGAACCCACCAAGGAAGTCCAGGGTTGCTCTGCAGAGGCAGGCAATGGGAAACCACCTCTGTGGGTCCCTTGCCTTGACATGGATGGCCCAGCCTAGCCTAATCTCACCAGATCTTGGAAGCTAAGCAGGCTCGGCCCTGGTTCAGACTTGGATGGGAGACCCCCAAGGAAGTCCAGGGTTGCTACGCAGAGGCAAGCAACGGCAAACCGCCTTTGAACGTCTCCTGCCTTGAAAACCCTGTGGGAATGCCAGAAATGTTAGCTGCTCTGAGCCCGTAAGGGGAGGGCGGGATACAAATCTAATGAAATAAAATAATAAATTAAAAGGTTGTGATTTGACAGCCCTTTCCCCCACTACCATCCCAGATGTTGGCCACGCAGGCATGGTACCCAGCTTTGGGTGACCCGTCCTGTCCAAATCTATGCTTTTATTTATTTGTTTGATCTTAGAAACCACTTATTAATTCCCCCCCCCCCGCCTGCCCCCCAGAGAGAGTTTCCCAGAGGGTAATCCCAAGAACGCAACCGCCGGATAATACTCCATTAAGCAACCTCATCCTTTACATTGTAACTGAAGGCTCACATAAAAGCCTTTTATTGTTTTTTTTCTAAGCGCCTTGTCAAAATGTCAGGCAAGCACTAAGTGCTGGGTGAAACGCTTGAGAAATTTGACAAGAACACTTATTAACCATGATATCTTAAATAGCCCGTATTCAAAACAAGGCAAATATTTGCAAAACGCAAGCCCCAAAATCGGATTATTACAAAACGATCGCCTGTGCTTTCATTAGGTTGTCTCCGGAGTGTTTTTTTTTTTCATTATCCGCGTGTGAATTTTGATACAGTCGAAATAGGTAACAGTCCTGTTTTGTTGCAGAGAGTAATTAACTCAGACGCCCAAATTTTATTGCAGCATAAGCTTTCAAGAAACACAGCTTTCTTCGTCAGATGCATCTGATGAAGACAGCTGTCTTCCTTGAAAGGTTATGCTACAATAAAATGTGTTAGTCTTAAAGGCGAAGAAGAAGAAATTGGATTTACAATCCACCTTTCACTACCCGAAGGAATCTCAGAGCAGTTTTACAAATCATCCAGTCTCAGAGCAGTTTACAAATCTCCTTTCCCTTCCTCTCCCCACAACAAACACCCTGTGAGGCAGGTGGGGCTGAGAGAGCTCTGACAGAAACTGCTCTTGAGAGGACCAGCTCTGCAAGAACTGTGACTGATTTGAGGTCACATCGGCAGGTGCAAGTGGAGGAGTGGGGAATCAAATCCAGTTCTTGAAGATAAGAGTCCCTGCACTTCACCACTACACCAAACTGGTGCTACCGGATTCTTTACTAGTGTGCACGTGTGCATGCCTAGAAGTCATGGTTGACTTCTGGCACTCCCTCCTGGGGCTTGAACAAGAATAATAAGAAAGAAGAAGAAGAAGAAGTCAGATTTATATCTCGCCCTGTACTCTGAATCTCAAGAGTCTCAGAGCGGCTCACAATCTCCTTTACCTTCCTCCCCCAACAGAAACCGTGTGAGGTGGGTGGGGCTGAGAGAGCTCTCACAGCAGCTGCCCTTTCAAGGACAAACTCTGTGAGAGCAATGGCTGACCCAAGGCCATTCCAGCAGCTGCAAGTGGAGGAGTGGGGAATCCAACCCGGTTCTCCCAGATAAGAGAGCTATGGCTGACCCAAGGCCATTCCAGCAGCTGCAAGTGGAGGAGTGGGGAATCAAACCCGGTTCTCCCAGATAAGAGAGCTACGGCTGACCCAAGGCCATTCCAGCAGCTGTAAGTGGAGGAGTGGGGAATCAAACCCGGTTCTCCCAGATAAGAGTCCGCGCACTTAACCACTACACCAAACTGGCTCTCAGAGAGGTGCCTTGTTATTACCTGCCTCTGTGTCCAGGCCCTGGTATTTCTTGGAGGTGTCTCATCGAAGTACTCGCCAGGTCCGACCCTGCTTAGCTTCTGATGAGATCAGGTTAGGCTGAGCCATTCAGATCAAGGCTAAATCGTGTTGGTCTCTAAGGTGCAGCCAGACTCAAATCTAGCCGGCGAAAGAGGAAAATGCTGGAGACAGACACGTCTTCGAGAACACTTCATTCTACGAATCACAGCGGGGAAAGTCTGAGAGCAGGAGCTGCTACTTCAAGAGTAAGTCAGTGCAACACTGCAGGGACTGATGACTGATGGCACTGTCCCGCCAGACTCCCCTAGAGCTACCAGAAACACGCTGCTCCTTAACTACGTTGAAACCGCACAGGGCCCTCCCGAGCCTGAACGGTGAAGTGTATGAAAATTACACACCTCCTTGTAACATCTGCACACCTGAATTACATGCTGGTTCTCTGCCAGACCTAATAATCATTCTGGTTCAGAGCATCCGCTGCACGGTCCCAAGCGGCAGCCACTGCCGCCTCTCTGAGTCAAGCCGCACCGGAACCTGTACGATACCCTCACGCAGAGTTTCACCGCAAACCCAGCATCACAGTTCCAGGAGGCAAGATCGGGGAAGGCTTCGGCCTCTGTCTCAGTTGGCGTTCCAGGATATTGGACCAGGGTATTCAGACGGGATATTGGACCAGATGGACCCTCACTGGTCCAGTCCAGCAGGGCTCATCTTACATTCATGAAATTCAGCAAGATAATATCCGGAAAGCACCCTGAATCCTGAAGACACTATGTGATTATTATTAATATTAATAGCCTGTTTGGCGTAGTGGTTAAGTGTGCAGAGGACTCTTATCTGGGAGAACCAGGCTTGATTCCCCACTCCTCCACTTGTAGCTGCTGCAACGGCCTTGGGTCAGCCATAGCTTCTGTAGGAGTTGTCCTTGAATGGGCAGCTGCTGTAGGAACTCTCTCAGCCCCACCTACCTCACAGGGTGTCTGTTGTGGGGAGAGGGGAGGTAAAGGAGATTGTGACCACTTTGAGACCCTGAGAATAGGGCGGGATATAAATCCCATATCATCATCATCGGGAGTTAAATACAATAAAAAAAGATGTGTGAAAAAGATCTAGGGGTCTTAGTGGATCATACACTGAACATGATTCAACAGTGTGATGCGGTGATTAAAAGGGCAAATGCAGTTTGGGGCTGTATCAACATAACTATAGTATCCCGATCACATGAAGTGATGGTATAGCTTTACTCTGCTCTGGTAAGACCTCACATGGAGTGTTGTGTATAGCTTTGGCCACCACATTTTAAGAAGGATATAGACAAGCTGGAAGGGGTCCAGAGGAAGGCGACGAAGATGGTGAGGGGTCTGGAGACCAAGTCCTACGAAGAAAGGTTGAAGGAGCTGGAGATGTTTAGCCTGGAGAGGAGGCAGCTGAGAGGTGATAGGATAACCATCTTCAAGTACTTGAATTTGAAAAAAACCCAGGTGCCATCAGGAGGTCCACCAGTGGGGCTAGAAGCCCTCCCACTGTGCCCCCACCCCCCAAGCACCAAGAATACAGTAGCCTGGTTTCTTCTGGGCACAAGTGGAGATTGTCTCTTTTGTACAGCTCCCGTTTGTTCCAAAAAGCATCCCAGTGCCTAATAAACTTAAACCCTTCTTCCCTACACCATCATCTCATCCACACATTGAGACTTCTAATTTGTGCCTGTGTCTCCGGCCCTGCACGAGAAACAGGTAGCATTTCTGAAAAGGCTACCTTGGAGGTCCTGGCCTTCTGCTGTCTAGCAGCCTACATTTTTCTTCCAGGACCTCACAACTGCATTTCCCCACACTGTTGGTACCAACATGCACCATGACCACAGGCTCCTCCCCAGCACTGTCTATCAGCCTATCTACAGCACGCATAATGTCCATTACCTTCGCACCAGGCAGGCAAGTCACCATACTCTCTCTACCACGTGCATAACTTCATACTTCTCTATTGTGTCCCTCCTGAGTTGTCTCTTTTCTAAACTGTAAAGTCGCAGACTCTTCAGCCTTTCTTCCTAGGGAAGGTGTGGTCTAACCTTTTCCCATCCTTTCCCCAGCTCTGCAGTGTCCCTTTTGAGATACGGTGGCCAGAAAGGCCCAGCATTCCAAACGAGGACAGTCTCATCCAGGAGCAAAGCAATAAGACCATGAGCTTTTTGTTCTCTGTCGACACAAGAAGCGCTTTGGCTTGGAAGTGGCAACGCAGCTGGGCAAAAGAGAACCCGCCAGCCGTCTCCCCACTGTGCCAGCCTGCTCCCTGTTGGCCAAGAGACTCCAAATCTATGCAGGAATGGAGAAAGAGGTCTACCGAGTCTTACGAGGAACTGTGTCTGGTGTGAGCATGAATAGCTGCACGCCAAAATAAGAAGCGGAAATTGAGACGGCTTTGTGTCTTCTAAGAAACTTGGCACCCGCAGAGTGCAGAAAAAAACAACCCACAGAACTTTCTTTTCATGTTCCTAATTTTTAAATCTTTAGTCACTTCTGGCAGCTTGAGTGGCTGGTCCTTTCTAAGCGGTTCTCTTCCTCTCGACAAAAGCAGAACTTGTCAAACGTGTCGATTAGCCAACATCAGGGGATCCATCTGTCCTGCCGCCGTCTCATCTCTGCGGTTCTCCCCCCAAGAGACTGCCGTTTAAGGCAAAGCCAGTCCATCCATCTCCGAGACATTCTAATTAGCGTGTTTATCGAGAAATCTGACTGAAAACGGCAGGGGCAGCAAGCAAGACTGCACGGCACAGACATCCTCACCTGGATGGGATCGGGCACGATAATTATTTGCCTAGCCCTGTGGGGAGGCTTCGCATTTTGCAAGCAAGAAAAGAGAAGAGAGAGAGAGAGAGACGCACACAGGCTGTGGGGGAAATATCTTTGGAGAATCTGAGATTTATTTTATTGGCTTCCTTCATACCCCCCACCTTTCTCCCCGATTGTGACCCAAGATGGCTTCCAATATTCTCTTCTCCTCCATTTTATCCTCAAAACAACCCTGTGAGGTAGGCGGAGGTGAGAGTGTGGGACCGGCCCAAGGTCACTCCGCGAGTTTCCATGGCAGAGCAGGGATTCAAACCGGAGTCTCCTGGATTCTAGTCCAGCAGTCTTTAACCATTACGCCAGGCTGTCTCTCTAACTTGACTTCTGCTCCACACCCAGAAGATAGCAAAATTTTAAAAAAAGAAAACCTCAAGGATTCCCGGCAAATTGGCCTGGAGAAAAATTGCTGCCCGGTCCCAAAGGGGTACCAGCCTCTGTCACCAATAGCAATTAAAAACAAGGATGTCAAAATCATTTGTTATGAGGGCCAGATCTGACATTAATGAGATCTTGCAAAGGAAGCTCTGGCTCTTTCCTTCCTTCCCCAGGGGACCAGGAGGGGACGGAACCTCAGCCAACAGAAGGAAGAGAGGCTTGGCTCAGTAGCTCTGCTGTGTGATTGCCTGGCAAAGCAAACTATCCCTCCCCTCCTTCCTCTCCAAAGGAGGAGCCTCAGTCAATGGAGAAAATAGATTTCCTCTGTAGCTACTGTGTGATTGAGCAAGCCTGGCAAAGATAGATAGATAGATAGATAGATAGATAGATAGATAGATAGATAGATAGATAGATAGATAGATAGATAGATAGATGATAGATAGATGATAGATAGATGATAGATAGATAGATAGATAGATAGATAGATAGATAGATAGATAGATAGATAGATAGATAGATGATAGATAGATAGATGATAGATAGATAGATGATAGATAGATAGATAGATGATAGATAGATAGATAGATAGATAGATAGATAGATAGATAGATAGACAGACAGACAGACAGACAGACAGACAGACAGACAGACAGACAGACAGACAGACAGACAGACAGATAGATAGATAGATAGATAGATAGATAGATAGATAGATAGATAGATAGATAGATAGATAGATAGATAGATAGATAGATAAATTTATTGTCATTGTTCTCAACAAAAAGAGAGCAACGAAATGAGGTGCTCTTCCACAAACATACCAACACATCAAACACACATATTCATAAACCATTTAAACTACATCTAAAACCATTTAAATACATCTAAAACAGATAATCCTTCATAACCCTGCATTTAACCTAACCACAGCACTTGGATAGAAACTGTCCTTAAATCTGTTTGTCCTAACCTTCAACACTCTATACACACAAAGCAAGCTCTCCCTCCCCCCTTCTTCTCCAAGGGAGGAGCCTCAGCCAATGGAGAAAATAGAGGCTTTCCTCCGTAGCTGCTGTGCAATTGAGGAGGAGAAGAAGGAGACTGGATTTATACTCCGCACTTTACTACCCAAAGGAGTCTCAGAGTGGCTTACAATGGCCTTTCCCTTCTCCTGCCTACATCCAGACACCCTGTGAAGTAGGTGGGGCTGAGAGAGCTCTGACAGAACTGCTCTTGAGAGGAACAGAGAGAGAACTCTTGCGAGAACTTGTGGCTGACCCAAGGTCACTCCAGCAGTTGCATATGAAGGAGTGTGGGAATCAAACACAGTTCTCCCAGATAAGAATCCATGCACTTCACCACTGCACCAAACTGACACATATATATATGCAACTATATATATCAACTAATGCATGATGTGGAAGATTCTATTTCCAGAGTCAGATCTCAGTCTCCAAAAACACAAAAGAGAACAATGGAAATGGTGGGAATGGAGCGTAGGGAGGAGTGCCTCATAAGCCCTCTAGCCAAGGCTTCACGGCCCTCTTTTTGGTGTCACCCCACAGTTCGGGAAAGGCTGCCCCAGAGACTACAGGGAAACGGTCCATGCAGGGCTCAAAGAAGCTACAACCAGCTATCTCCGGCACTGGCAGCAAATATTGCTGCTTTCAATTAGGGGAGATGCATTCCCATGGGCGAGCTGCCCCTGATAATAACTGGGCAGCCACATTCTGAACCAGCCGACATTTCTGGGCTGTCTCCATGGCCGCCCCATTAAAGAGTGCATTAGAGTAGCCCAAGGATTTTAAAAAGCAGAGATTTCCATGGCCAGGCAAGCTGAACTGAAACAAGAGGAGAGTCAAAAACAACAATATATATAAAGGCAAAGGCAGTCCCCTGTGCAAGCACCAGTCGTTTCCGACTCTGGGGTGACGTTGCTTTCACAACATTTTCACGGCAGAATTTTTACAGGGTGGTTTGCCGTTTCCTTCCCCGGTCATCTACACTTTCCCCCCAGCAAGCTGGGGACTCATTTGACCGACCTCAGAAGCATGGAAGGCTGAGTCAACCTGAGCCGGCTACCTGAAACCAGCTTCCGCCGGGATCGAACTCAAGTCGTGAGCAGAGAGTTCAGACTGCAGTACTGCAGCTTTACCATTCCGCGCCATGGGGCTCTGAGACACACACACACAGAGCTGGTGAGGGTACTTTGGGTTATCACAGTTAAGGGTGACATGACAGCACTATAGACGATCCCCTCTCTGAAAGATCCATCAGAAAACATATCAGGATAGCTTAATCTAAGCACTCAATGTCTGGACAGCTTCTGCCTTCCTAGCAATGAATCCACTTCTCCAGAGAGGCCCTGGAGGGAGCATGGAAGAGCCATGCCTTGGGAACCCAAGACCCTGGAGGCCCTGTTTGCATGCAGAAGGTCTTACGTTCAGTCTCTGGCATCGCCCACTCAAGGATGGAAGAAACCGATACAACCCTACCTGAGGCCTTACTGCACCCCTGTCAGGTAGACGGACGCATTACTCAGCTAGATTTGGTCTCCCTATAAATCTGGGGTCCCCAGGTTTTATGAGTCTGCAGGCCCCCTGGGAATTCTGGCACACTGTGGAAGGTGCAGTTACAAAATGGCTGCTGTAGGAGCTGGAGCCCGCCCCAATATGTCCCGGCTACAACCAGGATTTCCCAGCTACAACCTGGGGGCTGGCAACTCTACAAGCAGGCCAAAGAAGAAACTGAATCATGATAATTTATATCAGTTTTGGGCACCACATTTTAAGAAGGATCTAGACAAGCTGGAACGGGTCCAGAGGAGGGAGACGAAGATGGTGAGGGATCTGGAGACCAAGTCCTATGAGGAAAGGTTGAAGGAGCTGGAGATGTTTAGCCTGGAGAGGAGGTGGCTGAGAAGTGATAGGATCACCATCTTCAAGTCCTTGAAGGGTTGTCCTATAAAGGATGGTGTGGAGTTGTTTTCTGTGGCCCCAGAAAATAGGGCCAAAACCAATGGGTTGAAATTAAATCAAAAGAGTTTCCGGCTCAACATTAGGAAGAACTTCCTGACTGTTAGAGCGGTTCCTCAGTGGAACAGGCTTCCTCCTCGGGAGGTGGTGGGCTCTCCTTCCTTGGAGGTTTTTCAACAGGGACTAGATGGCCGTCTGACAGCAATGAAGATCCTGTGAATTTAGGGGGAGGTGTTTGTGAGTGTCCTGCATTGTGCAGGGGTTGGACTGGATGACCCTGGAGGTCCCTGCCAACTCTAGGATTCTATTAGGAAGAACTTCCTGACCGTTAGAGCGGTTCCTCAGTGGAACAGGCTTCCTCCTCGGGAGGTGGTGGGCTCTCCTCCCTTGGAGGTTTTTCAACAGAGGCTAGATGGCCATCGGACAGCAATGAGGATCCTGTGAATTTAGGGGGAGGGGTTTGTGAGTTTCCTGCATTGTGCAGGGGGTTGGACTGGATGACCCTGGAGGTCCCTTCCAACTCTACGATTCTATGATTAGGAAGAACTTCCTGACCGTTAGAGCGATTCCTCAGTGGAACAGGCTTCCTCCTCGGGAGGTGGTGGGCTCTCCTTCCTTGGAGGTTTTTAAGCAGAGGCTAGATGGCCACCTGTCAGCAATGAGGATCCTGTGAATTTAGGGGGAGGGGTTTGTGTGTTTCCTGCATTGTGCAGGGGTTTGGACTAGATGACTCTAGAGGTCCCTTCCAACTCTTATGATTCTATGAATGGTTCAAGAAAGCCTTTTGGGGGGGGGGGAACTGGGGGCTCCTGAGCCACGTTCTGGCCCCCCGTGGGTTTCTGGATGAGTGCCGGTGGAAACGCTAAGCCTTGCAAATAAGAGCAAGGGGCTGTCAACGTCTGGGGCTCCGGGAAGTTTGCCAGACCCTTTGAATATTCAGTCGGCTGCGTTAAGATTCCAAAATACATCTCCCCCACAAACTCACTCCTTCTTCCCCTGAATATATATATATATAACCCCAAGAAAAAATAAATAGATTGGGATGGTGAGTAATAAGGAGTATTGATTTCCAAAGAACCTTCCCTGGGGTTCGCTGCATTATAATGCATTACGGCAGTTAATATCGGCTTGTTTATTTCTTATCGCAGATTTGCGTCCCCGGAGACGGAGATCATTTACTGAAGAACAGTATTTCGGAAGAGACGGATTTGTGCTGTAGGTAGAGAAAGGCAGCAGCCCGACATCTGGATGGATTTATCTCGCGTTCATCGGACCGGCACGCTGATCTTCAAATAGACCAGAGAAGTGGCAGGCAATCTCACAGGAACATGGAGAGGATATCGGGACGGGGGGAAAGACATGGCCCAAACCTGCCCTGTTAATGGCTTCCTCTCATGCAAGAGAGCAACTTCTGCTTGCAAAAAAAGCCCCCTCGGGCTAGAGGGAAAGACAGAAAGACAGACCCATGCCAATTGTCACAGCACAGTGCTGTAGTAACCCCACCCAGAGGACCCTGGTGCCCGTGGGTGCCACTGTGTTGGCCAACACCTTTCCTGGTGCAGACCAAGTGTTTTTAGCAAGTGGGTGGGACAGGTGGGACTTTTGTCCTGCCAAACTTCTGACTGGCTAGCAGAGGTCTGGGCTGATTCCGCACTAATCTTGCTCCACGTCGGGGAGCAAAACCTGCAAATCAAGGGTTTTCCCCGCACAAAATGGTGGCGCGGAGCAGCTGGTGCGAAATCGCTAGCTTGCTCTGGAGAGAAACGGAAGCTTGGCGCGCAGCAAGGTTAGTGCAGAACCAGCCCTGATTGGCTGCACAGATTTGTTTTAAAGCTTGCTTCGGCAGCAGCTGCTGCACCCACAGTGCAACTATCTTCACTATGTGACTGAAGAAGATGATGATATTGGATTTATATCCCGCCCTCCACTCCGAAGAGTCTCAGAGCGGCTCACAATCTCCTTTACCTTCCTCCCCCACAACAGACACCCTGTGAGGTAGATGAAAATATTGGAATTATATCCCGCCTTCCACTCCGGAGAGTCTCAGAGAGGCTCACAATCTCCTTTCCCTTCCTTCCCCACAACAGACACCCTGTGAGGTAGATGAAGATATTGGAATTATATCCCGCCTTCCACTCCGGAGAGTCTCAGAGAGGCTCCCAATCTCCTTTCCCTTCCTCCCCCACAACAGTCACCCTGTGAGGTAGATGAAGATATTGGATTTATATCCTGCCCTCCACTCCGGAGAGTCTCAGAGCGGCTCACAATCTCCTTTCACTTCCTCCCCCACAACAGACACCCTGTGAGGTGGGTGGGGCTGAGAGGTCTTTCACAACAGTTGCCCTTTCAAGGACAACTCTTTCCAGAGCTGTGGCTGACCCAAGGCCATGCTAGCAGGTGCAAGTGGAGGAGCGGGGAATCAAACCCGGTTCTCCCAGATAAGAGTCTGCACACTTAACCACTACACCAAACTGGCTCTCCAGTTTGAAGGTAAGTTGTGGCAGGCATTTTGTTGCTGGCTCCGCCTCCTGTGGCAGCTATTTTGCACCCAGCACCCGAATTCCAAAGGTTCTCCCAGACTCAAAAAGGTCATTGGGGACCCCTTTGCTACAGCCATTTACGCCCACTCAAAAACAGCTGCCCTTTTGGCTTCGAGCCCCTACTGTTAAATTCACCAGCTGGCTCCTGTTAGCATTTTAAAACAAGCGAGTTTAAAAATATAGAGAGATAATAGATACCACATTTCTACTTTGGGGCTCCTTATCGACAGAAGCCAAATAGTTTTTCATAAAAACAATTACAGGAGTCCAAAGCGAAAGCCAAGAAGCTCTTCCAGTTTGGGGCAGCAGGGCTGTGGGGGGAGGGGGGGGAACTCACACATTGTAAAGCCTGTTCCTGAATCACAAAAAGGTGAACGGTTTTGAACTTCCCCCTGGCGCTGAGAAATCTCTGCAGGGGAGCTGGCAAGAGGAGATCTTCTGGCTTTGTCCGGCCTAATTGTTAAGATCTTCTCTGAACAGGACAGAGTCCTTTATACACACACACACAAACGCACAGTTCGAAGGAACAAAACCTTGCCACACACCCAGAACTTGAAGGGTCAAACTGCTCATGCCATTTTGTTCCTTTGGCAGCAAATTCCAGCCCAGGACAGGCAGTGTCCCGAAAGGCGCATGCACCGTTCAGAACCCCAACTGCTTGAGGAGGCACCCAGCAAACTCGGGTTTTTCACAACAGTGGCCTCCTGAAGGGAATTTTTTAAAAAGGAAACAGCTGCCATCTGATTCCCCCTGCACAGAGTCCACAAACCCACTTGAGAGTGACAGAATCAAAAGAATAAAGATTGTCTTCGCAGTTCATTTTTGCTCGAGAAGGAAAAGCCTGCAAGGCAGAACCCAGGACATCAGAATTTATGTCTCTATTTTATTTATGTCACTTAGCGTCTCACATGAAGCTGCCTTCTACTGAATCAGACCACTGGTCCATCAACAGTCTCATCTACACATACTGGCAGCCGCTCTCCAGGGTCTCAGACAGAGAGAGGTCTTTCCCATCACCTCCTGCCTGGACCTTTTTAACTGGGGCTGCCGGGGATTGAACCTGGGACCTTTTGCGTGCCAAGCAGAGGCTCTGCCACTGAGCCACAGCCCCTCCCTTATAATACACGAACACAAGAAGTTGCCTTCTACTGAATCAGGCCCCCTCGGTCCATCAAGGCTGATATTGTCTGCTCAAACTGGCAGCCGCCTCTATAGGGTATCTTTGGCAGATAGAGCGCTTTCCCATAACATTGCCTGGTGCTGTTCAACTGGAGATGCCGAGGATTGAACCTGGGGCCTTCGGCATGCCAAGCAGAGGCTCTGCCACTGAGCCATGGACCCTCCTATAATACACAAACACAAGAAGCTGCCTTATGCTGAAACAGACTCCCTTGGTCCATCGAGTCAGTCTTGTCTACTCAGACTGGCAACCACTCTCCAGGGTCTCAGGCTGAGGTCTTTCCCATCACCTCCTGCCTGGTCTTTTCAACTGGAGATGCCGGGGATTGAACCTGGGACCTTCTGCATGCAAAGCACAGGCTCTGCCACTGAGCCATGACTGTCTCTGAGAATGCTACAAGGTTCAAGCTACAGTAAATAAAATTGTGTACCAAAAGAAATATTTACATAAGAACATAAGAGAAGCCACGTTGGATCAGGCCAATGGCCCCTCTAGTCCAACACTCTGTGTCACATAAGAACATAAGAGAAGCCATGTTGGATCAGGCCAATGGCCCATCCCGTCCAACACTCTGTGTCACACAGTGGCCAACACCTCACCCCCAGCTGCCATCAGGAGGTCCACCAGTGGGGCCAGGACACTAGAAACCCTCCCACTGTTGCCCCTCCCCAAGCAACAAGAATAAAGAGCATCACTGTTCCAGACAGAGAGTTCCAACAATACGCTGTGGTTAATATTTGTACTATATGGTATGTACACAAGACAATAATTAAAAACAAAGCGCTTGATTAACAGACTACAATAAAAGTCACAAAGATTGAGCTTTACTTATGCTGTTATAATTCCCTATACAAAATTCATGAACACACAAAATGACCAACACAAGGCCATACGGATTCTGGCCTCAAAGGCTTTCCTCCGTGATCAGTAGTATATAACACCGTTCTTAAACACACATCTGGGAAATAAACAGTATAAATAAATCCTGACCGGGTGATGTTATCTCATATATTGTGCGGCTTGATGTTAACTAATAAAAAAAAGAGCACGGATCCTTTCACTTGGTAACTGAACTCTCCCACTTCATAATTCATCCAATGATACAATCTGGTCTACCATTTCAGATGTTTCCAGATGTGTGTGGCATCATCCGTGACTTAGGACAAGAAAGAAGAATACTTCAAATAAACGACTAGCCATGTCAATGGTGTCATCAGGAGGCGACTGAGAGGTGATAGGATCACCATCTTCAAGTCCTTGAAGGGCTGTCATATAGAGGATGGTGTGGAATTGTTTTCTGTGGCCCCAGAACATAGGTTCAAAACCAATGGGTTGAAATTAATCAAAAGAGTTTCCGGCTCAACATGAGGAAGAACTTCCTGACCGTTAGAGCGGTTCCTCAGTGGAACAGGCTTCCTCCTTGGGAGGTGGTGGGCTCTCCTTCCTTGGAGGTTTTTCAACAGAGGCTAGATGGCCACCTGACAGCAATGAAGATCCTGTGAATTTAGCGGGAGGTGTTTGTGAGTTTCCTGCATTGTGCAGGGGGTTGGACTGGATGGCCCTAGAGGTCCCTTCCAACTCTATGATTCTATGCGCATGTAAAGCCCAATGGGCTACTGAATGAATTGTGTGTGAGTACTGGTACCATGTGAAAAGATTCATGGTCTGCTTTATACATAAGATATTGTAGTCCAGGGGTGGCCAAACTGTGGCTCGGGAGCCACATGTGGCTCTTTCACACATATTGTGTGGCTCTTGAAGCCCCCATTCCCCATTGGCCAGGGAGAAGGCATTTCCCTCTTTAAATCTATCTGCCAAGCCAGATGGTGGCTTAGAGAATGCATTTAAAGTTAAAGTTGCTTTCTTTCCACCTCCCTCCCCCATCTATTTGCCTTCCTTCCTGCTCTCAAACATCTGATGTTCATTCTATGTGGCTCTTATTTTAAGAAGAAAAAGAAGATGATATTGGATTTATATCCCGCCCTTTACTCTGAATCTCAAAGCGGTCACAATCTCCTTTACCTCCCCCACCACCACAACAGACACCTTGTGAGGTAAGTGGGGCTGAGAGAGGTCTCCTGGAAGTTGCCCTTTCAAGGACAACCTCTGCCAGAGCTATGGCTGACCCAAGGCTATTCCAGCAGCTGCAAGTGGAGGAGTGGGGAATCAAGCCCGGTTCTCCCAGATAAGAGTCCGCACACTTAACCACTACACCAAACACCAAGCAAGTTTGGCCACCCCTGTTGTAACCAGGCCCCTTGTTGTTAATTATTTTATTGTGTACACCATATCGTAAACGTATTTCTTTTTATACAAATTTTTTATCTGCTGTAGTTTGAGCTTTGCAGCATTCTTGGTACATTTGAGGTTGTTTCCCCCCTTTTCCTTTGTTCGTTCCACAGTCCCTTCTCCCAGCCCGGCACCCAAGAACCATCACACACAGCAAGTCAGCACAACCCACAAAACGAGACATTCCACGACAGGTGCGTTAGAATTTGAGAAGTCTGGAGACCACCCAGAAAGAATTGAAGCACAGCATCAGGGCTTTTGAGGTAGCAGGAACTCCTTTGCATATCAGGCCACACCCACACACGATGTAGCCAATCCTGCCGGAGCTTCCAGGAGGCCCTGTACGAAGAGAGAGCCCTGGAAGCTCTTGGAGGATTGGCTACATGAGGGCAGTGTGGCTACAGGGTTGCCAATCCCCAGGTGGGGGCAGGGGATCCCACAGTTCGGCGGCCCTCCCCCTCCTTCAGGGTCATCAAAAGGCTGGGGGGGGGGGGGAATGTCTGCTGGGCACTCCATTATTCCCTATGGAGACCGATTCCCATAAGGTATAACGGGGAACAGATCTGTAGGTAACTGGGGCTCTGGGGGGCTGTTTTTTGAGGCAGAGGCACCAAATTTGCAGCATAGCATCTGATGCCTCTCCTCAAAACACTCGCCAAGTTTCAAAAGGCTCCAATTCTGTGAGCCCCAAAAGAAGGTGCCCCTATCCTTCATTATTTCCAGTGGAGGGAAGGCATTTTAAAGGTGTGCGAGCCCTTTAAATGTGATGGCCAGAGCTCCCTTTGGAGTTCGGTTATGCTTGTCACACCCTTGCTCCTGGCTCCACCCCGAAAGTCCCCAGATATTTCTTGAATTGTTGCAATGTGAAAAGGAACGCGCAAAGGAGTTCCTGCTACAGAAAAAGCCCACAGAAGTCTTCCCCTAACCCATTAAGCAGTACGGAAATCACAGAGGAGAACAGAAGATTCTGAAGATCAGATTACCAGAAGGACAAATTTGGACAGTGATTTCAAGGTATGCACCAAATGGCAGTAAGAATGAATTCTATCAACATCTGCATCAAACAGTATTAGACTTTCACAAAAGTAAAATCCCGATCTTCAGAGACGTGAATGGAGTCCTTGACCCCCAAAAAGATAGATCCAAAATGTCGGCAGAAAATTATCAAAGAATGATCAAAGAATGCATTTAAATACATCACAGTGTTAGAATGGGAAGCCATTTGGCGAACCTTTCATTCAGGTGAAAGAGACTTTACATTTTATTCGGACGGACATCAATCACATTCAAGAACAGATATGCGCTGCCCGGTATCTAAACCACCAACTGCAAAAGCCATAAAAGTAGAGATTCCTGCCCCAAGACTCTAGCACAGGGGTGGGGAACCTACGTCTCGAGGGCCGTATGTGGCCCTCGAGGTCACTTGGTGTGGCCCTCATGGATTGCTGGGCTGAACCGAGCCATGTGCTAGCCTCTTTGGGGCCTGGCTGGCCAGTGAGGATCGTGGGGCCCAGCCATGCTGTGCAGCAGCCTCCCCAGTGCCAGGCAGGGATCACGGGGCCCAGATGTACTGTGCGGCAGCCTCCCTGGGGCCTGGCCGGCTGGCCAGAATTGCTGCAGGGCCTGGAAAAGTTAATGTCACAGTTCAGCTTGCACTTGATTATTCCAGAGGGTGTGACCTAATATACTAATATTAGGGGATGTGGTCTAACATGCTGCTGAGTTCCTGCATTTGCCTAGGGTGGCAGGCCGGGGTTTGTGTGTGTGCACCAGATTAGGCTCTCCCCACATCACTTCAAATAGAAAAACAATTATTTGCATTAATTTTGCTGGCCTGAATCATTCTCCCTCAGCAGAGCACTGTTTTTTAAGTTGATAATTTTTTTATGGCCCGCAAATGATGTTATAAATATCCACATGGCCCTTGGCAGAAAAAAGATTTCCCCCCCCCCCTGCTCTAGCAGATCACAACCCAAGGAGGGGGGGCAAAACAAAAAGAAAAGCCGAACTAAGACTCTTTCCACCCCCATGAACTCCCTACCCCCACCCCAACATTTGGGACAGGCCACAAACTGCCTCCCCACCCCCACCCCCATCCCATCGGTGGTCGACCCCTGATCTCTCCAGCATAGGAAGAGAAAAGAGAACAGTTCCAATAGCCCAATTCCGATCCAAGCCAGGGAAAGGAGACTGTGTCTAGGGCAGGAGCTCCCCACCTTTTTGGCACCAGATTTGTGGAAGACCATTTTTCCACGGACCAGTGGGGGTGCTGGGGTTTTTGCTGCCCCAGGCTGCCCTCATGCCCACACCCGTTCCTGCCCATGGGAGTCTTTAAATGAGGGGCAGGAGAAGATCACTGTTGTACTTCCCCTTCGGCCTGCCTGGGATCCGGGCAAATGAAAGAGGTAGTGCTTCAGAGTGAGGCTGTTCTGCCTCTTTCATCCGCTTGGAACCCGGGTGGGCGAAAGGGGCGGTACGGTGCCCCTCTCACTCCACAGCCCGGTTGCTAACAGGCCACGGACCGGTATCAGTCCGTGGCCCGGGGCCCCCTGGTCTAGGGAACATCAGGGGAAATCACAAATGCTCTTCAGGGAAGGATGGGGCAAGAGAGGGGGGGAATGGGGGCTTCTTTGCCCAGCAATTGCTACTGGACTCAAATCCGGCTGTTCTACTGCAAACCAACACGGCTCCCCTCCAAAACTGTAATCTATGGAAAGATGGAGCTTCCATGTTCAAAAACAGTGTACCTCTTACTCAGGGGTGGAATTCTAGCAGGAGCTCCTTTGCATATTAGGCCTCACCCCCCTGAGGTAGCCAATCCTCCAAGAGCTTACAAAAAAGAGCCTTGTGAACTCTTGGAGGATTGGCTGCATCAGGGGGGTGTGGCCTAATATGCAGAGGAGCTCCTGCTAGAATTCCACCCCTGCATTTACTAATCAGGATCAACTCTGCTTTGCTTCAGGGGTCCAATGAGATCGGACAAGCCTGGGCCATCTAAGTCAGGGCAGAAGATGTACAGAGGTGGTTTGCCATTGCCTGCATACAGACCTGGGGCTTCCTTGGTGGTCTCGCATCCAAGGACTAACCCGGCCTGACCCGGCTTAGCTTCTAAGACCTGACAACCTTGGGTTAGCCTGCGCTAACCAGATCAAGGCATTATCCCCATTCTCTCCAGGCAGATCTAATAAATCTTAATTACCTGCTCTTCTTGAAAAGAGTAAATGTCCAAGAGCAACTTAAAGATTGACAAAATTTGTGGCAGGGACAGGGGTGGAATTCTAGCAGGAGCTCCTTTGCATATTAGGCCGCACCCCCCTGATGTAGCCAATCCTCCAAGAGCTAACAAAAAAGAGCCTTGTAAGCTCTTGGGAGGATTGGCTGAATCAGGGGTGTGTGGCCTAATATGCAAAGGAGCTCCTGCTAGACTGCAACCCCTGCTCTTACTCCTAGCATGGGCTGAAAGGGGAACAACAGAGGCTCTCTGCCCTCTAAGCCCTGGTTGCAGGAAGAAGAAGATGATGATGATATTGGATTTATATCCCGCCCTTCACTCCGAAGAGTCTCAGAGCGGCTAACAATCTCCTTTACCTTCCTCCCCCATAACAGACACCCTGTGAGGTGGGTGGGGCTGAAAGCGCTCTCCCAGAAGCTGCCCTTTCAAGGACAACCTCTGCCAGAGCTCTGGCTGACCCAAGGCCATTCCAGCAGGCGCAAGTGGAAGAGTGGGGAATCAAACCCGGTTCTCCCAGATAAGAGTCCACACACTTAACCACTACACCAAACTGGCTCTCCAAATCATTTTGTTGGCTCCTATGAAACAGAGAACTGGTCTGAGCCAGGATGGCTGGCTTAGACACATAAGGAGAGACTCTTTACAGGAAACTGGTTCCCGAGGAATTCCGGACGTGCTGGGGGACATTCCACCAGGTGTGTTGGGCGGAGTCTTTCCCCACAAGTCGCAACCTTTTATTTTCGGCCCCAGTTTCTCTTCAAGCCTCCAGTCTCCTCTGGGAGTCCCACATCCTCACTTTGAGAACAATGGTTCTATTTTGATCTCACAAAAGGAATCGGAGGGCGCTATATTAAACCTTTCCAAATTATGCGGCTCCTCCCTCCCCCTCTCACTGATTAGCCAAGCGTAGCTGGATTAGACTAAAATGCCTTTTCTAATTATGAAAAGGGGGGGGGGGAGAAACCCTCTTTCAAAAATGCTCTAACAAAAGGAACAGAATCTTTTCTCCTCTGAAGCATTTAAAAAATAATTTCACTGAGAATACAAAAGGAAAACACTTAAAGGAGGAAAAATGAGCTGCATTCATAACTAGCAGGCTTGGTGGGGTGGAAAGACAAATCCTACGGACTTGGAAAAGATCTAGTGTCATCTGTTTCGACGGAGGCGGCAAGGTCGTGAAAGCTGCAAATGGCCAGAGGAACAGCATTAGAATACCACAAATCCCACCTTTTGTTTAAGAGGCAGAAAACCCACCAAGTTACTAGTCCTCATGATAAGAATGGGCACAAACCGAACCGTGAAGCAAAATTCATCACAAATTTTGCCCTCTTTGTGGTTTGCAAACCAAAAGTTCGTGACAGGTCTAATGTCATGAATTTTCACGAACTTTTAAAGCCACTCTTGGCGGTTCATGAATAGCGCAGAAAGCAGAGATGTAAAGGGACTCCAAAACTCTTTAAAGCCCTCTTTCTGTTCCCACAAAAGCCGCTGAAACAGCTGAGCTAAACTTAAAGGGAGTGCACAAGAAAGCCCAAAAAAGCTGAGCAGAGGTGGGGGGGGTTGCAGGTTGCTCTCCACTGCTCACCTGGTTTCCGGGCTTTCTGCAAACCCCGTGTAAAAGGACTGGAGTCTCTTTCAGCAAGGATTGAAGGGCCGCGAACCATGAATCGGTTTGGTTCAAGAACGAACTTCCTGGGTCGATTCAGTTTGAACCGCGAACTGACACTAACCGGATTTTTCCAGTTTTTGTCCATCGCAACTCACGAATGTAACAGAAGTCTGGAAATGGCCCAATGAAGCAGAACCCTCTGCTAGTTTTTCAGGGTGGGCTCAGTTTTCATTCCCCGCCCCACCCCACAAGTGCACTTTCTCAAGATTTGAAGCATTGACTCAGATTTGATGTCGAAAGTTTCAGATTCATAAGTGCAGCGGAATCCGGTCCCAGGGGGCCCTCCATCTTTGTCCACAAAACGACTGCAAGCTGTTTGGGAGGGGAAATGCCACATTTTCCAAAGCGCACATTATGCAAAGTGGTTCCTTTTACCTAACATATTTTGAATGTTGGTATTTTGCATAGGGAAGGTAGTCCCCTGTGTAAGCACCAGTCGTTTCCGTCTCTGGGGTGACATCGTATCATGATGTTTTCAAGGCAGACTTTTTACGGGGTGGTTTGCCATTGCCTTCCCCAGTCATCTACACTTTCCCCCCCAGCAAGCTGGGGACTCATTTGACCGACCTTGGAAGGCTGAGTTAACCTTGAGCCGGCTACCTGAACCCAGTTTCCTCCAGGATTGAACTCAGGTCATGAGCACAGCTTTACGACTCTGCAACCATGGGGCTCTGTATTTTGCATAACGCCTTCCCACATAATGGCAAGGAACCACACCAAATGTGTAACCCGTCTCGAGCCCGTGCAAGAAAGGTGGGATATCAGTAACAAAATAAAGGAAATTATACTGCCACTGGATTCTCAGGTTTCAACCACAGCCATGAGGATTAGAAATGTGGGGCTGATTTTTTTGGGGGGGAAACCCCCCCACCAATAGTCTTAAAAAGCTGAATTTCCCAATTCATACCACAGTCCTCTGCTCTCTGCATCTCAGTGAGAAACGACAGACTATAAAGTAAATAGAGAACCATTTTTCTGCGTTCTGCAACATCCCAGCATGTACACAGCTCTGAGCATTGTCCTTGGGCCAAATTAGTTCTCCATCTTTCTGCTCCATCAACGGCTGCGCGTAATCCCAATCAAGCACAAAGTTGTGAGATTGTCAGTCGTCGGCGAAGTAAACGCTCTAATAATCCTCTTTTCAAATAACAATTTTGCCCAAAGCCTTCGCCGTCCACTTGGAACGAAAGCACTTCTTCGTTCTCAAGAAGCAAGTCCTTTGTTTGCCGCTTTGAAAAGAAAACGATCGAAGCAATTTTCCTACCACGCCCTCGTCTAACAGCCTTTTCGAAAGGATTCACCAACTCCCAACTCCGATGCCGCCGGATGAAAATGACTGGGTAAGGAGGGGAAAGCCACACAACCCAGCCTCCTTGGTATTTAAAAGGCATTTTTATGCAATCCACCTGTCAAAAACCTACTTGAGCACTACGAACGACAACAGTGAGAAAAGCGCTCCAGTCCGAGGATTATTCTATTGTTATTGTGAAATGAGATACATCATTTTGCTACGCAATTTCGGTGCTATGTTATTTACAAAGCAAAGCAAATCACACAGCACGTTGTGCGCGGTCTTTTAAGCACCCCAAGCAAAACTCGTCAATGTTTACCCAAGTCAACAGAAACAAGACACTTGTGGCACTTCAAAGACTGACAAATTCATTATGGCACAATGTATCTGTGAGCCGACTTTGATAGGTGCACAAAATGTTAAATTCAGTTGGCAAACGCACAGGTATAAGGAAAAGACGAGCAGTAGTACAAAGGGAAGGTTCTAGGGATTGCAGTTAATCCCAAAGACAGCATGAGTAAATTGTGCGATGCAGCAGCAAAAAAGGCAAATACAATCGTGGGCGGCAGATCACCATAGTATTCCAACACAAACTAAGTAACAGTTTCAATCTGTTCTTCCAGCAGATTCCTCGTCACGAATGCTGTGTTCAGTTCCATGAACCACATTTTAATAAAGATGTGGAAAAACAAGAACCAGTTCAGGAAGGAAAGTGAAAAAGTTTGGGGAGTCAGCGTGATGTGGAGGTTAAGAGAGCCACAAGTTCAGTTCCCAACTCGTGTCATGGAAGCTTTCTGGGTGACCTTGGGCCAGTCACACCTTCTCAGCAAAACCTACTTCGTAGGGTTGGTTTGAGGATAAAACAGATGAAAGGAGAATGATGTCAACCACGTTGGGTCCCCATTAGAGAGAAAGGTGGTGTGTAGCTGAATTCAACAAACAAACAAATAAAATAAGTCCTATAAGGACAGCTAAGGGAAAAGGGAGGAGACTGGATTTTTACCCTGAGTCTCAGAGCGATTTACAATCTCCTTCCCTTCCTCTCCCCACAACAGACACCCTGTGAGGCAAGTGGGGCTGAGAGAGCTTTTTCAAGAACTGCTCTTGAGAGAACAGCTCTGAGAGAACTGAGACTGACCCAAGATAACCCAAGTTGATCCCAAAGACAGCATGAGCTAGTTGTGTGATGCAGTGGCAAAAAAGGCAAATGCAATCGTGGCCCCAGAAGGTCGGACCAGAACCAATGAGTTGAAATTAAATCACAAGAGTTTCCGGCTCAACAATAGGAAGCACATCCTGACCGTTAGAGTGGTTCCTCAGTGGAACAGGGAGGTGGTGGGCTCTCCTTCCTTGGAGGTTTTTCAACAGAGCCTAGATGGCCGTCTGACAGCAATGAGGATCCTGTGAATTTAGGGGGAGGTGTTTGTGAGTTTCCTGCCTTGTGCAGGGGGTGGACTAGATGACCCAAGAGATCCCTTCCAATTCTATGATGCTATGACTGTTAAGAGCGGTTCCTCAGTGGAACAGGCTTCCTCGGGAGGTGGTGGGCTCTCCTTCCTTGGAGGCTTTTCAACAGAGGCTAGATGGCCCTTTGACAGCAATGAAGATCCTGTGAATTTAGGGGGAGGTAGTTGTGAGTTTCCTGCATTGTGCAGGGGGTTGGACTAGATAACCCTGGAGGTCCCTTCCAACTCTATGATTCTAAGTGGCTGCATGGAGAGGAGTGGGGAATCAAACCTGTTTCACCAGATTAGAGTCCATTCCTCTTAACCACTATACTAAACTGGATCTCCAGAAAGCTGAGGGAAGACGTGTGAGACTCAAACAAGGAAAGGAGAATTACATCTGCTTTGTGGAAGGAGGAGGGGATTGTTATTATTGTTGTTGCTAAATTCGGATTTATTAGGCCCCCCCATCCCCTCAGGGCAGGGCTCAGGGCAGCTTGCAACCATGGTGCAACCATTACTTTAGAACAAAACCAGCATTAAAATACTAACATGTTGTCGTTCAGTCGCACAGACTGATTGGATCTTCTTGCAGTCCGAGGGACTCTCGAGAGTCTTCTCCAGCACCGCAGCTCAAAAGCATCTATTCTTCTGCGCTTGGCCTTCCTTATGGTCCAGCTCTCACAGCCATACATTACTACTGGGAAAACCACTGCTTTGAATATACTAGCATACCAACAAATAAAACCATCCTATACAGAAAAAAAAATGTAATCAACATTTATAGTTGTAATTCGGCTGCCCAATATGGAAATCCAAACCACCACTAATGACCAAGGAACCCAATCCACCAGGTAAATTCTCTTGCACAGCTCTCCCTTCCGTCCAATACGCTGGATCATGCCCATGCCCATGCCCAAACCCATCTCCTACATCATCCATCCCTCACTTCTCCTTGCACCAGAATAAGATCCCCCAACCTCGATCTTCCCTGTCTAGACACAAGCCCCCCCCCCAATGCCCACTTTCCAAAGTGCAAGCTCTCCACAACGCATGCAGAGTAAATTACAAACTTGTCTCTAATTACAAACTTGTCTTTAAAAGTGAAAATCTGGCTCCACCAAGATGCATGCTGACATTTTCTCTGTATGTCACAGTTTCTAGTCGAGGGTAACCTTTCCCCTCCTGACAGCTAAATTATACGAGGCACTTTCAGTGACTTCAGAAATCACCTGTCGGCAGCTACATCTTGTTTCTCTTAAACCTCACCAACTTTCCTTTCTTTTCATAAAACTTTTTTCCCTGTTTTTTTATTATTGTAAATTGATACGGGTACAGAAAAGGAAAAAAGGAAGGGGGGAATTATAAATATATTTATCTATTGTTTGTTCATCATAAGGACCAATAGCATCAAAGTAAGTATAAAACATAAGCATTTAAGACGCCTAATATTCAGTAATCTCTACATGGTATGCTTGTCATTAAAACCTAACATTTATTGTGATAAGTTGTTAGTAACATCATTTCACTATAAATTCTAATACTTCCTAGTACTACCACGGTTATCACAGTCAAATTTAAATTCCAGAGCAATTTTAAGGGAGTTTCGAAATGCTCAAAAAGAAGAGTCGGCAGAGAACATAAGAGAAGCCATGTTAGATCAGGCCAATGGCCCATCCAGTCCAACACTCTATGTCACACAGTGGCAAAAATTTTTATATACACACACTGTGGCTAATAGCCACTGATGGACCTCTGCTCCATATTTTTATCTAAATCCCTCTTGAAGGTGGCTATGCTTGTGGCCGCCACCACCTCCTGTGGCAGTGAATTCCACATGTTAATCACCCTTTGGGTGAAGAAGTACTTCCTTTTATCCGTTTTAACCTGTCTGCTCAGCAATTTCATCGAATGCCCACGAGTTCTTGTATTGTGAGAAAGGGAGAAAAGTACTTCTTTCTCTACTTTCTCCATCCCATGCATTATCTTGTAAACCTCTATCACGTCACCCCGCAGTCGACGTTTCTCCAAGCTAAAGAGTCCCAAGCGTTTCAACCTTTCTTCATAGGGAAAGTGTTCCAGCCCTTTAATCATTCTAGTTGCCCTTTTCTGGACTTTCTCCAGAGGTTGCAGAGAAATTTTTATAAGATGTGTTACTTTAAAGAGAGATACATCGTCTTCTGTGGGACCAAAGCACAATTCTTTTGTCCAGTTCTCATCACGTAAAGCCTGTTTAGCAAACCTGATTGTGGGAGAAGCATACAAACGACTTACAACGCCCCACCTGTGATGTAGGAAAAAGCAGTTCACGGTGAGGAAAGCATTGTTTGGGAAGGCAGTGTGGTATAGCGTTTAAGAGTGTCGGGTTGGGAGACCCAGATTGAACCCCAAGTCATGCCGGGGAAACTCGATGGGTGACCTTGGGCCAAAGTGTGCGCTCTCAGCCTAACCCTTCCTCACAGGGTTGGTGTGAGCATAAAACAGGGGAGAGGAGAATGATGCAATGTGTTTTGGGGAGAATGGTAGGCTGTAAATAAACAAAATTGAATAAACTAAATTTCAGCATGAGATCTTCCCCTGCAGCAGTTTGGCTCTAAACTATAAAGCCCCAGTTTCCTGACAAGTAACCTGTGGAATGTCCCTACACACAGTCACTCTGTCATTGGAATTGTCAAATGTTAAGAACACAACAAGAGCCCTGCTGGGTCAGACCAGTGAGGGTCCATCTAATACAGCATCCTGTCTCACACAACCAGTGGCCAACCAGTTCCTCTGGAGGGCCAACAACAGGGCACAGAGGCCGAGTCCTTCCCCTGAGAAGAACCTCAGAAGAGCCCCGCTGGATCAGACCAGTGAGGGTCCATCTAGTCCAGCCTCCTGTCTCACACGGTGGCCAACCAGTTCCTCTGGAGGGCCAACAACAGGGCAGAGAGGCCGAGGCCTTCCCCTGAGAAGAACCTCAGAAGAGCCCCGCTGGATCAGGCCAGGGAAAGTCCATCTAGTCCAGCCTCCTGTCTCACACGGTGGCCAACCAGTTCCTCTGGAAGGCCAACAACAGGGCAGAGAGGCCGAGTCCTTCCCCTGAGAAGAACCTCAGAAGAGCCCCGCTGGATCAGACCAGTGAGGGTCCATCTAGTCCAGCCTCCTGTCTCACACGGTGGCCAACCAGTTCCTCTGGAGGGCCAACAGCAGGGCAGAGAGGCCGAGGCCTTCCCCTGAGAAGAACCTCAGAAGAGTCCTGCTGGATCAGGCCAGGGAAAGTCCATCTAGTCCAGCCTCCTGTCTCACACGGTGGCCAACCAGTTCCTCTGGAGGGCCAACAGCAGGGCAGAGAGGCCGAGGCCTTCCCCTGAGAAGAACCTCAGAAGAGCCCCGCTGGATCAGGCCAGGGAAAGTCCATCTAGTCCAGCCTCCTGTCTCACACGGTGGCCAACCAGTTCCTCTGGAAGGCCAACAACAGGGCAGAGAGGCCGAGGCCTTCCCCTGAGAAGAACATCAGAAGAGCCCTGCTGGGTCAGACCAGGGAGGGTCCATCTAGTCCAGCCTCCTGTCCCACACAGTGGCCAACCAGTTCCTCTGGAGGACCAACAACAGGGCAGAGAGGCCGAGGCCTTCCCCTGAGAAGAACATCAGAAGAGCCCTGCTGGATCAGGCCAGAGGTCCATCTAGTCCAGCCTCCTGTCTCACACAGGGGCCGACCAGTTCCTCTGGAGGACCACCAACAGGGCAGAGAGGCTGAGGCCTCCCCCTGATGTTGCCTCCTGGCTCTGGGATTCAGAGGCTTAGAGCTTCCAAAAATGGAGGTTCCTCTCAGCCTCCATGACTGGTAGCCACTAACAGACCTCTCCTCCATGAATCTAATTCCTTTTCCATTTTTTTTCCTCCTGTGACTGTCACTACATCCTCTAGCAGCAAATTCCACATTTTAATCACTCTCTATCTCAAGTAGTCATTGTTATTAAAATGTCACTCCTCCCCTGTTATTTGGTCAGCAACTTCTCTCTCCACCCCAGCTGGGAGAGATGCAGAACAGTTAAAAAGCCGGCCAAATCTGCCCCTGTGAGGTATAAGCCCGAGGTGGGGGGAGGCTCTTCCAAGAAGGACGCTTCCAGCTTCCCCCTCTGCACCTAGGGTTGCCAATCCCCAGGTGGGGGCAGAGGATTCCCCCCCCCCCGTTTGGAGGCCCTCCCCCCGTTTCAGGGTCGTCAGAAAGCGGGGGAGGGGAGGGAAATGTCTGCTGGGAACTTTGTTATTCCCTATAGAGATATATTCCCATAGAAAATCATGGAGAATTGATCCGCGGGTATCTGGGGCTCTGGGAGGGCTGTTTTTTGGGGTAGAGGCATCACATTTTCAGTATAGCATCTAGTGCCTCTCCCCAAGATACCCGCCAAGTTTCAAAAAGATTGGACTAGGGGGTCCAATTCTATGAGCCCCAAAAGAAGGTTCCCCTACCCTTCGTGATTTCCTATAGAAGGAAGGAAATGAAAAGGTGTGCCGACCCTTTAAATGTGATGGCCAGAACTCCCTTTGGAGTTCAATTATGCTTGTCACAGCCTTGATCTTGGCTCCACCCCTAATGTATCCTGGCTCCACCCCCAAAGTCCCCTGGCTCCACCCCCAAAGTCCCCAGATATTTCTTGAATTGGACTTGGCAACCCTATCTGCACCACGAGACACTCGGACAGACAACACAGAGGTGGACTCCGCACCAATTGCTGGCATCTTTCGGTCCACTTGGTGGAAGGCTCGAAAAAAAGAAGATGGGAAGCAAAACAACTCCCCCCCACACACACACACACAAAAAGGTTATTTTACAAGCCAAATGCAATTCCTTGCTCCAGCAAGGAGGATGACAGAACCAAAGAGCCGGGGCAATTACTGCAAATGCCTGAGAGAGTGCCAAGAAACCACCTGCTAAGTAAAACTAGTTAGGAGGAGGGGGTTTTGAGGAGAGCTGAAGGCCGCCGTTCCAAGATGTCTCTGTAAAGCATTTACAGCCCGCCCAGCCCCGCTGAGACATGGGGCTTGCTGGGAAAATGGCAATGCTATCAAGAAGATGATATTGGATTTATATCCCGCCCTCCACTCCGAAGAGTCTCAGAGCGGCTCCCAATCTCCTTTCCCTTCCTCCCCCACAACACACACCCTCTGAGGTAGATGAAGATATTGGATTTATATCCCGCCCTCCACTCCGAAGAGTCTCAGAGCGACTCACAATCTCCTTTCCCTTCCTCCCCCACAACAGACACCCTGTGAGGTAGATGAAGATATTGGATTTATATCCCGCCCTCCACTCCGAAGAGCCTCAGAGCGGCTCACAATCTCCTTTCCCTTCCTTCCCCACAACAGACACGCTGTGAGGTGGGTGGGGCTGGAGAGGGCTCTCACTGCAGCTGCCCTTTCAAGGACAAGAGTCTCAGAGCGGCCTACAATCTCCTTTATCTTCCTCCCCCACAACAGACACGCTGTGAGGTGGGTGGGGCTGGAGAGGGCTCTCACAGCAGCTGCCCTTTCAAGGACAGAGTCTCAGAGCGGCCTACAATCTCCTTTATCTTCCTCCCCCACAACAGACACGCTGTGAGGTGGGTGGGGCTGGAGAGGGCTCTCACAGCAGCTGCCCTTTCAAGGACAGAGTCTCAGAGCGGCCTACAATCTCCTTTATCTTCCTCCCCCACAACAGACACCCTGTGAGGTGGGTGGGGCTAAGAGAGCTCTTACAGCAGCTGCCCTTTCAAGGACAACCTCTGCCGGAGCTCTGGCTGACCCAAGGCCATTCCAGCAGCTGCAAGTGGAGGAGTGGGGAATCAAACCCGGTTCTCCCAGATAAGAGTCGGCACACTTAACCACTACACCAGACTGGCTCTCCAAGCTCTCCCCAGTCCTACCTGGAAGCTGGCACCCCTATCTGGAGGTCAGTTGGTACCACCTGGAGGTCATGTACTTTAAGTCAGGTGTAGGTTTTAAGCAGCAGGGTTGGGGAAATGCAGCAGCCACTGATCTCCTGGGCAGCTGTCTGTTCGGTTGTGAACTTCTGCACATGGTCAGAGGCATCCTTCGCTGACTGTTGTGAAAGCTCTTTTCTCCCCAATTCTGCCCATTTGGTTTCGCTTTCTGGCCCTCCCTTTAGTTAATTCATTACCCTGTGGACTTAAAGTACATCACCTCCAGGTGGCACCAGCTCCAGATAGAAGTGCCAACTTCCAGGAAGGACTGGGGGATCCCCCGGAATGCCAGCTCATCTCCAGATTCCAGAGATCAGTTCCCCTGGAGAAAATGGCTGCTTGGGAGGGGGGGCCTCTCGGGCATTAGACCCTGCTGAGGCCCCCCCGCTGGTTCCACCCCAAAATATGTCAGTGATTTCCCATCCTGGAAGCGGCAACCTTATGTATGGACCTCTTGCCTTTCTGTTCAACATGCACAGAGCGTGGCTAAGAATCTGTTGAAATGGCGCTCCCTGGGAGACAACCCAAATAAAGCAAGGGCGGACCTGCGCTACCGACTTTCATGGACAGACACTCCTCCCACTTAGCTTTGTTGGCAAACTACAATCCCCAAGATGCTTTGGGGAAAGCTGAAAAACCAATCTCAGCTTGCAAGAGTATACACACACAAAGCTGCCTTGCAATGAACCAGGTTACTGGTCCACCAAGGTCAGTCTTGTCTACTCCAGCAGACAACAGCTCTCCAGGGTCTCAGGCTGAGGTCTTTCCCAGCACCTCCTGCCTGGTCCTTTCAACGGGAGATGCCGGGGATTGAACCTGGGACCTTCTGTATGCCAAGCAGAGGCTCTGCCACTGAGCCACACTCTCTCTCCCATCGAGTGCAGTATTGTAGACCAGCAGTGGCTCTCCAGGGTCTCAGGCTGAAGTCTTTCCCATCACCTCCTGTCTGGTCCTTCTAACTGGAGATACCAGGGATTGAACCTGGGACCTTCTGCAGGCCAAGCAGATGCTCTGCCACTGAGCTATGGCCCCTCTCCATGGCTCTCCAGGGTCTCAGGCTGAGGTCTTTCCCATCACCTCCTGCCCGGTCCTTTCAACGGGAGATGCCGGGGATTGAACCTGGGACCTTCTGCATGCCAAGCAGAGGCTCTACCATTGAACCTTCTCTGGGTTTCTCAGGCAGAGGTCTTTCCCATTACCCACTCCCTCTGATCCTTTGAACTGGAGATACCAGAGATCGAACCTGGGACCTTTTGTATGCCAAGCAAATGCCGGGGATTGGACCTGGGACTTTCTGTGTGCCAAGCAGATGCTCTACCATTGAACCTTCTCTGGAGTTCTCAAACAGTGATCTTTCCCAGCACCTCCTGACCGGTCCTTTCAACTGCAGATACCGGGGATTGAACCTGGGACTTTCTGCATGCCAAGCAGAGACTCTGCCATAAACCACATCCCGTAAAGCAGATGCCCCTTGAAAAGCTACAAGAAAGCTGCCACCCACAACCCTCTCTTTTGCTCTACTGAATCTAAAAGCATCATCCAGGCAGTTATATTAAATTGCAACCCCAAAAAGACAGCCATAAAAAGAAACCGGGGGGGGGGGGAGACTCAGAGATTCCTGATTAGCTGCACTGACTGAGAGCAAAGTCTGAAAAACAACAGCCGTGGAATACCATTTATTACTCCTGTGATTCATCTCCGGGGAGAGAACTGCACATGCACTGGAGAGAGAAGGCAAGAGACGAGGCCTCCGTTGGGCCAAGGACAAACTTGAACCCCGCTCCCCCAGCCACCAGGCAGTCTTCAAGCCCCCCCAGGGCCAGTGGATGCCCCTCCCCCAGAGGGAGTGGTCCGGAGGGCTGCCTTTTAATACATTATTCACAGGAAACTAACGGGCAGGAGGTTGAAAACTGCTTCTACGGATGCCCATTAGAGGGGGGGGACCTATTCTGGTCAAACTGGCGAGGGCACAGGTCTAGCAGATCCTCTGAAGCAGCTCCTCCAAACAGGGGTGGCCAAATTGTGGCTCAGGAACCGCACGTGGCTCTTTCACACATATTGTGTAGCTCTCAAAGCCCCCACCACCACCCCATCCCGTCGGCCAGTCTGGAGAAGGCACTCCTCTCTTGAAATCACTTCGCCCAGCCAGCTGGCGGCTTGGAGAATGCATTTAAAATTAAAGTTGCTTTCTTTCCACCCCCGCCAAGTTTGTCTCCCTCCCTCCCTGTCTTGCGGCTCTCAAACATCTGACTTTTATTCTGTGTGGCTCTTACGTTAAGCAAGTTTGGCCACCCCTGTTTTAAAGCAACAGGTGGGCCAGGACCTTCTTCCAGATTAGTGGATCTAACACGTTGCTGCGTGCAGCTTCCTTTACACAGGTCAACCCCCTCAAAAAACGTGGGTTTTTTTTTGGGGGGGGGCTGTCAAGTTGCAGCTGACTTATGGCAACCTAATGGGATTTTCAAGGCCAGAGATGTTCACATTGAGAACATAAGGGAAGCCCTGTTGGATCAGGCCAGTGGCCCTTCCAGTCCAACACTCTGTGTCACATAAGAACATAAGAGAAGCCATGTTGGGTCAGGCCAGTGGCCCATCCAGTCCAACACTCTGTGTCACATAAGAACATAAGGGAAGCCCTGTTGGATCAGGCCAATGGCCCCTCCAGTCCAACACTCTGTGTCACATAAGAACATAAGGGAAGCCCTGTTGGATCAGGCCAATGGCCCTTCCAGTCCAACACTGTGTCACATAAGAACAGAAGAGAAGCCCTGTTGGATCAGGCCAATGGCCCTTCCAGTCCAACACTCTGTGTCACATAAGAACATAAGGGAAGCCCTGTTGGATCAGGCCAGTGGCCCTTCCAGTCCAACACTCTGTGTCACATAAGAACATAAGAGAAGCCCTGTTGGATCAGGCCAGTGACCCATCCAGTCCAACACTCTGTGTCACATAAGAACATAAGGGAAGCCCTGTTGGATCAGGCCAGTGGCCCTTCCAGTCCAATACTCTGTGTCACATAAGAACAGAAGAGAAGCCCTGTTGGATCAGGCCAGTGGCCCTTCCAGTCCAACACTCTGTGTCACATAAGAACATAAGCCCTGTTGGATCAGACCAATGGTCCCTCCAGTCCAACACTCTGTGTCACATAAGAACAGACGAGAAGCCCTGTTGGATCAGGCCAATGGTCCCTCCAGTCCAACACTCTGTGTCACATAAGAGAAGCCCTGTTGGATCAGGCCAATGGTCCCTCCAGTCCAACACTCTGTGTCACACAGTGGACAAAAAAACCAAGTGCCATCAAGAGATCCACCAGTGGGGCCAGGACACTAGAAGCCTTCCCACTGTGCCCCCCCCAAGCACTAAGAATACAGACCATCACTGCCGCAGACAGAGAGTTCCAACAATACACTGTGGCTAAGAGCCACTGATGGGCCTCTGCTCCATATGCTTATCCATTCCCCTCTTGAAGCCATCGATGCTTGTAGCCGCCGCCACCTCCTGTGGCAGTGAATTCTACGTGTTAATCACCCTTTGGGTGAAGAAGGACTTCCTTTTATCCATTCTAACCCGACTGCTCAGCAATTTCATTTAATGCTCATGAGTTCTTGTATTGTGAGAAAGGGAGAAAAGGACTTCTTTCTCTACCTTCTCCATCCCGTGCATAATCTTGTCAACCTCTGCAGGAGAGACCCTGGGCTTCTTTGGTGGTCTCCCCTCCAAATACTGATGAAGGCCAACCAACCCTGCTTAGCTTCTAAGATCTCATGAGACTGAGCTAGCCTGGGCCATCCAGGTCTGGGCAGATGAACAGAGGTGGTTTGCACAGAGCCCCTGGACATCCTCAGCCGTCTCCTGCCCAAGTCTGGGGGGAGTAAAATTAGAACCAAAGGCAAGGCTAGCTCCTGCTCAGATCAATGAGTTTCTGCTACCTGCTCTTTCGCCATTGCCAATGCCCAGTGGAACTCACCGCTGCAAGAAAGGAGCTATGGCTGCCATTAGATCTAAACATTTTCAGTTTTAAAATCAAATGTAACAACTTTAAATGTAAAGGTAGTCCCCTGTGCAAGCACCAGTCGTTTTCGACTCTGGGGTGACGTTGCTTTCAAGGCAAGGTGACAAAGTTCACAGCAAAGCGCGCGCACACACACCCCCCCCATCTCCTGCAGTGTAATCACTGTGAAATGAGGTAATGTGGGAAGGGTCAAGGACTGAGAAAAGAGAGACGTGAAAGGCAGAGAGAGGCACTCACTGGGAACTGCTACCCTTCCCTCTCCCTGGCTTCGAAATCCGGAAGGTCTCTACCAATTTTCAGCATGGCACCTTTGGATTGGACATTTGGAAATCTAGTGGATAAAGGAGAAAAGGTGCCAAGAGAAGGAGATGCTCACAGGAAGTTCGATTTATGTTTAGACTGAGCCTGCTTTTCTCCCCCAAAGCAGCTTACACCGTTCTCTTCTCCTCCGTTTTATCCTCACAACAACCTTGTGAGGTAGGTAAGGCTGAGAGAATACGGCTGAGTTAAGGACACCCAGCAAGCGTCCATGGCAGAGTGGGGATTCGAACTCAGGTCTCCCAGATTCTAGTTCTGACCAGTACCTGAAGAAGTGTGCATGCACACAAAAGCTTCACCCCAGTTTGGTCAAGGATCCTTGAGGGGTCACTGAAGTGTGTGTGTGTGGGGGGGAGTAGTTGTGAATTTGCACTGTGCAGGGGGGGTTGGACTGGATGACCTTGGAGGTCCCTTCCAACACTATGATTCTAATTAAACGTTATTGGTCTTAAAGGGGCCACAGGACTCAGCCTTTTTTCTGGTGCACTAAACTGGCTCTTGTGTTCAGGGCCAACTCGTGAGTAAATCCCATTCCGTTGATCCATGCCCTGGGATCCTTGATTTCTCACTCTCTCTCCTGATAGAAATTAGAATCATGGTCAGCCATGTGACTCTGTTAGAAAAAACACACACCTGTAATGAGTAAACTGATTAAACTCACTGAGCCCTATGGCTGCAGGCGATGACCTTATGACTCTTAGCATGGAAAAGCATACAGGCATAAAAAAGAGGAGAAGAGATTGGATTTATACCCCACCCTTTACTCGAAGTAGAGCCCCGTGGCGCAGAGTGTTAAAGCTGCAGTACTGCAGTCCTAAGTTCTGCTCACGACCTGAGTTCAATCCCCAGCGGAAGCTGGGTTTTCAGGTAGCCGGCTCCAGGTTGACTCAGCCTTCCATCCTTCTGGTCGGGAAAATGAGTACCCAGCTTGCTGGGGGAAAAGTATAGATGACAGGGGAAGGCAATGGCAAGGCAAGGAAAGGTCCCCTGTGCAAGCACCAGTCGTTTCCGACTCTGGGGTGACGTTGCTTTCACAATGTTTTCATGGCAGACTTTTGACGGGGTGGTTTGCCATGGCCTTCCCCAGTCATCTACACGTGGCAAACCACCCTGTCAAAAGTCTGCCATGAAAACGTTGTGAAAGCAACGTCACCCCAGAGTCGGAAACGACTGGTGCTTGCACAGGGGACTTTTCCTTTCCTTTCCTTTACTCAGAGTGGTTTACAATCTCCTTTCCCCTCCCCTCTCCACAACAGACACCCTGTGAGTTCAGAGGGGCTGAGAGAGCTCTTTTGAGAACTGCTCTTGAGAGAACAGCTCTGAGAGAACTGTACTTGGCCCAAGGTCACCCAGCTGGCTGCATGTGGAGGAGTGAGGAGTCCAACCCAGTTCTCCCAGATTAGAGGCCACACTCTTCACCACTACACCAAACTGGCTCTCCATCCTCCAATCCATTGCCAATATAATCCAGCCAAGCATAGCATGAGTCAAAGATGCTTCTTGATCACATATGAACACAGAGGCGCGCTGGTATCCAGGCACACAGTGCAAATCCTTCTTCTTCAATTGGGACAACAGGACTGAAAGCATACTGTATCCCATTGGAGGGATGGGAATTATGTCTGCCACTCTCGGTGCCCAGTAGGGGAGAAAGCGGAGGTACAAATGAATTTCACAAAAATAGAATAAATACATTTTGATTTTAATCTGCTTCCAAGTGAGCATCCCTAAGAAATCAAGGAAGTAATTAGCTTCAATTCCTTCCATCACGAAGGGTCAGGGGTCAGAAGGAAAACTCAGCCTTTGAACTCGCCACCCACTTTCTAGCCTGCAACCAAACAGAATCAGGGCTGAAGCCGCTGCCCCACACAATTATTCAGTGCCCCCCCCCCCCAAGCCAGTATGGAAAAACCAACAGGACTTGCTGCAGGTTGGGGGGATAATGTGCACACCACACAGCCAGTGAACAAGGTCATCCGTATGATTTCTATGCATTTTGCATCAGTGCAATCAGTTCTCCCCCGTTCACAAAGCGGAAAGAAAACACCGGGAAAAGTGCTCTCTGCTCTCAGCAAGAAGCAGGTAACGGAACAAGCGCCCCCCCCCTCCCAGAGCCATCTGCAAAACCTGCGGCATGACGGAACCGGCTGGATAAACACCTGCAGAACGACAGAGGTGGAAGTGGGGAGGGAGGTGTGAGCCAGCCCCCTCAGAATCACTCCAACCCAAACAGTGTCGATAGTGAAAGTGCCAAAAGGGAGAAGAGGAAACCCCTGGCACCTTTTCACACTAGTTCCCAAGGGCGTTGGGAACCAAGTGAGAAACCCCACATGGACCATCTCAAGGCGCTGTTTTTCCCCCGGCCAGCCTCATCCACCTACCCAGTCGATCCACATTTTCCATTTCTGCACGTTCCCTTCAAGTCACTGCAGAGTTTTGCAAATCAGGGGATGGAAAGGGAGCAGAGAAAACCTGGATTTAAAAATTCTACAAGTCAACACTGAAGATGTGGAGGGGGGAGGCTCTTCCAAAGGGCAGACACTAAAGAGCAGTCACAAAACAGGTAGACAATTTGGGAGGAAGGGTTTCCTGGAGATCCGAATACCAGATTCCAGGGCACCCTCCAATGTCAGCCTGACCAGCCAATCTAGCCAACTGGAAACGCCTGGGTTTAAATCCAGCCACTCAACCTGACTCCATTTCAGTGGAAACACCTGCAGCTGAAATGCCTCCTTGTGCAGGCCAAAAACCCTTAAAGGCACAACCCCCAACTCCTGAGTAAACACGCACAGCATGGCAACGCAAAAGCCACTGTGGGCTGAAGCGTGTGCAGGACTGCACGCGACCTTCAAGGAAAACAGGATTTGCCAGCAAAGGAAGGGACCAGCCCTCATTCAGAGACCAACTCACACCAGTGGATTTCGGTGGAACTCCCCTCTGCCCGGGTTTGCACCAACTGTCTGGACAGGAGACACCTTCAGCAGAACCAGAGAATCTGCAAAACCCAACAGACAATCCCACTTCCCTTAATTTCCCCCCCTGGTCAAGGAAACCAACGCGAGGGGAGGCTCAGAGGGGATTAATTAGCTTTGTAAGCTGTGCCTCAGTAGCCACATTGGAAAAGAGTTGCATCGCCTGAAGAGCTCAACAGGCGCCCAGGCTGCGGCACCAAAACTTGGCTACAAGGTGTTTCTAGGATCGCTCACTACAAAGCTGCCCCCTGCCCCAGAAGCTCTTAAGGGGCTACCCACCCCACCCCACCCCGTCTGCCAAGCGCCCCACCAGCTCTCTGCGGGACCGTAAAGCTTGCCCCCACCAAAAGTGCCTTTAGGATCGCTCTGCGTCAAAGCGCGCTGCAAAGCCGAACGGCGCGCCGGGCGGCGGCGAAGCCCCGCGGGTCTCCGGAGCGCCTGCCCTCCCCCCCCCGCGCCTTTAGGATCGCTGTGCGCGAAAGAGCCGCTCACTCACCGAGAAGCCGGCCCAGAAGGGGCAGGAGTGGCGCACGCGGGCCGAGGTGGTGAGGGCGAGCGCGGCGAAGCTGACGGCCACGATGAGGCAGCCGAGGGCCATCTGGGCGCCGCCGAGGGCCAGCATGAGCCGGGCGCGGGTGCGCACCTCCCGCAGGCGGGCCAGGCTGAGCGGCGAGCGCCGGCTGCCCCCCGCCCGCAGCACCACCAGCGCCCCCGGCCCGGCCCCCGCCCGCCCCCGGCCCCGCCGCGCAGCTCCCGCGCCACCAGCCCCGCCGGCCGAGCGCGCCCCCCGCCGAGCGCAGCCCCCCGCCATCCCCCGCCTAGGGCGCCCGCAGCCCTCCAGCCATGGCCCAGCGGCAGCTCCACCAGCAAGCCTCGCCGCAGCCCGAGCCCAGCGCCGCACCAGCACCAGCAGCAGCAGCAGCGGCGGGCGGAGCAGGCGGAGCAGGAGGCGGCGACAGCGCTGCGGAGGAGGAAGCCGCGTGGGCTGGGGCGGGCGGGCGGGCGGGCGGGGGACGGAGCTGCAGGCTGCAAAGCGCCCGGCTGGAGGGAGGGAGGGAGGGAGGCAGGACCCCCCCCCCCGCTTGCGCGCAAGGTGGCGGCTGCGCGCCCGCGCAAAGAAGGGGGCGGGCCTGGCCGGCGCCTCCCTCTTTCTGCGGTCCCTCCTCGACGACGCCCAACTTTTTTTGGGGGGGGGAAAGGTGGGGACGCTGCCTCCCGGCTGCCCGGAGCAAAGGTGAGCCGAAGGGTTGCCAGCCTCCAGGCAGGACCTGGAGAGCTCCCGGAATTGCAGCCGAGCGCCACTGGCCCTGGAGGAAATAGCCATTTTGGGGGGAAGGACTATGATGAGGTCTCTGCTCTCCCCACATCTGGAGTTGGCAACCCGAACTGGGCTGCTAGAGGCTGGGCTGGGCAGTCGGGTTGACAGGTTGGGAAACTAGGAGTTTGGGGGTGGGGCCTGGGGAGAAGAGGAACCTCATTGGGGCACAAGGCCAAAGTGCCCACCCTCCAAAGCAGCCATATTCTCTCCAGGGAGGAGCTGCAATGTTTCTGGGGGATCCCCAGGTCCCACCTGGAGGCTGGCATCCCAAGGAGGGGAGGGACCACAGCCGGCTGTGATGCCACAAAGTTCTTCCAGTGCATCCGTTCACTCCAGGGAAACGGCTCTCTGTTGCCTGGGAATCTGCTGGAATCTGAGATCTCCAGGCCCCACCTGGAGATTGGCAACCCCCTAGGAGAGAAAAGCAGATCTGTAGGAGGGTTAAAGCTCGAGGAGAGCCGTCAGAATTATTTACAGCTTGTCTTCCCCCCCCCCAATAAACAAAAACGATAACGAAACCCCCCACCACCCCTTGCTGAGATTAAAAACCAATTTATTAAGAAAGTGACAAACAATAAAACAGCAAGACAGAAATTACAAACTGTCTCCCAAAGTGAATTAGGAAGAAAAACCACACAGCAGCAGTTCCAATGGAGCCAGCTACACAAGCCGAAGTCAATTCACACATGCGAGAGAAGACGACAGACGGCAGCCCTTCAAAATTTATTTCCCTTATTTCTGTCTCACCTTTTTCCTCAAAGCGGGGGGGGGGGGGCTGAGCAATTCCCATCATGATCCTCTCCTCCGTGGAAGTCTCACAACAACAACCCAGAATAAAGTCTTCGTTGAGGCAAAGCGGAGGGTCTGGGACTGGTCCAAGGCCACCCAGCGAGCTTCCATGGCCGAGTGAGGATTCGAACCTGGGTTTCACAGATCTAGTCCAACACACAGTGCTGGCAGGGAAAAGGAAGAAGTCGCATTACAGATACCCTTCTGTGGAGGGGGGAACCCAAAAACAGAAAGCAAGAAAGACTGGAGAGCCATACTGGGTTACCTTTCTAGAAGCAAAGGATTATTCAAAGCTGGAGTCCATCTCTGCTGCAATCCATTTCTAAGCACACCAAGAGGCAGTAGAGTACAATGGTGGAAGCACCAGACTCTTGAGATGCGAAGGGACCTAGGTTCGAATCCCTGCTGAGTCAAGAAGTTTCCCCAGTTTGTTGTAGTGGTGAAGTGTGCAGACTCTTATCTGGGAGAACCGGGTTTGATTCCCCACTCCTCCACTTGCACCTGCTGGAATGGCCTTGGGTCAGCCATGGCTCTCTTATCTGGGAGAACCGGGTTTGATTCCCCACTCCTCCACTTGCAGCTGCTGGAATGGCCTTGGGTCAGCCAGAGCTCTCTTATCTGGGAGAACCGGGTTGGATTCCCCACTCCTCCACTTACAGCTGCTGGAATGGCCTTGGGTCAGCCAGAGCTCTCTTATCTGGGAGAACCGGGTTGGATTCCCCACTCCTCCACTTGCAGCTGCTGGAATGGGCTTGGCTCAGCCAGAGCTCTCTTATCTGGGAGAACCGGGTTTGATTCCCCACTCCTCCACTTGCAGCTGCTGAAATGGCCTTGGGTCAGCCATAGCTCTCTTATCTGGGAGAACCGGGTTTGATTCCCCACTCCTCCACTTGCAGCTCCTGGAATGGCCTTGGGTCAGTCAGAGCTCTCTTATCTGGGAGAACCGGGTTGGATTCCCCACTCCTCCACTTACAGCTGCTGGAATGGCCTTGGGTCAGCCAGAGCTCTCTTATCTGGGAGAACCGGGTTGGATTCCCCACTCCTCCACTTGCAGCTACTGGAATGGCCTTGGCTCAGCCAGAGCTCTCTTATCTGGGAGAACCGGGTTGGATTCCCCACTCCTCCACTTGCAGCTGCTGGAGTAACCTTGGGTCAGTCAGAGCTGTTCTGCTCAGGAACAGTTCTCAAGAGCCGTCTCAGCCCCACCCACCTCACAGGGTGTCTGGTGGGGAGAGGAAGGGAAAAGAGATTGTTAGCCACTCTGAGACTTCTTTACCTAGCGGCGGGCAGGGTATAAATTCAATCTCCTCCTCCTTCAGGGGGGGCAGGCCCTCCTCACGGATGTGCCCGGAATTCCCAGCTTCCATTCAAACCTTTCCACCTCCTTCTTCCACCCTCGACAGCCACCCCCAATGGGCCTTTCAATGAAACCACAAAGCAGTCAACAAGAAACGCACAATAATAAAAAACAGCAGGAGAACAAGTCAGCAGAATAAAAACTGCTGGCTGAGAAAGCATCATCGGCTCAAATCAAGGGCAGGCGGTTCCATATTTAGAGCGTCGGTTCCAAAACAGCCTCATGGACACCTTCCCCTTCGATGGTGGTAACCTCTGGAACAGTATCTGAGCAGTTCTACATGGGGTTTAAAAGACAGTCCCCTGTGCAAGCACCAGTCGCTTCCACCTCTGGGGTGACATCGCATCACAACGTTCTCACAGCAGACTTTTTACGGGGTGGTTTGCCCTTGCCTTCCCCAGTCATCTACACTTCCCCCCCCCCCCCAGCAAGCTGAGGACTCGTTTTACCGACCTCGGAAGGATGGAAGGCTGAGTCAACCTGGAGCCGGCTACCTGAACCAGCTTCCGCCGGGATCGAACTCAGGTCGTGAGCAGAGAGCTTGGACTGCAGTACTGCAGTTTTACAACTCTGCACCACGGGGCTCATTGCAATTCCTTCTCTAAATAGATGCAAGAGGCCCATCTGGAGGCTGGCAACCATAGCCATGCCCTTCCTTCACGTCCAGATTCGCTCCTCTGCTTTTCAGTGTTTTGAGATTTCATCTGACAAGGATACCAGTTCAGAAGGACAATGGCTTACGTTCCCTGCTGGATCAGATTTTGAAAATCTTTGTTGCATTCAGAGAACAGCATAAAGGAGAGGCTGAGATGGAGAGGACCGCTCTCAGCAAATAAAGGGAGGGGGGGTCGGAAGATAGTCATAAATCATTTGTAGGCTCCGCTTGCTGCCCTGTGGGAAGCAGGGGGGCGAAGCTCATAACAGCAGGGAGAGCCCAGGCAGGGCGAGAGAGATCATGCGGGCAGCTTATTTCACAACTCCAGCGCTCCAAGAGGCACTTCCCAGATCCGAGTAATACTCATGCAATTAAAGGGTAACCAAACAAACACAAAGACATAAGAACAGAAGAGAAGCCCTGTTGGATCAGGCCAATGGCCGCTCCAGTCCAACATTCTGTGTCACATAAGAACATAAGAGAAGCCCTGTTGGATCAGGCCAATGGCCCATCCAGTCCAACACTCTGTGTCACATAAGAACATAAGAGAAGCCCTGTTGGATCAGGCCAGTGGCCCCTCCAGTCCAACACTCTGTGTCATATAAGAACATAAGAGAAGCCATGTTGGATCAGGCCAGTGGCCCCTCCAGTCCAACACTCTGTGTCATATAAGAACATAAGAGAAGCCCTGTTGGATCAGGCCAGTGGCCCCTCCAGTCCAACACTCTGTGTCACATAAGAACATAAGAGAAGCCATGTTGGACCAGGCCAGTGGCCCCTCCAGTCCAGCACTCTGTGTCACATAAGAACATAAGAGAAGCCCTGTTGGATCAGGCCAGTGGCCCCTCCAGTCCAACACTCTGTGTCATATAAGAACATAAGAGAAGCCATGTTGGATCAGGCCAGTGGCCCCTCCAGTCCAACACTCTGTGTCATATAAGAACATAAGAGAAGCCCTGTTGGATCAGGCCAGTGGCCCCTCCAGTCCAACACTCTGTGTCATATAAGAACATAAGAGAAGCCATGTTGGATCAGGCCAGTGGCCCCTCCAGTCCAACACTCTGTGTCATATAAGAACATAAGAGAAGCCCTGTTGGATCAGGCCAGTGGCCCCTCCAGTCCAACACTCTGTGTCATATAAGAACATAAGAGAAGCCATGTTGGACCAGGCCAGTGGCCCCTCCAGTCCAACACTCTGTGTCACATAAGAACATAAGAGAAGCCCTGTTGGATCAGGCCAGTGGCCCCTCCAGTCCAACACTCTGTGTCACATAAGAACATAAGAGAAGCCCTGTTGGATCAGGCCAGTGGCCCCTCCAGTCCAACACTCTGTGTCATATAAGAACATAAGAGAAGCCCTGTTGGATCAGGCCAGTGGCCCCTCCAGTCCAACACTCTGTGTCACATAAGAACATAAGAGAAGCCATGTTGGACCAGGCCAGTGGCCCCTCCAGTCCAGCACTCTGTGTCACATAAGAACATAAGAGAAGCCCTGTTGGATCAGGCCAGTGGCCCCTCCAGTCCAACACTCTGTGTCATATAAGAACATAAGAGAAGCCATGTTGGATCAGGCCAGTGGCCCCTCCAGTCCAACACTCTGTGTCATATAAGAACATAAGAGAAGCCATGTTGGATCAGGCCAGTGGCCCATCCAGTCCAACATTCTGTATCACATAAGAACATAAGAGAAGCCATGTTGGATCAGGCCAGTGGCCCATCCAGTCCAACATTCTGTGTCACATAAGAACATAAGAGAAGCCATGTTGGATCAGGCCAGTGGCCCATCCAGTCCAACATTCTGTGTCACATAAGAACATAAGAGAAGCCATGTTGGATCAGGCCAATGGCCCATCCAGTCCAACATTCTGTATCACATAAGAACATAAGAGAAGCCCTGTTGGATCAGGCCAATGGCCCATCCAGTCCAACATTCTGTGTCACATAAGAACATAAGAGAAGCCATGTTGGATCAGGCCAATGGCCCATCCAGTCCAACACTCTGTGTCACATAAGAACATAAGAGAAGCCATGTTGGATCAGGCCAATGGCCCATCCAGTCCAACATTCTGTATCACATAAGAACATAAGAGAAGCCATGTTGGATCAGGCCAGTGGCCCATCCAGTCCAACATTCTGTGTCACATAAGAACATAAGAGAAGCCATGTTGGATCAGGCCAATGGCCCATCCAGTCCAACACTCTTTGTCACATAAGAACATAAGAGAAGCCATGTTGGATCAGGCCAATGGCCCATCCAGTCCAACATTCTGTATCACATAAGAACATAAGAGAAGCCATGTTGGATCAGGCCAATGGCCCATCCAGTCCAACATTCTGTGTCACATAAGAACATAAGAGAAGCCCTGTTGGATCAGGCCAATGGCCCATCCAGTCCAACACTCTGTGCCACATAAGAACATAAGAGAAACCCTGTTGGATCAGGCCAATGGCCCATCCAGTCCAACACTCTGTGTCACATAAGAACATAAGAGAAGCCCTGTTGGATCAGGCCAATGGCCCATCCAGTCCAGCACTCTGTGTCACATAAGGGGATCAGAGAAGCCATGTTGGATCAGACCAATGGCCCATCCAGTCCAACATTCTGTGTCACATAAGAACATAAGAGAAGCCATGTTGGATCAGGCCAATGGCCCATCCATTTCAACACTCTGTGTCACAAAAGAACATGAGAGAAGCCATGTTGGGTCAGGCGAATGGCCCATCCAGTCCAACACTCTGCGTCACACAGTGGCCAAAACCCCCTAGTGCCATCAGGAGGTCCACCAGTGGGGCCAGGACACTAGAAGCCCTCCCACTGTTGCCCCTCCCAAGCACCAAGAATACAGATCATCACTGCCCCAGACAGAGAGCTCCAACAATACGCTGTGGCTGTTGATCCACTCTTGCTCCAGATGTTTATCCAATCCCCTCTCCCAGGGCTGACCCAACTTAGCTTCTGAGATCTGATGAGATCAGGCTGGCCTGGGCCCTCTAGGTGAGGGCAGGACTCCGATATACCTGTCACCATGTCCCAGGTTGGGTTCGATATGGGAGACGTGGTTCTTGCAGGGCAGACACTCAATGCCCAAGGGTTGGCCTGTTTCAGCAAACAGCCGTCTCCATCCCAGCTTGTACTCTGTCACGCTCTGGGTACCTCTCCCGGTCTCCCGGCGCCGCCGTCGCTCCTCCCGGGCACTCTGGGGCGTTCCCCGGAGGTCTCCTCAGGAGGCAGCCCCACTGTGCACTTGCCAGCTTCCTCCCCGACCTCCTCCTTCCCTCCCTTTATCCCCCCCCCCCGTCTCAGTCCTCCCCCCTCCTGGGTTCTGCCCCTCTCTGGCTCCTCCCCCCCTTCAAAGCCCCAGACGCCCGGGAGAGGCGTGCCGGGGCTGGGCTGCCTGGGCGTGCCTCGGGCGTCTCGGGCTTCTGCAGCGTGCTGGGGTGTGGCGTCTCTCGCCACCACGGGTCAGGCGGCTCTCCTCCTCTCTGCCCAGCGCTGGGCTCAGCTTCTCCCTCCTGCTCCCTGACGTCTCGCTCTGGCCAGGCTCCTCGGACCCGGAGACGGGCGCAGTGGCTGAGAGGCGCCGTTCGGGCGGCTGTTGGCACTCCGTCAGCCCAGGCGAAGGGTGGGGCCGCCGCGGGGGCTTGGGAAGGTGTGGGAGGCTCTCGGGGCGGCGCCGGGGGCCGGAAGTGGCTGGCAGGCGCCGGGGGGTCCCCCTTGCGTAGTCCTCACCCGGACTGGGCGGGACATACTCGCTTACAAATCCCACTTTCACTGAACCTGGTCCCAGGACTCTGCACATTACCTGGCACCTGAGAATTGGCATCTCCTCTGGAAAGCTGTGGAACAAAATATGCCACGTGACTCCTTTCCCTAGGGATTGGCTTGCTTATTTGTGGGGTCCCCAACTGAGAACCAGTGTGGTACAGTCAGTGGCTTGAATGTCTGGGAGACCCAGGTTCGAATCTATGCTCTGCCACAAAAGTGTGCTGGAAGATCTTCGGCCAGTCACCCTCTCAGCCTCACCTACCTCACAGGGTTGTTGTGTGGATAAAAAGGAGAAGAGACTAATTTGGAGAGGGTGGAGATTGGATTCATACCCTGCCCTCCACTCGAATTCTCAGAGAAGCTTACAATCTCCTTTCTCTTCCTCTTCCCACAACAGACGTCCTGAGAGGTAGCTGGGGCTGAGAGAGCTCTGATAGAACCGCTCTTGAGAGAACCGCTCTGAGAGAACTTGTGACTGATCCAAGGTCACCCAGCTGGCTGCATGGGGAGGAGTGGGGAATCAAACCTAGTTCGCCAGATTAGAGTTCACCGCTCTTAACCACTACACCAAACTGGCTCTCTATAGATGGCATTTATAAAGCAAGATATAAATGAAATAAGTAAACAGATAAATGCTGCTGGTATGTCCTTTGCAACCGATCTTTTAATAGCCTCTTAAAAGCCTAAATCAGGACTCCCCACCCTGAATTTTCTGTCTTCCCTTATCAGTTATCAGACTTCATTTGGAGCTACAGACGGGGAATGGCGTGCATCTAAGGCAAACCCTTCAGCTCCTATCGATCTCACCTTTTCACTGCACAGCTCTCCATCGCCCGCTCTGCAGGACCCAAATTCAAAAGCCTCATTTCAATCGATGCTGCAAGAAACTGGACTGCTGGCCACAGGCAGGGCCGGATCGGGGGGGGGGCAGAGGGAAGTACTTGCCCCGGGAGCCAACAGAGGGGGTGATGCCAAATTGGGTATGGAGTCCATTGTCTTCCATGGGACCATAAGATAGAATGGCCCATAAGGGGGCGTCATTTTTTCATTTTGCCCCCCCCCCCTCAAAAAACATGTAGATCCGGTCGTGGCCGCAGACTGGGGAAAAAAGGACCACAGCTTCACAGGGTCTCGGTGAACACGAAGCCCGGAGTCGGTGACATCAGCGTGACGGCTAGATGTGTTTCCACCGCCGGTCTTTCACTGGTTACACATCTTGCACACAAATAAAGGTCTGATAAATGCAAGAAATGTCATCAGGGAGGGCTCGGAGCAGAACACAAGGAACTGGGCTTTATCAAACAAGGGATGGGTCAAAGCCCAGTTAATTCCCTACCTCTCCGCCCCACAGGGGAGATTCGTCTGTCCCCTTTTATCCCTCTCTTTCACCAGTGGGTGAAGTCGCTTTTGTTCTGTTTGCTGTTCCTTCACTGATTCTTACTGACTCCTTCTCCCATCCATAGCACCGCACTGTTAGATTGTTGTTTTCTTGTTTTAACTGCTGTAAATGATTCAATGTATTTTAATATTTATTAACCTTATTGTTTTGAATTTTATGTTGCAAGCCGCCCTGAGCCTCGGTGGGGAGGGCGGGATATAAATCGAATAAATAAATCCATACATTTACATGTTTTGTGAGAGACAGAGAGACAGTGACAGAGAAAGCTTACGTTCTGAATAAAACTAAGTTGGTCTTAAAGGTGCAACTTCTATTTTGTTCTACTACTTCACACCAACACGGCTGACCACTTGGATCTAGAGACAGAGAGACAGACATATATGTGTGTATTTAATCTTATTTTACTCTTTTCTATTGTTTGCCAGCTTGGGAACCCTATCTTAGATGAAAAGGAGGCTTACAAATAATTTAAACACTGGTAACTAAACCGTACCACCAAAATGTAGATGGCTACTAAAAGTTGGCTCAGGAGAGCCGTATAGTGTGGCTCTCAAAGCTTTCCATCGCCCTGTTGGTTGGCTTGGAGAAGGCATTTACAATTAAAAGTTGCTTTCTTTCAACCTCTCCCTCCCCATCTTCCTTTCTTCCCTTGCAGCTCTCAAACATCTGGCATTCGCGTCTTGTGGCTCTCAGACATCTGATGTGTATTCTATGTGGCTCTTATGTTAAACAAGTTTAGCCACTGGTGGTCTGGTGCTTAAAGAGGGAGACCCAAGGCTGAAGTTTCCACCCTGCCATGGAAGTTTGCTGGGTGACCTTGGGACAGCTGCCCTCTCCAAGCCTAACTTGCCGTCTTTCTGGTCGGTGGCTCAGTGGGAGAGCACTTGCTTGGCATGCAGAAGGGCCCAAGTTCGATCCCTGCTATCTCCAGTTCAAAAGGATCAGAGAGCAGGTGACGGGAAAGACCTCTCTGCTTGAAATCCTGCTGCCAGGCTGAGTAGACAAAACTGACTATGACGGACCAAGGTGGGGAGGAGTCTGATTCAGTAGAAGGCAGTCTCATGTGGTTGTGTATTACAGGCCATAGCTCAGGGGCAGAGCCTCCACTTGGAACACAAAAGGTCCCAGGTTCAATCCCCGGCATCTCCAGTTAAAAGGATTAGGCAGCAGGTGATGGGAAAGACCTAGGGTTCCCAGGTCAGTGCTGGAGAATACCTGGAGACTTTGGGGGTGGAGCCGAGAAAGGGCAGGGTTTGGGGAGGGGAGGGGCCTCAGCATGGCATGAAGAAGACGACGACGATGATGATATTGGATTTATATCCTGCCCTCTACTCCAAATTTCAGAGTCTCAGAGCAGCTCACCATCTCTTTTATCTTCCTCCCACACATCAGACACCCTGTGCTGTGAGGTGGGTGGAGCTGAGAGGGTTCTCATAGCAGCTGCCCTTTCAAGGACAACTCCTGCAAGAGCTCTGGCTGACCCAAGGCCATTCCAGCAGGTGCAAGTGGAGGAGTGGGGAATCCAACCCGGTTCTCTCAGATAAGAGAGCTCTGGCTGACCCAAGGCCATTCCAGCAGGTACAAGTGGAGGAGTGGGGAACCAAACCCAGTTCTCCCAGATAAGAGAGCTCTGGCTGACCCAAGGCCATTCCAGCAGCTGCAAGTGGAGGAGTGGGGAATCAAACCTGGTTCTCCCAGATAAGAGTCCATGTACTTAACCACTACACCAAACTGGCCCTTTCAAGGACAACTCCTGTGATAGCTATGGCTGACCCAAGTCTATTCCAGCAGGTGCAAGTGGAGGAGTGGGGAATCAAACCCGGTTCTCCCAGATAAGAGAGCTATGGCTGACCCAAGGCCATTCCAGCAGCTGCAAGTGGAGGAGTGGGGAATCAAACCCGGTTCTCCCAGATAAGAGAGCTATGGTTCACCCAAGGCCATTCCAGCAGCTGCAAGTGGAGGATTGGAGAATCAAACCCGGTTCTCCCAGATAAGAGAGCTCTGGCTGACCCAAGGCCATTCCAGCAGCTGCAAGTGGAGGAGTGGGGAATCAAACCTGGTTCTCTCAGATAAGAGAGCTATGGCTGACCCAAGGCCATTCCAGCAGCTGCAAGTGGAGGAGAGGGGAATCAAACCTGGTTTTCCCAGATAAGAGAGCTATGGCTGACCCAAGGCCATTCCAGCAGCTGCAAGTGGAGGAGTGGGGAACCAAACCCAGTTCTCCCAGATAAGAGTCCACACACTTCATCACTATACCAAATTAGCTCTCTGTAGCAAAATGCCATAGATTCACCCTTCAAAGCAGCCCATTTCTCCAGGGGAGCAGGAGGTGAAGGGGAAGACCTCCCCCTGAGACCCTGGAGAGCTGCTGCCAGTCTGAGTAGACAAGACTGACCTTGATGGACCAAGAGTCTGATTCAGTAGAAGGCAGCTTCATGCGTTCGCAAAGGAACACCAAAACATGGGTCTCTACGACACTGAGAAGGGAAAGGCTTCATGTCATCGCCTGAAAAGCAGTTTCCCAAGTCCAGTTTCTCCTTCTGTGTAAGCATATGAATCTAGAGTTCTGATCTTAGGAGGGAAATGTCTCCTCCCATTTTCCCGGCAGGGGACACATTTTCTCACACTACAGAAGTTTTCTTCCCGCGGTTCAATAACAACTTATTGCTGGCCAGCTGAGCTGCTGTCAGGGCGAGGCAGAACATCTTCAAATACCAGGAGGCGGCAATAATATCATTAAATCCGCAGACAATAAAACTTCAGGGCAGAGAGGAGAGGGGGAATGATTCTGAAATGTCGCAGACGAGTTGGGAAACTCTGAAACTTTCCTATACAAGTTTTAAAAGACGCATTTAGTTCTGTTCTCCGGAGTAAGGAACCGAGGACCAAAACCCTCTGATCAAATTAAGGTTGCCAGCTCTGGGTTGGGAAATACCTGGAGATCTTTTTTTGGGGGGGGGAGGCTAGGGAGGGTGGGGTTTGGGGAGGGGAGGGACTTCAGTGGGGTAGAATGCCATAAAGTCCACCCTCCAAAGCAGCCATTTTCTCCAGGGGACTGAGCTCTGTAGTCTGGAGACAGTTGTAAAAGTGGGAGATACAGAGTGTTGGACTGAATGGGCCATTGGCCTGATCCAACATGGCTTCTCTTATGTGACACAGAGTGTTGGACTGAATGGGCCACTGGCCTGATCCAACATAGCTTCTCTTATGTTCTTATGTGACACAGAGTGTTGGACTGAATGGGCCATTGGCCTGATCCAACATGGCTTCTCTTATGTGACACAGAGTGTTGGACTGAATGGGCCACTGGCCTGATCCAACATAGCTTCTCTTATGTTCTTATGTGACACAGAGTGTTGGACTGAATGGGCCATTGGCCTGATCCAACATGGCTTCTCTTATGTTCTTATGTGACACAGTGTGTTGGACTGGATGGGCCATTGGCCTGATCCAATAGGGCTTCTCTTATGTGCTTATGTGACACAGAGTGTTGGACTGGATGGGCCATTGGCCAGATTCAACATGGCTTCTCTTATGTTCTTCTGTGACACAGAGTGTTGGACTGGATGGGCCATTGGCCAGATTCAACATGGTTTCTCTTATGTTCTTATGTGACACAGAGTGTTGGACTGGATGGGCCACTGGCCTGAACCAACATGGCTTCTCTTATGTTCTTATGTTCTTCTGCATGCCAAGCAGATGCTCTGCTACTGAGCCACAGGCTCTTTCCATCAGGAGACAAAACACTTTTCGGACTAGAATATAGAGAAAGATGGAGTTGAGGAAGGGCTGTGTCTCAGTGGTTTGCTTGCAGAAGGTCCCCGGTTCAATCCCCAGCATCTCCAGTTGAAAAGACCAGGTAGGAGGTGACGTGAAAGACCTCAGTGTGAGACCATGGAGAGCAGCTGCTGGCCTGAGTAGGCAATACTGACCTTGATGAATCAGTGGGCCAGATTCAGTATACGGGCCTCTTGTCTGACATAACAAGGCAATTCTGTTCTGAACTACTTCCTCTCTCCCTTGTCCCGATTCCTTTACTCAAACTAGAATTTGCAAAATTATCTCATCAGCGGATTGCGACTTTTGTGGAATCGTTTTCTTATGAGGCAAAACAATCCACAGCAAGACCTGGATGTTTCCAGATGACAGCTGTGCTCCAAATCAATAGAATTTCATTCTGTTAACTTCATCAAGTCAGCCAAGGAGGGAAAGGACCGAGCTGGCAGCTTAAAACAGGCCGGAATAATTTATGGTCCGACTAGCTGTTGGGTTTTTGCCTTTTGCATCTCTGAGGATAAAAGGGCTCTTTTGACTTATTACTCCACCGAAATGAGATATTTGGGGGGTTATCACCCTGGCAAAGTCTCCCCACAGAAACCATTAGCCTGAATCAGCACTCGGCTATCAGCTCCTTAACAATAAGGGACGAGAGTGTCAGTCCCAGGGTACCAAAGAGGGGCGATAACCATCCAAATGTGTTTTCTATTAATGAGCTGGCCAATCAGAAGGCAGCCCGGGGCGCCGCTGCACAGCAGAATGAGACGAAGGCACAAAGCATTTGTGAGCCAAGAGGGGAGAGGGAGGAAGTCCGTGAGATGACAAATGCCGGACAGCGTAAATCAGGGCCCATTTCAGGAGGCACAGGTCTTCTTCTCTCACACCTTGTGGAAAGCCAGTTCTCACAGGATTATATTTTATACCCCAGGATGGAGATCTGATCACAAGATATTGGCCTGGCCTAGCAAATGTCCATTTATCACCTCCTTGGAGATTGCTAAATATATATAAAAAGGTCAAGGTAGTCCCCTGTGCAACCACCAGTCGTTTCCGACTCTGGGGTGACGTTGCTTTCACAACGTTTTCACGGCAGACTTTTTACAGGGTGGTTTGCCATTGCCTTCCTCAGTCATCTACACTTTCCCCCCAGCAAACTGGGTACTCATTTTACTGACCTCGGAAGGATGGAAGGCTGAGTCAACCTGGAGCTGGCTACCTGAACCAGCTTCCGCTGGGATCAAACTCAGGTCGTGAGCAGAGGGCTCCGACTGCAGTACTGCAGCTTTTCCACTCTGCACCACGGGGCTCTACGCTGGCCAATCGGAAGGCAGGCCAGGGCGCCGCTGCACAGCAGAACGATAAAGAGCGTTATAATACAAATGAGGAACTTGGGGGGAGAGTTGCCACCTTGGGACTGGAAAATCCCTGGATATTTGGAGGTGGAACCTGGGGATGGCAGGGTTCAGGAAGAGGAGGGACCTCAGTTGGCTATGATGTCATAGACTCTGCTCACCAGTGATGTCACAGACTCCACTCAGCCATTTTAATCTAGAGCAGGGGTGGCCAAACATGCTTAAAGTAAGAACTGCCTGAAATAAGCATCAGATGTTTCAGAGCCACAAGACATGAACATCAGATGTTTGAGAGCCAGAAGGAAGAAGATATTGGATTTATATCCCGCCCTCCACTCTGAATCTCAGAGTGGCTCACAATCTCCTTTCCCTTCCTCCCCCACAACAGACACCCTGTGAGGTAGAAGATGATATTGGATTCATATCCCGCCCTCCACTCTGAAGAGTCTCAGAGCGGCTCACAATCTCCTTTCCCTTCCTCCCCCACAACAGACATCCTATGAGGTAGATGAAGATATTGGATTTATATCCCGCCCTCCACTCTGAATCTCAGAGTGGCTCACAATCTCCTTTCCCTTCCTCCCCTACAACAGACACCCTGTGAGGTGGGTGGGGCTGGAGACGGCTCTCACAGCAGCTGCCCTTTCAAGAACAACCTCTGCCAGAGCTCTGGCTGACCCAAGACCATGCTAGCAGGTGCAAGTGGAGGAGTGGGGAATCCAACCCGGTTCTCCCAGATAAGAGTCTGCACATTTGGAGCTCTGGCTGACCCAAGGCCTTTCCAGCAGGTGCAAGTGGAGGAGTGGGGAATCAAACCCGCTTCTCCCAGATAAGAGTCCGCACACTTAACCACTACACCAAACTGGCTCTGGAAGGAAGGAATCTCCCAGATAATTTTAAATGCATCCTCCAAGCCACTGGCTGGCTTGGCGAAGTGATTTAAAGAGACAAATGCCTTCTCCAAGTTGGCCAACAGGGTGGTGGGGGCTTTGAGAGCTGCACGATATCTGTGAAAGAGCCACATGTGGCTTCTGAGCCACAGTTTGGCCACCCCTGATCTAGAGGAATCGGACTCTGTGGTCCGGAGATCAGTTCTAACTCCAGGAGATCTCTCGACCTCAACATGGAGATTAGCAAGCTGATTTGGGTGTGAAATCGATGCTTCAAAGCTTTGGTGCAGGCTTGAGGGATGTAGCAACACAGATTTAATAGCCCCCCCTCCTTCTCCCCAAAAGCCCCTGCAAGGGGAAGTGAAGAATCTTTCACAGAATTTTCAAACCCTCTCACCAAACTACAATTCCCAGGATTCTTTGGAGGGAAGCCATGACAGCTAGACCTGGTGGGAGGCCAACACAGACTTCGCGAGCTTCTCTCTGCAGCTCTAGTGCTGGATTCATTTGTGATTCATGCACGAGTGAATAAGAGCAAGACTGCAGGTTTCAAGATGAGTCAGAAGCACCTGACTGAGAAAACTGGATATTCTGTGGATAGTGATGAAGGACTGCCCCCCCCCCCCCCCCCGTGTCATTGCTTCTTCCCAGGAAGAGACAGATGGAGTGAGATTCGTCTTCATTTGCTCCCCACCCATGGCAGGGCGAAGCGAGGACAGAAAACAGAAATCCTCCACTGAAACCAGTCAGATTTCCCGCATCCAAAACCGCTGCAAAAGACAGCGAGAGAGAATGCTGGGGAGGTTGGAATTTGGAGACAAGAGGGCTCTAATGCCATGAAGTCCACTCTCCAAAGCAACCGTTTCCTCGAAGAGAACTGGTCTTTGCCTTGGAGGTCAGTGGCAATCCCTGAAGACCTCGAGGTCCTCCCTGGAGAATGGTAACCCTAAACCTGAGACACGTCTCCAGTGTTTTCTTCTGCAGATAGGGCCGAGAATCGTCTGAATCAGCCTTGTCCACATTTGATAAACAGGGCCACCTAAGCCAGTTTGGTGCAGTGGTTAAGCGTGCGGACTCTTATCTGGAAGAACCGGGCTGGATTCCCCCCTCCTCCACTTGCAGCTGCTGGAATGGCCCTGGGTCAGCCAGAGCTCTCTTATCTGGGAGAACCGGGTTTGATTCCCCACTCCTCCACTTGTACCTGCTGGAATGGCCTTGGGTCAGCCAGAGCTCTCTTATCTGGGAGAACCGGGTTTGATTCCCCACTCCTCCACTTGTACCTGCTGGAATGGTCTTGGGTCAGCCAGAGCTCTCTTATCTGGGAGAACCGGGCTGGATTCCCCACTCCTCCACTTGCAGCTGCTGGAATGGCCTTGGGTCAGCCATAGCTCTCGTAGTTGTCATCCTTGAAAGCACAGCTGCTGTGAGAGCTCTCTCAGCTCCACCCATCTCACAGGGTGTCTGGTGTGTGTGTGTGGGGGGGTGGTGGTGGTGGTGGTAAAGGAAATTGTGACCACTCTGAGACTGAGAGTCAGAGTATAGGGCGGGATATAAATCCAATATCATCATCATCTTCTTCTCTGTTCCTTTCAACAGCTGATCCCAGAGTGCTGAGAGGCAAAGCTGCACAGAGCGTCTGAGAAGCTGGCCAAACAACACCAAACAACAAATCAAAACCCTGCTACCCTTTCAGCCATCCAAAAAAGCACAATTTTTGTTAATTTGAAAAACCAGCCAGTGCGACTCACTTGAGGCACCCTTGTGAAATCCAAGGCACGTTTCAGAAAAGAAAAACTGATAAGCTTTCTCATTAAACAAGATGAATTACCCAAATAACTCCATCGGTAACGTGGAATCTGCCCTTCCAGTAACGCAATCATGTTTCCCGTGAGATCATACTTGGTTGCGATCCCAACATGATGAAGCCCCCACAGAACGCTCCATCTTCTCCGATGACACAGAGCTCCAAATGCAACTCGTCTTGAGGACAGATCAAATCAGGTATTACTTCTGCTAGAGGCCAATCATAATCACCGTTATGAGAAAACATATCGGCGGTCCAACCTATCCCCCAACGAAGTAATGATTCTAATCCACTCGACTACAAATGCACATCGTTAAAGACTGGGCCATTAACCTTCACAATGTCAAATGCCTCATCCCTACCCAGTTCAGCTAATTTACGGCCTAAGATAATGGTCAGGAATCGCATTTTGCTTGGAGATACTTTCGCGGTATCTCTGCATCCTAACAAATGCAGCAAGACACTCGTTATGTGCACGCCTTTGAGCTGGGTGGGGGTGCGGTGAGTGAGGGGAGATGATAATTAGAGAGTAGGGGAGGGATAGAAGAGTGGAGGCGGAGGAGAGTTGGAAGTCCTCCCTGACCCATATCTGCGTTGCATCTCATAACTGCTTATCTTCTTACATGGATTAATGCGCATGCAGGGGAAGAAGACGTCATGCCTGTAAACTAGGGTTGCTTTTAGCCCCCCACCTCTGAGCTTGCAAAAGCCAAGTGGTTAAACCTGATGAGAAACTGGAAGAATGACAGATGGAATTTCCAGGACCCACCCACCGACCCTTCCTTGTCTACACCTGGAAGTCATGGTGACATCTGGTGACTGACCCCTACTGGGGGCCTGGAGAATATTCAGAGAAGTGACTGGATAAAGTCTGCCCCTGTCCCCCTGACTGCTGGTATTCCCAGGAGGTCTCAGATCCAAGTTCTTCAAGCTTGCTTAGCTTCTGAGATCTGGTGAGATCTGACTTGCCTGGGCTATCCAGGTTAGGGCAGGACCTTTTTCTTGAAATTGCTATATAGTAGCCACACCCTGACTTGGATAATCCAATCTCCTTCAATCTTGGATGTTAGGAGGGTCAACGTTGGTATTTGGGTGGGCAACCACCAAGGAAGTCCAGAGTCATGAGTGACTCAAAGGCAGACGATGGCAAACCTACAGGGTCAGCATAACTCAGCCCTAACTTGACCCATCTTTCCGCCACCACCATATCACCTGCTCAACTTTTCCAGAAAACAACAACTGTGTACAAAGCACACTAAATATATTGGAAATTTGATCAAGTGGTCTTAGTTGATGTCAAAAAGAAAACTTGAGCAGACTGTCTCTTCGGGGAAGCATTTTATGCTAAACGTGATCCAAGTTGACGGGCACGTAAAGGGAACATCACCTTTGGAGCCAGGATTTGTAAGGAATTTGGATACTATAGGATTGAACAAGAAGTGAGAAGGACTGGATATTCTCTGGACATTGAAATACTGAGGATCATTTCCTTTTGTGAAATATTTTGGTATACTGCGTATTTGGTATTGTTGGAAACAAACAGACAAATAAGAATTACTTTGTGTATGTGTGTGTGTGTATATATAAAGACAGGTTGCTTACCTGTAACTGTAGATCTTCGAGTGGTCATCTGTGCATTCACACTCCTGGGATAGTGCGCCTGCGCCGATCCCCGCATCGGTATCTGAAAAGCCCGGGATTTTTCCGCACTCGCGCCAATGGGCATGCGCAGGCATTCCCAGTACGCATGCTCACCGGCGCCAGCGCAGGGATCCCGCCAGTTCCTTTCTGACCGCTGCGCTGAGAGGTTTACCTTTTGTGTCCCCGGACGGTGAGATTTTTTGGCCTTTGCCTTTCTCGTTGTATATAGCCCATTTATTGTTTTCCTTAGTGTAGTTAGTTAGATAAGAATTACTATGTGTGTGTGTGTGTGTGTGTATAATTGTGTGTTTTGTAACAGTTGTTGTTTTCTGCTACAGACTGTGTTGCCACTTTTGTAAGGCTCAACTTTTCCAACAAGGGAAGAAGAACAGGGATGGGGAGAAAGACTAAACTACCAGAAAACACCGGATATCTCCCTTGTGAAATGCTACAGTGCAGATATGGGGCACTGTCGGACAAGAGTGTTTCAGGAGCTTGTGGATTCCTTTCTACAGAGGCTCTGACTGTCATCTTCTTACTTTCATTGTAGATGACTCACAAAGCTTCCAAAATCTGGAACAAGGGATTTATTTACTCTGCAGACTTCAAACGGCTAGGAACATGTGTGATACCGGGGAACAAAGAAGTAAAGCAATCCATGTAGTCTGGAAATCAGCTGAAAAGAGTAAGAGTCCAGCAGCACCTTAAAGACTAACAAAATTTGTGGCAGGAGAGCAGCTTTTGTGAGTCACTGCTCATTTCTGCAGATACAGCTAGAATCTGTCCATCTGTTCTATATCTTGGAAAGTGGAGTAATTGCAGGTGCCAAATGACAATAGCAGGTGAATGAATTAGTCTTGATATGCAGATGGGTGGAGAAAATCAGCATTGGAAATGAGACAAGAAACCTAGGTCTTTATTCAGTCCAGGAGGGTGCACTGTCTTGAGCTTCATTATCAGTTGCAATTCAGCAGTCTCTCTTTCTAATCTCCCTTTGAAATTCCTTTGAAAAAAAACTTTGTAAGAGACAAAATCGAGAATCCTCATCTATCCCCATGGAGAACAGCTGTAATTCCAGGAGACCTCCAGTCCCCACCTGGAGGGTGCAACAAAGAATACCAAAAGCATCATAATCCAAAAATCACAAAAATACTAAGAAAGGTCTAACAATCAAAGGTGCAAGTTCATTAGAAATGTCCACAGAATTCATCAGAAATGTCCACACAAATGAATATCTTTTCTTCCACAATGCTTGGAAACACATAGAAAAGTCCACATGGTCAATTTCTTGCCAAGAAAATCCAACACGAATGCCGAATAAAGGAATGAGGAAGGAAAGTCCCTCCTCTTATTGGTGACGTTTGCAAAGTGTCTTATAAACTTGTCTCGTGAAAAATATCCAAATCCCGTTTTGATAGTGTTTCTTATAAAAAATATCCACGGTCCTGTCTAACAAGCAGTCAACTCGTTGCTTGTTTCGTTTACCACTTCGTCAAAGTTGAGACCCTCTCAAGAGGAAGCCATTTCCATACGAGAAATCTTAAGCGAGAAAAATGCATTCACTCTTCTAGTCAGTGGCAACCCTACCCTCGATGCTCCTCTCTACAGGGCCTTATTGGAACTACGCTTTCCCCTCACAGCTGTGCAAACACACACTGCCCTTGTCGCCAAAGACCCTCATTTCATGTGTTGTCAGCCCAACCCTTGGAACGTGGCCAAAGCACCAGTTCAAATATTCTCCTTTATCTGATCAGGAAAATCACAGCACTTCCCCAGAGAGAGCAAAAGAGAGTGGGGGGAGAAGAGGGGATCTTTATCTGGCTAAAGCAGAGCAGTTGATAATTTCCCCGCAAGGCAGCAGGGACAATAGATCAGAGCGTTTCCATGCATCTTTGTGACAGAGATCGCAGATGTCCTCTGCGGGACAGAGGTGCCCTTCGTGACTCCTACCCCTTTCAGGATGGAGTCCAGGTTGTCTCATGAAACCTGGCATGAAGGGGACACGAGGTGTTTCTTGGCATTCCAGGTGAACATGTCCTAAGCCTGGAGAGAGGCCAAAAGAGGTCTCGACCTTCACAGGCTCCAGATGTGCAGAAGTTTAATCTGGTAAATTTAACCTGCTCTGGTAAGACCTCATCTGGAGTATTGTGTTCAGTTTTGGGCACCACAGTTTAAGAAGGATCTAGACAAGCTGGAAGGGGTCCAGAGGAGGGTGACAAAGATGGGGAGGGGTCTGGAAACCAAGTCCTATGAGGAAAGGTTGAAGGAACTAGGGATGTTTAGCCTGGAGAGGAGGCGGCTGAGAGGTGATAGGATCACCACCTTCAAGTACTTGAAGGGCTGTCCTATAGAGGATGGGGTGGAATTGTTTTCTGTGGCCCCAGAAGGAAGGACCAGAACCAACGGGTTGAAATTAAATCAACATTAGGAAGAACTTCCTGACCATTAGAGTGGTTCCTCAGTGAACCACTCCACCTCGGGAGATGGTGGGCTCTCCTTCCTTGGAGGTGTTTAAACAGAGGCTAGATGGTCATCTGACAGCAATGAAGATCCTGTGAATTTAGGGGGAGGTATCTGTGAGTTCCCTGCATTGTGCAGGGGGTTGGACTAGATGACCCTGGAGGTGCCTTCCAACTCTAGGATTCTATGATCCCCTGAGGAATGCTGAGCTGGTGAGGACTTCAGAACCTTCATCCCTGGTGTTTTGACCCTGCCCAAACCTTAAAAACCTAAAAATGTAAGCAATTTCAGAAACTCCTCCCATGACTCTCCAGACTAAGAGGCATCTACAGTCGAGATCCGTAGGCAGAAGAAAAACTAGCAGGAGCTACCCTGGCCTCCAGCAACACAAAGTAGTCCCGAAGCACAGGAGATCCTTTCTCGCTCTCTGTGAGCAAACCGTTCGCTAAAAAGAGATCAATCACTAGGCCCTTGTTACTGGAAGTAATTTAACTTTCATTTGCATAGAACCTCCAGGCAGCATTTCATATTTCTCATTGGAAGGACCTCATTTATTCTCATCCACCGCTATCATAAAAACCCAGAGAGCGGCCCAAATTACATAGGCTCCTCGCAGTGCGGCGATGCGGGAATGGAGCCCTCCAAGGAGAAGGGGCTTTCGATTGGGGGAGGGGAACCAATGATAATGTGAGCCTTTCTTGCAGCACAGAGACATCCAAGGTGTCTTTGAGGGAGAATCATATACAGAAATATTCCTGATGAGCTAAAGAAGCGGGTCACAGAGGGGAAACAAAACAGTATTTTCCTGACTGCAATGCAATTTACTTTCTCCTTTCCTCGGTCAATTTTCTCCTTACCTACATCGGTTGTTCTCCTCAGGACAAGATCCAAGATAGGAGAGGCTGCATATAATAATAATACATTTTAAAGATATTCTACCTCGCTCTCATTCCCTGCAAGATATAGGCCAAATAAATTGTCTTCCATGCTGCCTCCAGTCCCCCCCCCCCCCAGAAATTATGAGAACAGCCTGGGGGCTTTTGATAAACCCTAATAAATTTAGGAACACTTGTTTTTCTGCGTACCAAAACATGCAGAAGCTCTGCCCATTTGCAGGCTGCTGCATTTCATTGCCTTCTTGATAACAAGGTCGACCAATAGAATTGCAAGAAACTGTAAGGTAGGGTGGATGGATACACAGCTGGAAAATGTCCTCAGCCCCCAAGTCCCCAGCTTGGCATAGTGGTTAAGAGCAGTGGACTCTAATCTGGAGAACCAGATTTGGTTCCCCACTCCTCCATGTGAATGAAGCCAGCTGGGTGACCTTGGGCCAGTCACGGTTCTCTCAGAATTCTCTCAGCCCCACTTACCTCACAAGGTTCCTGTTGTGAAGAGAGGAAGGGATTGTGATTGTAATCTGCTTTTGAGATTCCTTAAGGTAGCAAAAAGTGGGGTATAAAAATCTACTGTTCTTCCTTCCATCATGGATCAGATCCTCTAATCTCTTCAGGGACCAAACAAGTCATTTTCCTCTTATCCCTTTGTTTTCCCTCTCCCCTTTGAACTATTCAGTTGCCCTCCATGTTCTGTGTCCTAAAAGCCTGCTCAGTTCTTATTCTGTTTCCCCCCCTCTCTTTTTTAAAAATTACCCAATAATGTTGTTTTGAGTAGTTCCTCAAGCCAAGAAAGTTTTCAACAACCCCAGCTTTGTGTGAGGTTTGCTAAGTAACACTCAGGTAGACTTCCTCTATATAGGTGAATATTCTTTATTGAATTGCTACAAGTACGGACCCTCTTGTTAGAGAGGCATAGCTAGGAATAAAGATGCAGAATTCAAGTACCCCTAAATAACCTGGTTACATACTCAAATAAACTATTTTGTATTTTAGAGTAGCAGACAGTTTCGTGTGTGTTCACTTGGCAGACTAAAACAAAGCAGACTCGAATCTAGCTCTTCTATACTCAAATCTTAGGCAAAGGGCTAAAAAGCAATGTGAGGGTGATCTGGCTGCAGCAGCGGCTGACACCTCATGAATCTTCAGGGTTGATTTGACTGATATGGCTGGCATGGCGGGAAACTTCAGGTGGAACAGGATGGCTGTCCTTTGAAACTGTCTTCATGGAAGGTACCACACTCAGCTACATGGAATGGAAATCCAAGCTTGGATTTCTGAAGGCTTGTAGCCCTGATATCTTGTTGGTTTCGAAGAAGAAGACGACTGCAGACTTATATCCTGCCCTTCTCTCTGAATCAGACTCAGAGCAGCTTGCATTCTCCTATATCTTCTCCCCCCACAACAGACACCCTGTGAGGAAGGTGGGGCTGAGAGAGCTCTCACAATAGCTGCCCTTTCAAGGACAACCTCTGTGAGAGCTATGGCTGACCCAAGGCAATTCCAGCAGCTGCAAGTGGACGAGTGGGGAATCAAACTCGGTTCTTCCAGATAAGAGTCTGCACACTTCACCAAACTGGCTCTAAGGGGCTACAGGACTTGAATCTAACTAACGGTTGAGCATATTCTGCTGGATCAGGGGCTATAACTTATTTTCTTCTCTGAGAACATGGATCATGAAGCACTGACTTGATAAGGAGGCGGTGAAGATGCCTAAGAAATCTCACCTGTCTGGGTTTGTTAGGATAGTGGGCAGGGGGCTGTAAGCCTTCGCAGGACCAAATGCTTCAATGTGGAATCGTAAAAGAGGCTGTAAAACAGACTCGAGGGGTCCCGTCTGGTCGGCTTTAATTAAGCCGATTGGGTTTTACCCAATTGAGAGCTCTGATATACGAGCGTCACCGACCTTGGGCCTCCGGTAATTTAATGGGAAAGCTGGGGGGGAGCCAAGAACATTCAGTCCGAAAGCAGCTGTGCAGCAAAAATGCAGATGCTGCTAATAGCTGGCGAGCAATTACATTAATCCTCAGGTCCAAAAATATCTTCAGAGTGTTTATCAAGACAAAGCCTCAGCATCCCTCAATGAGTTTCGAGTTAGAACAGACACCCGGAGGGACATCTGCTGCCCAGCAGCGTTGAGGACAGAGTTCAGATTCAGAACAAGTCACTTTCGATGAACAAGTATTGGATTACGGTACACAATATGTTACAAAAGATATTGAAAATTCATACACACTGTAAACCGGAACTTTTCCTGTTGAGTATTCTACCGATGGACCTTTCGAGACAGGTCAAACATTTTATGATACGTATTATTACTGCAGCAAGACTTTTGATAGCACAAACCTGGAAACATCATGAAACTCCAAAGAAGCAGGCCTTGATTCATAAAATATTAGAGACAGCTGAAACAGATGCCCTTGCACTTCGTCTTAAGGGTAGACTAATACGAGATGAAGAGAACCCTTGAAAACCCTTTTATGAATGGTTGAAGACACAAATTTGACTCTTATATGACACACAATTGTAATTCCTCAATTTGGACACTTTAGAGTTGATATTAGCAAACTATTAGGTATAATACAAAGATTGTAACTTTTATAGACTAGGAGAAACATTTGTGAATGAATGATGCAGAGTTTATATTGAAATAGCGTTATTTCCCTTTCCCCTTCCCCTTTCTGTATTTCTTTGTCCTATTTCTTAAAACTCTAATAAAAAATATATAAACAGAACAAGCCGCTTTCCGATCCACAGGCATATAATTCAAACCAAGACCAAACTCCAAAAAATGCTCGAGATTTCATTGCAGCATTGCGCCAATCCCTTTCCTGGTGCCCAAGTGTTTTTAGAAAGTCATTGGGGTTTCTGTCCACCAATTTTTAATATGTCCACCATTTTTTAATATGTTGCATCAGCAGCAGTTGGCATCATGGCACCAGGATTGTCATGGTATGATTGAAAGTAAGCTGCAGCGGCCATTGTGGCTGGCTCCGCCTCTAGTTGCAGCCATTTTATGTCTGAGCCCATCATGCTGTGTTAGGCTTCCAAAGGAGCCCACAGGCTCAAAAACATTGGAGATCCATGGTCTAGTTCCACTTTCCCTTCTCTAAGCTCTTAGGAAGAGGAGGAGGAGGAGGAAGAGGAGAAAAATAAGACTAATCGCTTTTAAAACTTCTTCAGGGGGAAAAGCGCCACACTTTTCAAAATTGTATTAAACATCTTTCCACTCTCTTTTACAGCTTTCTCTGGAAGATCGCTGCAGAGGAGTAAGAAATCCATTTAGCTTGCAGCGCTAGCCTTGAGAATACAGCCGTCTTCATTGGAAGCGCAGTGATGTTAAATTCAAGCCACAGAGGGGGAGAAACCAAAATAAACTCCTCACTGGTAAATAAAAGGTGATGCCCAGGGGAGGCAGCTTTCCACTCCAGAACGGGGCCAATTCTCCGGCCAATGTTTGCAGAACACACAATTAGCTGCACAGGAAAGATGCATGTATTTATCGAAGGCAGAAGTAACCTTATCTTCTGGCGGTTTGGTTGTATTATCCAGCAAGATAGTCTTGGCAGCCATTCTGCCCGCAATTTAGCATGCATAATGGGTTCTAACAGGACACCCTCTCGATGCCGAGAGCGCCGAGCAATCAATGTCTAAACATCCTTTTCAGAATACTGTACTCTCTCGCCAGCGAGTTCTTTCCTGAGCCCCAAATACTCTCCATATGGCAAACTGCTGTGTGATTGAGGTGTATGAAATTCATGTAACACGTTAAACGTTAATTCCTATCAGTGAGTTGGACAAAAATGGGTAGAAAAAGACAGATGGTTCTTAGCTCAGAAAGCCTCTGCGTCCAAAATGAAAGCCACATTATTAAAATGGCAGGAGATTTTTTTATTTTATTTTATTTTATTGGTGGGACGGATGGTATCAATCGAGGCCAAAAAGAAAAACACCCAGAGACAAGAAGTATGAAAAGTTCCCTGAGATTCGCCAAAGGTAATGGAATGCACAGTTTTTGTGAAGGGGTAGAATCAGGGCTGGCCTTGCCGTTAGGCGAACTAGGTGGTCACCTAGGGCGCCAGTCTTCTGGGGGTGACAAATTGGGCACCCCCTCCATGTGACTCAGTGATGTTATTAGTGTGGGGGGGGCACCAGAAGTTCACCTTGCCGAGGGTGCCAGACAGTCTAGGGGCAGCCCTGGATAGAATGGGCAAGATCCACTGCCACTGAACGCACTCCTGGATATGGTGAATATGAGTCAAATCTGGGGAAAGTTTCCCAAGCACTGAGGTGGGCTGTGAGATTTGTACATATTTCCCAGAGGGTACTCAGATGTGGATCACAAAACCTATTAGTAATCCCCGGGCCGAGGGAGGCGAGATTGAAGGCTACCAGAGAAAGAGCCTTCTCTATTGTGGCCCCCCCACTGGTGGAACCAACTCCCAGACGATGTTAGAACCTTGCGGGACCTCGCCCAGTTCTGCAAGGCCTGAAAAACATTATTCCGAATGGCCTTCAACCAAAGGACAGAGATGCCCAACACCGCCGAGTGTATGGCATGGAATTTAGCACCAAAACTGTTGTTTTAAGATAGTATTAGTAATTTTAAATTGTAAACTGTTTAATTTTAATTGATATCATTGTGATCGTTTTTACTGTTTTATTGTTGATATTGCGATGTTGTTAGCTGCCCTGAGCCTGCTTCGGTGGGGAGGGCAGGATATAAATACGAAAAATAAATAAATAGATAAAATATGCCTTCTTCTTGGCCAAGTTTGGGGCTAACCTAGGCTTTCTCCTCCCTGAAGAACAATCCGGGGTTGCAGGAGGGGTTATCTATGGGGTAAACAGATGATATGAGGGTCTATGGTAGGGGTGGCCAAACTGTGGCTCGGGAGCCATATGTGGCTCTTTCACACATACTGTAGGCTCTTGAAGCCCCCACCGCCCCATCGGTTGGCTTGGAGAAGACATTTCTCTCTTTAAATCATTTCTTCAATCCAAGCCAGCTGGCAGCTTGGAGAATGCATTTACAGGTAAAGTTGCTTTCTATCAACTTCTCCCTCCCCCATCACCCTTCCTTCCTTCCTTGCGACTCTCAAACATCTGACGTTTCTTCTATGTGGCTCTTCTCTCTTTCGGCTTGGCTTCGCGAACGAAGATTTAAGAAGGGTGCAGTAGTCCACGTCTGCTGCAGGCTCGCTGGTGGCTGATAAGACCAATGCGGGACAGGCAGATCCGGCCACAGTGGCTGCATGTGGCTCTTACATTAAAGCAAGTTTGGCCACTCCTGGTCTACGGACTTGTACTCACACCTCCAGGGTACCCCAGGTATTAAACGTCTGGGAAACGCTGGATTCAGTTCCCAACCAGTAGGAAGAGTGAGTGTACAAACCTTCCACATGTTCATCTCTCATTATCTGTTGGCCAAAGGAGCAGGCCTTGGAGGAAACGGGACAGTCGTCAGGGTTTTGTGGTGCACGAACACTCACGTGAGACTTTCTCCAAGACTAGTAATGCTCGGAGGTTGAGTCCTTATCCTTTCTGCCCCGTGAGATGAAAAAGACAACATTGTCGCCAAGGGGAAAGAAAATTCACTTTCTGAAATAAACTCTCCCGCATGCCAACGGGGGATTTCGAGCGGCAAGGGCACTTGACCTAGATAAACGATGCTGAGAGCGGCGCGTTCCCGTTCTCAACTTTGCAGCAATTAAGGGCTACACAAAGGTCCTTTGTATCTGCGGCACCTACAGCCTGAGAGAGGGTGACCTTGTATCAAGGCAGGGGATCTGATCTAATGAGAGCCTGCGGCACAGCCTAGATCAGGAGGGAGAGCGACGGAAAACTCCAGAGAGGGCCCAAGGCTTCCTGCAAAGAGAGAGTGAGCGTGTGTGTGCGTGCCTAGAGAGGGGAATCCAAACAGTGCTTTCAGAAATGAACCCGCAGCACGCTTTCACATGATCTGTGCATTGTAACAACGACTGCGCAACAGTTTCCCTGTGAACGGCAACCCTCGGGTCCGATCTGACACAGCTCAAGATGCCAAGTCAAGTGACCTTCCAATAGGCCTTTGCTAGGGGGATTGTTCTCACGATGTACTAAGCAGAGTTCCATCTTTAGAGCGGAAGCCCATGGGGAAAAGACAGGACCTCAAACGGCCGGCTAGGGAGCTGAGGGGAACCAGGAAGGATCAACACTGATTCTAAAGCAACACTCTTCATTGCCCCCTAAAGCTGCCTTATACTGAATCATGCCATCAACCCACTGGAAGTCAGGACTATCTACTAAGACCGGCAGTAGCTCTCCAGGGTCTCAGGCTGAGGTCTTTCACATCATCTCCTGCCTGGTCCTTTTAACTGGGAATGCTGGGGGTTGAACCTGGGACCTTCTACATGCCAAGAAGAGGCTCTACCACCAGTGAGTCAGGTTCTCAAGCAGAGGTCTTGGCTGTCACCTAATGCCTGGTCCTTTCAACTGGAGATGTCGGGGATTGAACCTGAGACCTTCTGCATGCCAAGCAGAGGCTCTGCCACTGAGCCACAGCCCCAAAATGCACACGTGAAGATGTCTTGTTGACTCACACTGGTGGCAGCTCTCCAGGGTCTCAGGGAGAGGAAGTCCTTTCCCGTCACCTACTGCCTTGACCCTTGGAACTGGAGATGCCGGGGATTAAACCTTCTGCATGCCAAGCAGAGGCTCTAAAGCTGAGCCTAAAGGACTGCCTCTCAGCATATGAACCCGGCACATCTGCACAGATTGGGTCAGCAAGTTCTACTTGAAGAGGAGGAATCTGGGTTTTGATAAAAGAATGCTATTGAGAAGTGTGCGTGGGGGAGGGAACTCTGCCCTCGTGAGCCGGTACACCCGATTCAGAACACAAACTCCCCCTCTCTGCTATTCAAAAGGCGCCCTTGCCTCACATCACCAAGACTGTCTCTGCCAGGCAGAAAAGGAGAGAGAGAGAAGGAAAGAAAGAAAGAAAGAAAACGGAATCAATACCCGAGTCTTGCTTGAAAGTAAATACAGGACATGAAATTGAAATAATTGCCTTTTGATGCAACAGGGAGGGAATCTAATCACAACTGACTGTTGAAAATGGTGAACGTAACGCCACGCCACGTTGTTCCCCTTTTCCAAGAATCTTATTTCTCCTGTTCTTGGTATGGTAAATAATGTATAGCTTTGCTAAGTGTCCAGATTGCAAAAAGCACCGGGGGGGGGGGAGGGGGGCCCCCTGATGGGCTCTCCATTTAGTTACATTATCAGGTTGCGGTTTTGGAATTCCACATAACAGCTATAGGTGGATCGAGCCATTACCTGGCATTTCCATCCACCATCCATCACACAGCAGTTTCCTTAATTAAGCCCCTTTCTAATGGCTGTGGTCGGAAGCAGAGACGCTGCGGGCTCTGGGGAGGGTGGGCTGCGCCAGGCCCCAAGTAGCATTCAGTCCCTCTCCAAGTGGCTTAAAAGATGCCCCCCCCCCAGCATAATTCATCATGTAAGTCCAGGGAAGGCCTGTCAATGGCAAAGGTCACAATTCATACTCCTTTGCTCTACACCGTGGGTGGCCAAACTTGAGTCCCTTGGGCCAAATCCGTGAGATTTCAAGCAAATTTTAAACTTAATTAACTACTGAAGAACCCATGTTTTTGCATAGCTAACAGGGCATCGATTGGTATCAATACCCTGTTAGCTATGCAAAAACATGGGTTCTTCAGTAGTTAATTGAAAACTATCCATTCACTCTGGTCATTTTAGAGGCCCCGCTATGGTTAAGAACATAAGAGAAGCCATGTTAGATCAGGCCAATGGCACATCCAGTCCAACATTCTGTGTCACACAGCGGCCAAATATATACACACACATACACACTGTGGCTAATTGCCACTGATGGACCTCTGCTCCATATTTTTATCTAACCCCCTCTTGAAGGTGGCCATGCTTGTGGCCGCCACCACCTCCTGTGGCAGTGAATTCCACATGTTAATCACCCTTTGGGTGAAGAAGTACTTCCTTTTATCCGTTTTAACCTGTCTGCTCAGCAATTTCATCGAATGCCCACGAGTTCTCGTATTGTGAGAAAGGGAGAAAAGTACTTCTCTACTTTCTCCATCCCATGCATTATCTTGTAAACCTCTATCATGTCACCCCTCAGTCGACGTTTCTCCAAGCTAAAGAGCCCTAAGCGTTTCAACCTTTCTTCATAGGGAAGGTGTTCCAGCCCTTTAATCATTCTAGTTGCCCTTTTCTGAACTTTCTCCAATGCTATAATATCCTTTTTGAGGTGCGGCGACCAGAACTGCACACAGTACTCCAAATGAGACCGCACCATCGATTTATACAGGGGCATTATGATACTGGCTGATTTGTTTTCAATTCCCTTCCTAATAATTCCCAGCATGGCGTTGGCCTTTTTTATTGCAAACGCACACTGCCTTGACATTTTCAGTGAATTATCTACCACGAACCCAAGATCTCTCTCTTGGTCAGTCTCTGCCAGTTCACACCCCATCAACTTGTATTTGTAGCTGGGATTCTTGGCCCCAATGTGCATTACTTTGCACTTGGCCACATTGAACCGCATCTGCCACGTTGACGCCCACTCACCCAGCCTCAACAGATCCCTTTGGAGTTCCTCACAATCCTCTCTGGTTCTCACCACCCTGAACAATTTAGTGTCATCCGCAAATTTGGCCACTTCACTGCTCACTCCCAACTCTAAATCATTTATGAACAAGTTAAAGAGCATGGGACCCAGTACCGAGCCCTGCGGCACCCCACTGCTTACCGTCCTCCACTGCGAAGACTGCCCATTTATACTCACTCTCTGCTTCCTATTACTCAGCCAGTTTTTGATCCACAAGAGGACCTGTCCTTTTACTCCATGACTCTCAAGCTTTCTAAGGAGCCTTTGATGAGGAACTTTATCAAAAGCTTTCTGGAAGTCAAGGTAAACAACATCTATCGGGTCTCCTTTGTCCACAAGTTTGTTTACCCCCTCAAAGAAATGTAACAGGTTAGTGAGGCAAGATCTTCCCTTACAGAACCCATGCTGAGTCTTCCTCAATAACCTGTGTTCATCAATGTGCCTACTCATTCTGTCCTTGATAATGCTTTCTACCAACTTTCCCGGTATTGAAGTCAGACTGACTGGCCTGTAATTTCCTGGATCTCCTCTGGAACCCTTTTTAAAGATGGGGGTGACATTTGCTACCTTCCAGTCCTCAGGAACGGAGGCAGATTTCAATGAAAGATTACAGATTTTTGTTAGAAAATGGTTGTCCCACTAGACAGGTGGTGACCCAAGAGAGAGCCTTCTTAGTTGCACCAAAACGTTGGAACTCCCTCCCCACAGAGTTTCGTCCATCTCCCTCTATCTGTGTCTTTTTTACCTTTTGTTTGTTTGTTTGTTTGTTTCTCTTTTGGAGAAAACGGCTGCTTTGGAGGGTGAGTTCTATAGCATCATACCCTACTGATGCTCCTCCCCTCCCCAAACCCCACCTTCCCCAGACCCCACCCCTTAAATCTCCAGCAGTTTCGGCCCGGAGCTGAGTATCCTGCCCATGACCCACCTGTGAGGGCAATAATGCCCACCCAAGTCATGGTTTACAGGTTGGACAATTATTACTCCAAAGCTTTCTGGTTGGTGCATCCCCGTTCTCAGCTTTGCTGCAATTAAGGGCTATGTAGACAAAGGTCCTTTGTAACTGTGGCACATTTGACCGGTGGATTGCCCCTGTAATGCCAGCAGGAACTCCTTTGCCTATTAGGCCACACACCCCTGATGTAGCCAATCCTCCAAGAGCTGACAGGGCTCTTAGCCTAATGTAAGCTCCAGGAGAATTGGCTACACCAGGGGTGTGTGGTCTAATATGCAAAGGAGTTCCTGCTACAAAAAAAAAAGCCCTGAATGCCAGAATCATCTTTGAAGAGGGGTGGGGAGCAAAGTGAGCAAGTGGTTAGAGTAGGATGGTACTACTTTCCCCCTGTAAACTCTTGGAAGTTTTTGGGTGCCTAGGACTCCTGTGGCTACCAAATTGCTGCGGAGGGGTGAACATAAAGAAGTTCGACAGAGAAAACAGCAAGAGGCCAGGAGCACCTTGAGGACAGACAAAATTTGTGGCAGGGGAGGAGCTTTTAAGTCACTGCGCACTTGAGAAGGAGGAGGAGAAGAAGAAGAAAGGAGGAGAAGATGAAGAAGATGATTTTTTTTTTTTTTGGATTTATATCCCGCCCTATACTCTGAATCTCAGAGTGGTCACACTCTCCTATGTCTTCTCCCCCCACAACAGACACCCTGTGAGGTAGGTGGGGCTGACAGTGCTTTTACGGCAGCTGCCCTTTCAAGGACAGCTCTGCGAGAGCTATGGCAGACCCAAGGCCATCTCAGCAGGTGCATGTGGAGGAGTGGGGAATCAAACCCGGTTCTCCCAGATAAGAGAGCTCTGGCTGACCCAAGGCCATTCCAGCAGCTGCAAGTGGAGGAGTGGGGAATCAAACCCGGTTCTCCCAGATAAGAGAGCTCTGGCTGACCCAAGGCCATTCCAGCAGCTGCAAGTGGAGGAGTGGGGAATCAAACCCGGTTCTCCCAGATAAGAGAGCTCTGGCTGACCCAAGGCCATTCCAGCAGCTGCAAGTGGAGGAGTGGGGAATCAAACCCGGTTCTCCCAGATAAGAGAGCTCTGGCTGACCCAAGGCCATTCCAGCAGCTGCAAGTGGAGGAGTGGGGAATCAAACCCGGTTCTCCCAGATAAGAGAGCTCTGGCTGACCCAAGGCCATTCCAGCAGCTGCAAGTGGAGGAGGGGGGAATCCAACCCGGTTCTCCCAGATAAGAGAGCTCTGGCTGACCCAAGGCCATTCCAGCAGCTGCAAGTGGAGGAGTGGGGAATCCAACCCGGTTCTCCCAGATAAGAGTCCGCGCACTTAACCACTACACCAAACTGCTCACCAAAGCAGACAAAAGAAGAAGAAGAAAGGAGGAGGAGGAGGAGATGAAGAAGGAGGAGCAGATTGGATTTATACTCTGCCTTTCACTCATGGCAGCTTCCAATCGCCTTTCCCTTCTCCTCCCCACAACGGACACCCGGGGGGGAGGGGCTGAGAAAGCTCTTGAAAGATCAGCTCTGAAAGGCCTGTAGCTGACCCAAAGTCACACCAGCAGTTGCATGCGAAGGAGTGAGGAATCAAACCCGGTTCTCCCTGATAGAGTCCACTGCTCTCAACCGCTACACTGAACAGCTAGAATGGGAGTCCAGTCTGTCCTATATATGGGAAAGTGGAGTGATTTAGACACCGAGTGACATCAGCAAACGACAATCGCAGATGAATGACAACAGGAGGTCTGACGTCACTTGGCACCTGCACTCCGCTCTCCAAGATACAAGGACGGACTCGCCTTCTAGGTGTACCTGGAGAAGTGAGCAGAGACTCACAAGAGTTCTTCCCCTACCACAGATTTGGCTAGTCTTTAAGGTGCTCGTTAGGATGCTAATTTCAGTTGCTACAGACAGACTAACATTGCCACCCATCTTGATCTGTCTACTGTGGTTAATAATGCAATTCTTTAAAAAAAACAACCCCAACCACAGTAAGGAGGGAACGCCTCTATCCCAACACATCTGCGGTGTTAGAGGCAACGCCTTAAAAGCAGACAAAACTGCTTTTCCCTTCAAAAGCAGCCCTCACACACAAATGTATGCAGATTTAATCAATTAAAACACATCCACTGGAATCAAACAAGGTTTGTCCAATCAGGTGATAGCCTCTAAAAATAAAGTACCAACATCTCAATTGTCTGGAGACAGACTGCAGAACCTTTTGAGATGCAAATGCCCTTCTGCTATCCACACCGGGCCAAACCACACTGCCCCCCTGCAAGAGAATAAACACCATGCAAATCGGCCAGGATTAAAAAACCGGAAACAGAAATGGGAGGCGGGAGTATTTCAGCCTTCCTGGATGTTCATTAACAGATCTGAAAGTTGCTGTACTGGAAGGAAGGAAGGAAGGAAGGAAGGAAGGAAGGAAGGAAGGAAGGAAGGAAGGAAGGAAGGAAGGAAGGAAGGAAGGAAAGGAAAGGAAAGGAAAGGAAAGGAAAGGAAAGGAAAGGAAAGGAAAGGAAAGGAAAGGAAAGGAAAGGAAAGGAAAGGAAAGGAAAGGAAAGGAAAGGAAAGGAAAGGAAAGGAAAGGAAAGGAAAGAAAGAGAAAGAAAGAAAGAAAGAAAGAAAGAAAGAAAGAAAGAAAGAAAGAAAGAAAGAAAGAAAGAAAGAAAGAAAGAAAGAAAAGAAAGAAAGAAAGAAAGAAAGAAAGAAAGAAAGAAAGAAAGAAAGAAAGAAAGAAAGAAAGAAAGAGAGGGAGGGAGGGAGGGAGGGAGGGAGGGAGGGAGGGAGGGAGGGAGGGAGGGAGGGATAAAAGGTGCAAAGAGAGATTCCAGTAGAAATCCACATGCAAATCTGACAAGATGGATTGCGAATGGCCAGCCCAGTGGCACAAAAGCACATGCCCTTGTATCCATGGATTTATATCCTGCTTTTCTCCTCCGTTTGAATTCAAAGTGACTCAGAATATCATTCTCCTCTTCTCCATTTCCTCACAGCAGCTGAGAGTTTGTGATGGGCCCAAGGTCACCCAGCAAACTTCCATGGTAGAAGTGAGGAATTCGAACCTGGGTCGCCTAGGGTTGGAATCTACAACTGTATCCCCACCACCACAGTGGCTCAGGGTGCTGGTGCTTGCACTGCCATTCGTTATCAGCTGGAAGTGATCCAAGCCCATGTTGAATTCAGACATGGAACAAAACTGTGGTTCAATGAAACTCGGGTTAGTGCAAGGAGAACAGCTGCTGCTTAGGAAGGCCCTGCACTTCTGGAGTTTCGCATCTGTGCAAAAAGGAACTGTTCCATTCGGCATTCTGGTAGAGACCGCAGAGCTGTGGTGCACTTGATCAGCTTGGGAGAGGCGTTCTGCTAGGAAGCAAGTTCTCCTACACAGGGGGAGGAGGATTTATACCCACTCTTCACTTGGAATCTCAGAGCAGCTTCCAATCTCCTTCCTTTCCCCTCCCCACAACAGACACCCTGTGAGGGAGGTGGGGCTGAGAGAGCTCTGACAGAACTGTTCTAGAGAGAACAGCTCTGAGAGAGTTATGACTGACCCCCCTTCTGACAGGATCTTGCTTCCGTTTCACACTCTGATGTAACATCGCATCATTGTCCATCATTTGGGGAGGGACGGTGGCTCAGTGGTAGAGCATCTGCTTGGGAAGCAGAAGGTCCCAGGTTCAATCCCTGGCATCTCCAAAAAAGGGTCCAGGCAAATAGGTGTGAAACACCTCAGCTTGAGACCCTGGAGAGCCGCTGCCAGTCTGAGAAGACAATACTGACTTGGATGGACCAAAGGTCTGATTCAGTATAAGGCAGCTTCATATGTTCATATGTTCACATCCTCTGGAAGGCTGTTAGTCATAACCTGCCTCCCATTCTCGCTTCATGCAGAAACGATTATACCAGGTGACCAGTGTTCCCTCTAAGCCGAGTTAGCGTGAGCCGGCTCACAGATTTTTAACCTCCAGCTCACACATTTTTGTCTTAGCTCAGGAAGGGATGACCCCAGAGCACAATAATTGATGCAGCGGCTCACAACTTTCATGCCTGCAGCTCACAGCTTTAATACCAGTAACTCACAAAGCAGAATTTTTGCTCACAAGACTCTGCAGCTTAGAGGGAACATTGCAGGAGACCCCAACACAGTGCCCATGGGTGCCCGGCACTCACCAACACTTTTTCAGGCTGCTGACAAGTGTTTTTAGGAAGTATGTGGGACAAGGCGGCATTATTGGCCATTCAAAATTTGATAGGCTGCGCAGATTTTTTTAAAAACTGCCACCCCAAGACAAGGATCTTCATGGCATGACTGAAGGAAAGCTGCGACAGCCATCTTGTGCTTGGCTCCGCCTCCCACGGCAGCCATTTTGTGGCTGTGCCCACCACATTGTGTCAGAATTCCAAGGTGCCCTACTGGCATAAAAAGGTTGGAGAACCTGGTCTAGGCGTATCTGACAGCTGTAAAATTACTGAAAAAACCCCACCCAGGTTTGTCTCTAAGATGCTGACAAACCCTCTTCGGCTTTTTTTAGCGGCGTAGAATAGCACACAAGTAGCCCCCTGGAACCTGACAAACACGTCGTTCTCCTTCCAAATGCGAGTGCAACGTAATTTCTACAGCTCCGTATAATCTGACATAGTAGGAAGTTGGCAGATACACAGCACGGAAAGAAGTGCCTTGCTTTGCGCTTTTCCACATCCCTGTTAATTTATGACCATGAAACCCCCAAACAAATCCCACTGCCTGGATGTCTAACATCCAGAAGGAAGGATCTATTTCTCTCCGAAAGCCAGTCCCACAGCAGCTGAAGGGGACTTGTGCTGGCGGAAATCTCCAAGCCCGTAAAGAGAGATCAAGCGAGACAATTCAGACCTCTCTTTGCCACCTTTCCCACCAAAGGAGACCGCACGACTCCCATCCGCACAACAGAACTGCAGACGTTTGATTCCAGGCTATGAAATTGATATTTTTGCTCTGTGGATGGCTGCCCCTGCAGGGGATGTGAAAACAAATCATATCATGCAGGAAAAACAGACAACGTATATCCTATACTTCGGTAGGAGTGCAATGAGCATCTGTGGGTTTTTTGACTCCCAAAGCCCAATAAAAACACGTATTTGCAATGCTGGGTAAGCATATCAGCTTTAGGAACAAGTTTATTTGCAGATCCAACGGAGGAAGAAGGAGACTACATATTTATACCCCACTCTTCTCTCTAAATCAGAGACTCAGAGCAGCTTACAATCTCCTCTATCTTCTCCCCCCACAACAGACACCCTGTGAGGTGGGAGGGGCTGAGAGAGCTCTCCCAGAAGCTGCCCTTTCAAGGATAACTCCTACAATAGCTATGGCTGACCCAAGGCCATTCCAGCAGCTGCAAGTGGAGGAGTGGGGAATCAAGCCCGGTTCTCCCAGATAAGAGAGCTCTGGCTGACCCAAGGCCATTCCAGCAGCTGCAAGTGGAGGAGTGGGGAATCAAACCCAGTTCTTTCTCAGATAAGAGTCCGCACACTTAACAACTACACTAAACTGGCTCTCATAACCCCCAAGACATGACTTCCTGCCAGATTGGACCAGTCATACATGAAGACTGGCATGAAACCATCTCAAAAACCAGGGCTCCTATCAGGGCAAGCCAAAGATGCTTTTGAACAGGGAAAGTCTTCACAATTGAATTTATGTGTTTACTTCGTTAATACCATGATTCCTCCCCTTTAGGGAGTTCACATGGTCACCTCCTTCTCCATTTTATCCACACAACAGCCCTGTGAGGTAAGTTAGGCCAGGAGCATGTGACTGGCCAAAGATTCCCTGGTAAGCATCCATGCAGGTTCAAACCTGGGTCTTCCAGGTGTTAGTCCAACTAGGCTAACCACTGCATGGCATTGTCTAGAATTTGACCGCCTGGGAAAAGAGTAACTTTACACACAACCACATTTGTTGATAAATGTCCTTCAGACACGATCATGAACTTCCTTTCTCCAGAACAACGCAGGAGGCTAGGAGAGCCAACGAAAGCTGCCCTTTTCTGTTGGATGGCAAATTAGGAAGGCAGAGAGACGAATGGGGGGGGGGGGGGGATGGTCTGTTCCTGAGAGAAAGCCAGCTCAAGTGTGAAAGGAGGAGATTAAGACCTCGCCCCCCCTCGCCCCCGCTTGCAGGAAGCGCAAACCATCCCCTTGACCTTGAATCCGCAGGGAGAAGAGCCGATTCCCCATCAGGATGTCTCATCTGCTTTTGTCCAACGGAAGCATGAATCTGTCAGAATTGGCTCTCTGCAGGCAAACAGAGATTTGGAAAAGGAAGTTGTTGTAGACTTTCCAGCACAGCCCTCCCTCGGTGAAGCTGGACTGCTCCCGCCCGGGTAGCTTCCTTCAAACCTCTCCTCAAAATCCTCTCTGGTTGTCAACATCTTCGCACGCAAAGAGCTTAACAACAAGCAAGACCACTGAATCTATCCGTGATCACATGCTTTGGATGGAATCAGACCCCTGGTCCATCAGGAAGACGACGACAACCTCAGGTCTATACCCCGCCTTTCTCTCTGAATCAGTCGCAGAGCAGCTCACAATCTCCTTTATTTCCTTCCCCCACAACAGACACCCTGCGAGGTGGGTGGGGCTGAGAGGGCTCTCAAAGCAGCTGCCCTTTCAAGGACAACTTCTGCCAGAACTACGGCTAGCCCAAGGCCATTCCAGCAGGTGCAAGTGGAGGAGTGGTTAGTGCTGTGTCCTTGGACTGCTAGTGGCTCTCCGGGGTCTCAAGCGGGGGTCTTTCCCATCACCTCCTGCCTGGTTCTTTAAGCTGAAGATGCCAGGGATAGAACCTGGGACCTTCTGCAAAGCCATGCCAAATCTCTTCCACTGAGCCACAGACTGTGGCAGCAGCTCTCCAAGGTCCCAGCAGAGGGCTTTCCTATCACAGAAACACAGAAGACGCTGCCTGCCACCAAATCAGACCCTCAGTCTGTCAAGGTCAGTATTGTCTACTCAGGCGGACAGCCACTCTCCAGGGTCTCAGGCAGAGGTCTTTCACACCACCTGTTCCTTTTAACTGGAGATGCTAGGTGTTGGATGGTGTGCCAGTATAGGACCACAGCCCTATTTTGTTGTCTTCTGCTCGGTTCGGGTCATTTGTGTCTCCTCAGACCAGCAGTTCTCCAGAGGTCTCCGGTCAGTCTCACCCAACCTGATTCTGAGCTACATTACCCTCCACTTCAGCACAATCCCTTGACCCCCTTTCCCTATTTAACTCAGATTAAGTAGGTACAACAGGAACAAATGGGCAGAGGGCAAGGGATCATTGTGGGGCAGCCGTGAATTTTGTGCAATGTGTGTGGCCGTGCCAGATGACCCTTGAAGTCCCTTTTCAGCCCTATCCTTCTATTTCCCCCCACACATCTCCACTTCCTGTTGGTCAAATTTTAGACCATAAAATTCCACTGTGAAGAAGAATATGATGATATTGGATTCATATCCAGGCCTCCACTCAAGAGTCTCAGAGCGGCTCACAATCTCCTTTCCCTTCCTCCCCCACCCACAACGGACACCTTGTGAGGGAGGTGAGGCTGAGAGAGCTCTCCCAGATGCTGCCCTTTCAAGGACAACTCTGTGAGCGCTATGGCTGACCCAAGGCCATTCCAGAAGCTGCAAGTGGAGGAGTGGGGAATCAAACCCAGTTCTCCCAGATAAGAGTCCGCACACTTAACCGCTACACCAAACTGGCTCTCTGTACTGCCATAAAGAACCAGGCATGCTGAAGATATTAGAAGAAGACTGCAGATATATACCCTGCCCTTCTCTCTTGAATCAGAGACTCAGAGCGGCTTACAATCTCCTATATCTTCTCCCCCACACAACAGACACCCTGTGAGGTGGGTGTGGCTGAGAGGGCTCTGACAGAAGCAGCCCTTTCAAGGACAACTCCTGTGAAAGCTCTGGCTGACCCAAGGCCATTCCAGCAGCTGCAAGTGGAGGAGTGGGGAATCAAACCTGGTTCTCCCAGATAAGAGTCCGCGCACTTCACCATGATACCAAACTAGCAAAGCTTCAGGGGAATCACATTATTTAGGGCTTCTGTGACCAATTAAGTCTATTTCAGTGTTCTTCTGGAGGGGAACTTCATTAGGTTGTTGATGCTGAGAAGAGCTCGGAGCAGAGATGTGGCTCACATCCCAACAGTTGGCGTGGAGCTGTCCCATCGCAAAAGACATTTCCACAGGTGTCTGTATTCTCCACCCCCCCCCTATTCAAACTCTGCTCCCCCACCCCCCAAAGTTTGGAGCTGAAAAGAAGAACCCGGACTCCTAGCTGAAGTTTCTCTTTCGTGCCAAGTGGCTTAAGAAACTTCTCACTTTTTGAGACAGTCCCCATCGTTCCGGGCCTGGCTGCCGCTCTCTCGTCAGCTATTTCACAGCAGCTGAAATGAACCAAAACTTTCCGAGAGAGGATGTGACAGATGGTGATGTGGGGGACATTAGTCAGCTCGAAAACAAAAAATTGGGATGGGGGAAGAGGGTGAGAACAATGTTTCTTCGAGCTAGAAATAGGCACGCTGTACCTTTCGCGTAAATCAATCACTGATAACGTGTCCAAAAAATGGGGGTTTTTGGGTGGGTTTTTTTTGAAATTGTGGAGTTTCAGATTTGGACTATTAAGCAGTGAGGGTGCTTTTGGGAGCCGTGCATGGCTGCACACTGCCCCCTTGTGGGTGTCTGGTGCTAGGTGTGCAAAAATCCAAAATCCCAGTCCCAAAGTTCATTGGTCAGATTTCCACCACCCATATAAGCTTAATTAATATTTTGGTGTGGAGAGCCAGTTTTTGGTGTAGTGGTTAAGTGTGCTGACTCTTATCTGGGAGAACCAGGTTTGATTCCCCACTCCTCCACTTGCACCTGGAATGGCCTTGGGTCAGCCAGAGCTCTGTAGGAGTTGTAGGAGAAAGGGCAGCTTCTGTCACCGATCTCTCAGCCCCACCTACCTCACAGGGTCTTTGTTGTGGAGGAGGAAGGTAAAGGAGATTGTGAGCCGCTCTGAGACTCTTCGGAGTGGAGGGTGGGATATAAATCCAATATCATCATCTTCTTTATTCATTTAAAACGTGTATTAGTCACTTTTCTTCCCAATAGGGCTCAAGTCGGCTTACGGTGTAGAAAAAACAATAAAATGCACAAATCCATAAATAAACAAAAATGTAAAATCACCGTTTAGGATGTTTAGGATGGAGAGCCAGTTTGGTGTAGTGGTTCCCCACTCCTCCATATGCACCTGCTGGGATGGCCTTGGGTCAGCCATAGCTCTCGCAGAAGTTGTCCTTGAAAGGGCTGCTTCTGGGAGAACTCTCTCAGCCCCACCCACCTCACAGGGTGTCTGTTGTGGGGGGAGGGAAGGTAAAGGAGATTGTGACTGCTCTGAGATTCTGCGATTCAGAGTATAGGGCGAGATATAAATCCAATATCTTAGTAAATTAATAAAACATGGTCTGAAATGAAACTGTCTCAAGCTACCTCCTAAGGATCAAAAGTGAGGGGGCCAGGCACACCTCCCAGGGGAGGTTGTTCCAAAACTTTGGGGCTGCCACCGAAAAGGCTCTCTCTTGTGTACCCGCCCACATGAGCTTCTCAGATAGATGGAATGGTCAGGTGGACCTCCTGTAATAGATACATTCCAGGTGCTTAGCTACTTCCCTGGGAAATGAAAGCTTGGTCTGCTTCATCACTTTGGTTTATAAAGCTGCTACTGGAAGTGTGTCCGTCCACCCCAAATTCATTAGGCTACATTAAAGTGTGCACAACAAAGTCTGAGTCAAGTACTTGGATGAGAGACCACCCAGGATTACCAGGGCTGGGACGCAGGGGCAGGCAATGGCAAGCCACCTCTCTGAAATGTCCAAGCCACATGAGGAATCACCAGAAGTCGACCACGACTTCCAAGCACACACACACACACACACAAAATACAAAAAACGAGACTATCCACTCAACATTACCTATCAAGGGCCATTTCACACGCTACTAGCAAGAAACCAGGGATCTTCTCCCAGTCTCAGATGACCACAGAGACTTCGTACAACAGTTGTGCTTTTCTGAAGCACTTCAAAGCAGCACTCAAGGCCTTGTAGTGGGCGAGGGCACCTACAAATCACCTTGTTTCAAACCCCAAAAGTCTCCCACTTGGGCAGAATCACCCCCACAAAAATCCTTTGCCCCCCCCCATATCTGGAATCAAAGCTTGTGCTATGAGAAACCACTAGGTACAGTACAGCTGGATTCGAATCCGGTAGCACCTTAGAGAGCAAAGAGATTTGGGGTAGTGTGCGCTTTTAAGAGTCAACGTTCCCTTCATTACACATGATACTCATTGATCTCTCTGATACTACTGGATCTGAATCCAGCTCTTCTACTCCGGAGTGACACAGCTGCCCTCCTGATGACGCTCTGTACAAGGCCCAGCTATCTTAGCCGTCTTCTTCCTCCAGAGAGGTTTGGTGCTGGTGGAGAGGTTCTGTTTGAACAGTTTTGGGCCATCTGCAATCCTTGGGAACAGGATCACCCCCTTTGAGCAGAACTGCTAAGGTCAGGGACTGACTCGTCTTGGTGCTGGACTTGGTGTGTTCTCCCCCAACAAGGAATAGCTTCATAAGGAACGGGAATATTTGGACTGGAGAAGAGGATTTCTGCTCCGTTTTGTCCTCACAACAGAAGGCCAGGCTGCGAATCACTAGCTCCAAAACACCCAATGAGTTTCGTGGATGAGCAGGATTTGATGCTAAGGCCTCCCCCCACTACACTGCAGCGCTTCTCATAGGATTTTCAGAGGTTTGATGAAACCCCAAAGGGCACAACTTGCTGTTCAGAAGACATGAATGGGCCGGAGGGTGTGTGTGTGCAATGATTTGGCCTGGACTAGAAATGGAAGGGGGAGAGACTGCATGTCTACACACACACGCACACACCCAATTCCAATACTCCCTTTCTAAGCTGTGGAGTCTTGTGAGCAAAAATTCTACTTTGTGAGCTACTGGCATTAAAGTTGTGAGTGGCTGAATCCATTAGGTTGCCCTGGGGCCATTTTTCCTGAGCGAGAAAAAAAACACGTGTGAGCGGAAGGCTTGTGAGCTAGCTCATGCTAACTCATCTTAAGAAGGAACATGCAACCTGCAAGATATTTCCAGGGCCTCTTTAGAAGGGGACGAACGGAAATCAATAAAATATGACCGACAGACTCAGCCTAACTGGAGTTCCCCCGCCCCCCAACCCGCTAGGTTGATTCAAGAGGTTGGAACCAGTTACTGGGGTATCCTGGAGAGATCACAGCTGCCCTCTCTCTCTCACCCATCCTCAACTAAGAACCTTTCCCAAGTTCCGGATTCTCTTCTCTCCTGACCCAGGGCGTAATTGTGGCCTTCTCTTCCACAGACGTTTAAGGAAGACTGGCTTTGCAGTTGCCTAGCAACCATGGCAGCAGAGATATAAAAGTTAGAAAAGGTCAGGTATGCTGCATTTTGCCACAAAAAAGAGAAGCAAAGAAAGCTTGGGGTGGGAATAAAGCAAGGCAAAGGTCAGCCCAGGAGAATTCGGCTTCCATTTGCAAAAGAAGTCACAGGGAGACACAACTCCGTGAGGACCGTGCCCGGTTCTTTCTGCACTTCGGACTGCATCTGACCTTTGGCAAGTCAATGCGCTGTGATGGAGATCACACCCACCGCTGGTAGTTCTTGGTTGCAACTTTGAGGCAAGCAAATTGCTTTCCTTATCACAGGGAAGGGTTTTGATTTTCAGGGAGATAACAAAATGCTCCTCATTCAGGTGGTGCAGGAATGTGACAATTCCCTCCATTTGACCCCTTGCGGACTACGTGGGGGCTACAGTTTCATACAAACGTTCACCTTTAGTGTGTTGGAGAAACAGCTTGTCACAGTTCTATCGCCTGGGATTACTCCAGATAAGGAAAAGTACCGATTCTTCGATCCAGATGCCATTTTTCCTAAACTCTGTGAATGTATCTGCAGGGTCAAGAAGACCAGGGGTGGCCACACTTGTTCATCGTTAGAAGCCACATAAAATAAACATCAGGAGTCTGAGAGCTGCAAGACATGAACATCAGATGTCTGAGAGCTGCAAGGAAGGAAGGAAGATGGGGAAAGAGAGGTGGAAAGAAAGCAACTTTAACTTTAAACGCATCCTCCAAGCTGCTAGCTGGCTTGGCTCGGAGAAGTGATCTAAAGAGACAAATGCCTTCTCCAAGCCAGCTGATGGGGGGGGGGGGCTTCAAGAGCCACACAATATCCAACACACACAGTCCAACAGTTTACAGGCCAGACTCAATGACATCCGAGCGACAATTACGCATTCAAGGCTCAGAAACCGCATTAAAATCTTCTGCGGGCCACAGAGCGCTTGCTGACATTTGAGCACATAACAGTCACAAATTGCTTCGGCTTGCTTTAAGCAAGAGCAGAAGACCTCCCCCCCCCCCCCCCCCGGATCTCTTGGTTCCCTTTGAGTTGAACGACAGCAGAACTGCATGTGGCTTGACAACCTATTCCACCTCTCCAGGGACAGGATCCTGTTTCTAAACTTCAACGAGAAACGGAACAGGGCGCATCTGGATCTGCCCCACTCTGGACTGCCGCTGCGTCGGAGAGAAGTCTCCCCACTGCCTTGTTCTGCAGCACAGGTAACCCCTTGTCAAGTTCCTCTCTCCGCACCTGCCTATGTTATTTCTATGTAGGCAGATTCTGTCCTGCCCACTCTGGATCAGCATATGGCAAAAAGGCCATTTAAAGAGCACTAGCATACCCAGGGACACCCATCCATCGCAGCACAAAGCCCACGACACGGATAACACACTCTGGGGAGTCTGAGGTTCTTTCACGCCATTCTTTCCTATAGCTGTACTCTGGAGATAGCCGAAATAGCCAGAGTCCAGTATCACCGAAAAAGACAAGCAGGATTTGGGGCAGGGGAGGAGCTTTTGTGAGTCGCTGGTCACTTCTTCAGATACAACCAGAAGGTGAGTTCACCGGTAGTTTACATATTCATTTAACGGGATTTCTATCCCACTTTCCCCCGCAAGAAGACTCAGGGCGGGTCGCAACAGAGGGATAAGACGATCAAACATACTTGCAATAAAAATCTGAACAAATTAATTTATAAACTGTGGCAGCCCAATAAAATCCCCCCCAGCAGCACTGGGTTTATGCTGCATGCAAGCTCAGTGGCTGGAATACTGACCAGATGATAGAAGATCCAATGCACAGCCACAGATAGGTTGGAGAAGTGTATATCAAGGAGAGTGGAGTGATATCAAATGCCGAATGACATTAGCGGGCAAATGACAATAAGGAAGAATGGATTAGGTGTGATATACAGAAGGGTGGGATGAATGGAGAAATCAGCATCGGTAATGAGACAGGAAGCCAGGGTCTCGATTCAGACCAGGAGGATGCGTTGTCGTGAGCTTCATTATCAGTTGCAGTTCAGCAGTCCTGCCTAATCTCCCTTTAAAGTTCCTCTGTAAAAGAACTGCTAGCCTTAAATCAGCAACTGAACGTCCTGGAAGGTTAAAATCGAAAAGGAGCGTCCACTGTGCCAAGCTGATTATCACAGCCACAGGGATGACGGCTTCTGTAAATGGGCTCCATTATCCCATTCACTGATTTCCAAGCAGCCCCAGCACGTCTTCTACTGTACGCGTTGCCTGTGCTTGGCAAACCCTGCTCTGAATTTGAAAGCAGAAGCGACGGCAGCACACTTCCCACCTCTTGGAAACATTATCCGACTTACAGCCCCCACAAGTCACAAAATTTTGCAGCAACGCAAAACACACAAGGGCAGCAATGTAAGTAAGGGCTATTCGAGGAGGCGTTCAGACATTGGCTTTTCCAGGGCATTGGTTTTGGCCAAGTGCTTAATGAAGAACAAGCTTCTAAGGAAGAAGACACCCCTCTCTCCACCTCCAATCCCTTCCAGAGAGTAAAGTTTAGAGTGGTTGAGAAGCTGCTCTTCCCGGACCCTCAATCTCCACTACAATACATTCGACACCTTTCTGTTTTACATCGTTTTGAAGCTCAGAACAGAACGCAGAGACCTGGGCTGGTGCGAAGAGAGTCAGAGAAGGAAAGAAAGACTGCGTTCATGAAGCATTGTGCATTGTGGTACATAATGGGAACATGCTTTTGAATTTCCGCCGTGGGCACCGAAGGTTCACCTCTCCGCTCCCTCCCCCATGTCCCTCAACTGGCTCCAGACCGGTAGAATGGGGCCATTTCCAAGCGCGGCGTCCAAAGCAGCAGCATCAAGAATGAAGCCAAAAATCTCTCTCACTCGCTTCTGCCCTTCATTATCCTTTTCGCTTCTTTGGTACTCTATTCATTTCAGTAAGAACATAAGAGAAGGGAAAGTTCCCATGTCCGTTCTATCCACTCCACACATAATTTTATAAACTTCTAACATGCCCCCAACCCCTTAGTTGTCTCTTTTCTAAATGCCTCAGGCCTTTCCTCCTAGGTCTCCTATGGAAACCTGCTAGACTAAGCCTGTACTTATATGGAAGGTAAATGCTTATATGCAAAGAGACTGTGAGGTAAATAGAGTGCATGGGGTAAATAGAGACTTAGACGCGAGGTAAACAGACAGCTTTATATTTTGAGGTAAAGAGACTCCTGCTTCTTACGTTTTTGACAGACAAGCGGCAGAAGGAGATGAACAAAGGTTTGTTTAACAGAAAATAAAGTATTCATTAAAGTAACTATGATGTGTGGATGGGCTTAGACACATAAAGCAAAGCTGGTTCTCAAAGTGAATAACCCCTGAAGGGAGATTTGATTCCTGCTTTCTCTCTCCCTCAGGAGAACCTGAAAATACCCCAGTGGGGAATGATGGGCCCTTTTAACAGCATGCTTATTTGTACCACTAAAATAAACTTTCTTCCCTCAGTCGACCCCCAAACCCTAACTAAAAAACCAAATAAAAACCAAGCTGAGTTGATGCTCCTTTCCAGAGCCACCAAATCCCTATCTGAAAGAAAGAACATAAGTGAAGCCATGTTAGATCAGGCCAATGGCCCATCCAGTCCAACACTCTGTGTCACACAGTGGCCAAAAAAAAATTTATATATATACACTCACACACTGTGGCTAATAGCCACTGATGGACCTCTGCTCCATATTTTTATCCAATCCCTTCTTGAAGGTGGCTATGCTTGTAGCTGCCACCCACCTCCTGTGGCAGTGAATTCCACAAGTTAATCACCCTTTGGGTGAAGAAGTACTTCCTTTTATCTGTTCTAACCTGTCTGAAGAAGTTTTTCTTCACCCTTTTTAATGCCGAGGCTGGCTCAGCCCCTCCCATCCAGTGGAGTTCCACCAGTCTCGATTGGCTGACGATCACATGGATTTGCATGAGGCCTACTAAATCACAACGATTGGTTCAGAGCCCTAGAAGAGAGGTGGGGGCTTTGAAGGATGATCGACACAGAGACCCTTAAGGATCCTGCACGCAATTGATCCAAAAACCTAGACTTGGGCAGTCTGTTTCTGCTCTGAAAGTCACGGTATAAATTTAATAAAGAGGAGCATTAAAATCAGCAATGGAACCAGAAGTGGTATCTAGGGAGCTCTCGTTTTTCCATCCATAATTCAGCCAAACTTTCATCCTCCTCCCATATATGCTCCGGAAGTTGCTTCGCTCGGCCTCCCAAGATCTTCAAATAGTCCCCGGCCCCGACCTGGTGGAATCAGCTCCCTATGGAGATCCGGGCCCTACCTAGCTTGCTGGCCTTTCGTAGGGCCTGTAAAACGGAGCTGTTCCGCCAGGTTTTTGGATGAGGCAGCGGGCATCTATCCACCTATTAGATCGGTTGGCCTCCCCCCTACTGTATTGTGGTGCTGTGTGGTGGTACTCTTTTTGTGCTATACTATCTTGCTGTCATGTCACCTTGCTGAATCATCCTGTTGTACTTTACTGAAAGTTGAAATTGGTTTTATTATGATAATTTTATTGTGATTTTATTTCTATTTTGATGTACTCCGCTCTGAGCCCCCAAACAGGGGAATGGGCGGAATATAAACAAATAATGATGATGATGATGATGATGCAAAGGATCACATGCAAATCCATGTGATCATCAGCCAATTGGGACTGGTGGAATTCCTCTGAAGAAAATTTCAGTCCAGTGAAGGTCCATCTAGTCCAGCCTCCTGTCACACGCAGTGGCCAATCAGTTCCTCTGGAGGGCCCACAACAGGGCAGGGAGGCTGAGGCCTTCCTCTGAGAAGGACATCAGAAGAGCCCTGCTGGATCAGACCAGTGAGGGTCCATCCAGTCCAGCATTGTGTCTCACACAGGGGTCAGCCAGTTCCTTTGGAGGGCCAACAACAGGGCAGAGAGGCTGAGGCCTTCCCCTGAGAAGAACATCAGAAGAGCCCTGCTGGATCAGACCATGGAGGGTCCATCCAGTCCAGCCTCCTGTCTCACACAGGGGTCAGCCAGTTCCTCTGGAGGGCAACAACAGGGCAGAGAGGCCGAGGCCTTCCTCTGAGAAAAACATCAGAAGACCCCTTCTGGATCAGACCAATGAGGGTCCATCTAGTCCAGCCTCCTGTCTCACATAACAACCAACCAGTTCCTCTGGAGGACCAACAACAGGGCATATGAGGTTGAGGCCTCAATGCTGCCTCCTGGGATTGAGATTCAGAGACTAACTGCCTCCGAACATAGAGGTTCCCTTTAGTTGCCATGGCTAGTAGCCACTGATAGACCTCTCCTTCATAAATCTGTCTATTCCCCCTGTAAAGCTCTCTATGTGTGGCCATCACTCTGGCATTGAATTCCACATCGGAATTGCTCGGCATGTAAAGAAGTATTTCCTTTTGACCATCATGAATCTACTGTGGAATGACAGACACAGCTCCCCTGCTGTTTATGCAAATGGCAGTATCAGGCGCAACATGGCCAGGGAAACAAGTGGTGACTTAACAGGAAAACTGTGATTTTAGACAGACAACAGTGTAGGAACTGGCTAGGAGTGCCAAACAGTCTGTATGTGCAACAGTCCTGCGATATTAGAAGCGGTCTTATCTCTGCCCATTCCACTCCAGATGGCAACTATCTGTGGGGTGCCTCTGCTCCTCAACAGAGCCCTGTGCGAAACTCCACTTCAGACCATCAAGGGAAGCTCAGGGCCTTGCGCCTTTCTACTTGCAGAACTCAAGAAGGCATAAGATGTAAATAAAACAATTTTTAAAAATCCCAAACACCTAAAAGACCACAATTTAAAATCTCCATTAAATAATTAAACAATTTAAAAACTGCCAATAAAGAAAAACTAAGTCAGTCAGTGATAGGATCACCATCTTCAAGTACTTGAAGGGCTGTCATATTATAGAGGATGGTACGGAATTGTTTTCTGTGGCCCCAGAAGGGAAGATCAGAACCAATGGGTTGAAATTAATTTAGAAGAGTTTCTGTCTCAACATTAGGAAGAACTTCCTGACCATTAGAGCAGTTCCTCAGTGGAACAGGCTTCCTCCCTGGGTGGTGGTGGGCTCTCCTTCTTTGGAGGTTTTTAAGCAGAGGCTAGATGGTCACCCGACAGCAATGAAGATCTTGTGAATTTAGGGGAAGGTGTTTGTGAGTTTCCTGCATTGAGCAGGGGGTTGGACTAGATGACCCTGAAAGTCCCTTCCAACTCTAGGATTCTATGAAATGCAACCCTAAATCTTCAACTGCCTCCTGGAGATGGAAAGTGAAGGGGGCAGATATACCTCCCTGGAGATGTTGGGCTGTAATTGTGGGGCTGCCCCCCAAAAGGCCCACCGAACGAGCTTCTTTGATTGGTGGGACAGTACGGAGGGTCCCTCCTTGTGATCCTAATTCCCAGGTAGGAATGCGTAAGGAGAAGATGGTCTTTCGGATACCCCCAGGTCCCAAGCCACGTAAGGCCCGAAAGGATGGAGGTCGTTATCAAACGCGAAGATTGTTATCCATTTCAGAAACAAGAAGATACTGGAAATTGTCTTATTATTTTAAAAACAATTTTTATTCCGTATGTTTAGAAATGTGTAATTTTTTTTAATAACGGCAAAGAAAAAAAAAGAATCAGCCACACCTGTATAACTAAATAACTGATCAACAGAATGCAGTGGTATAATTATCTAAACAGAAATAGTGCTGATGTGCCGTAATAAATTGTCTATTAGTAAAAAAATACATTTCAGGGCACATAGTACAGCCTCCTTATCACAAATTACAGTAGGGATATTTCTTTTCTTTTCATTTTTTTTCAAGAATGTAATCAAACTAGAGAATTCCGAGTTAGTGTTTTTTGTTTTTTTTTAAATGCAGCACTTTTTAAAAAGGTAACAACTTTGTGCATTTTTTCTTTTCTTTTTTAAAAAAAGTCCTTTTCTCCCCCCCTCCACACACCGTAGAAATGCTGCGTTATTGCTGCAAGATGGCAAAATTCAAGGCTCAAAAGGTATGAGAATACAAAGATATTAAGAAAAACGTTTCGTAATTTTATATATATTTATATATATAAAAAGGTAAAGCTTATAAAAGTTAATTTACAAACCGAGAACAAAAAACAAAAACAAAAAAAAAAGAGTGGTATGCACGGAGTTATATACAAGCAATCTAGAACATCTATAAATTTTCCAGAATGCATAGCAGAAAACATACCATCAAGTTCTTCGGGGATTTCTCTGGTTGATCAATGCAAAAACGAGAGAAAGTAGTTTTCTTCCCTGCCCTCCCCTCTCTCTCTAAATCAGCAATGCTCAAAAAAATTAAATTAGTTTCTCAGTCTGTCTCAAGATTTTCTTTTTTTTATCTAAGTAAGCAGAGAAGCCATACAAATTTAGTAGTACAGAGAATTAGGGTGAGAGCGAAGACAGGTAAAAACATAGAAGGGTAAGGCATCCCTGCTGGTTAATATGTTTTAAATGTTGTTAATTTACAGGCTGACAGAGGCTGCTGAACCATTGTCTTACCACATGCGTGCTCTCTTGTTCTCCCTACGACACCCCCCGCCCCCCCAAATTGTGGTGTTCATGTACAATTAAAGCAGACGTGCATGTAAGTCACCCCTTTTAGCAGGAGGAGGAAAGGTGGGGGGGGGAACTATTGTGCTAGCCAAAAGAGTTGATTTCCACTTCATGGGCAAAATGCATCAAAAAGAAAAAAGAAATGCCAGTTTTAAAAACAACCTGGTGTCCGCAATATAGTCCTTGCATATTTTTAAACACACAAATGTGTGTTTGGGGTTTTTGTTTGTTTGTCATATAGAAAAGGGTTTTGTAAGAAAAAGGCCAAATTCAGCAGTGGCTCACAAACCAACTTGTCAGTTCCTCTGAAAAGTAACAAATTGCATTGCTTCATTGGTAGTCAAAGAGAGATCGAAGTGATGGCGGATCCGCCGCATCCGTGTAAGAAAAGCCAAAGAGAACCCCGCAGGCGCCTCGCTTTGGTCCCAGGGGTGCCCTGCTCTGCCGATGAACGGCATGTGCCCTGACCATGGTTCAAGAATGTACTTACGAGCCGTTGTTAGTCAAAGCAAAGATTGCTTGAACACCAAGAGAACGGTTAATGCTTGATACGAGTGGTTCAGTTTCTGGGCAAGATCTTTTTTTTTTTTTTAAAGAGAGAGAGAGAGATCTTGATTTCACACTTAGGTCAGTCTACTAACGTTAAGGGTTAGAAGTGATCTATTAGAACCGAGACACAGTTTGCTCCAACAAGATAGTTTGGATCCCCGGGAAGAGACTTGTTCTGCCATGTTTTGGGGTCACCTGTAGGAGGAAAACAATGTGGTAGTTTAGTATCTATGATCAAAACGCCAACACATCGGATAACAACACCCCTTACGTTAAGCTTCCAGTCAACTGTCTCCTGTTTTGTTTTTAAGCCAGGAATATAATCTTCAGATAGGAGAGGATTTAGTAATTTAGGGAGAAATTCAAAAGCAGTTCTGCCCACTGCTCCTTGGAAGCCCAACACAGCCTTTTCTCTCAATTAACTTGCCCTACACGGTCACGGAATTTCATTTCAACTGAAGAATACTGTGCTTCATTAAATATCCTAGCTAAAAAATTGAAATCCATCCCCAATGAACATCTAAATCGTGGTTTGAGAGAACCGTTTCCTTCCCCAATAAGACCTGGGACAGACACTCAAGCAGCCGGAATTGATTGGAACTCGGCTCTCCAAAGAGCTCCCACCGTGCGTTTTTCTTGTGCGGCTCCCTCAAGATGCGGGGTCTGAACACCCCTACAAAGCGAAAGTTTGCTTCTTGACAGCTCAGGTACACCGAGTCCTTGTTTAAATATGGGAGTGGGGGAGAGGAACTTAGCCACGTAAAGTCACACATGTCCAGCAACTAACTGAAACCTGGCCTCTAAGAGCACAATGTTTAGCACCCCGAGCCTGAAGCTTGCCCAGGCGACACGGCTAACGTTGAAGGCCAGTTTGAGATGCTGGGTGGGTGTCAATATTGCATGGCTAAGTGGCCAGTGTTCTTTTTGAGTCATCAGGATGTGGAGACAGACTGGGCGGGCAGGGGGAGAGTGATTCTTTTAAACGGAATCTGGCCATCTAAAACCAATGCAGAAGGTGCCAGCTGCCATTCCAGAAAAGCTACTCTAGCTCTGCTCAGTAGGTGAGACATTTTGTATTCAGAGGAATACTTGCCCCAGTTTGTAAGTTCACCACACTGTATGGAAAGAAGGTTCCGGCTGGCCGTAGTGCCCACCTCAACAGCTACTACACGCAGTCTAGCTGAGATTTCACCCACCCTGCCGTCTACTCATCCTGTATTCTGGACAAAGCCTAGATAGTGGTGGTGGTAAGGTACAACTGTCACTGTTTGCTCAGCACAGGTAATAAAGGAAGCCCCAATCACAATTCCCCCTCCCCCAAAAATTCTTCTTTCATCGGCTGGTGCTGCCTGTTACGCAAAGAAGAACCAGAAAGCAGAGGCCACACACAGCTGCCAGAGAGCTCTTTTCCACTCAGTGCGATGAACGAACCAGAAAACTGAGATAGTGAGTTTAACAGCTGGAAGGTGCCCAACTGACAGTTGTGTTCGTGAAGGCAGATCAAGGGCTTTAAACCGGCCACTGCATACTACCACTCTTTAAGCTCCTATCCTATGTAAACTGGAGATTTTCTTCGGCTACCTGCCTCCAAGTCCTCTTTCAGGTTTGCACCAATACAAACAAACTGTCCTGGTGGTGAAGGCGGCTGCAAGTTCAGTCCTCTAATTTGAACTACTGCGGCCTGAATCGTAACAGTTATTTCCATTTTGTCCGATCTCCTCCCATAACATCACTCACAAGGTACCAGTGGCCCTCTGCCAATCACTGAATCTCTCCCCTGGCGTAGAACAGAGATGTATCCCTTCCATGGAGTTGAGTTAGTGCACGTATGCATGGAAGCACTTAGGGTCCCCTCTGACAGTCCTGTCCATATCGGGCAATCTACTAAGGCTAGATTAACTTTGCCTTTTGCTAACGCCACAGATTTTGTTAAAAGTTCTAGTGCTCTACAGAAAACAAGGAAGTTCCACAATTCTTGTGAGAAACTCATGAAAACAAACATGATGCACACAGTGATCAATATGCAGAAGTGATGACAACATTTCAAGAGAAGACTGGGATATTATGAGCAGCCTGGAATTCACTTGTAGAGTTGGAGGGCCTGGTTTACATTTTATGTTTGGATCACCAATGAATCCCCCCAGCCCAACCCTGAAAGGAGGCCCTTTACTTGGATGAAAAAAAGCTTTCTCATCCCGTTAAGTAGTAATAGTAATTACTGTATGGCACTGTGTGCAGTATAGCCAGGAGATCATAAGACTGTCTGGCAGCTTTACGTTCAAGCTCTTTCAGAGTTATGCACCACTAGGTGGCGAGCTAGACCTATTTGGGGGGCTGAGAGAGCTCTGAGAGAGCTGTGACTAACCCATGTGGAGGAGAATGGAATCAAACATGTATGTTGGGGGGGGCAGATTAGAATCTGTCGTTCTTAACCATTAAGTAATAATGGTAGACAGAGTGGGATGTCTTTGGGGAGAGGAGAGGGTGTCAACTTTTAGCAACATTTACGAAGGGGAAATAACTGGGAGTTTCTTAAACATGATGGGGCAGGTTGGAGTGGTGAGCAATTATAACACCAAGCACACCTTCCTAACGTGGGGTGGAGACCCAAGTCTGAAAAACAGTCCAGAACTATGTGGGAAGTGAGGCAACTTTGTACTAATGCTAAGTAACAATCATTCAATACCAGGCACTAAATATAACAAACCTTTTTTTCGGGGTGGGGGGGTGGGTTAAGTTCTGATTGTGCTATGGGGTTATTTAAAGTTGGAAGTGAGTGGTCCCCTTCTGTTCTATGAGATGAGATGAATCAAGGGGATATATCTTTAAGGATAATGTGGCAGTGCTTTCGACTTCTTAAAATGTGTTGCAGGAGAGGTTAGTATGTACAACCAAAACATTTGTTTCAAAAAAGACAGAACATGGAGAAAAAACATGTCGAGGAAAAGTTTGAGAGAGAGCAAGAGAGCAAGAGAGCGGAGAAAGAGATCCCATAACCAACTAATTTTTTTTTTATAGAAAGAGAGAAAACAAATATTTATTTAAGACACAGTATGGCTTACACATCAGAAGAAGACAAGAGTTGGCCAATTTGTGAAGTTGTCTCAAGGAGCAAAATTACTGATAACACACCACATTGAAATTACGTTTGTAGCCGCAAAGGAGGCGGACAGCTCCGGTTACAGACAGAAAAGAGGAAAGCCTCGTCACAAACACACGCACAGCAAACACACACACACACGCAGACAGGAGCACACAAAAAATATATATACTCTAACTGGGAAAGGAAGAAGCTCTTTCTCACAACAGCTGAAGTGACTGGGAAAAACCGGGCACCATTTTTGCTTCCTTTCACTTCAAGTAAATTCATGAACAGGTTCAGCAGTTACAAAATCATATTTGGAAAAGCACGATTTGGAAGGTCCTTATACGGATTATTAGAGGCAGCACTCTGGATCCTCTATGACTTGAAACTGTCAATTTTTCTAGCGCTTCCAGGGGGGTTTTTTGAGCATTTTTTTTTAAACATACAGTAAATAGCTGCATGCAAGACATGCATAAAATACCAGTGGGAAAAAAAAAATCACCCAGCCAGAATTTCTCTAAATAAATGGATCCCTCTCCAGAAGCACCCGATGCTCTATTTTCCCAAACTTTTTTTGCGACAACATAGTGGCATTGAAAAGGATAGATACATCACTGACAACGATGAATACATTTTCTTTTAAATACTGTACACGTTAAGTACATCGCTTTTATATACCATATTACAGATATGTATACATTATGGGTGTCAAAACAGGTTTAAAGCTGCTGGACGGGGAAAAACCACACCCTTTAAGACATTTTGTTTGTCCAGAAGAAGAGGCAAGGGGGGGGGGGGTTTCTTTTTTTCCCCCCTCCCCACTCCAAGGCGGTAACTTGGCAGCCGTTTCATGAAATTGCTTGAAATTTATACAGAAATTCTATTTCCGTCCTAATGCTCTTTTATCACCAGGGGTTCAGCCAACTGTGATTTCCCTCCTTTAGTTCAGCAGGAATTGAAGCAGCTACTGGGGAAGGAAATTCTGTAGCTCATGCTCTCCACTATTCCCCCCCCCCCCCCCAAAAAAAAGACGACCATTTCTCCATCGCATTTCAGAATTTAGAAGGTTTGAAGCTCGCGCACATTTGTGCAGCCAAGGAAGTTTAAAAAAAACAAAAACTAAGTTGTATGTTGGGGGGGGCAGGGGGAGTTCCTTTGGCTGTATGCTGGGAGGGGGAGTTATCCTTGAACCGCCCAATTTATACATTCACAGCTGGTACATTAGAAAGCCTGCCTCCCAAATGTTAGGTGCGCTGGCTCAGTTTAACGGGATCGTTACAGCTTTCTATTGTCAAAAAAAAAGACTGCACCACGAGAATACCTAGGCTAGCACAATTTTACAAAAAAAAAATTGTGACTTTCTCATCTGAGTGTTTTGCAGCAGTATTAGTCCTTGAGAGAGAGAAAGAGAGAGAGAGAGAGAGACAGACAGCAAGAGCGTGAGATAAGGAAGCAAGGTAGATAATGATACCATTGAATGGACCAATGATAAGTGTACACGTTATGGTTATTATCTACCTTGCCGTTCTGGTTTCCCAAATGAATTTTTGCATCATGAGTTCAGTGCGAGAAAGACACTTGGTAATGGGACAAAAATGAAATGGGAGAGCTGACACAGATACAGTGATTTTCGGAGTAATATTCGTTATGTCACACAGTGCCGCCGTCAAGTCAAGGCGGGGTTTAAATTATTCGATAGCACCCAAAAGCCCCAAAAGGACAGAGGGAGGACAGCATACCCGACGAGGAGTCGGAGGATTTTAGAGCAAAAGACCAACCATCAGGGGTCATAGACGCACAATGTGGTAAGCGCAGCTCCACTGGCTTCAGGAATTTCAGTCCGTGGGGGCCGCACATGACCAGGGGGCTGAGGAGCGTTTCACCTGCAGCAAACAAAGGACAGAGGTTAGAACGGGAGGCCCCAGTGTGGCGCCTGGGGTTCCATGGTACACAACAACACCGTTTCTAGAACTCTCCAAGACTTTTTAGAACTGCCCAGCAGGGCTTTTGATTGGCCCCCAGAGATCTAATTGAATGGGAAGATTAAAATAATGACTCAGGGGTAGTTGGCACCACAGGATTTGTTTAAGTGTCTTTTTAAAAACACCCCCCTTTCCCCTGCCCTTGAGCTTCTTTTGTGCTTGTGTGTGGCTCCGCCTCCTACGGCAGCCATTCTGTGACTGGCTCCGCCTCCTGCGGCAGCCATACTGTGGTCACACCCACCATCTTGTGTCAGAATTCCAAGGGGCTCGAAAAAGGCTCGGGACCCCTGAGTTAGAAGAAGCCACACTCATTTGCAGTGAACACAAATGGCAGTGCAGATGAACCATGACACAAGCTGACCGGTGAGATTACGTGGGATTGTGAGACAGGAGAAGTCAACTTGGCCACAGAGGAAAACGCCTTCATTGAAACCACTCCAACAAGGTTGGTCGCAAAACTCCAGCACTGTAGACCAACGCTCCTTCTAAGCTGCAGAGTCTTGTAAGCAAAAAAATCTACTTTGTGAACTACTCGTATTAACATTGTGAGCGACTGGCATTAAAGTTGTGAGCCACTGCGTAAATTAGCTTGCTCTGGAGACATTTTCCCTGAGCTAAGACAAAAATGTGTGAACTGGAGGCTAAAAATCTGCGAGCTAGCTCACACTCAGCTTAGAGGGAACACTGCTGTAGACAATGGCAAGCTCTTAGTAACGCTTTGGGATCACTAAGGGCCAACGCCCCCCCTCCCATATTATAGGTTTAATAATTCCCAGTCCGCACTAGGGTGGAAGGGACAGACAAGGACAAGGCGTCAAAGCATCAGCTTTATGTAGGCTCCTCTGGGTAGAGTCCAAGGAGTTCCGCACTTGGATCGATTCTCTGCACGGGGCTCGACAGCTACCGAAAGTTTCCCCGGCTGCACGTCGACTGCCCCTTGGAGAGATCTTTGGCTGCAGCTGTCAGCACTTTCCAAGTTTCCCCTAGTTTCTCTTCCTCTCCTGTTTGTTGGTGCTGAGAGCGATATGACTTTGGCTGTGGCTAAATTTCTAGTGTAAACGGGACCACGGAGGAGAGACTAAGCCACAGAAAAAAAAAAAAATTAAAATGCAATTTTAACTTGTTGTGAATAATAAGTCTAAAAATACAAAACGAATACTATCAGTACATATCACCAAGCTGAAACCTCATAAGTTACTCAATGCTCCTACCGTCCTTATGTGGCTGAAAGCCACTAAATTACATTCAGTCCAGTATTAAAAGTCGGTCCTGGCTACGGCCCTGCAGCCCAGTGTTTAACATTTCAGTCCTCTCCCCCCCCCACCCCTCCTCCAAAAAAACCCCAAATGGGATATGCTTCTCTGCCCTAGGTTATTATTATTAGATTCAGTTTTTATACCACCCTTCCCTGTAAACAGGGCTCAGGATGTTGTACAACAAGGACTGAAGACGGCAGCTTTTAAAAGCTGTAGAAAAGGTGCCACTAAAAGAATCTTCTTCCTTCCAGCCTTCCTTCCAAGGAAGTGTGCCCTGAAAGGTAGTGGAAAAAGGGAAATCCTGCTCTAATACCACAAGAGTGCCCGTTCTCTGACAGGTCAGGATTTTAGCCACCAGAAAGGTGAGAGGCCCCGTGAAATCTCCAGCTACCCTCCCGACCCCTAAGAGCACACTAATTTGTTCAGCTAATTCTTTAAGAGCAATTACGCCTACTTCTTTAAAAGGGAAAGAAAGAACCTCACCAGGAGACCATATTGTTTTCAAATTCCTGTGAGCCACTTTGATTCCCCCATCGATTGCAAGAAAAGCAGGATACACTTGGAATTAATTAATGGAGGTAATAAATCTCATCCAGGAGCGTGCGCTGAGTGGAAAACGAAGCAGCAGAAAGCACGCGTGTCGCCAGGATGGTTTCGCTTACCTTTCTCTTTGTCTAAAGGCGGGAGGATACTATTGTCCCGGCAGACCTTGAAATAGATTTCTTGCTCAATTCCCTCTGGAATGGCACCTTGGGGGATGATTATGCTCACTCCAGTCTCTATGGAGCTGAGGACGCCACCGTTGCTGTTAAACACGCCTCTCGCTGTGGCCACGACGGTGTGCCCGTCCTCTTCGTCGTCGTCTTCCAACGCAGAAGGACTGAAATCAATAGGGAGAAGGATGCGCATGAACACGTGAAGCCTCCTGGGTCCTCATCAAGGCCAGTATTGTCTACTCAGGCTGGCAGCTGCTCTCTCTTCAAGGTCACAGGCAGGGAGGAGTTTTTCACATCACCCCCTACCTGGAGATGCTGGGGATTGAACCCGGGACCTTCTGCATGCCAAGGAGATGCTCTACCACTCAGCCACAACCCCACCCCAATAACACCTAAACACACAGAATCATAGAGTTGCAAGGGATCTCCAGGGTCATCTAGTCCAACCCCCTGCACAATGCAGGAAACTCACAAACACCTCCCCCCTCAATTCACAGGATCTTCATTGCTGTCAGAGGGCCATCTAGCCTCTGTTTAAAAATCTCCAAGGAAGGAGAGCCCACCACCTCCCGAGGAGGAAGCCTGTTCCACTGAGGAACTGCTCTCACGGTCAGGAAGTTCTTCCTAATCATAGAATCATAGAGTTGCAAGGGACCTCCAGGGTCATCCAGTCTAATGCAGGAAACTCACAAACACCTCCCCCCTCAATTGCTGTCAGAGGGCCATCTAGCCTCTGTTTAAAAATCTCCAAGGAAGGAGAGCCCACCACCTCCCGAGGAGGAAGCCTGTTCCACTGAGGAACTGCTCTAATGGTCAGGAAGTTCTTCCTAATGTTGAGCCGGAAACTCTTCTGATTTAATTTCCACCTATTGGTTCTTCATTGGTAGGAAGCTGCCTGATACTGAATCAGACCCTGGGGCCATCAAGGTCAGTCTTGTCTACTCAGACTCTTCAGGGCAGGAGCTCTTCAGGGTCTCAGGGGGAGGGCCTTCTGCATTACAGCTTGTTTTGCCAGGCTTGCTCAATCATACAGGAGCTACAGAACAAAACCTCTATTGTCTGCATTGGCTGAGCTTCCTCCCAGGCTTTCTCAATCGCAGAGCTACTGAGCCATGCCTCTCTTCCTTCAATTGGCTGCATCTCCTCCCCCTCCTGGTCCCCTGGGGAAGGAAGGAAAGAGCCAGAGCTGCCTTTGCTGGGTTCCCTAGATCCCTTGGGAGAAATACAAAGAAAGCACCTCTAAAACCAACAAGTGCGAATGTTGTAAGCATGTTTTAAGGTTGTTTTCTTTTTAAAAAATCTTTGTGTTTATCTGTATCCTTTAAAAAGTGTTTATCTCTGCTACCTGGAGAGCCAGTTTGGTGTCGTGGTTAAGTGTGCGGACTCTTATCTGGGAGAACCGGGTTTGATTCCCCACTCCTCCACTTGCACCTGCTGGCATGGCCTTGGGTCAGCCATAGCTCTGGCAGAGGTTGTCCTTGAAAGGGCAGCTGCTGTGAGAGCTCTCTCAGCCCCACCCACCTCACAGGGTGTTTGTTGTGGGGGAGGAAGGTAAAGGAGATTGTGAGCCGCTCTGAGACTCTTCGGAGTGGAGGGCGGGATATAAATCCAATATCTTCATCTACCTCACAGGGTGTCTGTTGTGGGGGAGGAAGGGAAAGGAGATTGTGAGCGGCTCTGAGACTCTTCAGAGTGGAGGGCAGGATATAAATCCAATATCTTCATCTACCTCACAGGGTGTCTGTTGTGGGGGAGGAAGGGAAAGGAGATTGTGAGCCGCTCTGAGACTCTTCAGAGTGGAGGGTGGGATATAAATCCAATATCTTCATCTACCTCACAGGGTGTCTGTTGTGGGGGAGAAAGGTAAAGGAGATTGTGAGCTGCTCTGAGACTCTTCGGAGTGGAGGGCGGGATATAAATCCAATATCTTCATCTACCTCAGAGGATGTCTGTTGCGGTGGAGGAAGCTAAAGGAGATTGTGAGCTGCTCTGAGACTCTTCGGAGTGGAGGGCGGGATATAAATCCAATATCTTCATCTACCTCACAGGGTGTCTGTTGGGGAGGAAGGGAAAGAAGATTGTGAGCCGCTCTGAGACTCTTCGGAGTGGAGGGTGGGATATAAATCCAGTATCTTCATCTACCTCAGAGGATGTCTGTTGTGGTGGAGGAAGGTAAAGGAGATTGTGAGCCGCTCTGAGACTCTTCGGAGTGGAGGGCGGGATATAAATCCAATATCTTCATCTACCTCACAGGGTGTCTGTTGTGGGGGGAGGAAGGGAAAGGAGATTGTGAGCTGCTCTGAGACTCTTCGGAGTGGAGGGCAGGATATAAATCCAATATCTTCATCTACCTCACAGGGTGTCTGTTGTGGGGGAGGAAGGGAAAGGAGATTGTGAGCCGCTCTGAGACTCTTCGGAGTGGAGGGCAGGATATAAATCCAATATCTTCATCTACCTCACAGGGTGTCTGTTGTGGGGGAGGAAGGGAAAGGAGATTGTGAGCCGCTCTGAGACTCTTCGGAGTGGAGGGCGGGATATAAATCCAATATCTTCATCTACCTCACAGGGTGTCTGTTGTGGGGGGAGGAAGGGAAAGGAGATTGTGAGCTGCTCTGAGACTCTTCGGAGTGGAGGGCAGGATATAAATCCAATATTTTCATCTACCTCACAGGGTGTCTGTTGTGGGGGAGGAAGGGAAAGGAGAATGTGAGCTGCCCTGAGACTCTTCAGAGTGGAGGGCAGAATATAAATCCAATATCTTCATCTACCTCACAGGGTGTCTGTTGTGGGGGAGGAAAGGAAAGAAGATTGTGAGCCGCTCTGAGACTCTTCGGAGTGGAGGGCGGGATATAAATCCAATATCTTCATCTACCTCACAGGGTGTCTGTTGTGGGGGAGGAAAGGAAAGGAGATTGTGAGCCGCTCTGAGACTCTTCGGAGTGGAGGGCGGGATATAAATCCAATATCTTCATCTACCTCACAGGGTGTCTGTTGTGGGGGAGGAAGGGAAAGGAGATTGTGAGCCCCTCTGAGACTCTTCGGAGTGGAGGGCGGGATATAAATCCAATATCTTCATCTACCTCACAGGGTGTCTGTTGTGGGGGAGGAAGGGAAAGGAGATTGTGAGCCGCTCTGAGACTCTTCGGAGTGGAGGGCGGGATCTAAATCCAATATCTTCTACCTAATCTTAAATAGGTACACACATGGCTTGGCCCGACAAGGTCTTATTTATGACAGATCCGGCCCTCATAACAAATGACTTCGATACCCCTGGCTTTGAGCCCCACAACTGCAGAGCTTAGACTATTCAAAAATGCAATTAACAACAGCAACAATACTTGTTATCTTTTGTTGGTTTTTTATATTGTGTTTATGTACATTTGTTTAAAAGAGCATTGTGTGTGTGTGTGTGTGTGTGTGTGTGTGTGAGCCCTTCAGGGCCCCATCATGGGAAAAAGCAGGAATAAAGACAAACTAAAGAAATGACAATAAATAATAAATATTACTAACACATCCATTCAAAACCCTAAATCCACTGCTTTTGGAGGCAGAGGAAAAGGGTCATCAAGTCACAGCTGACTCGGTTACTCTGTGGGGTTTTCAAGGCAAGAGAGGTGGTTGCCCATTGGCTGCCTCTGGACGACTGTGCGTACATTTTTCACTTCTCTGAGTCTTCCTTTGCCTTCTCTAGCGAAATGAGAAATCGAGTAAAATTACGCCATGGAAGTTGCCACTCTTAAAGGCGAAGAGGGAGACTGTGCCCCTTATATCGGTACAACACTGAAATCATACTTTCCTGGGGTTTTTTTTCTCAATGCCCATTGTTTTCACTGATGTGAAGCAAGCTACTAAAACAAAACAAAAGCACAGTTCTAGGACAATGCCGCTCTGCAGTTCAGCATCTCTTTTGTTTGTCAGGATGCACGACACAGCCTGGAGAGACTTCTGGGGAAATGCATACTGGTGAGGCCATGGAAAAAGCTGTTTTGGAAAACGTCTCCCCCGGAGAACGACTTTAGATCTCTCTGGACCTGAGCCTGGCACTAGCAGCAGCTGGAACTCTGGACCCAAGGGAATGCCAACAAAGGCAGAGAGCTGGCTCACTTCCCCCCCCCCCCCTCCACGGTAAATAAACTTGATTCTTCTAGCAGAACTGGAGTCTGCTTCAGCTTAATTTGTATCAGCCACACTTTGGAGTCTGCGTCTTCCTACTGCATACCCATAGGGCGATAAGAACGCATAAAATTAGAGGCCTCCTGCTTAAAGGGAACCAAATTAGCATATACAATTCGCCTGTATCAAGTATCTTATGCCCTGAGTTAGTGACAGGCCGACGCGGAGTTTGCTGCGATGTTCTACACCAAGCGCCTTCCTTGCAAGTAGAACAAGGACCTTGGGAAATCAACTCTGGTCTCAACAGATCTGCATCTGTTTCCATCCTTTCCAGCGACTCAGGGACAGGTGGGCAAGAAGCAGTGGGTCGAAACCTGTTTGTCAGAATGCTGACACAACAGGAGATGGCGACTGGTCTGTGGGAAACTGAAGACGTTCTTCCCAGCAGGAAACCCTGATGCTGAAAAGTGCTGTGAAGTCCCAGCTGACTTACGGTGACCCTGGAGGGTTTTTTTCAAGGCAAGAGACGTTCAGAGGCCGTTTGCTGTTGCCTGCCTCTGCGTAGCAACCCCGGGCTTCCTTCACAGGCTCCCATCCAAGCATTAACTAGAGCTGCCTTCAAGAATTTCAAGAATTTTGTAACCCGGACAAGCCAGTTGACTCCTTTGACAAACCTAACTCTGCTGACTCTTAACTCTCGTTTTGAAATTATATAGTTTCCTTCCCTTGAAAGCTTGGCACAGCACAAAGAGTTTTCCACCTTTTTAGAAGCTGTTAACGTAACCTATCGACTGCTTCGCAATGTATTGCTAACCTGCTGTAAGATAAGACCGCTTCTTCTATGCTGTGTTTGTAACAGCTTATTGACATTTTCGGGTTTTAAACAATTTTATTGATAACATATGGTAACAATGTTTAATTATATCATTACTATCCCTAACCCATATGATATTTTCCAATCCCCCCTCCCTCCGTTACTAGACTCCCGCTGAGGTTATATACTTGAGTTCAGTTATAAAGGTACCCTTAACCAATCAAAGTTCAATATCTTTCTTTTCTCATACTCATGTTAAAAAATTGTCCAATGTCTTTTTACATTCCACTCTTTTTCTATATATCCTCTAAATTTCTTCCACTCCTTTTTGAACACATCCAAATCATAGTCTCTTAAAGCTCTTGTTAATTTATCCATCTCACTCCACGATAAAACTTTCACAATCCAATCCCATTTCTCTGGTATTTTTTCTTGCTTCCACAACTGCGCATATAATGTCCTAGCAGCTGAGAGCAAGTACCAAATTAGAGTTCTATCTTCTTTCGGAAATTTTTCCATTTGTAATCCCAGCAGAAAAGTCTCTGCAACTTTCTTAAAGTCGTATCCCAAAATTTTAGAAATTTCTTGTTGTATCATCTGCCAAAACTTTTTCGCTTTTTCACAAGTCCACCACGTACGTGGTAGCTTATTGACATTTTCTTTGTTATTACCACCTTTTTAAATGTAAAAACTGACTCAAGCCTTGTATTATAATTTTTGGCTAAACACTGTACTTTTAAATCTTCAGTAAAGCATTGCAAAGTTAAGCAAAACAAAACAAAGAACGAGGGCCAACCTGCTTAGCTTCTGAGACCTGGTGAGATCAGGTTAGCCAGGACTGGTTCAGGGCAGAAGAACAGAGGTGGGTTAGCCGTGGCTTTCCTCTGCGTAGCGACCTTGGACTTCCTTGGTGGTCACCCATGCAAGGGCTGACCCCTGCTTAGTTTCTGAGGTCTGAGAAGACCACGGTAGGCTTCTCACTTCTTAGACCACAGATATCTGAGAAACAGAACTCATACCCCAAAGATCTCATTGGTCTCTTAAGATCCTACTGGACTAGTTACTAAATCATTTTGAATATTCAACTTAGATAAATATTTGGTTAGGGTCAATTTACAATAATGTAGACAACACAAGGTATTTTATAATCTTAAAGATCTGCTCCTGATTTCTAATTTTGGAATTCGAAATAGACAAAGCAATGCATTTTTTTTGTTCTTCTCTTCTGCTGGAAGCAAATAAGTTAGTATTATGGATAAAGAGTGTATATCCATCTTCCCTTTTTACGCTTATTCTTAATATTGTTAAAATCAACCGGTTAGTTTTGTTCTCTTGTTTGTCTCTTTGCTTTTCTCTTTTGTATGCATCAAAGGCAAAAAGCTTAGATCTAAACTATAAGTATTAGAATTGTATAAAAGTATAAAAAGATGTTAAAAGACCGTAGAATTTAATGGTTATATATGGTTGAAACTTGCAGGTAGAAGGAATTTGGTACTTTGTTCTGTGGTGGAAATGTAACTGATATATTTGCTGCTTTTCTTTTGTCTTTCTATTTTGCCCCTCCCTTTTTTCTTCTGTATTCCCGCATTATTTTTTTCTCTTATACCTAAACTCAATAAAAATTCTGAAAGACAGTTTTGTATGCAATTCACCAAAATGCGGTGGTCCTCTCGGGTGAGTGTAGCTGCCTTTCAAAGCAAAAAAGCACACTAGTTGTCCAACAACCCCGCAAAGGACGAGGTCTTACCTTACGGGAATGGCTTTAGGCACGGCGCTGACGTTATTTGGTTGGTACTTGAGCTTGTCTGCCTGTACAGAGAACGTCTCCATCGTGCTGTCAAATTCCGCGTGAGGCTGAGACGAGCCGTGTGCTTTTAAAACGGGCTGGGGAGAATTCTGGGGTTTCGAAGTCAACTCCGGCTTGGGCTGATTCTCATCTGGCAGGAGGTTGTGGTTGAACTTGGGGCTTTCAAACTTGCGTTCAAACGGCCGGGCGGCACTTGTGTAAGGTTTCGTTGTGAAGCGGTTGTAAGCCGGGGTGACAGTTTTGGAGATGGGTTCTGTCCCGTTTACCGGCCCTTTGTCGGGGAAGCTTTTCTGAGGGAAGTAGGTGGACTGCACGGTGTCCTCTCGGCTGGAAGACCGGAACGTGGCTGGCTTGTTCTGAGAGGGCAGAGGGTCAGGCTTGGGCACAGTGGCATTCTGGAACTCTGACACCGAGTTGACTGGAGGGAGAAATGCAGATGGGATCACAACAGGATTAACCTTGCCAAGTGGTCTGCAGACAGCATTGCGTGAATTTATATCCTGCCCTCCCAGCCGAAGCAGGCTCAGGGGGGCTCACAGCAATAAAACAATAAGAACAAATAACCATTTAAACCATTCATCAGTTGTAGGATTTGACAGTTAAAACAAATTAAACAATAAACAATTAAAAATTTTTGGTGTTAGTGCCATTACTTTCCGGTGTCACTCAGCCCTCTTGGGTATCTCCTCTTATGCTACTATAAATACAGCTGAAATAATGTTATCTTGCAGGCCTTGCAGAATTGGGCGAGGTCCCGCAAGGCTCTTAATTCTTCCGGAAGTTGGTTCCACTTAAGTTTATTTTGGCAATAAGAAGGCGACTCTCCTGTGGGCAGACAGCAATAGCACAGCAGGTGGGTCCTCAAAGCAGTGCCCGTGGGCAACGTGATGCCTACCGGCACCTTCCCTGGTGCCCACCAAATGCGTTTAGAAAGCGGGCAGGGCTAGATAGAGCTTTTGGCCTGGCTGAATGGCTGTGCAGATTAAGAGGCATCCTGTTCAATGGACAGTCCTCACTGAAATGGCAGAACCACCCCCCTTCCCCCTTAACCATCTCTCTGCCACCAAACCTGAAACTTTGACAACCTCCAGCTGTGCTCACCAGGTGGCCCATGGGAAGGTGCTTGTGGAAGGCCTTGATCTTTGTCTCCCTGTCACTGCTGAGGGAGCATCAGATGATGTGGCTGGATCCCAAAGGGTATTCGCCTGTTGGCCTGACCCTACGGCATGGATGGCAAGTGCAGGGCCTCTTAGGTTTATTTTGGCAAAAAGATCTACATAGGGCTGCATTTACTTGTAGTAGTAGTAGCAGTGGAGGAAGAGAAGGAGGAGAGTCTTGGAGCGGCCCTTACAACCTCCTTCCCTTCCTCTCCCCACAACAGACATCCTGTGAGGTAGGTGGGGCTAAGAGACCTCACCCAGAACGGCTCTTGAGAGGAACAGCTCTGTGAGAGTTATGACTGGCCCAAGGTCATACCAGCAGGTGCTGGAATGGCCTTGGGTCAGCCATGGCTCTTGCAGAGCTGTCCTTGAAAGGGCAGCTTCCGTGAGAGCTCTCTCAGCCTCACCCCCATCTCACAGGGTGTCTGTTGTGGGGGAAGGAGACTGTAAGCCGCTCTAAGACTCCGATTCAGAGGTAAGAGCAGGGTATAAATCTACGGTTATCTTCTTCTTCAGTGCTCACTTGCGCAGTCAAGTACCGCACATGCACAGACCTATGTGGGCCTGTGCAGGGACCACAATGATGAGCACATTTATAGGGGGACTGATCGCAATCAACTGCAGTGAAATGCATTTGTAAGCCGGGCTGAGGACTTCGAGGCCAGAAAGGTGGCACGTAAAACCTTTGCAATAAATATGAATAAAATATTCCCTGCACAACAGCGTGCAACATGAAACGAAACAAAATGATTTCTACGCTCTGTGAGAAATCTTACCTTCAGGAAGTGTGGGTTTGGGCTGGAGAGACACAATTGGGTTATTAATGGACTGAGGCTGTGTGTACTGCACTGGGGGCACGGGGGGAGGCGGAGTCACTTGCGGGACCGGCTCGTAGCGCTTTTCGGCCACGCCTCTGTCCAAAGGCTCCACGTCTATGGACTTCCCCCTGCAGAGAAAGACGGGAAGAGGAGCAGGTCAGCTTCAGATCTGTACTGCTTGGGTGTTTATTCCAGTTGCTCTCCCCTATGGGCCTTTCTGAAAGGCCATGATGCTCTGGACAATTCTTTAATACAATTTGTACCATGGAACTATCTCTGCTCTGCCAAGAGAAAGGTAACACCAACAGAAAGGTTTTTGGTAAATGTTGCTTTGGTAAATGGACACACCCGTTGTGTGCTCAAGCAGAGAAATGGGGCTCAGGTGCTCCTGTAGAAGACGGCTGAAAGAACTCCACCTTTGTGGAAGAAACAGACCCAACTTGGTTCTCTGAGTTGTTAGCATAAACTCTGTAACCATCCAGAAATAGGGATATTAAAAAACACAAGAGGATTTCAACAACACCGATCGGTTAGAAAGGTTAGTAACACAAAGCAGTGGGAAAGTCAAACAACGCAGATGACATCTGAGTGTATTTTATGGGTGTAACCACGGGGAGGGGGGGGGGGGTTGTTTGTTTATTTGGAATTGCCCATTTTGCTTGTAAAGTAAGAGGGGGAGCAATTTAAAAAACCAAAATCTATGAACTGCCATTCAATTAGACCCCCTTCCTGCCATTCAATTAGACTCCCAAATCTGGACCACCTCTAGCATGAACCTAAGATCTGTTTTTACATCGAACATCCAGCGGGAACAGCAGAATAGTAAAACTTAATATAAAACAGAATAGGCAGCTACCCCTTTTATTAAACAGATTACCATCTAAAGCACTTGAAATGTTTCAATATTTTTATGATTTTATGTTTTATTTAATGTATTTTTATATTTCATGAACGTGCAAGCTGCACTGAGCACGATTTGGCAGGGAAGGTGGGATAGAAATCGAAACAAATAAATAAATACACTCAAACTTCAGGAATCTACACCGTCATCTCACCCAGAAGTGAAATAAGCTTCAACAAGCTTTATGTGCATCATTTTAAGCTAGTTAAAAACAAAAACTTCCAAAGGGGGTTTTTTTTGGACAATACATTCCCATTCTTTCAGGGCCATGCTTATTGTCAACGGCCAATACTTTCTCTCTTTTTTTGACCCAGGTTAAAGTTTTGAATGCTGCTCCATGTTATCTGCACATAACGCCTATGAGAGAACATGACAGAAAAGAGAGAGAAAAAACAACCTTGAGAACAACCTCACATCAGTGGGGGGTTCTTACCACTTCACGCTCCTTTTCAAGTAGCCATAGCTAGCGTAAGAGCCAAGAGATCTACGTGGCGGCAAAGCGATATGGCAACAGAACAGAAGAGAAAAGGGTCATTCTAGCTTAAGCGCGTTTCTTTCAGCGCAAGTCCTCCCTCAAGCGCAAAGACTTCTGCAGACCAGCGGAACCCAAACTAAGCGCCAGAACACTGAGGACTAGCCTAGCAGGAGCAGAAATCTGCCTTGCAAAATTAAACCAGATTAAATGCCCCACTCCTCCACATACAGCCACAGCTGGGTGACCTTGGGTCAGTCACAGTTCTCGAAGAGCTGTTCCATCAAGACTAGTTCCTGTCAGAGCTCTCTCAGCCCCACCTGCCTCACAGGGTGCCTACTGCGGGGAGAGGAAGGGACTGCCATTCTGAGACTCTGTGAAGGGTGGGATATAAATCCACTCTGCTCTTTTCTTCTTCTTTATGTTTCTTTTATTTAAAACATTTATTAGTCACCTTTCTGAAGGAGGAGGAGATTGTATTTATACCCCGTGTCCTTCACTTGGAGTCTCAGAGTGGCCTCCAACCTCCTTTCCCTTCCCCTCCCCACAACAGACACCCTGGGAGCTAGGAGGGGCTGAGAGAGCTCTGCCAGAAACTGCTCTTGAGAGGAACAGCTCTGAGAGTTAAGACTGACCCAAGGTCATACCAGCGGGTGCAGGTGGAGGACTCAAGGTGGCTTACAAGAACTCAAGATGGCTTACAATGTAATAATAAAATGCCACACAATACACAGAAAACCACTAATTGAAATCTGTGATTTAGAGCTGCCAGTAGACAGAAAAGGCAGTTAAAGGCCACCAGCTGGCTGCAGCCCCTTCCTGGAGCGTAGCCCCCGTTTTCCCCAGAGACAGGCAGATGCAAAAATGTCCCAGTCTTCCAAGATGGAGGAAATGTGTGCAGGTTAGTCCAGGGGCACGCCTGGAGCTGAGGAAGCCTGATCTCTGTGAACAGGGCCATGGCAACCAGGCAGAGGAGAATGTGTGAGACAACACTGATATGGCAGGAAAGACGCCTGACTGTTCTCTGGGGAGCAAACAAAGAATTTATGTGCGCAAGAACACAGCCGCTTTTCACTCATGCCCAACACAAAAAAAGCGTGTGCCTGAGGTGCAGTGATGGATGTTAGGTTGGGGAGCCCTTGCGGGAAGATGGCAGGTTAGACACAGTCAGTGATGGTTTTGGGATGATACAACTGCGCACTATATTTTGGTGTGGTGCTGAAGTGTGCAGACTCTGAACTGGGAGAACGGGGTTGGATTCCCCACTCTTCCACTTGCAGCTGCTGGAATGGCCTTGGGTCAGCCATAGCTCTCGCAGGAGTTGTCCTTGAAAGGGCATAAGAACATAAGAGAAGCCATGTTGAATCAGGCCAATGGCCCATCCAGTCCAACACTCTGTGTCACATAAGAACAGAAGAGAAGCCATGTTGGATCAGGCCAATGGCCCCTCCAGTCCAACACTCTGTGTCACATAAGAACAGAAGAGAAGCCATGTTGAATCAGGCCAATGGCCTATCCAGTCCAACACTCTGTGTCACATAAGAACATAAGAGAAGCCATGTTGGATCAGGCCAATGGCCCATCCAGTCCGACACTCTGTGTCATAAGAACATAAGAGAAGCCATGTTGGGTCAGGCCAATGGCCCATTCAGTCCGACACTCTGTGTCACATAAGAACAGAAGAGAAGCCATGTTGGATCAGGCCAATGGCCCATCCAGTCCAGCACTCTGTGTCACACAGTGCCCCCCCCCCCAAAATACACACACACACACACACACACTGTGGCTAATAGCCACTGATAGACCTCTGCTCCATATTTTTATCTAACCCCCTCTTGAAGCCGGCTATGCTTGTAGCTGTGAGAGCTCTCTCAGCCCCACCCAACTCACAGGGTGTCTGTTGTGCTGTTGTGGAGGAGGAAAATAAATGAGATTGTGAGCTATTCTGAGATTTGGAGTGGAGGGCAGGATATAAATCCAATGTTATATTATTATTATTATTATTATTACTACTACTACATTGTAATATATAATGAGATAATTATACAACTCACAGCCCGGTTGCTAACAGGCCACGGCCCGGGACCGGGCCACGGCCCAGGAGTTGGGGACCCCTGCTTTAGACAACATGCTTGTCTTCAAGATGTTAACACATCACAGTACAGCGCCAAACAGCCCCAAGGCGATGGCTGATCCTTCAGGAAGGCTACTGAGAAGATGTGCATGAGATGGCTGCTGTTCCAGCCGCTGGAGAATCCCCAGAGGTGCTCTCATGGGTTCGCCATCCTTTCTCAGTGGTTCCCTCAACGCCAGGTGCGCAGAGGTCGTTCACATGCTTGCTCCTTAATGCTCAAGCGTTCAGTGCAACTTTCTTCTACCATGCTAGGCCTGGACAACCCCCCTCCCCGACTGACTGGGTGTGAGCCAAATGGCTCCCTCCTGACCACGGGATGGATGGTTCAGTTGGCTTAACAAAGCTGGCAATGAAGTCATGCCTAACTCTGTAGCATTCCCCAACTACTGGAATGAACCCGTGAAGCTGCTCCTGCTGAATCAGACCCTTCAAAGTCAGCCTTGTCCCAGGGTCTCGGGCAGAGGGTCTACCTAATCCTTTCAACTGGAGATGCTGCTGGGGATTGAACCTGGGACTCTCTGCGTGCCAAGTGGATGCTCCACCGACTGAGCCACAGCAGCAGCAGAAGACAATATTGGATTTATACCCCGCCCTCCACTCCGAAGAGTCTTAGAGTGACTCACAGTCTCCTTACCCTTCCTCCCCCACAAACAGACACCCTGTGAGGTGGGTGGGGCTGAGAGCTCTGACAGACTCTGCCCTTTCAAGGACAACTCCTGTGTTAGCTATGGCTGACCCAAGGCCATTCCAGCAGCTGCAAGTGGAGGAGCGGAGAATCAAATCCGGTTCTCCCAGATAAAAGAGCTCTGGCTGACCCAAGGCCATTCCAGCAGCTGCAAGTGGAAGAGTGAGGAATTAAACCGGTTCTCCCAGATAAAGAGCTCTGCCTGACCCAAGACCATTCCAGCAGCTGCAAGTAGAGGAGTGGGGAATCAAATCCGGCTCTCCCAGATAAGAGAGCTATGGCTGACCCAAGGCCATTCCAACAGCTGCAAGTGGAAGGAGTGGGGAATCAACCCGCTTCTCCAGATAAGAGAGCTCTGGCTGACCCAAGGCCATTCCAGCAGCTACAAGTGGAGGAGTGGGGAATCAAACCCCGTTCTCCCAGATAAGAGAGCTATGGCTAACCAAGGCCACTCCAGCTGGTGCAAGTGGAGGAGTGGGGAATCAAGTCCCGTTCTCCCAGATAAGAGAGCTCTGGCTGATCCAAGGCCATTCCAACAGCTGCAAGTGGAGGAGTGGGGAATCAAGCCAGGTTCTCCCAGATAAGAGAGCTATGGCTGACCCAAGACCATTCTAGCAGCTGCAGGTGGAGAGTGGGGAATCAAACCCGGTTCTCCCAGATAGGAGAGCTCTGGCTGACCCAGATAATTCCAGCAGCTGCAAATGGAGGAGTGGGGAATCAAATCCCGTTCTCCCAGATAAGAGAGCTCTGGCTGACCAAGGCCATTCCAGAGCTGCAAGTGGAGGAGTGGGGAATCAAACCAGTTCTCCCAGATCAGAGTCCGCACACTTAACCACTACACCAAACTGGCTCTCCCTACACCAAACTGGCATGAAACGATCCTGCAAGTAGAACATTACAGCTTTCACTCATCCCCTTATGTGCTAGCTTTCTACCCACAGGGAAGACTCTGTGTTTTAAATGACAGAGTATGCAAGCAAGGCATCCCCCCCTCTCCTAAATCTTACTCTGCTCCAGCCTATAAAATGGCCAGAATTTCATAAGAAGAAAAAAGCTTGCTTAACTATGTCTACCAGCAGAGGGAAGAATGCACTGCTATTCCAAGTGGACTCAGACCTGCCTAAGCCTGCTGACTTCAATGGCTTGAAAGAGCATAAACTCTACTTTGGCTCATGCTATAAGAAGTCTAGAGGCAGCAAAAGAACAGAGCAACAGAGTTTTATTCCTGAATAACCCCCTTGGAAGAACCACCACCATGGGGGGCCATGAAAGCTTATGCTGGAATCCAACTGTCTTCAAAGGTGCCACAAGACTGTGTGCTTCTGCTGCAATGGACGAACATGGCTACTCCTACTTTAGCAGGAAAATGGATTTGCTCCTTCCAAATACACCCAAATCCTGTTTGATATGCTCAGCGCTGTGGGCAGTGCTCCATCCAGGAACAGCAGATGGCGCCATTGCAAAACAGAGCACATCAAAGCGGCAGAAGTGACCCAGAAAGCTCTGGAGGTGTGCGTTAAGTTTGCTACGGCACAAAGAGGAGAATCAAAAGCTCGGTGAAGCTTAACGGAACACTGCAGCAGCAAAGCCCAGGTTGTGCCAGGCTTTAAAGGCACATATCAGAGTTACAAGCAGCTAAGAGAAGAATTATCCAGGAGCTGGGTTAGCTAGCCTTGAAGCAAAGACGGACGGCTACCAACTGGGGTAGCCAATCTCTAGGTAGGACCCAGCACGCTCTAGAACAGGGGTGGCTGGACTTGTTCAATTTAAGAGCCGCACAGAATAAATGTGGTTGCCAACATCAACTATCAGGTGTTTGAGAGAGGAAGGAAGGAAGGAAGGAAGGGAAGGAAGGAAGGAAGGAAGGAAGGGAGGGAGGAGGGAGGAGGAGGGGAGGGAGGGAGGGGGAAGAGAGAGAAAGAAAGAAAGAAAGAAAGAAAGAAAGAAAGAAAGAAAGAAAGAAAGAAAGAAAGAAAGAAAGAAAGAAAGAGAGAGAGAAAGAAGGAGAGAAAGAAAGAGAGGAAGAAAGAGAGAAGAAGAGAAGAAAGAAAGAAAGAAAGAAAGAAAGAAAGAAGAAAGAAAGAAAGAAAGAAAGAAAGAAAGAAAGAAGAAAGAAAGAAAGAAAGAAAGAAAGAAAGAAAGAAAGAAGAAAGAAAGAAAGGGGAGGAAGGGAGGGAGGGAGGAAGGAAGGAAGGAGGGAGGGAGGGGAGGGCGGGGAGGAAGGAAGGAAGAAGGTAAGAGGGAGGGAGGGAGGGAGGGAAGGAAGGTAGGTAGATTGGAGGAGGGAGGAAGAAGTGGAAAGAAAGCAACTTTAATGTTACATGCATTCTCTGGCTGGCTTGGCAGAATGATTTAAAGAAACAACTGCCTTCTCCAAGCCAGTCGATGGGCAAATGGGATTTTGAGAGCCACACAAATAGGTGTGAAAGAGGCACATCTGGCTCCCGAATGACACTGATCTCCAGCTGATAGAAAGCAGAAAATCCTTGCAGAAAATCTAGACCTGAGTCCAGAAGTACCCAAGAGACCAAGGCGGCTTCCAAGAGGCAAAGCTCCCTCTGTCAGATATGAGTTGGGAGTGGAGATCTCCGAATCCTTCTACCCACTCAGGAGCTGGGAGGAGGGTTGTAAAGAACGCTTGTAAAAGATGTGAAGCTACAACGCGTCTTGCAATCAGAGCAGAGGAGAAACACTCAACGGCAGAACTGGGCACCGCTCTCGGAAGCTCGCACTCTGAAAATCTTCTTGGTCTCGAAGGTGCTGCTGGACTCGAATCCAGCTCTTTGACTGAAGGCCGACACCCCCTGCCCTCTGCCCTCCTGGAGAAAATGGCAGCTTTGGAGGGGGGGGGGTGGAATCCACTGCATTGTAAGTTACTGAAGTCCCTCTTCCTCCCGAACACTCCAACCCCCAAATGTCCAGCCTGGAGTTGGCAACCCTAAGGCAAAGGGCTTCCATTAGGGCCTGTCACCTAAATGGATATTATTGCTACTTTTCTGTCCTTCCCATCCATCCGAGCAGCTCTTGAATCTCACAGCTGCCCTTCTGACTGAAGCAGGGGGTCTGACCAGCACACCAAGCCCTTCACCACCTTCATGAGACTCCAAATGCTCTAAAATAAGAACGCTTTTGTACAACCGACCAGGTTTTGTTTCTCAGGGGACACAGGAGGTGGCAGCAGCTACAAGTGGGCATTGGATAAGCATCTGGAGCAGAGGTCCATCACCGGCTATTAGCCACAGGGTATTGTTGGGACTCTCTGTCTGGGTCAGGGAAGCTCTGTATTCTTGGTGCTTGAATGGGCACAGTGAGAGGGCTTCTAGTATCCTGGCCCCACTGGTGGACCTCCTGTCTTTAATGTAATAAAAATGGCACCTGGGGTTTTTTTGGCCACTGTGTGACACAGAGTGTTGGACTGGATGGGCCACTGGCCTGATCCAACACGGCTTCTCTTATGTTCTTAGAGGTCCATCAGTGGCTATTAGCCACAGAGTATTGTTGGAACTCTCTGTCTGATCCAACATGGCTTCTCTTATGTTCTTATGTGACACAGAGTGTTGGACTGGATGGGCCACTGGTCTGATCCAACATGGCTTCTCTTATGTTCTTATGTGACACAGAATGTTGGACTGGATGGGCCATTGGCCTGATCCAACATGGCTTCTCTGATGTTCTTATGTGGCACAGAGAGTTGGAATGGATGGGCCATTGGTCTGGTCCAACAGGGCTTCTCTGATGTTCTTATGTGACACAGAGTGTTGGACTGGATGGGCCACTGGCCTGATCCAACAGGGCTTCTCTGATGTTCTTATGTGACACAGAGTGTTGGACTGGATGGGCCATTGGCCTGATCCAACATGGCTTCTCTTATGTCCTTATGTGACACAGAGTGTTGGACTGGATGGGCCATTGGCCTGATCCAACAGGACTTCTCTGATGTTCTTATGTGACACAGAGTGTTGGACTGGAGGGGCCATTGGCCTGATCCAACGTGGCTTCTCTTACTTTCTTATGTTCTTAGGGGAGCTGTTGGCTGCAATCCACGTATTTCTGCTGGAATCCATTCAGCGTAAGATGCTGCCGAAGCGGAGGCATTGCCAAAGCAGAGACGAGGAAGGGGTAAAAAGCCGCGCCCCGAGACCAGAGCCTTACTTGGAAGAGTAGTTGCTGTAGTTGAGCTGATTATGGAGATGGACTGGCTTCGCAGGCTCCGGGTGGTGGCTGGGGGGGACCTGCGCCCCGGCAGGCTTGTTCTCGTAGCTCCGGCGGTCAAAGTAGGAGAGCTGCTTGCGATAGTACTCCTCGTCCTCCTCGGGGTCGTAGTGGTTGGGCCCGGACGATGTCCTCGGGGGGCTTCGCTTGAGGTCTCTGCGGTTCTGGGGCCCTGGAAGCCAAGCAGGAAGAAGAAGAAAGGTCAGAGGCAGCACCCCCAGAGGGGCTCGCCCAAGAGGCGTGCTTTGTAACCCAGAGCCCAACAGCAGTTACGTAAACTGTGCTTGTACAGTTTGGGGGTCTTTTAGCCCTTTTCCTCCAGTCTTCTCAAAAGAGCTCTAGAAGACTCAGAGCTTTTACGAATGGGAACTGCAATATTTATCCACCTAACTCCCATCAGCTGCATTTTCGGCAATTACCTGTAAGCTGGTTTGTCATGTTCGTACTGGTTTTGAGAGACTGGCTTTGGAACGCTTGCTGGGGTGATGTTCGGTTTAGGCGCAAGTTCCGGAGGCTGCTGGAGACAAAGGCAGATACAAAATCAAAATGGTGCCAGGAATTTTAAACTGCGCCATCTCAGCATCCTCTGGGCGGCTTCAGGCAACCCCACAGAGAGCTCACATTCGACCGGTGCTTCACCAGCTGCATTGGCTCCAGCCTATGGACCAAATCAGGTTCTGGTGTGAACCTTTAAGGCCCTAAATGGTCTGGGACCAATGCACCTATGGGACCGCCTCTCCTGGCACACCCCCAGAAGAGCACTATGCTCTGGAGAGAAGACCCTTCTGGTGAACTCCGGCCCGAAAGATATCCGGCTGCTCTCAAGCAGAGGCAGGGCCTTTTTGGTACTGGCCTGGTGGAACTCTCTGCCTAATGACATCCATGCCCTGCAGGAAAGAGTACAGTCCTGCAGGGCCCATAAGGCAGCGATGATCCACCAAGCCTACGACTGAGGACCACAGCCATGCCTGGGAGGCCATGCCGGAGGCAGAATTTGTCGCTTCCAATGTTTAGTCTGCAATTTTAGATTTTATATATTTCAATTTGGTTTTAACTGTTGATTGTCTTCTCCTAGGATGGAACCCACCCTGAGCCTGTTCTACAGGAAGGGGGGGGGGCTATAAAACAAACAAACAGATAAATAAATAAAATAAAACAGCTGGTTTCTATTGAGCCTGGTCTCTCCTTTTCCTCTCCTCTTCCCACACAGGGTAAGGACACAGTTGGTCCCTCCCAAGCACCATCTGCAATTAGTTGTTGTAATCAATTATTGTACGTATTACTGTTTTACCCGTTTTTAATTTTGATTATGTGTTCACTGACATGTTGTTCCCCACCCTGAGCCCTGCACAGGGGAGGACGGTCTGTAAGTCCAACTAATAAATGAATAATAAGCTGGGAAGACAGCCCAGCCAAAATTAGCCACCTTACTAGGAGAGAAGCTTCAGACAAGCGCTTAACTCTCCCCACCGAAACGAACTCGGCCGAAGGGCTGAACATTCGCTGAACTATTTCCGACGGTTCGGTATTTCTACAGCATTTTAAGGACTTCACATATATTACCCTCACGGCAATACCATAAGCCAGGCCAGCATTACCTCCCAAGTCATATTCATGGGTGCACTAAGGTCAGATACACGGAGGTCTGGCCCATGCGCCAGACGGCTGCACTGTATCAGTTCTCCAGTGCAGCAAGACTGCCTCTGAACACTCGCAGGTTAGCCAGGTTAGCCGAATCTCGTCAGATCTCAGAAGCTAAGCAGGGTTGGCCCAGGCTAGTATTTGGGAGGCTGACCTCCAAGGAACACGAGGGTCATGACGCAGAGGCAGGCAATGGCACACCACCTCTGAAACGTCTCTTGCCTGGAAAACAAGTCTCGCTCGCCACCTAGTGGTGCGGAACGTTAGAGGAGCTAGAATTTCTAGCTGCCAGACCATCTTAGGATCTCCTGGCTATGCTACAGACACTGCCTAACAACAACAATAACAATAATCTTCAAATTACACCAATTCCCCCCATTGTGAGGTTGTATCCCTCATCCTCTAAAAGGTCCAGTGTCAGTAACACCCTTAAAGCCTTAGGAGAATATGTAACTATCATAGAATTACAAAGTTGGAAGGGGCCCCACCGACCATCCAGTCCAACCCCCTGCATCGAACAAGAAGACCTGGAGCATCCCCGACAAGTCATCATCCAGCCTCTGTTAGAATACCTTCAAGGGGATTTGAACTACAGGGGAAGTTTTTAACAGTAAGAGCACTTCAGCTTAGGCATTAGTGGTGAGAAATGCTGCCAAGCTGCAGCAGACTACACCAGACTGGCTCTCACAGACTTATGGTGACCCAGTAGGGCTTTCAAGGCAAGGGACAACTAGAGGTGGGTTGCCTTTGCCTTCCTCTGGGCAGCAGCCCTGGACTTCCTTGCTGCTCTCCCACCCCAGCGGCTGGGTCTTGAGGAGGAGGGCCGGAAGGGCTGCATCACGGCTTAGTTCTTGTGGTCCCTTTCTTACATGCTCAGGGAAATGCTGATGGCCACACTGGGGTCAGGCAGCAGTTATTCTCCAGGCCACTTTGGCCAGGGATCATGGAGGGTTTTTTCCCCCTTTTTTCCTTTTGTCATCTCGTGGGCGTGAAGCAGGAGTCACTGGGTGTGTATGTAGGGGGAGGAGCTTGTGAGTTTCCTGCATCATGCGGGGGCTGGACAAGATGACCCTGAAGGTCATAAGAACATAAGAGAAGCCCTGTTGGATCAGGCCAGTGGCCCATCCAGTCCAACACTCTGTGTCACATAAGAACATAAGAGAAGCCCTGTTGGATCAGGCCAGTGGCCCATCCAGTCCAACACTCTGTGTCACATAAGAGAAGCCATGTTGGATCAGGCCAGTGGCCCATCCAGTCCAACACTCTGTGTCACATAAGAACATAAGAGAAGCCATGTTGGATCAGGCCAATGGCCCCTCCAGTCCAACACTCTGTGTCACATAAGAACATAAGAGAAGCCATGTTGGATCAGGCCAATGGCCCATCCAGTCCAGCACTCTGTGTCACAGAAGAACATAAGAGAAGCCCTGTTGGATCAGGCCAATGGCCCATCCAGTCCCACACTCTGTGTCACACAATGGCCAAAAATATATATAGACACAGTGGCTAATAGCCACTGATGGACCTCTACTCCATATTTTTATCCAATGCTGGCTATGCTTGTAGCCGCCACCGCCTCCTGTGGCAGTGAATTCCACGCGTTAATCACCCTTTGAAGGACTTCCTTTTATCCCTTCTAACCTGACTGCTCAGCAATTTCATCGAATGCCCACGAGTTCTTGTATTGTGAGAAAGGGAGAAAAGGACTTCTTTCTCTACTTTCTCCATCCCAGGCATAATCTTCCAACTCTAACTCATAACCTTCCAACTCTAGGATTCTATGAAGTGCCAGCCCTACTTAGCTTCTGAGATCTGAGGAGATTTGGCTAGCCTGGGCCACCCAAGTCTTGGCCTTAGATAATGTTTCAGAAAGACACACTGCGAAGTCTAGATTCGACTGGTAACAGGAGTACCCACGTATCCTGTCTATTTCCTCTGCCTGTAAGAATTCAAGACAGTGTCAGGCAACGCAAGGGGGTCACACCGCGCAGTTACTAAGAAGCAGTTTCTCTACCTTGACTACCGGGACTTCATTCGAGTCCTTTATTTTTTCCAGTGATGACGACCTTTTGTTTTCAAACATTTTAACCCTCGTGAGAACCGACTGCGGCTTCATGGCTGGGTCATCTTCTTCTTCCGCTGGTTGCGTAGGCAGTGGTTTACTGTTGGAAGGCAGAACTTCTGGTTTGCTTTGCGGCGGAAGGGAAGGATGTGCCCCAGCAGCGTTGTGGGAAGGCTCATACTGTCCGACTTTAGCGGTGAACCCTTGCGGTAGAGCCGGCTCGTAGCCTCTGGGCTGCGACTCGTAGTAATGCTTCGGTTCAGGAGACCTGGGCACGGTGGAGGCGTAGGCGGGTGTCTCTGCTTTGTATCTTCCGTGAGCATCATACCCGGCGGCGGACTGTTCCTCGTATCTCAGCGGTGGAAGGCCAAAATTTTTGGAGGCATGCTCGTAGCGGGGCCTGCTGTCGTAAGCTGCCACAGAAGGCGGCTCTTCGAAGCGAGGTTGTGCTGGGAAATAGCCTCTGCGGTCTGTGCTCTCTTCTGCATTTTGCCGGGGATCAAAGTCTCTAGGCGGCTGGCTGTCATACGGCCTGGGCTGGTAGGGCTGCTTTTCGTCATAGTATGCCCAGTGGTCGTCATACGGAGGTACACGCTCCTCGTACTGAAGGCGAGGGTCGTAGCCACGAGGGAACTGGTCTACATAGTTTGTGGACTCATACCTGTACCCCAAGGCCTCGTAATCTCTGCTGGGCTGTTTGTCCGGGTACTGGCCTTGCGGTTCGTAGGCCAGACTAGACTCCTTGTCCTGCCGTTGCGCCGCGTGCCCATGCGCCGGCGGTTTCAAGATGTAGTTCTGCCTTGGTGGTTCCTCGTTGAGGTACGGCTCTTCGTTGACGTAGGGGTCCTTCCTGTACATCTGTAGGGAAATCACAGGTCTGCTTCAAGCATGCGAAGAGCTGGGAACATTAATGGCTAAAATGCAGCAAGACGGTTTTTTTAAATAAATCAACATTTCACCCCTTCTCCAAATCAAGGCTCTTATAAAACACCTGGATGGCACAGGTCATTATTGCTGAGAATTCAGTGGGTTGATAAATTTAAGATAAGTCTAGAAGCACATACAGCCAGCACTGCAAGAACTGCGCTGCCTGTCAATAGTATACCAGATTCGCTACAAGGTGCTGGTTATTACCTTCAAAGTCCTTTATGGCTGAAAACCTGCATACCTGAGGGACCATCTGTCCCCACATGTTCCCCAGAGGGTACTCAGATCGGGAACTCAACATCTCTTAGTGATCCCCGGGCCGAGAGAGGCGAGTCTGACGGCTACCAGGGATCGCTCCTTCTCAGTAGCGGCTCCCCACTGGTGGAACCAGCTGCCGGAAGAGGTTAGGGCCTCGCGGGACCTCGCCCAGATCCGCAAGGCTTGCAAGACAGTACTTTTCCAGCTTGCTTTCAGCTGACGTTGAGATTGTAACAGCAGGAGGAATCTTCTAGGGGATACTGACGCCATCGGATCCGAACAACATCAGACTGCTACTAGAGCCAACTGTTTTTAAATTGCTTTGAATTATTTTAAATGCAATGGATTGTAATATGATGATTGCTGTAAGCCACCCTGAGCCTGCCTCGGCGGGGAGGGCGGGGTATAAATTTAATAAAACCCTAAAACCTAAACCTGGAACCATGGTTCTCGCTGGAGGGGTATGTCCACCCAAAGGACACTTCTCATCTTCCTTGAGAGAGCTGATAGCAAATTTGAGCTAGATCTCCCCCCCCCCTTTTAAAAATTTACTTAACTTATACCCTGACTTTCTCTCTAATGCACGGGTCCCCAACCCCCGGTGTGTGGACTGGTACCAGTCCGTGGCATGTTAATAACTGGGCCCTGAGTTGTATAATTATTTCATTATATATTACAATGTAGTAGTAGTAATAATAATAATACATTGGATTTATATCCTGCCTGCCACTCATAATCTCAGAGTGGCTCACAATCTCCTTTATCTTCCTCCCCCACAACGGACACTCTGTGAGGTGGGTGGGGCTGAGAGAGCTCTCCCAGAAGCTGCCCTTTCAAGGACAACTCTGTGAGAGCTATGGCTGACCCAAGGCCATGCCAGCAGGTGCAAGTGGAGGAGTGGGGAATCAAACCCGGTTCTCCCAGATAAGAGTCCGCACACTTCACCACCACACCAAAATAAAGAGCACAATTGTATCATCCCAAAACCATTTTGTCTTCCACAAAACCGGTCCCTGGTGCCAAAAAGGTTGGGGACAACTGCTCTAATGGGAACCCAAAGCGCCTTACATCATTATCTCCTCTGTTTTATCCTCACAACGACCCTGTGAGGTAGGTGAGGTGGAGTGTGTGTGGCTGGCCCAAGGTCACCCTTCAAGCTTCCATGGCAGAGTTGGGGTTCGAACCTGGATTTTCCAGATTCTGGTACAACTCTTTAACCGCTACACCATGCTGACTCTCCACCACAATTTGGTGGCTTTAAGCTCCTTGTGTTTGGGATGCCAAGGCCAACTGAATACTTCTATGTGTGCATGCGTGTGCTGGTTTCTGTTTTCTTCCTTTAGTAAAATTTCTCCCGCATCTGGCCGTTCCCACCTCAAAACGTGAACATTCGGTAAAGATTACAATGGCTTCGTTTTTACGAATTTTAAGATTTGTTCGAGAATCTTCAGCAAAGTCTGAAAACACTCCGGTGACGAACATACTAAACAACTGGGAGTCGTCTTTCTTAATCACAGGCAGGCCATAAAGCAGAGGTAGATTTGGAGGACAACTCGTGTTGCCCCAAAAGTCACATTAACTTCCCAGATTAAAAGAAAAGCCACGTGCTCATTCAAAAAAATTAAACAAAAGCTTTGAAATGAAATGAGTTTGCAACTTCTGATTTGCACGTTTGGATTTCCCACAGAAGAATTAACCGAGCTCATGCAAACCCAAAATAAGAAGCTAAAATTATTTGTTAAGATTCTCTTTTGTCAGCCGTGTGCATGCGCAGAGAATCAAGACGGCAGCATTAGCAAGGGGGGGGGGGCAAAGCAAATTATGATCCCGTGTGAGCTCTCGACGGGGTATAGTGAAAACAGGCCATGCGAAGGTACCTTTGCTGGGTCTATGTGTGCTGCAAGGACGGCGGCTCTGGATCTCTTAGCAATATATGAGGCGCCTCCGTGCCGGGCGTTCTTAGGGGACCGGCTTGCGACTGGAAAGAGTTGTAAGGAGCCAGGCCCGGCTCCTCCAGTCTGACATTAGTGAGGGCTTAGACTGGGGCGGACGGTGGAAGTTGAGGAAGCCGTAGGGCTTGGTTCTGGCGACGGGGGAAGGTAGGGGCTGCAGGTGACGCTTCTGCTTTCTGTGGAATGTTCAAAATATATAGGGTTTGTCTTCTTTACAGTCTAGTCTGCCAGTTTACAATAGCACAAGATCTAACTTTCAGGGCAAATAGGGTCATGCACAAAGTCTTCTAACGGCGCGTTCTTTAGCAGACACACTCTCTGAGGACTGACGTGGATGTTCACAAGGTCGAATAAAAGCCCATCTGGTTCAGGCTGCCAGGAATAACTGCAAACGCTCCTGGAGCATCCTATAGAACCACCAGCAGAATTGGGGTGGGGAGGTGGGAGAAACAGACAGGCAAATCTCATGCGCATTCTTCTCCCAGCGCAGGATGCATGTGTGACTGAGATTACAAAAACTGCATAAGAAATGTTAAAATCCTTCTAAACCACAGCCCAAACCTAAACCAAGGGAACAGGGGGAGGATCAGATATTAAGCAAGAAAACCGCAAAGGAGATTCATTGGTAGATCTCCCAGAACGTCAACTAGTTAGATCCTGAAGTCTCTTTACTCCAAAACCCCCCCCAAACCCTCCCATATAGTTTCAGGAGGTTTAAGACAGGCACCGGTTGAGCAGTGCCTGTCTTAAACCCAGGCGACTCTATCCTGTGATTTGGTTATGGCTGAGCTTGCGGCAAGTATGGAGGATATGTCGGGTTCTCCCTCCCATAAAGATAGTTTTAGGTTCTGCAGCAGAAAAGCTAAATGCAGGTAAAGCAGCACCTCAGAGACTAACAGTTTTTTGGGGTACAGCTTGATATCTGATGACAAGGAGCTCTGAAAGCTTCTACCCCCAAAATCTTAGGGCTCTCGAAAGTACTACCGGACTTGAATTCAGCCAAGAAACTGGAGTTGAAGAAAAAGGATCTGGCCTAGAGTAAGGCACTACTAGCACTGCTCTGGCTAACATAAACTTTGCAGGACGCTGTACTCATAGGTCATAGGGTAAAACCTGCAGACACATATCTTCGGGACCATCTCTCCCCATATGTCCACCCCCTCCCCCCCCCGGCTCTGAGGTTTGCTGCTCAACATCTTCTCATAGTCCCTGGTGCTAAGGACACCTGGCTGGCTTCAACGAGGGCCAGGGCCTTTTTGGTTCAGGCCCCTACCTAGTGGAATGAGCTCCCGCTGGAGATCTGGGCCCTGCGGGACTTATCAAGGTTTCGCAGGGCCTGTAAGACAGGGCTCTTCCACCAGGCTTTTAATTAACCCAGCGGGCGTCCTCTGAAAGTCATCGCTTCCTCCAATAGTTCACCATTATGGTGTTACGTTATGCCCCTAGCCATCCCCCGCGTGCTGTTTATCACCTACGTCTGTAAGACTGTCTACTGAGCTGCTCCCGTTTTGTATTGTCTGCTTTTATGGTACTGTTTTAACTCTGTTGTTTTATTGTTGCGAGCCGCCCTGAGTCCGCTTGCGGGATAGGGCGGGGTATAAATCTAAAGATTAAACTAAATTAGATGTTCTCTCCTTACCGGTTGAGCAGTGCCTGTCTTAAACCCAGGCGACTCTATCCTGTGATTTGGTTGTGGCTGAGCTTGCGGCAAGTATGGAGGATATGTCGGGTTCTCGTGATGCACGCCCGACACGTTTTCTCTTACGGGTTCAGAGGACCGCGTGATGGCTGATTCGGGAGGTGTCCCCACCTCGTCGTTGAGTGTCTCGTCTAGCTCCTGGTCTGTGTAGGCCCCGCCTTCTGTGTCGGTGTCTTCGTAGTCAGAAGTATGCCTACTGTCCGTGCTGTACATGGAGTACTCGCTGCCTGGAGCCGACAGGTAGGACAGGCGGTCGTCATGGAGATCGAGGTCGTCGCTTGTAGCGCCGTCTGCCTGTGTCAAACATATTGGATTTTTATTGCCCCAGCTTGCAAATCGGTGACTCTTCCACCCCCAGGTTTCAAAATGATATTTTGAAATATCAATAACGGAACCATCAATGTTAATAGTAGAACTGATGCTACTGGCTATAGAAGCGCGATTAAATCTCCAAACGGAGAAATCCACACCTGGGACTTTCTGAAATGAATTTGCAGACTTTATGTACCAGCTAGTCAATCTTACAATGCATCGCTTATTCTGTAAGATGAGGAAAGGAAAGGTCCCCTGTGCAAGCACCAGTCGTTTCTGACTCTGGGGTGACTTTGCTTTCACAACATTTTCACGGCAGACTTTTTACGGGGTGGTTTGCCATTGCCTTCCCCAGTCATCTACACTTTCCCCCCAGTAAGCTGGGGACTCCTTTTACCGACCTCGGAAGGATGGAAGGCTGAGTCAACCTCGAGCCGGCTACCTGAAAACCCAGCTTCCGCCAGGGATTGAACTCAGGTCATGAACAGAGCTTAGGACTGCAGTACTGCAGCTTTAACACTCTGCGCCACAGGGCTCTTTCTATAAGATGAACACGGCTATAAACCCTCAACAGTGACAAAAATGTACAACCCAGACATTCATTACAAATCCAGTTTAGTACCAGATCAGTAAGACATACTTGATAAAGATTTGGTATTGAGTGGAAATGGAAGACTCAGGAATACAGAGGAATTGTTCATCTGCACCCACGTTCCCTGATTACTTTGGAAAAGCAAGTGTGGTTACCCACCGCAATTTGCAATTTGTGTTCAAGGTTCTGCAAGTTAACAACCCGTAAACATGCTGTCTGCATTACTTTTTAATTTGTCCTAGGTGTGAGATGTTTGATTATGTGTTGTATTGGGCATTATTCCCCTCTTCTGGACTGCTTTTTTGTCAAAGGCCTCAGAAGAACTTCTGTGCTGAGAAGCAGACAGTGAAATGGCAGGTGAAATTAAGACATAAATCAGGTCCACGCAGAGAGAGATGCTCAGGACAAGCCGCCCCAAATTGAACCGTGAATTCACGATTGCTTCTCAGGACAGATTTTTGAATCCCAATGAATCGCTGCCCTGAAAATGTCAGTTTGAGATAAAGCCACCCCACAACGACCCTTATATAATCCCTTATGAGCCAGCAGAAATTGCCAGTTGCTACTGGAAGGGCAGAGAGGGAGGGAGTGGATGGGTTTTAGGGCACAGCTGGGGGCAAAGTGGGCCTTCGTAGTGTACAATGGATCCCTTGTACAGGGACAAAATGCTGCAACCTCTGCTATTAGCAAAAACTACCCCTCTCCACTCCACACCAAACACTACCCCTCTCCACTCCACACCACACCACACACACACATGCAGCCCTGACCTGATAGCCCAAAATATTCTGATGTCATCACATATTTTGGAAACTAAACAGAGTTTGGCCAGCTCAACATCTGGAAGGGAGACTACCAAAGAGTACCAGGGTGTAACGTGGAGGCAGGCAACCAGCAAACCACTTCTACCTTGAAAACTCCACCAGGGGTCGCTATAAGTCAACTGTGACTTGATGGCAAAACACACCCATCCAAACACACATAGATCAATTGGAAAATTGGTCAGAACTCTATTCCAACCAAATTACTCATTTTTAGGTACTGTACTGACAGTAACGTTTACAGATCTGATCAGAAAGGACGAGCTGCATCTACTCAATACAGAAAGAAAAACCACCTTCTGTGTGAGTCCAGGCACCAAATCTGTGCTACCCATCAGCACCTGTTTCCTGCCCTTTCTTTTACAGAGATCGCATCTGCCCCTGTATATGCTAAGGTTATTCCAGGTGAATCACGCAACAAAACCCTCACTCATCTAGGATGCTCTACTTACACATGCGCTATGGCACAAAATCTTTGCTCTCTAAAAGGCTCTCCACTTGTGCATGTGCAATGGCACAAAACCCTCGCTCTCCAGGAGGCTCTCTCCTCATGCATGCGCAATAGCTTTCTACATGAGTATAGTGCAATGGCACAAAACCCTCACTCTCCAGGAGGCTCTCTCCTCACGCATGCGCAATAGCTTTCTACATGAGTATAGTGCAATGGCACAAAACCCTCACTCTCTAGGAAGCTCTCTCCTCACGCATGCGCAATAGCTCTCTATTTGAGTAGATCTGCAATGGCACAAAACCCTCACTCTCTAGGAAGCTCTCTCCTCACTCATGTGCAATAGCTTTCTACTTAAGTATAGTGCAATGGCATCAAGCCCTTGCTCTCTAGAAGGCTCTCTATTCATACGTGCGCAATAGCTCTCTACTTGAGTAGATGTGCAATGGCACCAAACCCTTGCTCCAGAGGCTCACACATGCAGAATAGCTCTCTACTTGAGTATGTGTAATGGCACAAAACCCTCGCTCTCTAGCAGGCTCTCAAACATGTGCAATAGCTCTTTAGTTATGTGAAATGGCACAAAATCCTCACTCTCTAGAAGACTCTCTACTTATGGATGAGCAATAGCTCCCTACTTGTGTATTCACAGTAGCAGCAAATCCAAAAGGCAGCACTAAAAAAGGGCAACTATAAAGGCTTTTGACTCAAGAGGTGGAGGCTCTGTGACTGGCCTGCAGGTCTTCTTGGCTGATCAGTCCCAAGTGAAGACAACTCATTTAACAGAGAGGTGAAGATTCTGATGGTGAAGATTTTGATTTTAAAACTGATTCTATAATTACGCTGTCGAAGGCTTTCACGGCTGGAGTCCATTGGTTGTTGTAGATTTTCTGGGCTGTGTGGCCATGGTTTTGCCACTGTGAGACCCGACGTTTCGCCAGCAACTGTGACTGGCATCCTCAGAGGTGTAACCCAGAAAACTGGAGTTACTTTTTGACCTCCAGTTTTGACCTCCAGAACTCCAGTTTTCTGGATTCCACCTCTGAAGATGCCAGTCACAGTTGCTGGTGAAACATCGGGTCTCACAATGCCAAGACCACGGCCACACAGCCCGGAAAATCTACAACAACCAACGATTCTATAATAGTTTGTCTGTGATTTGTGTATTGAATAGGAACTGCCTCGAGGGGAAAAAGTGAACTACAAATGCTTCTGAACACAGTTAAGTGTGGAAACGGAGATTGCATACCTTTCCTTCTGAAACCCACACCAACTGATTCTGTTGTTGCTGAATCGCTTCCTTGAGAGCACCATACCAGCCGTCATTCATCGAATTCAAGTTAATAGTAGCTAAAAACAAAATAAAGAGAGAGAGCATTGCAGCAATTTTGCTGAAGTCACAGCTACTGTTGAATTCAACATGGCACCACAAATTCCACAGCATCCAGAAGTCTGATGCTATGAATGTCTTATCAGAAACTAGCTTGGTTTTCCAGAGAGAAACACAACACAACAATATCACAACTTTAGTCTAATAACACTACTGTATCAAAACAGTGTCTCATTCAGAGGTCCTGACATGTTGGTGCTTTTGTCGGTTCCTTCCAGGTGCTCACCTGTGAAGAGGTGATGGTTGTTTTTCCGTAGCTTGTGGGCCCTCTCGTAGAGTTTCCTGGCACTTTTCCGAGATTCGGGGCAGAGCCTCATTCTCATGGTCTTGACGCCCTGCTTGGAATCCGGGTTCAAGAACACCACGATGGGGTACCACTGTGCGTAATTCAAACGGTCCACCGCATTCGGAGTGACGTCTAGCAAGGCATGTTTGTCCTGCAGGAACAGCGGGGGGAAGAAAACACTCACTCCAGCAGCAGGTGGGTCCAGCAGAACTAGGTTCTGAAGGTGCTTTAAAGAGGCAAAGTTTCCCTTAAGACGTGCATTGCATCATGTTTAAAAGCCGGCCCCCTTTAACCACTCCATTACAGTGGCAGTTTTGCATTTCTAGTTGGTCATGGGAGACCGAAAATCAGAGGTGGGCAAAGGAGTTCATTACCAGGAAGGAGAAAAGCAGAGGCATCCTGGCTGCTTGCCTCTGTGATTGTGCAGTCACAATAAGGCAAATAAGAACCAAGCTACATCATCATCATCATCATCATCATCATCATCATCATCATCGTTATTATTATTATTTTATTTATATTCTGCCCATTCCCCCATAGGAGCTCAGGGCACAGCACAACATAAATAATAACATCACAATAAAATAATATAATAGTAACAGTCAATTACAGTTTTCAATAGAACAAAAGAAGAAGAAGATGATATTGGATTTATATCCCGCCCTCCACTCCGAAGAGTCTCAGAGCGGCTCACAATCTCCTTTCCCTTCCTCCCCCACAACAGACACCCTGTGAGGTAGATGAAGATATTGGATTTATATCCCGCCCTCCACTCCGAAGAGTCTCCGAACGGCTCACAATCTCCTTTCCCTTCCTCCCCCACAACAGGCACCCTGTGAGGTAGATGAAGATATTGGATTTATATCCCGCCCTCCACTCCAAAGAGTCTCAGAGCGGCTCACAATCTCCTTTCCCTTCCTCCCCCACAACAGACACCCTGTGAGGTAGATGAAGATATTGGATTTATATCCCGCCCTCCACTCCGAAGAGTCTCAGAGCGGCTCACAATCTCCTTTCCCTTCCTCCCCCACAACAGACACCATGTGAGGTAGATGAAGATATTGGATTTATATCCCGCCCTCCACTCCAAAGAGTCTCAGAGCGGCTCACAATCTCCTTTCCCTTCCTCCCCCACAACAGACACCCTGTGAGGTAGATGAAGATATTGGATTTATATCCCGCCCTCCACTCCGAAGAGTCTCAGAGCGGCTCACAATCTCCTTTCCCTTCCTCCCCCACAACAGACACCATGTGAGGTAGATGAAGATATTGGATTTATATCCCGCCCTCCACTCCGAAGAGTCTCAGAGCGGCTCACAATCTCCTTTCCCTTCCTCCCCCACAACAGACACCCTGTGAGGTAGATGAAGATATTGGATTTATATCCTGCCCTCCACTCCAAAGAGTCTCAGAGCGGCTCACAATCTCCTTTCCCTTCCTCCCCCACAACAGACACCATGTGAGGTAGATGAAGATATTGGATTTATATCCCGCCCTCCACTCCGAAGAGTCTCAGAGCGGCTCACAATCTCCTTTCCCTTCCTCCCCCACAACAGACACCCTGTGAGGTAGATGAAGATATTGGATTTATATCCCGCCCTCCACTCCGAAGAGTCTCAAAGCGGCTCACAGTCTCCTTTCCCTTCCTCCCCCACAAAAGACACCCTGTGAGGTGGGTGGGGCTGAGAGGGCTCTCACAACAGCTGCCCTTTCAAGGACAACCTCTGCCAGAGCTATGGCTGACCCAAGGCCATTCCAGCAGGTACAAGTGGAGGAGTGGGGAATCAAACCCGGTTCACCCAGATAAGAGTCCACGCACTTCACCACTACACCAAACTGGCTCTCAAAATAGCCCGGCAGAACAATATGACGGTGCAGTAGGACTATGCAGCAAATGAGCGCAATAAGAAAGCACAGTAGAGGAGGCCAACCGATCTAATGGGCAGATGCCCGCCGCCTCACCCAAAGACCAGGACATGCACCTCGAGCAGTGCTCCCTCTAAGCTATGGAGTCTTGTGAGCAAAAATTCTACTTTGTGAGCTACTGGCATTAAAACTGTGAGTTACTGCATCAATTAGTTTGCTCTGGGGTCAATCTTCCTGAGCGAAGGCAAAAATGTGTGAGCCGGAGGCTAAAGAACAATGAGCTAGCTCTCACTAACTCAGCTTAGAGGGAACCCTGACCCCAAGGCTGTTTTGAGCCCATGAAGAAAAGCCTTGCTGGATCAGACCAATAGTCCCACTAGTCCAGCCTCCTGTCTCACACAGCGGCCAACCAGTTCCTCTGGAGGGCCAACAACAGGGCAGAGAGGCCGAGGCCTTCCCCTGAGAAGAACATCAGAAGAGCCCTGCTGGATCAGACCACTGAGGGTCCATCTAGTCCAGCCTCCTGTCTCACACAGGGGCCAACCAGTTCCTCTGGAGGGCCAACAACAGGGCAGAGAGGCCGAGGCCTTCCCCTGAGAAGAACAGCAGAAGAGCCCTGCTGGGTCAGACCAGGGAGGGTCCATCCAGTCCAGCCTCCTGTCTCACACAGGGGCCAACCAGTCCCTCTGGTGGGCCAACAACAGGGCAGAGAGGCCAAGGCCTTCCCCTGATAGTGCCTCCTGGCACTAGGATTCAGAGGCTGACTGCCTCTGAACATGGAGGTTCCCTCTAGCCAGCACGGCTAGTAGTCATTGGTAGATTTATTCTTCTTTTATTGGTAGACATATCCTCCCCTTTGAAAACTGTTTATTCCTGGGGCCGTCACTACACCCTCTAGCATTGAATTCCACATTTTAAATCACTCTCTGTACAAAGTAGAATTTCCTTTAGTCTGTCCTGAACCTCCTGCCCATCAGCTTCACTGGAGGCCCTCAAATCCTAGTCTTTTGGGAGAGGGAGAAAAATTACGTTCAGGTTACTGATAACTTGCACCTCTCCCTCCTACCCAAAATACACGCTTCTCCCTGAAATTAAATCCCCCTTGAAGTGTAATTTGCAAAGCGATTAAAGGTCCTGCAGAGAAGAGGGGACCCTGAATGCAGACAAAGGATGTTAAATGTAGAAAACTTGCTGTAAAATTAGAAAGGGGCAAGAAAGGGTTGAGACGGAGTAGTCAGAAGGGGCAGCTTGGTGGCCACAGGAAAGCCGCTCTCCCACTCAATGCCAGACTTTCCAATGCCTCCTTGGAAAAACAGTGCACATCAGTGTATCAACTGCTACTTGTGGCTACGGAGTGTGTGAAAACAGTCTGAGCACGTGATCACTTACTCGGTCGATTATCTGTTTTATCGTATGGAGGCGGATAATGCCAGAACTACGTTGGTCCGTCCCGGCGTCCCTGGGTTCGCTTTCTGCGGAAGAGAAAGCCGTCAGAATCACTCACCAGACAGTTACACACTACACTTTCACTTCTCCGGCTAACTATGTCTCATTTCTTCCACGACATGAGAGACCTTTCACAGGATTTGGGACAGCCCAGTCCTACCTCCGGTTCCTCACAGGAAGGTGCTGCTTCGGTTATTTTAGAAACAGAAGTTAAACCATCGCTGGAGAAAACGTCAGTTTTTCAACGTCAAACTGTTTTATTCCCTTGCAGCTATTGCTTTGGCTGTTGGTTAACAGCTCTGCAGTGAGAATCTGCTATGCATGCAGGAGTAGAGAGGTTCTTTCCAGGGTACCCTCCAGTTAAAGGCTATCAGGTAAAAGAGGGATGGGACAGGCCATCATGGAAGCTAGCTTCAAAAAGAGGTTGCCTTGGAAAAGATGGGACTATGGTTTGGATAGATGGATGTTATTCATTTGCATAGTTCAGCACAGGTTCCCTTAACGACATTTCAATATACCGTATTTTTCGGTCCATAAGACGCTTCGGACCATAGGACGCACCTTCCTCCTGGGGGGTGATCCGCTGCCTCCACCTCCAATCCCGGCGCTTCCCCCGCGCCTGCCTGCCTGGCTCCAGCTCTGACGCTTACAGCAAGCGCCAGAATCGCTCCCTCCGCCCTCCGATCTCGGCGCTTGCTTTAAGCATCAGAGCTGGAGCCAGGCAGACAGGCATGGAGGAAGCACGCGGCCCCCTCCGCAGCCGGTGCTCGCGAAGCGCTGGGTTTGCGGTGGGGGCAGCGTGGAGCGATCCCAGCGCTTGCTGGAAGCAGAGCTGGAGCCAGGCAGGCAGGCGGGGGGGAAGCGCCGGGATCGGAGGCGGAGGCAGAGGATCTCCCCCCCCGCCGGAGGAAGGTACGTCCTATCGTCCCTTCGCTCTATAAGACGCACACACTCCCCCCCCCACACACTTTTTTTGGGGGGGGAGTGCGTCTTATGGTCCGAAAAATACAGTATGTGGGAAGTACTTACAGTTTACGTGAGAGCATAAGAGAAAACACGTTGGATTAGGCCAGTGGCCCATCCAATCCAACACTCTGTGACACACAATGGCCAAAACCCAGGGGCCATCAGGAGGTCCACCAGCAGGGCCAGAACTCCAGAAGCCCTCCCACTCTTGCCCCCCCCAAGCACCAAGAATACAGAGCAGCACTGCCCCAGACATAAGAGAAGCCATGTTGGATCAAGCCAACGGCCCATCCAATCCAACACTCTGTCACACAGTGGCCCAACCTCAGGAGCCATCAGGAGGTCCATCAGTGGGGCCCAAGCTCCAGAAGCCCTCCCACTATTGCCACCCCCCTCAAGCATCAAGAAGATAGAGTACCACTGCCCCAGACAGTGTTCCATCTATACCTTGTGGCTAATAGACACTGATGGAGCTCTGCTCTGCACGTTTATCCAGTGTCCTCTTGAAGCTGATGTAGGGACTCAAGAAAGCTCATACCTTCATTCTAGCTCTAGCTTACATGGACACCTTGATTATCCCTCAACAATTCCACTAAAGGCTCTGAGGCTGTGGCCACACCTTTGAGGTCAGGATGGGATGTTCCACGGAAAGTTGCTGGAGAACCAAAGAGCAAACTTACTTGCAATCTGATAAATATTGGGCTCTTCTCTTGCCAGCTTCTCACGCGCCACGTCAGCAATTGGTCCAAAGATGGTCACCGGCCTGAGAAATCCAGCTGGAATCAAAAGGAACGTGCCAGTGAGTCTCCTAGGAGTGAGTCAGCTCTCTGTCCCTTCGATGTTCTTCCAAGGCAGGGGGGGCCTCAGGAGCCACAGATGGCTCTTTTGCACATATTGTGTGGTTTTAATCAGCTGGCTTGGAGAAGGCATTTCTCTCTTTAAATAGCTTATCCAAACTAAATATTGGAGAACGTGTTTAAAGTTGCTTTCTTTCCACTTCTCCCTCCCACCCCACCATCGATCTTCCTTCCTTCCTTCCTTCCTTCCTTCCTTCCTTCCTTCCTTCCTTCCTTCCTTCCTTCCTTCCTTCCTTCCTTCCTTCCTTCCTTCCTTCCTTCCTAACTTCCTTCCCTCCCTCCCTCGGACTCTCAAACATCTGATGTCTTGCAGCTCTCAAACATCTGAAATTTATTCCATGTGGCTCTCACGTTAAGCAAGTTTGGCCAGTCCTGTTCTAAGCCAAACCACTTACCTTCTCGAAGGACGACTCTCTCGTAGGCAGGGAACTTGGTTTGCACAGGTTGGGCAGACAGATCCTCTCTGCTTTTCCGGAGGTTTCTCTTGGAGCTGCGCAGGCCTCTGAACCTCCAGAAATCAGCACGGTCCCCGCCGGCCGTCTTTGGAAGTGTGTACTGCACGCTCGCCAGCTGCTCGGCTCTGCAAGAGAAAGACAAGAATGGCCAAGAGCACCGGGAATGGGAGGATTTCTGTGTCTTTCTCCGCTGGTGTTGGTGGGACTTGAAAGTGCCACCAGGCTGCAGAAAACCTGCGGAGAAGCCGTAGGTTTTTCAAGCCAAAAGACAACAGAGGTGGTTTGCCAGTGCCACTTCCTGCTGATTAAAATAATTTTATTCCTGTAGGGTACTGACTGTACAGGGAAACAGATCCTGACTTTTAAGGCGTACTATAGCTGCAAGTGCTGTGATCCAGATGGCCCAGGCTGGATTGTGGAAGCTACACAGGAGGCAGCTCTTATTAGCACGTGGATGGGAGACCAGCAAGAAGTCTAGGGTTGCTATGCAGAGGCAGGCAATGGCAAACCCACCTCTGAGCATCTCTGGCCTTGAAAGCCCTACGGAGTCATCATTAAGTCAGCTGCAACCTGACAGAGCTTTATGCACACACAGCTGTGAGCTGCACTGCACAACTGGGAAAGCTTTCATGTGGTCCCTCCTCTGTCCTGCCCTGAAATCCCAAGAGTTCATTGGCTGCTGGTAGCCATGGAGACCTGAAAACCTGAAGGTTGCTTCCCACAGCACTCTTTAACCAGAAGCCAGCTAACAACAATAGGACACAGCATATTATTGGAACTGTCTGGGGCAGTGATGCTCTGCATTCTTGGTGCTTGGGGGGTGGGTAGCAAAGTGGAAGGGCTTCTAGCTCCACTTGTGAACCTCCTTTCTTTTTTGGCCACTGTGTGACACAGAGTGTTGGACTGGATGGGCCACTGGTCTGATCCAACAGGGCTTCTCTTATGTTCTTATGTGACACAGAGTGTGGGACTGGATGGGCCACTGGTCTGATCCAACATGGCTTCTCTTATGTGACACAGAGTGTTGGACTGGGGGGGCCATTGGCCTGATCCAACATGGCTTCTCTTATGTGACAGAGTGTTGGAGTGGAGGGGCCATTGGCCTAATCCAACATGGCTTCTCTGATGTTCTTTTGTGACACAGAGTGTGGGACTGGATGGGCCACTGGTCTGATCCAACAGGGCTTCTCTTATGTTCTTATGTGACACAGAGTGTTGGACTGGAGGGGCCATTGGCCTAATCCAACATGGCTTCTCTTATGTTCTTATGACAGGAATGGAAGTTTCACTTGTCCTTAATTTTAGCCAAGAAACAGTTCTGCCATTCTTCCTGTTTGTGTCTTCTGTCTAAAGAGCTGCATGTATTGTGGGGGCATTTCCAGTATTAACTTTCACCTGTCTTCTTAAGATGCACAACTCACAATCAGGAGAATATCCATACCTTTCCAAAGCTTCCCAAGAAACAGACTGCTTTGCAAACAGATTCTACAATAAATTCCGGTGCACTTTTGTACACACCTAAGTAACATACTTTCAAGGAACTTTGCAATGGATTTTACTGTGTGAAATGGCAAAACCCATTTGCAAACAGAAGTGGATTGGAACTGCATCATTTAGCATGTGTGGAAGCGAGCTGTTTCAACCATTCTACGTTTATAAGACGTAGTGATCAGGCTCGTAGCTACAATGTCGCCCGGGGGGGGGGGGGAGCCACTCCATTCAACTCCCCCCCCCTTCCATCTGTACGGCCCCTCCACTGGAGGGCCTCCAATCTGCCCCCTTTGTTCACCTCCGCTCTGAACAAGTGCAGCAATGCTACTGGAAGAGCTTCAGATCAGTACGGGGTGGGGGGGGGGGAGCCTACTTGCAGCTGGATCCCCCTGGAAGGTTGACTGAGTTAGACAAATGGGGGGGGGGCACAGCTTTACTTGAGAAGCAGAGAAAGTGTCTAGCGCCCCCTGGCTCCCCCAAACAAAAAAGGCTGCTGCAGGCCCCACCGCACTTGGAATCCTGGCTCTGGCCCTGTGAGCGAGACATGCTGTTTTTCGGAAAGGATACCTGTTTTTGTTGGGTATGATGCCCCTCTCCACCTCCTTGTGATTTTTGCCTATCCGGATCGCCAGCCAGGAGCCCAGCTTGCCGTTGTAGAGCGTGTCCACCACCCGGAACACCTCTCCTTTGTTGAAGCTCAGCCCGTAGGGAGACTCTTTCTCGTATTCAAAGTGAGTTCTAATGTAGAAAGAATCTCCTACATCTGATTCCACAATGCGCCGATAAACTGCAAGTTGGGAAATATAATGTACGATGTCAATGCTTTCCTAAAATTGACAGAAAACTTCTGAATTTAAGACGACGACGACTGAAGATTTATACCCCACCCTTCTCTATGAATCAGAGACTCAGAGCAACTTACAATCTCTTATATCTCCTTCCCCCCACAACAGACACCCTGGGACATAGGTGGGGCTGAGAGAGCTCTCCCAGAAGCTGCCCTTTCAAGGACAATTCTGTGAGAGCTATGGTTGACCCAAGGCCATTCCAGCAGCTGCAAGTGAAGGAGTGGGGAATCAAACCCAGTTCTCCAGATAAAAGTCCACGCACTTAACCACTACACCAAACTGGGTCTCTACATGCTGCATGACAGACTCTCCACATGGCTCAATTAAGCAAGTCAAGTTTATTACAATCCAATATCAGGGAGCAGAATCAAAGCAATCAACAAGCATTAATTATGTTTGTTACATTGGTTGCGTGACATAAATATAATGGGCTTAAAATACAACACTTGGTTAAAATTTGTTAAAACAAACATTATTCTTCTGTCTAATCAGATATGCACAGGCAACAAAATCTGGCTACTTTAAAAGTAACTGCATTACAGCAATCTCCAAGAAGGAGAGAAATATAAAAATGGTTTGATCTATCTGGGTACTTGGATATAATTGGGATAATGTATACATTAACGTATATATTACATATAGGCCCCGTGGCACAGTGTTAAAGCTGCAGTACTGCAGTCCTAAGCTCTGCTCACGACCTGAGTTCGATCTAGGCAGAAGCTGGGTTCAGGTAGCCAGCTTGAGGTTGACTCAGCCTTCCATCCTTCCGAGGTTGGTCAAATGAGTACCCAGCTTGCGGGGGGGGGGGGGGGGCGGGGGAGTGTAGATGACTGGGGAAGGCAATGGCAAACCACCCCATAAAAAGTCTGTTGTGAAAACGTCGTAATGCGACATCACCCCAGAGTCTGAAATGACTGGTACTTTACCTTTATACATTACAAATGTTCCGGTAGATTCAACAGCATAAGAGGACATTCTCAGTTACTCACCGTCCTTCTTCTTCTGTGCCAAGATCGTCACCTCTTCCCCTTTAGGGAGGTCAAGCAAGAACAGCACAGCTTCCTCACGGATGATGTTTGTGAAGTCGACATTATTTACCTGGTGCAAAAGTAAGCAGGGTTTAAAACAAAAACAACAACAATTAATGCACAGTTCCAAGGTCCAAACTAAGGAGCCAGACATTCTCAATTATCTGTATGTCGATTCCTTTATACCAATGGTGGCCAACAGTAGCTCTCCGGATGTTTTTTGCCTACAACTTCCATCAGCCCCAGCCATTGGCCATGCTGGCTGGGGCTTATGGGAGTTGTAGGCAAAAAAAAATCTGGAGAGCTACCATTGGCCACCCCTGCTTTATACCAAGGGTGGCCAAACTGTGGCTCGGAAGCCACATGCGGCTCTTTCAAACATATTGTGTGGCTCTCGAAGCCCCCACCGCCCCATCGGCCAGCTTGGAGAAGGCCTTTCTCTCTTTAAATCACTTCTCCGAGCTGAGTCAGCCGGTGGCTTAGAGAATGCATTTAAAGTTCGAGTTGCTTTCTTGCCACCTCTCCCTCTCTCCGTCTATTTCCCTCTCTCCCTCCCAGCTCTCAGACATCTGACGTCCATGTCTGGCTGCTCTCAAACACTTGATGGCTCTTACGTTAAGCAAGTTTGGCTACCCTTGCTTTATACAGTAAAGAAAGTCAAGTGCCCTTTCCTCTGGGTATTATTCACTGCTTCGTGAGCAGGTTTGCACGATGGCCTGGTACAGAATCTCATAAAAATGAACTGTTTCAGAGAGAAGCCTTGTTGGTCTGCAATAGGAGAACTGGATTCAAGCCCAGCAACATCTTCGAGACCAACTAGATTTTGGAGCGATGAGCTTTTGAGAGTCCAAGTTCCCTTTGTCAGACACAAGTAGGAATGGAGATCTGTGGGTCTTTATATCCCATTCTGAAGGTGGGTGAAAAGAAAAAAAGTGAGGGCGCGGAGGTCCTATGATACCTCTGCCCCCTAACCCCTTTATCCAATGCCCTTCCCGGCTTCAGACTGGCCTATAAGGACTCATGGTCATCTATTCCTCATTGCATGGGATACTTTGATTCTCAAAAGCTCACGCCCTGGAAATCTTGCTGGTTTCTAAGCATCAAGCAGCGATATTCCTCAATAATCAGGCTTTTGTTATTGAATCAAAAGTTGCTTTATTGTAAAAACTCCATAGCTTAGTCAAGGACAGAATCCTTGGAAGTAATGACGTATACAGATTTGAATAATTACTTTATAGGAAGACTTCAAAAGGATAACATACAGATGCAATTTGAGACACGGGTTCAAAAGCTATTATCTATTATCTCTTTTATTGCTAAGGAATACAAGCTAATAAAAACATCTCCCTTTCTCACACTTTCTCGGAGAGCAGATAAGACCTGTCTGTGTGAATCTGGGGGAGAGGCGCATTACATCGTTGCTACAAGGTTAACCTAAACATCCTCGGGCCAAATGGCATTATTATGCACCCTTTAGTTGTAAATGTGGGGGGAGCAGGCCAGAGTGGTGTTCTGCTCTGTGTCTGTTGGGCCTGCATGACACATGTAAATATATATGCTTGACACTAAGGTATTCCTAGACTCAAACACAGCTATTCATGAGAACAAAAAGAGTCCTCTTGTGGGATCAGATGAACACATTCACCCAGTAGTCCTGTCTTTGGCAGCCAACAGAATGGGACTTGCAAGCAGGGCCTGCAACTCTGTGCCTCTCGCTGCCACCATAAACACAGAGGTTCTGTTTAGCTATCTCAACTAATACCTGGGGGTCAAAGTAGCTGTTCTTTTCGAACCAACTCTGCATGCTGCTGGAATGGCCTTGGGTCAGCCGTAACTTTTGCAGAGTTGTCCTTGAAAGGGCAGCTTCTGGGAGAGCTCTCTCCGCCCCACCCACCTCACAGGGTGACTGTTGGTGGGTGGGGGGAGGTAAAGGAGATTGTGAGCCACTCTGAGATTCAGAGTGGAGGGTGGGATATAAATCCAATATCATAATCTTCATCTTCTGTTCCCTTATCATGGGGCTGCCACTGAAAAAGGCCTTCTCTCGTCTGCTCACCAGACGAGCTTCTCTGAGCGATGGGACAGTCAGGAGGGCCTCTCCCAGGCAGGAACATATGTTTTCACCCCAAAAAAGGACCAAAATACCATCAACGTGCTATTTTCAAGACCATAGCCTACCCTGAGAATCTGATCTCCTTCTTCCAAGCCTTCTCGAGCAGCAGGGCTGTCCTCGAGAACGCCGGCTACAAAGATTCCGACATCGTTGCCACCAGCCAGCCGCAAGCCGACACTGTCTCCTTTTTTAAATTTCACAAGCTTCATGCTGGGCCTGAAAGATTAGGAAGCATTTTTAAAGCCGAACACGCACACGTCAAGTTGAAAAAAGAAGGTTTCCTTTCTATCAATAAGACTTCCAAAACACATAAATGTTTCCGCAAGCTGTTAAACTGAAGGGTTAAGTCTGAAGATTCCCATTCAGAACAGCTCGGAGATGCTGCAAATACACTCTGGCGTGGCTCATACTGATAGGTGGGCGGCCCCACCTGGATGACTGCTTTGCGTCTTGGTGGGGAGTTACGAAGTCTGTCCACGCAATTACCCAGGTGCAAAATCGACGATGCCATGCCACGCTTTTCCCTCCTTAAAGCAAGCTGCAATTACTTACATGGGAAACTGTTTGCCCCACAGAGTACCTGGACCAGGGTTGGAAGATGCTTCCTCCCTTGGTGTAGTGGTTAAGAGAGTGGGAGGACTAGGTCTGATTCCCCTTCCTACCTCACATGCACCTGCTGGTGTGACCTTGGGCCAGTCACAAGTTCTCTCAGAGTTGTTCCCTCAAGAGCAGTTCTCTCAGAGCTCTCTCAGCCCCACCTACCTCCCAGGGTGACTGTTGTGGGGAGAGGAGGGGAAAGGAGGTTGTGAGCTGCTCTGAGACTCTTGAGTGAAGGGCAGGGCATAAATCCAATCTCTTCTTCTTCTCCCACTAATTTACAAAGAACACACCCCTTAAGGCAGCACACTGGGACGACTGGTGACTAATCCAGTTTGTGGAAGAAGGCAAGATTCTCTATGCTCCTCTGAAACTGGGGAGGGAGGGGGGGCATGTCTGCCTTCACTTGCCCTTTGCCCTCACTTGCCCTCACTCAGTAAGGGCGCCTCCTGTTCAAAGAAGCAACGCTTCCTGGACATCTAGGCAGCTGCAGAACATGGCAAACGCTGGTCACTAATTCCAAATGTGGAGGTCCTTCTGGAGAAGCAGGCAGCTCCTAGGCTTCCCACTGCTTCTGTGAAGGGCGCAAGTCGAAGAGCTGGGCTTCCGCCTGGCCGCCAGCAATGTTCTCTGTGCTGGAGAGATGAGCAGGGGCTCCTCTAGTTACAGACTCTCCTCCGCCTCATCTAGCTATGGGCAAATAGGCTGTGTCGGCGCAAGCAGCGATTCCATTACCGGAGCATGCCGTCCTCGTGGGTCGAGTTCGGGAGAGGGCCATCGGACGGACTAACCGGTAAATCCACATCCGGCTGTCCCGGCTGAGCGTAGACTGGCTTTGGTTCTGTTCAGAAACACACAACGAAGATCATAGACGGGACGGGCAGAGCTTGTTGCAAAAAAAGGCTCACAAATGCAGCAAAAAGCCTGCTCACCCCTGCAAAAGGCTCAATTAACAGCATCATTAACCTTATTTGGTGCCCTCTGACCCCATCCCTGGTGCCCACTGAGTGTCATTAGAAAGTGGGCGTGGTCAGGTGGGAATCTAGCCCAGAAGGGGTTCTGATTGGCCACTGGAGTTCGGATCAGCTGTGTTGGTTAAAATGACATGACTTTGGCAAGTAGCTGCTACTGCGGAACCCCCCGCACTCCTTTTACCTGGAATATATTTTTGAAATTACATCTCCTGTACCCTGCATGTGGGCTTTCTCCGCCTCCTGCAGCAGCCATTTTGTGGCTGCGCCCACCACCCTGCAACTGAATTCCAAAGGTACCTACAGGCTCAAAAAATTTGGGGATCCCCCAATTTAGGTTTTAACGTCTTTAGCTTATTCTTCTATCTCGTTCCGTCACCACTTTGGTGAAGGATATTCCCCCGTACACCACTGACCTGGAAGTGGCGGGGTTTGTTTCTCGTTCCTTTCCACTACAGACTCTTCCACAGACTTCGAAAGGGGGAGGTCTTCCGCATTCTTCACGGGCGTGGAGGCCGCCCCCGGCTTGGCTATTCTCTCGTCGTCTCTGCTCCGGAGACTGAAACCAGAACGGGGGAGGGGGAAACATGTCCACACAAACCACATTGAGAGTTGCAGCAATAATTTGAGTCAAAGTATCTGCAATCAAAATTGTATTTCCTGCACCAAAGGCATGACGTACGGCAAGGTTTTTTTAATGCTAAATATGTTGGCTAGGGAGAGAAGTCCCAGGCTAATCACCTGGGAGGACTAAACCCCAAGAGGATTCTGGAGGTGCTCCAAGTGGAATCTCTTCGTCTGCAAGGGCTACTGGAAAGACAGCCCACTCCCAAACCTCCTCTCAAGGGTCCTGGAATCTGGCTCTGCACAGGATGTTTGAGGCCATCAACTCAGCCACATTCCGCCCCCCCCCCCCCCGGTTCAACGATTTCAGCAGCTTGTGCCAAGCAATGGACCCCACAAAGCGACACCTTCCTTGCCCCCCTGCCGAACCTATATAACTTTTCCAAACATGAAACAGAGACCTACTAAAATGTAATGGGGGGGGGGGGGGGAAATCACAGAACAGATCTGAAAGAATCATCTCCCTGACACCGAGGTCACATCCACCCTCCAAGGTATTTGAAACCTGGGCAGTGTTTGACTGGGACCTGGGTTCAAATCCAGTTTGATGTAGTGGTTAAGTGTGTGGACTCTTATCTGGGAGAACCGGGTTTTGATTCCCCACTCCTCCACTTGCAGCTGCTGGAATGGGGTCAGCCAGAGCTCTTGCAGGAGTTGTCCTTGAAACGGCAGCTTCCGGGAGAGCTCTTTCAGCCCCACCCACCTCACAGGGTGTCTGTTGTGGGGGAGGAATCCTTATTACTGCTCCTCCCTCTCAAGTACTGCTAATATGAGCCAGTGGTATAATCAAGATTGTTTCAGAGGGTAGATGTGTTGGTCTGGAGCAGAGGAGCTGGATTCAAATCCAGAAGGACCTCAGAGATTAACAAGATTTTTTTTCTGATCGATAAGCTTTTGAGAGTCAACACTTTGTACCTGATGAAAGAAGCTTTTATTTTATTAGATTTTTTTAGTTGTTGCTCACCCAAGGGGGTCGTGCAGGGACTTCCAAACACTTAAAAAACGACATCATAAATATGTTATAAACCAACAAAAGCAAATAATACATACAAAGTTCTTAAAATCTATGACTCAGTACCATGTGACTACCAAGCCAGCCCAGAGCACCTGGTTAACCTCCCAAAGTCAATGAGAACGGAATAAAACTCTTAAAAGGTCTTAACGGTGCCTGAATGGACTCCAACTTTGTCCCGCTGCTTCAGACCAACACGGCTGCCCTCCTCCATTTATGTGGAAAGCAGATTTTCTATTCATGGCATACCCATTTCTTGCAGCCAGGGGGCACCATGGCCTTAATACTGGCACAGTGTTCAGCGGCAGCCTGGTATATCCGATACACAGATATACCCACTGCTTCCCCACTGCTTGGTCTGCACACCAGCAAAGAGGCTGGAAATGGGAAAGGTGAAGAGCAGATGTCTTGCATTTAGGCCGTGAGTGTCAGACGACGGGGGTTTTGTTCAAACACACACAAAATGCTTCGGGCATTTTCCACGCCGGGTCTCCAGAGACTCAGTTGAGAAAACTCCCAAAGTAAAAAAAGGAAGTCATAAAAACAAAGGAAAGAGATAACGGAACAAGCTGCAGAAGCCTTCCAAAAAGATACGCACGAATCGGGCGAGAAGCAGATTGTAAAAACTGCTTTAGAAGACTAAAGCCCCTCACGGTTAGAAGCCTTTGGGGGGCAAATTGGGTCTCGTGACCAACTGTGATCCATTTTTGACAGGCTCTTGAGAGAGCTGAACTAGAGTAAAGGCAATAGTTTTAGGGACATAAAGAAGAATTTCGTATTTTCAGATATGAAGAGCAAAACTTCCGGATTTCATCAGATCTCAGAAGCTAAGCAGCACTGACCCCGGTCAAGACTTGGGCGGGATTAATCCAGGGTTGCTACGCAGAGGCAGGCAAAGCCCCTCTCTTCATGTGCCCTGACGTGGACCGCTCAGGCTAGCCATCCATGTTAGACCCTGGAAGCGAAGCAGGGTCAAGGAATCCTAGAGTTGGAAGGGACTTCCAGGGTCATCTAGTCCAACCCCCTGCACGATGCGGGAAACTCACAAACACCTCCCCCTAAATTCACAGGATCTTCATTGCCGTCAGGGGGCCATCTAGCCTCTTTGAAAAACCTCCAAGGAAGGAGAGCCCACCACCTCCCGAGGAGGAAGCCTGTTCCACTGAGGAACCGCTTGAACGGTCAAAAAGTTCTTCCTCATGTTGAGCAGGGAACTCTTGATTTAATCTCAACCCACTGGTTCTGTCCAACCTTCCGGGGCCACAGAAAACAATTCCACACCATCCTCTATAGGACAGCCCTTCAAGTACTTGAAGATGGCGACCCTATCACCTCTCAGCCGCCTCCTCTCCAGGCTAAACGTGCCCAGCTCCATCAACCTTTCCTCATAGGACTCGGTCTCCAGACCCCTCACCATCTTCGTCGTCCTCCTCTGGATGCGTTCCAGCTTGTCTAGATCCTTCTTAAAATGTGGTGCCCAAAACTGAACACAAGACTCCAGGTGAGGTCTTACCAGAGCAGAGCGAAGCGATACCACTTAGTTCTGCCCAGTATTTGGATGGGGGACCTCCAAAGAATACCAGGGTCCTGAGGCAGAGGCAAGCAATGGCACCCCACCTCTGTCCGTCTCTTGCCTTGGAAACCCCATGAGGGGTCACCAGAAGTCAGCTATAACTTGATGGCACTTCCCACCACTGCCAGGGTTGGAAATGAGACCGGACCAAACTTCTCAAAAAGAAAGCATAACGGTGTACGGCGGGGGTGGCCAAACTGTGGCTCTCAAAGCCCCCACTGCACAGTCAACTGGTTTGGAGAATGCATTTAAAGTTAAAGTTGCTTCCTTACCACCTCTCCCTCCCTCATCTATTTTCCTCCCTTCCTTCCTGCTCTCAAACATCTAACATTCATGTATTGCAGCTCTCAGATTGTCTGACGTTTATTCTTCGTGGCTCTTACGTTAACCAAGTTAGGCCACCCCTGGTGTACAGCTTGGGACCAAAACACTTTTGCCTTTAATAGCGCTGAAAGGGGAAACTTCAGCTGATGTGTTTCTCAACCCCTTATTACATATTGCACCTGTCAAAACTACCTCTTCTATAAATCTGTCAAAGGCATGCCAGTCCCATCCTTCCAGTAACCAGAGAAAAAACATGGACAGATAGCTAGAGATGGTGAAAGAATTTAAAAATTGGACATGGCATTCCAGATTGGAGTTTAAGAAGGAGAGTCCTGAACATATATGGACCTATGAAGCTGCCTTCTACTGAATCAGACTCTTGGTCCATCAAAGCTGGTTTTCACGTCTACTTGCCTGGACCCTTTTTAGTTGGAGATGCCAGGGATTGAACCTGGGACCTTCTGCTTACCAAGCAGATGCTCTCTTGGTAACCAAGCATCCCTCCATCCTGGTCCTGAGAGACTGAAGAGGTCTTATCTAGGACCAACTGCCACTGACTCCCCTTAAGAGGATCAGGTAGGAGGTGATGGGAAAGACTTCCCACCTGAGACCCCATAGACGAGACTGACCTTGATGGACTAGGGAGGTCTGATTCAGTAGGAGCCTCACGGGTATTCAGCCTCAGCTCCCTGCATGCAAAGCGACTCCTCTGGAAAACTAAAGCACAACATTCTGCCTTCTGAAAGGGTACTTTATCTTCCCCAAGCCTCTCCAGCTTTTTTCTACTCGTAATTATCTGACAGCATTATTTACGGGGACCGGGTGACATTTTTAAGTCAGGACTTCACAGTCCACTGGCTTTCACGCCTTCCGATCTGTCTCTGTCACAAGAGCCCTTTTTTGCAGGCTTTGCCGCTGGAGGACCGCTGGCCAGCAGACACCTGGACGACAGCTGCCGCCTCTCTGCCGCAAAGGAGCAGCCAGGACACGGGGAGAAAGGTTTACAGGCCAGGTGAAGTCACCCATGGCTCAGCCCCAAACGCCAAGCGGGCCAGCTGCCGAATTCTGTCACCGAAGCCACCCTACTGACTTGGCATCGGGGCAGCTTACTGCAATGCCCGCCCAACTACTAACGCCCCCTGCAGACTTCTCAAGGTTCAAGGAGAATGTGCAACCCCAGGCTGGCTAACGAAGCACCCTAAGCAGGACAGGCAGCAAGCAATTTTCCTGCAGGCCAGTTTGGACAGGGATCCTGGAGGTTCTTGCCATCTTCTGGGCATGGAGCCTGCAGGGCTCACTGGTGATGCCTGCGGGGGGGTGGGGGGTGGAGGTCATTAATTCCCTGCATTGTGTAGGAGGTGGGAATAGATGACTCCAGCGGTCCCTTATGATTCTATGACTCAATGGCCGAATGTCATCAAGCTACGTTTGGTGAAAGCCACTTTGGTGTTGTGGTTAAGTGTGCGAACTCTTATCTGGGAGAACCGAGTTTGATTCCCCACTCCTCCACTCGCAGCTGCTGGAATGGCCTTGGGTCAGCCAGAGCTCTCGCCGGAGTTGTCCTTGAAAGGGCAGCTTCCGTCACAGATCTCTCAGCCCCACCTACCTCACAGGGTGTCTGTTGTGGGGGGGGGGGGGAGGAAAGGAGATTGTGACCACTCAGACTATGAGATTCAGAGTAGAGGGCGGAATACAAATCCAACATCATCATCTTCGTTTCAGAGGGTAGACATGAATGAAGGTCTGTAATAGAAGGCCCAGAGATCTAACAAAAAAGAAACTTCTCCCTTTCCCAAAATACTAGAACTCAAGGACATCTAATAAAGCCGAATGGGCAGTAGGTTCAGGATGGACAAAAGGAAATATGACTTGAAGAAGAAGATGATGATATTGGATTTATATCCCACCCTCCACTTTGAAGAGTCTCAGAGCGGCTCACAATCTCCTTTCCCTTCCTCCCCCACAACAGACACCCTGTGAGGTAGATGAAGATATTGGATTTATATCCTGCCCTCCACTCCGAAGAGTCTCAGAGCGGCTCACAATCTCCTTTCCCTTCCTCCCCCACAACAGACACCCTGTGAGGTAGATGAAGATATTGGATTTATATCCCGCCCTCCACTCCGAAGAGTCTCAGAGCGGCTCACAATCTCCTTTCCCTTCCTCCCCCACAACAGGCACCCTGTGAGGTAGATGAAGATATTGGATTTATATTCCGCCCTCCACTCCGAAGAGTCTCAGAGCAGCTCACAATCTCTTTTTCCTTCCTCTCCCAAAACAGACACCCTGTGAGGTAGATGAAGATATTGGATTTATATCCTGCCCTTCACTCCGAAGAGTCTCAGAGCGGCTCACAATCTCCTTTCCCTTCCTCCCCCACAACAGACACCCTGTGAGGTAGATGAAGATATTGGATTTATATCCTGCCCTCCACTCCGAAGAGTCTCAGAGCGGCTCACAATCTCCTTTCCCTTCCTCCCCCACAACAGACACCCTGTGAGGTAGATGAAGATATTGGATTTATATCCCGCCCTCCACTCCGAAGAGTCTCAGAGCGGCTCACAATCTCCTTTCCCTTCCTCCCCCACAACAGACACCCTGTGAGGTAGATGAAGATATTGGATTTATATCCCGCCCTCCACTCCGAAGAGTCTCAGAGCGGCTCACAATCTCCTTTCCCTTCCTCCCCCACAACAGGCACCCTGTGAGGTAGATGAAGATATTGGATTTATATCCCGCCCTCCACTCCGAAGAGTCTCAGAGCAGCTCACAATCTCTTTTTCCTTCCTCTCCCAAAACAGACACCTTGTGAGGTAGATGAAGATATTGGATTTATATCCTGCCCTTCACTCCGAAGAGTCTCAGAGCGGCTCACAATCTCCTTTCCCTTCCTCCCCCACAACAGACACCCTGTGAGGTGGGTGGGGCTGGCGAGGGTTCTCACAGCAGGAAGAGAACTCAGATGGGAGACCACCAAGGAAGGCTCTGCAGAAGGAGGCAATGGCCAGCCACCTCTGCTTCTCCCTTGCCTCGAAAGCCTCTTGCCTGGATCACCATAAGTTGGAAGCCCAGCGGGGTCAGTACTTGGAAGGGAGACCACCAAGGAAGGCTCTGTAGAGGGAAAGCAATGGCCAACCACCTCTGCTTCTCCCTTGCCTTGAAAGCCCCTTGCTTGCACACCACAATTTGCCTGTGACTCGAAAACACTTCATGCCCACAACACTGGTTTACAAATAACCCCCCCCCCCTCCAAAAAAAAGGATTTTAGCAAGCCCTACAAACATTGCACAAGGGAACCCAAGTGGAAGATTGGCCAAAGTTTTGAAGGGGTGGGGAGGAGAGCTTGTTAACAAATATAAAAAATGCCCCCCCCCTTTCTAGTAAGCATTCAATTTCCACTGTTTAATAAAGATGACACAGGAAGTGTCTCAACTCCTGCTATTGTTCGTAGGTGACGGAATGCTGTTAAACTTTACAGCTGTGTTTCCCATGAGTCATCAAAGGTGTTAGTTTGCTGGATTATGTGTTCTGCCAGGGCTGCTTTTACATCTAACATCTGTGCTGTGTCAGGATGGCGATGGGGTTTTTTCCCCCCCCTTTAAAAGGATGCCTAACACTGCAGGATTTTAAAATAACCTTCAGTCACAAATGCAGTGAAGTCAGCTCCATGTTCGCTTCATCCGTGGCAGCTCGCCTCTCCCCCAATTTCCTTCCTGCCAATCAAAAGCGCACATTTCCGTCAAGTGGACACACGCGGCTTTAATCCACAGCCTCCAAACGACGTCATGGCCATCTGAGCTCTGTCTGCCAGAACCCTTTTAGTGTCTTCCGTGATGGAGTGAACGGGTATGGAGGATGGTTGCCAACCTCCTGGGGGGGCCTGGAGATCAACCAGGATTACAACTGATCTCCAGACGACAAATCTCCCCCTGGAGAAATGCAAAGCATTTGTGGAAGATTCCCTGCCTCATTATTCCCCTCTCATCTGGACATCAAGCCTGACGACTCCTCTAGCCGAAACTGCCTGAAAAGCAGGGACACACCGAAGGTGCCTTCTACTCAATCAGGCCCTTGGTCCATAAAGTTCGGTGTTGTCTACTCTGGGTGGCAAGTGGCTCTCCGGGGTCTCAGGCGGAGGTATTTCACATCACCTATCACCTAATTCTTTGCGCTGGAGATGGCGAGTCTTGAACCGGAGACCTTCCGCAAGCCAAGCAGATGATGTGTCACTGAGCCACTGAGGCCTGTCCTAAAAATAACCAGACAGTTCAACATATATACCAGGGTTAACATAACTTGCTTAACGTAAGAGCCACAAAGAATAAATGTCAGAGGAAGGAAAGAAGGGAGGAAATAGACGGGGGAGGGAGAGATGGAAAGAAAGCAACTTTAACTTCGAATGCATTCTCCATAGTTGCCAGCTGGCTTGGCTTGGAGAAGTGATTTCAAGAGAAAAATGCCTTCTCCAAGTTGGCTGATGAGACAGTGGGGGCTTCAAGAGCCACACGATACGTGTGAAAGAGCCACAGTTTGCCACCCCGATATATACTCTAACAGGTAAAATTGTTAGTGGTGGAAAGCGCTATCAAGTTGCAGCTGACTCATAGGAAAGCCACGGGGCTTGCGAGGGAAGAGACGTTCAGAGGTGGTTTGCCGTTGCCTGCCTCTGTGTTGCAACCCTGGATTTCCTTGGCGATCTTTCATCCAAGTACTAACGAGAACCTACCTTGCTTAGCTTCTGGGAAGTGATGAAACTGGGCTAGCCTGGACTACCCAGGTCAAGGCAAGAGACAAACAGAAGTGGTTTTGCCATTGCCTGCCTCTGCGTAGCAACCCTGGACTTCCTTGGTGGTCTCCCATCCAGTTACTAACCAAAGCCAAGTCTGCTCAGCTTCCAAGATCTGACAACACCGGCCAAGTCTGGGCCATCGGGGTCAAGGCACAGGTGAAATACTTGAACTTAATATTCAGGAAGGGCTCCACTGCTTGTGCTGGGCTTGTGCAGACTGGGAGACCATCAATCAACGGTGATCTAAGGGCTGAAATACTGATTGAATCGACATTGATTAAAGGGTTGAAATTAAATCAGAAGAGTTTTCATCTCAACATTAAGAACTTCCTGGCCGTTAAGAGCGGTTCCGCAGTGGAAGAGGCTTCCTTGGGAGGTGGTGGGCTCTCCTTCCTTGGAGGTTTTTCAACAGAGGCTAGAGGGCCATTTGACGGCAATGAGGATCCTGTGAATTTAGGGGGAAGTGTTTGTGGGTTTCCTGCATTGTGCGGGGGGTTAGACTAGATGACCCTGGAGATCCCTTCCAACTCTGTGATTCTATAACCTTCCAAAATGTTTTAGTCAGGGGTGTCAAACTCATTGGTTATGATGGCTGGATCTGACCTAAATGCGACCTTGAGGGGCCGGGCCGTGTCAGGTTGGGCTGGGCCATGTGTGTACCTTTTTTAAGATTAGGGAGCAAGAGATATAAATTTTATAATGAACACAGACAAACACAAATATATTTTTTTTAAAACTTAAAACTTGCTTAAAACGTTAGCACTCATTGGTCTTAAGGATTTTTTTTTTTATTTCTCCCATGGGATCCAGGGAACTGGGCAAAGGAAGCTCGGGCTCTTCCCTTCCTTCCCCAGGGGACTGCCCAATGGAGAAAATAGAGGCTTTGCTGTGTAGCTCCTGAGCAAATGAGCAAGCCTTGCAAAGCAAGCTATTATGCAGAAGGAAGCAAGAGAGAGGGAGAAGGAAGCAGATGTCCGCCAGTTGCTCAGGGGCCTGATAGGAGCCCTCCGGGGGCCTGATTCGGTCCCCGAATTGCATGTTGGACACCCTTGGTTTAAGTAATGAAAAGTCTGGCAAAACAGTTCTACTCCTAAGGAAAAGGATAACTAAAGGGTGAAATCAGAAGGGAATCTTTTAGATGCTGTATCTGGCTCTGTTTTGTACACAACATGTCACCTGTGCCCGAGTGTACAAACTCTGGAACTATGAAGCTAACGGAGACTCTTTATTACAGCATTCGACCAGCTACAACGTGGTCCATTAACGCGGCCCAATTACAGCCCTTGAACGTGGGCCGCTCAATGGAAAAGAGCGTTCCCCTGGAGAATATGAACATGACGATCGCTAGCATGAACGGCCAAATGCAAAGCCTGAATTTGTTCTATAGATTTCACAAATGCCATCAATACAGCTTGGAAAAGCCACAGGGTCAGAAGTGCTCTTACTGCATTCCAATTGGCCGAGCGGAGGTCATGCTTGAACTGACGCTTATCAAACAGAGCCACTCAGACTACCGGATCAGGTCCCCTCGCCTTTACAGGGCAAGTCTCCGCAAAAATCTGGAAAGTTTTCAAGGACTGCTTGAACCAGTTTGGACCAAGACCCCATACAACTAATCTGATTTCTTCCTTTATACATATGAACAACATACGGGCCGACAATCGTAGGGAACATCGTTTCTCAATTAAAGGGACAACGAAGCACAAAACATGAGTTACACACAAGCAGTTTATGATTCAGAATTTCGGAAACATGCAATATCGGAAGATGCAGGCCACACTGATGAACACAGGGGGTTTTGGCTTCTGCAGACAACCGGGGGTGGGGGGGGGGAACTGCGTAGTTTAACTAACCGCTCTTCATGGGGACAAATCCTGGCACGAACGGGCAAGACTGCAATCGGCTAGCAAGCTGCAAGAGCTCTTACAAAACGCACATTCCTCTCTCCAGTAAATTGTACTGTTTGTAAGGCACATCTGATACAAGCGAAAACCTAAACCTAGCAAAAGAAGCAAGCACCTACAAGCAAAATTAGGAGGCCCTGAAACAGTGCTGTGCAAAAAAGGGACTGAAATCCGCTCCTAGTGCTGAGCCCTCAATAAAGCTACACTTTCAAACCTCTCTGCCTCAGAAGACGAGGGTTACAGTTCCACATCCAGTTCGTCCACCACACCCTTACTCCCTTGGCTCGTGATAGGAAGTAACAGCTTTTCCAGGAACAATACGCATTTATCAGAATACAGAACCTTTACGGAGCTCTTATCGTTTTAAAATCCCAAATGGACTTTGCGGGGAATTGATTTCTAGGCTCAGAGGAAAGGGCTGTGTCCAGGAAGAAGAAACTGGCAAAACAGACCTTTTGTTCCCTCTTTCACCAGCACATATCCTACTGAGAACGGGCACAGGAAACGAGCTTGCTCCCTTCCCCCTTCTGTCCCCCACCCCGGAGGTCCTACAAACCCAGGAATCCATTTCCCCAGGACTACTAAAGGAAGGGAAGACGGGAAATATCCAAAATCATCAGGGCTGCTGCTGACAGATCACCGGACAACCCAACATTTTCTGGGGTATCTGAAGTATGGAGCAAGGGGGTTTCCACAGGCTGGGGAGGGGGTCGCAACAAGAAGAACAGGCTGAGCACCAACCGATGCTTCCCGGCCAAAGTACTAGAACCCGAGGGCATCCAGTGAAACTGATGGGGAATCGATTCACGATGGAGAAAAGGAAATGCTTCTTCGCACAATGAATGATTAAAATGAGCAATTCACTGCCAGAGGATGTAGTGATGGCTACAGGCACAGATGGGCTTTCAGTGGGCAATAGATTCACAGAGGAATGGCCCATCAATGGCAATCAGCCACGGCATTTAAAGGGACCCTTCCACATTCGGAGGCACTAAATGTCTGAATCCCAGAGCCAGGAGGCAACACTAGGGGAAGGCCTTGGCCTCTGTGGACCTCTGTTGGACCTCCAGAGAAAGTGGGTGGCCATTAGGTGAGATGGGATGTTGCACCAGATAAACCGCTGGTCTGATCCAGCAGGGCTCTTCTCACAGTCTTATGAAGGCCCTTGGCCTCTGTGCCCTGTTGTTGGACTTCCAGAGGAAGTGGGTGGCCATTAGGTGAGATGGGATGTTGCACCAGATAGACCGCTGGTCTGATCCAGCAGGGCTCTTCTCACAGTCTTATGAAGGCCCTCGGCCTCTCTGCCCTGTTGTTGGCTGTCCAGGTGGGCCGCTGTGAGACAAGATGCTGGACTAGATGGACCACTCGCCTGATCCAGCAGGGCTCTTCTGACGTCCCTAACCCAAGCACAGCAAGTCCAAGAGAATGCAGATAGCTAACGCGCCCTATGCCACTGGCATCTACGCTCTCATGCCCTCTTAGTTCAATGCAGCGGCGTCATGCAACTCAAGCCCTGCACTGCGGTGCCATGCGTCCACCTGTGCCTCAAGCCAGTCCGCTCTAACATCACACAAGTCGACTTTTAAAACCGCACGAGGCGACCGTCACCTGCCATTGCTGGGCTGCTGTGGAGAATGTCTGGAATGGTCTGAAGGCTGGTCAGGAGATCGTGAGCGACTGCGGCGGGGCCTGTCATGGGATCGGTTGGAATGATCGGATGCCAGCGACTGAATCTCTGAAATGTCTGTTAAATAAAAGTCGGGGGGTTTCCCCATGAGATGGTTATAATTAAAAGGATGGCGTGGCCTACCCAAAATGGAGACAGGCTACAGCTGGGGGGAGCGGAGGGGAGGGGAGTCTTTCTACAAAGCATGCTTTACAAATAAGACCGCAGCAGTTTCACTTCAAAACTCACCGCTCGGGCATCGTGTGAGAGAAACCGCTGGAACCCTGGGCTACGTCCCAATGATCCACTTATCATTCCAAAATCCTTCTCCCCTCTCCCTTTCTGACAACTCACATCCAGTCCAATTTGATGCCTATCCTGCCCACTCCGCTCAGCTGAGTTTGGAGTCTTCCCCCAGTCTCGGATGGAAACAAAGGGCTCCTTCCCTCAGAGCAGGGGTCCCCAACATGTTTGAGCCTTTGGGCACCTTTGGAATTCTGACAGAATACCGTGAGCACACCCACAAGATGGCAGGCATAGGGAAGAAGGGGGGCAGCTGCTGCCAAAAGCAATGCTTTTCAAAAACTGCACAGCCAATCAGAACCCTTGCTAGATAAAAGTCCCCTGGCCCCGCCCACTTTCTAAAAACACCTGGTGCCCCCAAAGAAGGTGTCAGTGGGCACCATCGTAAGGACCCCTGCATTCGAGGAAGGATTTTGGACTCAGCTGAGACAAGCATCTGGGTACAAGACACCGCATTGAACAGTTCAGCGTTTGCAGCCTTGAAAGGAGGTACCTACACTTATCTGTCTCAAGAGGGGGGGGGAAAGAAGGCAAACGATACTCACCATCTCTTTCTGAAGCATTGGCGGAGTGAACGCTATCAGAAAGATCTGGGACATTCAGCAGAGTAGCCCGCTCATCCCTTTGAACCACCATCTTCAGCTTGCCCTTTGACCTTTCTATTAGGGTCTTGGCATCTGTCAATGACATATTTTCCGTGACTGTGCCGTTTATCTGCAACAGAGCAAAAGGACTACTGATAGGAACCGAAGGGGAAGTCGGCAGTTCCATCTTAAATGGCATCGTGGACCCATCAGGAGAGAGGAGAGGAGAAGGAGGTCTCTTGCTTTTCCTTAGGCACTCATATTGACCCGCATTGGAGACGGCCCCTTTGGTTGTTTGAGCTGTTCCAGTTTTAGAACCCTGGGAAAAGCTGCAGCAGCCGGCAGAAGCAGAAATGCTGCGGCACTAACTACGCTGAGGCACGGCACTGCGGTCAGCAAAACGGATCTTCCTGAAAAACTTTACCGAAGCGAAAGGGAATCTAGGAATTTATTTCCCAGAATTAATGGCCTCAATTAGAGGAACCGCTTCTTTTGCTTATTCCTCTTTTTCCAGTGCCAGCGTCAGGGCCGCTTCATCAGGCTGGGTCTGACTCGACCAACTTTTAACAAATTAAAACAGCAACGAGAGGGGGGGCTTTAAATGTCAGGTTTTTGGCCTGAGGTTTCCCGGCGTGCTACATCATGGAAACCAAGGCTATTTATGGTGTCCCTGTAAAGTAAGGGGGCTTTCGCTACCCGCCCCCCTCTCCCCGCCAACATCCCTCTTCTGCAGTTCGATTTCGAGGAGCCCTTCCAAGGCGAGCCAGCTCAATGGCAGCCTCCGAACTCTCAGATACAAAAAAGGGGGTCACAAAATTGAGAGTAATAATAAGGGCTATTAAGACTGTCTGTCCTGACCGGAATGATGACCCAGGCTAACCCGATCTACTCTGATCTCAGAAGCTACACCGGGTCGGACCTGGTCATGCCCTGGATGGGAGACCACCAAGGACATCCAGGGTTGCTACGCAGAGGCAAGCCATGGCAAAGCCACCTCTGTTAGTCTGCCCTGACATGGATGGTCCGGCCTGCTCTGATCTCAGAAACTAAGCAGGGGTCGGACCTGGTGAGTCCTTGAATGGGAGACCACCTGGGAAGTCCAGGGTTGCTACACAGAGGCAGGCAACGGCACCGTGCTCCTGCTTCTCTCTTGCCTTGACTGGGATGGCCCAGGATAGCCTGATCTTCTCCGACCACAGAAACTAAGCAGGGTCGGTCCTGGTTGGTACGTGGATGGGAGCCCACCACTGGAGTCCAGGTTGCTATGCAGAGGCAGGGAAGGGCAAACCACCTCTGAACGTCTCTTGCCTTGACCTGGATGGCCCAGGCTAGCCCAGTCTCATCAGATCTCGGAAGCGAAGCAGGGTCAGCCCTGGTTAGTCTTTCAATGGGAGACCACCAAGGAAGTCCAGGTTGCTACGCAGAGGCAGGCAATGGCAAACCACCACTGTTCATCTCTGGCCTTGAAATACCTGCAGGGGCAAACCTAAGCTGGCTGCAACCAGACAATGCTTCCCACCGCTACCTTTCCGACTGCCCAGTATGACTTTCAACATCCAAGAAAGGAACACGGGAGAATGGTGAGTCAGCGGGCATCTATCTGGGCAAACAAAGTGCTGGCGCAGTCTTGACTACCCAGCATACACATACACTGCAGTGGTGGTGGTGGGTAAATGTGATTTAGCCATGGTGATTTAGCTCTGACTCTGGTCAGAAATAGCGCTGTCCTAAGGCAATCAGTGCTGTGCAAATCTGCTCAATGCAATCAGGGCTACATTGGCACACTGCAGGTGGTTGTGCCCATGCTCCATAACTGGCTGCTTCCATGTTAAAGAGAGCCAGTTGGGTGTATTGGTGAAGTGTGTGGACTCTTATCTGGGAGAACCGGATTTGATTCCCCACTCCTCCGCTTGCAGCCGCTGGAATGTCCTTGGGTGAGCCAGAGCTCTTGTCCTTGAAAAGGCAGCTTCTGGGAGAGCTCTCTCAGCCCCGCCCACCTCACAGGGTGTCTAGTGTGTGTGTGTGGGGGGGAAGGTAAAGGAGATTGTGACCGCTCTGAGGCTCTGAGTGGAGGGCCGGATATAAATCCAATATCTTCTAAAAGAGAGACAGTTTGGTATAGTGGTGAAGTGTGCGAACTCTTATCTGGAAGAACCAGGTTTGATTCCCCACTCCTCCACTTGGTTCACTGCTATGAGCCAAAAGAGTCACATTTACTTCCATCCCTAGCGTAAGACCTGCATCTCAGGGAAACTTACAGCTTTTCCAGACAAATAGGCATAAAAAACTTCCGCTTGAGACCCCGGAGAGCCGCTGCCAGTCTGAGTAGACAAGACTGACTTTGATGGACCCAGGAGGGTCTGATTCAGTAGAAGGCAGCTTCATATATGTTCCCTTGCACCTGCTGGAATGGCCTTGGGTTAGCCATAGCTCTGGCAGAGGTTCTCCTTGAAAGGGTAGCTGCTTGTAAGAGCCCTCTCAGCCCCACCTACCTCACAGGGTGTCTGCTGTGGGGTGGGGGGGAGGTAAAGGAGATTGTAGGCCGCTCTGAGATTCAGAGTATAGGGCGGGATATAAATCTAATATCTTCTGTCTTCTAAATGGCCCCACTGGTTTACAGGTACATAAATGCAATCTCAATTCTGTTGGCTTCCAACTTTCAGCTTCCATGAAAGGAATTACTGTAACTATTCCAGTTGACGCACTGAGGAGGAGAGGGACGAACCTGCCCCAGTGCCTTAATTATATCAACGGGATTAAGAATTATGCCAAGCGAATGGGCACAGAGCTGCTCCTGAGGGACTAATATCTGCCAGCCGTGGTGATTTAGCTCTGACTCCGGTCAGAAGTAGTGTTGTCCTAAGGCAGTCGGTGGTGTGCGGATCTGCTCAATGCAATCTGGGCTCCACTGGCATGCTGCGGGGGGTTGTGGCCGTGATCCGGCAATGCCTACTTCCACGTTAAAGAACCGCAGCCCTCGCTAGCATGACTGAACAAACAGGGCCGTTTGGCTAAAAAAAAAGGAAGCTTGCTTTTATCCTCTTTGCCATCTTTTCATGCCAGGGAACCCGGAGTGGGGGAGGGGAACGGGGGTTGGGCACTTCCAGGGTAGCACGCCACTAAGACACAAGCGGCTTGAGCGTTGACTTCACTAAGCCAAAAATACAACAAAACAAACGACGTACAGAATGGGCATCTACGTTACCTTCAAGACAACGTCACCTTCCTGAATGTTGCCGTCTCTCGCCGCTAGACTGTCTTGGGAGATTTCTTTCACGAAGATGTGGCTGGCCAGGCGCAAACCGTATTCTGTTGCAAACAAAAAAAAAGGGGGGGGGTAAGACTAAAGCTACTAAAAGGGAAAAAAAACCTTTACTGTTTGCACCCAGAACACTTTGCACTACTCCTCTGTTCCAGTAAACTGCAGGCACGCTTTACGGGACAATTTATGTAAAGAAAGTATTGTAGAATTAATCTTGTACTTTTTGAAAGTAATTTTTTTATGCGGAATAAGGTCAAAATGTATTGTGCTTTCTATTCCCCCTATCCCCTACCCTCACTGTTTCTGAAACCAATAAAACTTTTGAAAATTGGAAAACTGTAGGCACGCTAGCGGCGTGATGCCACCCCTTCTCTGCCAAAAGAAGGAAGGCTCTGTTCAGCAGCGCTCCTCCACCTCCACCTCACGCACACTACCTCCAGACAACTGGTGGTGAATGGGAGGGGGGCCCAGGCAATATTTATTTATTTATTTTGCACATTTATAGCCTGCCCTTTCCCGTGAAGGGCTCAGGGCGGATTCCAACAAGCTAAAACGTTAAAACCAACAATAAAACATTCAAAACAGTTAAAACAATTAACCCAATACATTGTCAGTCATTTAAGACGGCATGGATGGTAGAAGCACTTGAGACGTAATTATCGTGGGCAGCCGAAGTCACCCCAAGATGTCAACAGTACTGGCCCCAAATGAAGTGGCAGTCATTGCTGGGAGGGAGGCCAGTGGGATGGTGCAGTAGGTCATTGCCATTGACATGGCTTACATCACTTCCTGTGTGCACTGGAAGTGACGTCATCGCATTGTCAGCACTCTGGTATTTGGGCAAAAACTCTATGGTTAAAAAAATTGCTTCTACCATAGAGTCCAAATCCAAGCGCATCGCCAATGTGACGATGTCATTTCTGCTGCACGCCAGAAGTGAAGTCACCCCATTGATGGGGCTCCCTCCCTCTCTGGGCCAGCTGTTCCACAGCAAGGGAAGGGGGTCTGGTAGCAGGGGAATCCCCCCTTGGGGAGGGGGGCCGGCAACCCTAAGCTAAGTCGTCCTCCTAAGCAAGGGAGGTAGTAAATAAAGGAGCTCCAGGGCTGCAACTAGCATTTGCTTTTTTCATGCAGCAAACAAAAACTTCTAAAAACCAGCTTCTGTTGGCTGCGTGAAAAAGCCCTCGTTAGTTGCAGTCCCGGGGCAGATAGTGTGAAATAGGACAGAAGTCCCGCTGAGAAGAGGAGCGGCATAAAGCGAGTGGGAAATCCGCCTCTCTCTATTTCTGTGGCCCTGAGCAGATACACAATTTTGCTTGCGGAAAACAAGACGCTGGCATTTTGGAACATCAACATGCTGAGTAATCAAATGTTATATTCCAACTACATAAGTAACAATACATTTCCTGCTCGTAGGGTAGTGACTCGATGGACACTGGTCTGATTGAGCAGGGCTTTTCTCAGGTTCTCATGAAGGCCTCGGCCTCTGTGGCTTGGGACCTCTAGAGGAACTGGTTGGCTTCTGTGTGTGAGACAGGAGGCTGGACTAGATGGGCCCTCACTGCTCTGATCCAGCAGGGCTCTTCTGATGTTTTTGTGCAAGCATGGGAGGAGGTTTGAGTCCAAGTATGGTTCCAGAAGGGGGAATCGCAATGACCCACGTTTCACGAACTCGGGGAGGGAAAATACCCATTCTGACTACACCTTTAATCACAGCTTGACCTTCTTCCCATTAAAACTTTGGGCTAGGAGAAGCTTCACTCCCTTCAGGCAAGATCTGTGTCATTTCTTGCCCTTCGTATAATATAGGAGCGGGCACACAGCTGACACCGCAGCCATGCGTTTATGCCCTAGCGGAGGGGGTTTTATTCCAAATAGTCTGAAAGTTTGAAAACGTTTTGTCACCGACGTAAAAAGTTGCACAGAGGATTTTACAGAAATGGTGACATCCCGCCAGAAGGCGCGGCTATTATCCTGTTACCTTACGATGAAATACTCAGCTCTGAATGGCTCTGTAGCTCAAATTTGCATAATTAGTGCCGCGCTCTCTCGGTAACTGGCATGCAGTACCGCTGCTGCGAGATTGAGTCCCGGTCATTAGCCGGCAGTCTGCAGTCATCTGTATAATTGAGGCACAGCTATAGAGCGAGATCGTTCTGCAAATTCATTCTCCGAGGAGCAGCAATCAGAATTACCAAACTGTTTGCCAGCAATAGAGCAAGCTCAATTAGCATCACCCTCTCCCCACCTCACCCCCAGGTAAGCAAAAAAATGCCAAACTTGCATTTAAAAAGTTACGTGGGTGAAAGAGAGAATGTGATCTGAAGGACGAAGCTTGGTGCTTCCAAACCCAGAAAATTTTACGCAGCGCTACAATGTTGTTTGCGCTGAGGCCCATGTCAGGATTTTAGGAAAGGTGTTTTTTTTTTATTGGGGCCGGGATAGCAAGCTTTCAGTTTTCACAGGACTCACTCAGTGTCTCAAGTGTTCCGTTCAACTGAAAAGTTCGCTACGTTAACCATCTCAAGGTCAGGTCCAAAACAAAAAGGAGGCAGAATGTTGTGATGGGGTTACACTTTTGCCTCATTTATAATCAGGGCTGGCATTCTGGCAAGAGCTCCTTTGCATATTAGGCCACACGCCACTGATGTAGCCAATCCTCTAAGAGCTTACAAAAAAGAGCCTTGTAAGCTCTTGGACGATTGGCTACATCAGGGGTGTGTGGCCTAATATGCAAAGGAGCTCCTGCAAGAATTCCACTCCTGATTATACTCCACCTTTCTCCCATGTGGGGACACAAGGTGGCTTACATACATGAACACACGGACAAATGCAGCTGCCTTATGCTGAGTCAGACCATCAATCCATCAAAGTCAGTATTGTCTACTCAGACTGGCGGCGGCTCTCCACGGTCTCAGGCTGAGGTCTTTCCCAGCACCTCCTGCCTGGTCCTTTTAAATGGAGGCACAAGGACTGAAACTGGGACCTTCTGCATGCCAAGCAGAGGCTCTACTAGTGAGCGAACATCCAGGGTCAACTTCCCGCACACAAACGGAAGACTGAACAAATGAAATGGGTAATGGAGGAAACCACTCAGCCTTTCCTAATGAAGTCTTAGCCTCGGTTATGAGAAAGATGGATGATGCGTCAAACTAATGCTTGATACGTCCCAGTTTTTAAAACTCCAGCCCACAACTTCTCAGGGCCCAAGCACACACAAAAACTCTCAGTTGGGAAACTCGCAGTGGAACACTCATATCTCCATGAAGGTGTTTTAAAAGTCATGGTTTCAGACCATGTTGCGGAGAATATCCTCAGTACCAGCAGACTGCTATGCGGTCTGGACAGGATTTCACTGCCGGCTTCCCTTCCAAGAACCTCAAAGCCCCACCTGGACTTCACACCACAGCCTCTCCCTGTCCCCATTCAGGGACAACCTACCATTACCTGGATGATGCGGGGGAGATGAAGGCCTTTTTAGCTTCCCCAGATATAACTCCGGGGAAGGGGGGAGAACATGATGGCCTCTGTAACTGTTGCTAGTCACTGCAAAGAGCTGCCAATTATTTCATGGGATCTTAATTGGTTTGAGTTGTTTATTAAAGTTCAATTTTAGCGACATATTTAGCTGCATATAATTTGGTAAGTAGCCATGGGAAGTCACCATGTAGGATATATTTTTAAAAAACAGAAATTAAAGTCCCATTTCCCAGTCCCCGGGGGGAGGGGGGGGGAAATTACTTAAAAGAATCTGTGTTCTTTCCTGCTTGAACGATGGAGGTACCAGTTCTAAGAGTAGTTTCCGGTAAGCCCAGGCTGTTTTCGAGTACAGCCACAATCACACACTTCCCCATGACGACCCGAAAACTAGCCTTATGCATGAATGCCGGACGTGGTTGCACCAGGAGGTGACACAGCAGACTACAGTTTCGTCAAGAATAAAACTGATCTTTAAAGAGTTTCCTATCCTGTCTTCTACAGTAGTTTAGTGAGATTTCAGCACATACCTTCATTCTTCCTGGACTTCACCAATGTGACTTTAGTTGGTTTTGCGGGCTGACTGGACGTCACCGATCTGCGGTCCGATCTCGGGGACAGACTCCTCTCTCTGCTCGCGCTTCGGTCCCTCACCCAGTTCTTTTCGTGCCGTCTGCTCGCACTCGTAGCACCGCGGGAACTTCTCGGATCCGGGATCTCCTCTTCATAGCTGTCCTCGTCGTTTTCTGACACGGGATCTGGTTCTGTCCGCGTTACCGGAATCTGAACTTTTTTCATTCTTCTGATGGTCTGGAACACACGGCATCTTTGTCAGAACACTTGATCGTCTCTCGCCCAGAAACCCCTACGAAGCTGCTGTCGTCGACTGCGACCTGACTAGGATGGGCGACCTCCAAGAAAGTCCAGGGTCACAGGCAACGGCAAACCACCTCTGTTCGTCTGACCTGACCTGGATGGCCCAAGGCTGACCCGATCTTGTCAGATCTCTGAAGCTGGGCAGGGTCGGCCTTGGAGGGGAGACCAGCCAAGGAAGTCCAGGGTTGTTAAGCAGAGGCAAGCGATGGCAAACCACCTCTGTTTGTCTGTTGCCTTGAAAATCCTAAGGCAGGGGTGGCCAAACTTGCTTAACGTAAAAGTCACAGAGAATAAACATCAGTTGTTTGAGAGCCACAAGACAGGCAGGCAGGAAAGCAAATAGATGGGGGAAGAGAGAGGTGGAAAGAAAGCAACTTTAAATGCCTTCGCCAAGCCAGACGATGGGGAGGCGGGGGCTTCTAGAGCCACACAATGTGTGTGGAAGAGCCTCAGTTTGGCCACCCCTACCCTAAGGGGTCACCCTAAGACAGCTGTGACACACACACACGCACACAAAATGGATTCAATGCTATCCATGTTGCAAACTTGCCCTCTGCCACACTGTGGGCATCCTGATTGCCTCCAGATCTACAGCTGTGCGCCTCTTAGCCATTCTCTTCTGCCAGGATAGCAAACCTGGAATCCTATGTCTCCAGCAATAGTTTTGCCATAAATCTTTCGTACTCGCAGTATCTCCAGGAAGGAAAAAGTATTTATTCCATTTTTCCTTCTTCCTTCTGCTCCAAGGTGCACTCAAGGTAGCAGGGAAGCCATTAGAAACATCCAATAATTGAAACCCAAAATACCAACAAAGGCCAAAGCGATATCAGAGAAAGACAGAAGAGTGATTAAACTACTCAGTACATTAAAAAAGCCTAGAAGGGAAAGATCTTTTACTAGCCTCCTAAAGGTCAAAGACGAGCCCGTTCCAAGTTTTCAGGGGAATGCTGCATTATAAAGCCAGTGTTACGGCTTCTTAGATCCTGAGTAATGTCAGACATTCTGCACTGAAATCTTAATACAGTGATTTCCTTAAAAGAGCGGATTCCTCCACAAACCAGCCCCCTCCCTCACCTTTTTGATTCTGTGGGGCACTTTGGACTTTGGGGAGGTAGTTTTGAGTGGCACCCCAAAAACAGCTTCCATGGGAGGTAAAGCCAAACAAGAAATGGCTTCTGCAGTAGGTGGAGCCAATACCTCCCCTTCACACCTCCCGGGAAAGAAGAAAAACCTGTAGGCGGAATAGGAACCACACAGTGACTAAGGGAAGTCCTGGTGTTTACCAGTCTTCTCGAACCTCCACCGGAAATGCCTTTCATTAAAAGAAAGAAGCCGATAACAAGCCCTGCCTTACAATGCCTTCTCCCACGTTCTGAAAAGCTCCATGGGAGCTAAGGGAAGTACTGGTGGGCACCATGTTGGGGAAACCTGCCTTTCCTCCCTTTGTCGCAATACAAGAACATATAGGCACTTTGTGAAATTAGGGAGCAGTAGGGCTTACAATGGAAGAGCCCCATGGCGCAGTGGTAAAGCTGCAGTGCGGCAGTCGGAGCCCTCTGCTCACGACTTGAGTTCAATCCCAGCGGAAGCTGGTTCAGGTAGCTGGCTCCAGGTTGACTCAGCCTTCTATCCTTCCAAGGTTGGTAAAATGAGTCCCCAGCTTGCTGGGGGGAAAGTGGAGAGGACTGGGGAAGGCAAGGGCAAACCACCCCGTAAAAAGTCTGCCGTGAAAACGTTGTGAAAGCAACGTCACCCCAGAGTCGGAAACGACTGGTGCTTGCACAGGGGACTACCTTGACCTTTAGGGCTTACAACAGACCAAAGGAAGTCCTTCTTCACCCAAAGAGTCATGAACATGTGGAACTTTCTGCCACAGGAAGTAGTGGCGGCTTCAATCATAGATGGCTTCAAGATGAGACTGGATAAGCATACAGAGTGGAGGTCCACAAGTGGCTATTGGCCACAAGGTATAGATGGAATGCTCTGTCTGGGGCAGGAATGCTCTGTCTTTTTTGGTGTTTGCGGGGGCCACACTGGGAGGGCTTTTGGAGTTCTGGCCTCGCTGGTGGACCTCCTGATGGCACCTGGGCAGCGCCGGCCCGATGCCCTAGGGTGCCCCAGGCAGACTTGCTGCCTAGCGCCCCCCACAGCTCCCCCTTCACGGCTCCGCGCTCCTCCCCTTCCCACGTGTCAACTGCAATGCTGGAACCGGCTCTAACACCACGTGCTGGCCCCCCCCCGGCGCTCCGCTCGCCTGCCCGCTGCCACTAAAAGTGGTGGGGCTCCGCTCGCTCCCTTCCCCCTGCTCGCCGGCTAAAAGTAAGCTTTGACGGCTTTGTAGCACACCTGCGCATTTTGTTAAGAGACAAAACGTGCAGACGCGAACTGCGAAGCCGGCAAAGCTTACTTTTAGCCAGCAGGGGGCTAAGAGCGGCCGCAGCAGCGAGGGGGGGAGGGAGGCAAGCTAAGTGCTTGCCTGGGGCACTGGGGGGGGCAGAGCCCAATTTGTCACCCCCCCCGCCTCTCGGCGCCCTAGGCAACCGGCTAGTTTGCCTAGTGGGTGAGCCGGCCCTGCACCTGGGTTTCGGTCACTGTGCAACACAGGCCACTTCCACACATGCTAAATAATGCTGTTCCAATCCACTTCAGCAACTGTTTGCCAGTGGATTTTGCCATTTCACACATTAAAATCCAGTTGAAAGTGGACTGAAAGTGTGCGATTGAGGTGTGTGTGTGAAAGTGCCTGCCGTGTTGGACTGAATGGGCCATTGGCCTAATCTGACCTGGCTCCTCATATGTCCTTGTGAAACCAGCAACAACCAACAAGATCTTCAGGGTAGGAGCTCTGCCTCTCCAAAGAGTCATACCCCCAAAATCTTGCTGGTCTCTTAAGGTGCTGCTGGATCCAAATCTGGCTCTCCAGATCAACACAGAAACCTCACGAGAGAAGACAAGGCCCGAACACTTGTCCCTGGCAGCCAACGTTTCCATGGGATTTCTTTTTTTTAAGCACAGGAGCATTCTTTCTCTTGGCCTTCTTAGTCTGAAGTAATACAATTTTATTGTTAAGTTATTTTGCGTCATTTGTGCATTGTCTCTCTCCCCCAGTGGGGACTTATATACTTCTCCTCTCCTCCATTTTATCCTCACAACAACCCTGTGAGGTAGGTGAGGCTCAGAGAGTGTGACTGGCCCAAGGTCCACCCAGCAAGCTCCCATTGCATGATTCGAACCTGAGTCTCCCAGAAACTAGCCCAACACTCTTAACCGGCTCTCCCAGATATAGATTTACAACCTCAGCTGCAGTCATTCAGCGTGGAGAGCCAGTTTGGTGTAGTGGTTAAGTGTGCAGACTCATAACTGGGAGAACCAGGTTTGATTCCCCACTCCTCCACTTGCACCTGCTAGCATGGCCTTGGGTCAGCCAGAGCTCTCGCAGGAGTTGTCCTTGAAAGGGCAGCGGCTGTGAGAGCCCTCTCAGCCCCACCGACCTCACAGGGTGTCTGTTGTGGGGGGAGAAGACATAGGAGATTGTAAGCCACTCTGAGTCTCTGATTCAGGGAGAAGGGCGGGGGATAAATCTGCAATTCTTCTTCTTCAACTGTTTCTAACAAGAGCACCCACACCACAACTGCCAACCTCCAGGTAGGGCCTGGAGATTTCCTGCAATTACAACTGATCTCCAGACTACAAAGATCAGTTCCTCCAGAGAAAATGGCTGCTTTGGAGGGCCAACTCTAGGGCATTCTATCCTGCTGAGGCCCCTCCCTAAGTGCCGCTGTCTATCCCCAAAGCCATAGGAATTTTCCTTCCTGGAGTTGGCAACCTCAACACGCAAGCACAACCCCTTGTCTTTCAGAGGGACCGTTGCACAGAACAAGCTGCAAGACTGAGGCAAACATTTTCTCCCCTAAACAGCTAGGGGGGAAAGTCAGGAGAATTCACTGAGAGACTGCCAGGGAATAATCGATCCAGAGAACAGAACTGTTTTCAGTGGGGGTTTAATTTTTCACGCCCAGCAGACTCAACTGTTTACCAAGAGGCAGGTTGGTCTCCGTAGTGAATGATGAGTTGTTTTGCCGATTTAAGGGGGGGCAAGGAGAGCTACTGATGGACTCGGTAGGGCTAGAAACATCATGGGATGCTCTATAATTTTACTGCACGGGTGGCCAATGACGTCTGCTGAGCGTGAGGAGGGGGGGGGAAGCGATCTGTTGAGGCAGAACCACCTCGTGCCTGAGAAGTGGGCTACAAGAATATTGCCTCTCTACTGATCTGGAATCTGGTTTTATCCACTGATGCTTCAGCACTGCCGGGTTTACCTGCTTGTATTATCTTCTGACACCGCCTGCACCATTCTGAGGGTTTTGGAGCCGTGCCCTTTTGCATGTGTATTCCTGCACTATGCATCTGATTCGACCTGCAGGTTGTATTTGCAGGGCCCTGCGTAGTAACACCTTCCAATATACCGCTTAATCTGTATCAGCCACACTTTGGAATCTGTGCCTCGTTCCTCACAGTTGCACCACCCCCTAAAAGGTGCAAGCACCAGTCGTTTCCGACTCTGGGGTGACGTTGCTCTCACAACAGTTTCACGGCAGACTTTTTACGGGGTGGTTTGCCATTGCCTTCCCCAGTCATCTACACTTTTCCCCCCAGCAAGCTGGGGACTCATTTTACCGACCTCGGAAGGATGGAAGGCTGAGTTCGGACCACCCCCTACTGGGCGATTATTCCTAAGAGTTCTTGAGGCCTCCTGCTTAAAGGGACAGAAGTACCATCTTTCCTGGCTTCAGCTTCTGAACCAGCTTCAAACAAGTGCAGCAAGGGCCGACCCACACTGCTTCCCCCAGCTGCTGAGCCCTGAGACAACAACACAGAATATACCACATTTCCTGGCCAAGAAGCTGCAAATTGGCATGAGCAGAGGATGCTCGCCCAGCGTCAAGGAAGTGGGCACATTTTTATTCAGACTGAAATGCTGCCCCCAAGTGGATCACGTTGCTGCCCCCCACAAGGAAAGAATGGCAGCCATTCTGGCGGAGAAGAAGAAGGAGGAGGGGGAGGAGGAGGAGAAAGAGGAGGAGAGATTCAATTTATGCCCCACCCTTTGCTACCCAAAGGGGTCTCAAAGCAGCTTACACATCTCCTTTCCCTTCACCTTCCCACAACAGACACCCTGTGAAGTAGGTGAGGTTAAGAGAGCTCTTTCAAGAAGTGCTCTTGAGAGAGCAGCTCTGAGAGAACTTGTGGCTGACCCAAGGTCACTCCAGCAGCTGCAAGTGGACGAGTGGGGAATCAAACCCGGTTCTCCCAGATAAGAGTCCGCACACTTCACCACTACACCAAACTGGCTTTTAAAGGAAACAGGAACGAAGGTAACCGGCAAGAATGTCATTGGGACAGAGGCCAAGAAGCTTCGCTGCCCTGGAGATCGCAGCCATTCAAAGAGCTTCAGCATCTCCATTTGGCTCTTAAAGAGAGTCCAGAGCAGTCCCTGCACATGCAGCTACTACTGAGTCTTTTTCAAGGAAAGCTCTGTGAAGAATTCTGAGAACAGCCGTACAACCAAGTGGTCACAGAATCTGCCCTGGAGGCTCGTTCTCACTTTGTCCAAAGCAAATCTGGCATATAAATCCCTTTCTTGGAAGAAACCGACCCCTTGTGCTCACTTACGATTTTGGCATTTTTCCCGCTTTTCCTCAGCTGCTGAACAGCAAACGCATGCTCCACGTTATCCATCGAGACTCCGTTGACCATCGCGACACGGTCATTCTCCCTGAAATGAGGGGGGGGGGGGAGAGGACACAAAAGGGAAAGTGAGCAGATGGAGAGAAGAACCTGTGCAGAAAACCAGCATCTCTCTTCACGTCACCAGATTACTGCTAGTCTGACCTAAGCAGCTAGAGGTCTCTCACAAGGAAAGCAGAGTGACGTCTGAGTCCAGTGGCACTTTTGATTTAATATACCGCGTAGGTTTTTAACTTGCATACTGTTCTTACGATACACATTCTGTACATCATCCAGAACCTGGCATGAGCTGGGACAGGGTGATCAACACAACTTAGCAACGACGACGACAACGACCGCCTTAACTGGACACTCACTGTAGCAGACCTTCCGCTGGGCCTCCTTTGAGGACATCAGATATGACGATTGACGTTTCTCCGCTCTGGAAGTGGGGGTTATCTCTTCCTCCTGATATCGCAATGCCAAACCCAAATCCGGGAGCCTGGGACAAAGCAAAGAGGTGTTTAAACCGCATGGTTGCTCCTAAGAAACACAGCAAGTGGTTGAAATCTGGAATTCACTGCCAGAGGAGGGAGGCTTGGCCACAGGCAGAGACAGCTTTCAAAGAGGATCAGACAAACTCAAGGAGGGGAGGTCCAATAATGTCTACTACCCACTGTCAGAGGTAGTCAACCTCTGAATCTCAGAACGAGGAGGCAACATCAGGGAAAGGTTTCACACCCTGTTGTTGGCCCTCCAGAGGAACTGGCTGCACTGGATGGACCCTCCCTGGTCAGACCCAGCAGGGCTCTTCTGATGTTCTTCTCAGGGGAAGACCTCAGCCTCTCTGCCCTGTTGTTGGCCCTCCAGAGGAACTGGCTGCACTGGATGGACCCTCCCTGGTCAGACCCAGCAGGGCTCTTCTGAGGTTCTTCTCAGGGGAAGACCTCAGCCTCTCTGCCCTGTTGTTGGCCCTACAGAGGAACTGGCTGGCCACTGGGTGAGACAGGAGGCTGCACTGGATGGACCCTCCCTGGTCTGATCCAGCAGGCCTCTTGTGATGTTCTTCTAAGGAGATGGCCTCAGCCTCTCTCCCCTGTTGTTGGCCCATCAGAAAAACTGGTTGGCCACCGTGTGAAACAGGAGACTGGACTAGATGGACCCTCCCTGGCCTGATCCAGCGGGGCTCTTCTGAGGTTCTTCTCAGGGGAAGGCCTCAGCCTCTCTGCCCTGTTGTTGGCCCTCCGGAGGAACTGGTTGGCCCCTGTGTGAGACAGGAGGCTGCACTGGATGGACCCTCCCTAGTCTGATCCAGCAGGGCTCTTCTGAGGTTCTTCTCAGGGGAAGGTCTCGGCCTCTCTGCCATGTTGTTGGCCCTCCAGAGGAACTGGTTGGCCCCTGTGTGAGACAGGAGGCTGCACTGGATGGACCCTCCCTGGTCTGATCCAGCAGGGCTCTTCTGATGTCCTTCTCAGGGGAAGGCCTCGGCCTCTCTGCCCTGTGGCTGGCCCTCCAGAGGAACTGGCTGGCCCCTGCGTGAGACAGGAGGCTGGACTAGATGGACCCTCCCTTGTCTGATCCAGCAGGGCTCTTCTGATATTCTTATGAAGCCCTCAAGCCTCCATGCCCTGTTCTTAGCCATGCAGAAGACCTGGTTGGCTCCTGTGTGAGACAGGATGCTGGACTGGATGGACCCTCACTAGTCTGATCCAGCAGGCCTGATCCAGCAGGCCTCTTCTGGTGTTCCTAGCATTTTTTTTAAAAAAAAAATTATAAATGGATAGCAACATCAGTACTTCAAGCAAAAGAACTACATTCAATGAGGGAAAAATGATCAGATTTTCAAGCTTCTCAGTTTGCTGTATTAGAAACTGGTAACAATCAGAGCTGGGAGTAAATACCGGAGTTTCAAGAGCTACATTCTAATTCCCAAGGAATCACGGCTTAAGACAATTTTGTTTGCTCAGGTCACAGGGAAGATATGTTGATGGAGTGGATCTAACCCCCCTATCTCACCACTCCAGTACATTTGCTTAAATATTTGTATCCCACCTTACCTTTTTGGCTTAAATCCGAAGCCTTCCTCTAAAAAAGAGCTTTTTACTTTGGAGGAAGAGCCACTAAAGTTGGAAAAGGGCTACTTGGAGAATTTTGGATCCACCCCAGTGAGTGGACTGTGCATCCCAGAGCTATCTATGACTCAGAATAATGGGTTTAAAATTCCAGGTTGAAAAGTACCTGCTGGATATTAAAGGGATTTTTTTTTTAATAGTTCAGTAGTGAAATTGGTTTCCTAGGGAGATGATGAGCTCCTCTCCCTAGGAAACCCAAGGTAGTTTTCAAGCAGCGGCTGGACGAACTCGTCAGGAATGCTCTAAGCTGACCCTCCACTGAGTAGGGGGTTGGACTAGATGGCCTCTACGGCCGCTTCCAACGTTAGGATTCTATGGTTTGCATTGGCCTCTGGCATTCAAGCCCAACAGAGAACACCATTATGGCGTTATGCTATGCTGTTAGCCGTCAGCCCCATGCTGTTTACCGCCTATGCCTGCAAGATTGTTTACTGTGCTGCTCCCGTTTTGTAATGTCTGTTTTTTATATTATTTTCACTCCGTTGTTTTACTGTTTTAAGCCGCCCTGAGCCCATTTGCAGGACAGGCTGGGATATAAATCTAAAAATTAAATTAAATTAAAGTCTACCACCCCAGCAAAGTTAAATCAAATACCACTTCCTGCAGCTTAAATCAAATATCACTTCCTGCAGAGCATAAGCGCTTTCCAGCCCCCGCGCCCCACCCGAACGATATTTATCCAGAGAAGTGCTGAAAATCCAAGCATAAAACACTACTGTGGGCTCCATAATGCAAATGGTTTGAACCCATGTATGGGGGGGGTGTCTCTTCTCACCACTCCCCCCCCTCCCAAGTGGAATCTGCACAGGAACAGAGGTTTCCTCTGGGGACAGAAACGTTTGCAGAGCAGGCCCAGAATTCCGTTCCTTCCGAGAGGACAGAAAGGGATGCAAGCACAAGGGGATTTCTAACACTCCACAAAAGAGGAGCTATGTTTTGTAGGCGATCTGTTTTCAGACGACAAAAAAAAACAGTCACCCATACTGACCCATAAGTGTGACTGTATTTTTATTTTTGTAGTCAAGTCACACCTGAGTTATGGGGACCCCTGGAGGGTTTCCAAAGCAAGAGATGAGCAGGTGGTTTGCCAATGCCTGCCACTCCATAGCGACCTTGGACTTTCCCATTCAAGGACAAAGAAGAGCCAATCTTGCTTAGTTTCCAAGTTCTGACCAGATCAATACAGCCTGGGCCATTCAAGCTAGGCCACAGGCCATCACAGGGTCAATTAGTTTGTGGTGGGAAGAAGACGAAAGGAGGAAGGAGAAGATGATGATGATGATGATGATGATGATGATGATGATGATGATGATGATGATGATAGAAGATATAGGAATTATATCCTGCCCTCCACTCTGAATCTCAGTCTCTTTTTTTTTTTTTTTTTTTTTTAGAAAATTTATCATTTATTGAGGTTCAAGAAAAAACAATACAAACAAACAAGAAAACCAAAAAACACCAACAAAAAATACAAGAAAGGGAAACAGAAGAACATATATCCCATACCCACCCATCTTCCACCACCACCTGTGAAAGGATCTTTAGGAGCATATAAGGATATTAAGTCTACTGTCTCATATCATATCCCATACTTTTCGCCCATATATACACTGGTTCCCAAGTTTTTATACATTCTTGCCAGTTTCCATCTCTCAACCTTATAGTTAAAACATCCATTTCGGCAGACTCCAGTAATTTAAACAAAAATTCTTCTTTACACGGGGTTTGGGGGGATTTCCAATATTTTGCAAAGAGGATTCTGGCTGTTGTGATCATATATATTACCAGTTTTTTCTCACCCTGTGTTAAGTTTTCTCTACATACACTTAACAAATACAGTTCGGGTGAGTGTTTCAACCTTTTCTTTAAAATCTTTTGGATCCATATACTTATTTGTGTCCAAAATTTTCTAGCAATCTCACAGTTCCACCAAATGTGGTAAAGTGTCCCTCTAGCTTTTTTACATTTCCAACATTTGTCGTTATAGGTTGGGTTCATTCTGGCTAATCTCGCTGGAGTCAGGTACCACCTATACATCATTTTATATAGGTTTTCTTTGAAAACTACTGATTTGGTCAATTTAATATTATATTTCCAAATCTTTTCCCATTCTTCTAATTCGATCGAATAGCCAAAGTCCTGTAACCACTTTATCCAGCTCTCTTTAACCGTTTCCGACTGCATTTCCATCTCCAATAACCAACTATAGATTTTTGAAATAAGATTTTTGGGTTCATGTATCATTGTGTCAAATTCATTTACTTTGGCATCTTTAGGAAAGCCCACGCTTTTGTCAGATTGATATCTTGACTTAATTTGGCATCTGACCCACCAGTCCGGGATTATGTTTGTTTCCAGATTGCTGGAGAAAATTCAGGAGTCAGCAATAATTCCAACATCCTGGAGAGAGGCGTTGATTACATTAATTCATAAAGAAGGAACAGAGTCTAAGGAAATCAAGAATTATAGGCCAATTTCTCTCCTAAATGCAGACTACAAAATTTTCGCTACGATATTGACAAATAGATTCAAGAAAGCAGTAACCAACATAGTGCAAGAAGATCAAACGGGTTTCATACCCGGAAGAATGATGCGGCAGAACTTAAGATATTTTTTGAACATCTTAGAATACTATAAAGATCATCCGGACAAACAATTTGCAGGAATTTCATTGGATGCTGAAAAAGCGTTCGATAACGTGAACTGGAATTTCATGAGCAAAGTATTGGAAGCTGTTGGTTGTGGCAAAAATTTTAAGAAGCTGATTGAGGCTATATACACTAAGCAAAATGCAAGAATTAACATAAACGGAAACAATTCTGGATTTGTGGAAATAGAACAGGGGACCAGACAAGGGTGTCCTCTCTCCCCTCTCCTTTTTGTAACTACAATAGAATTTTTGATTCAAAAAATAAGAGAGGATACTGAAATTAGAGGCCTGAAGGTAAAGAACGAAGAATTTAAGATTCAAGCATTTGCAGACGACCTGCTGTTTTTTCTGGAGGATCCTATCTCTTCGATTGATAAACTAAAAATGAATTTGCAACACTTTGGAGAAGTTTCTGGATTCAAGGTGAATACACAGAAAACCAAATTTCTAACTAAAAATATGACTAAAGAACAAATTAAACAATTAGAAGATAAATCGGGCTTTAAAAAAGAGAAGAAAATTAGATATTTGGGAATTTATTTAACAAATGATGTGAAATCTCTCTATTGTGACAATTACGAAAAGATTTTAAAGGAAATTGAAACAGATCTGGAGAAATGGCGAGACTTGCAAATTTCCCTTTTGGGAAGAATAGCCACAATAAAAATGAACATTCTGCCCAGAATCCTATTCCTATTCCAGATGATCCCTGTCCAACTACCCAACTCGTTCTTTCAAAAACTCAATAAAATGATCTTGACTTTTATATGGCAAAACAAGAAGCCAAGGATTAAGTTAAAAATTCTCCAAGAGAGCAAATTAAGAGGGGGCATGGCCTTACCAAACTGGTATTTATATTATAAAGCCTCTTGTTTAGCCTGGGTCAGAGATTGGTGTCTGCTAGAAAACAAAAGGTTACTAGTTTTAGAGGGAGCAGGATTAACTAAAGGCTGGCATGCATACATTTGGTATCAGACCTCCCCAAAAAACACCAATTTCCAGGCACATGAAGTTCGAAAAGCAATTTACAAGACTTGGTTTGAGATTAAAAAGAAAATTTATACATATACTCCATTGTGGGTCTCACCAGTGGAAGCAACTACCCACCCTAATTTATATGACTGGGAAAATCCTCAAAACTATTCAATCCTATTAGACAGTGAATCTCAGTCTCAGAGTAGCTCACAATCTTCTTTATTCTCCTCCCTTCGCAACAGACACCCTGTGAGGTGGGTGGGGCTGAGAGAGTTCTCAAAGAAGCTGCCCTTTCAAGGACAACTCCTGCAAGAGCTCTGGCTGATCCAAGGCCATTCCAGCAGCCGCAAGTGGAGGAGTAGGGAATCAGACCCGGTTCTCCCAGATAAAATCTGCACATTTAGAGCTATGGCTGATCCAAGGCCATTCCAGCAGCTGCAAGTGGAGGAGTGAGGAATCAAACCTGGTTATCCCAGATACGAGTCCGCACACTTAACCACTACACCAAACTGGCTCTCCAAGTCAAAGGGTCACCAAGTCGCAGCTGGCTTACAACAAGAGACATTCAGAGGTAGTTTGCCATTGCCTGCCTCTGCATCACAATTCTGGTATTTCTTGGTGGTCTCCCACCCAAATACCGCCCAAGCCAGCTTCCAAGGTCTCACGAGATCGAGTTAGCCTGGGCTGCCCAGGTCAGGGCGATACTTTCATTAGGGTCAATGAAAAATCACAGAGCAATGAGCCAGCTTTGCGTCTCCACAAATCTCTTCCTCGGTGTTAAGCAGAAGGAAAAGATGCTGCTGGCGTAGCACATTGGAGCAGCATCTGGAGGAGACAGGCTTCTTTGCCACTCCTTTGCAGGCTAATCGGGTTATTCTCTGAACAGAGATCTCCTGTTGCACCACAGCAAACACCGGCCGTTCTCCTTTCTGGAAACAAAAGCCAAGCAGTCTTTTGAATCAGTTTCTTAGCGCTAGCTGGAACTCAAAGGTTCCCAGTAAAACTGGAGACCGTTTGAAATAAAGAGTCTGGAAGCCTAATTAGGTAGTATTACTGAGAGGTTGAAGGACTTATTTTTCCTCTGCCTTAGCCAAAATTCCATTATTAGGTGAAAGATAATAATCTCCCAAATCCTTTTTGGCTGCCTACGTGTTTGAAATCTGTATTTCCATTGCATGCCCTGCGTCAAACAGAAATAAAGGCAGCGTGGTGCAGGGGTCGGAGCATCAGACTAGGAGCTGGGAGACCCAGGTTTGAATCCCCACTCACTCATGGATGTAAATTCATTGGTCACAATCACTCAGCCTAACCTACCTCACTGGGTCATTGTGAGGACAGAGCAGCGGGGAGGAGAATGGTGCAAAATGCTTTGGGGCATATAAAGGAAGTTAAAGGTGGTGTGTAAAGGAAGTAAATATATACATTACAGTGCATGGGTCCAGACTGTGTTCCACCTGGGTCTCTCCCTTTCAAGAGAAGACCCAATCTATAACACAGGAGAAGAAGAATTGCAGATTTATACCCCGCCCTTCTCCCTGAATCAGAGACTCAGAGCGGCTCACAATCTCCTATGTCTTCTCCACCCACAACAGACACCTTGTGAGGTGGGTGAGGCTGAGAGGGCTCTCACAGCAGCTGCCCTTTCAAGGACAACTCCTGCGAGAGTTATGGCTGACCCAAGGCCATTCCAGCAGCTGCTAGAGGAGGAGTGGGGAATCAAACCCGGTTCTCCCAGATAAGAGTCCATGTACTTAACCACTACACCAAACTGGCTCTCTACAGGAGCTCTCTATAGGAGCTCTCTATACTCCCAAAGGCAAGCTGCCTAGAGCCCAGCTGATATTCCAAAAATGGGCCAGTCTCCTATCTAATTGCCATTTTCCTTTTACAGAAGGACTTTGTGAAAATTATATTTCAGGGGGATACAGTTTTCATTCCAACATGACCAACCGCACCCACAAAGCAAATCGACACTTGAACAAAACTTTAGAAGCCCTGCTCTCCAAGGTGAAGAAAAAGGAGATTGTAAGCTGCTCTGAGACTACTTTGGGTATACTTTGGATATAAAGCCAATCTCCTCTTCCTCTCTTTTCATTACCCCAAGGAATCTTGGAGCGGCTTACAACCGGCTTCCCTTCCTCTCCCCACAACAGACCTCCTTGTGAGGCAGGTGGGGCTGAGAGCTCTGGGAGAACTGCTCCTGAGAGAACAGCTCTGAGAGAGACCCAAGCGGGCAGCTGTGTCGGTCTGAAACAGCAGAACAAAGTAAGAGTCAAGTTGCACCTTTGAGACCAACGGAGGATGATCCGATTATTTAGAGCACCAACTTCTTCCCATGTGTGTTTCACATTCACGCAGCCGCACGGCTCCTGCGAAGCTCCAAAACACAGCTCCAAATTGTGAGCACGCAAGGAATGGAACTTCACTGCCAGAAGATGTGCTCCCTCGCGAAGAAGCAAATCTCCAGGTGACAAAAGAAAAGGGCAGCTCGTTTCCTCCAGCGCTTCTCCGCTCAGCTGGGGAACCTTCTGCCAAGAACACCACAGGATCTCCCGGCAGGTGTGCTGAGTTCTCCTCTCCCCGCACAGCACGAGCCCAGGATTCGGTCCCCGCGGCCCATTTCTGATTTGACCAAGCCACATCGCAGAGTAGAGGCACAGCTTGTCGCCCCTTCCTGGCTATTTTAAGAATGAAACTGTCAGCCCTCGTAGCGGCGAAAGTGCTCGGATTGTGTGCCGGTGGGAAGCTGCCGTGCGACTGCAGCATCGAGCCGTGTCGCTTCTTTGCCTCCGGATTATGCTGCTGCCCGCTCTGTGTCCCTTTTGGGGAATCGCTGGGTGGTGCAGTGGGGAGAAAGGGGCAGCATCTTCCTCATCGATCCTGACATGGCTGCACCTCACCCCACCCTCGAAAAGCCACCTCCTGGTTTCCCTGCTGGAAGGGCTTCGAGAGGCTGCCTGGGCAATACGCCCACTCCGGCTACCTCGCAGTTTTGTTAGCCCCATCCCAAGCACAGCTGCCCCACCACCTCCTTGCTGGCCCCATCCCAGTCTGCCAGCTTGTTGTGCTGCCTGCAGAGACCCTTGTCCATCCCCCCCCTGCCCCAAACACACCCAAGCCCAACACTGACTGCCTCGCAAGTAGCTTTCATCCCACCCCACAAGGACCCCCACTACAGCTCCCTGCGTGTGCTGCTGCCATTGGGACAGCGACAACCAAGACTTCCAGTCCATCCCATGGAGCCCGGGCTGCAACTGGCAAGTCCCGCTTCCCAGGCAGAAAGAGGCACCCCCCCCACACACACACACACTCACACAAAATCCTTTCCCAACCCCATAAATTGTTCTATTCGTTTCCTCCCTCCTGTCAGCCCTGCCTCCTGTGACTGGCAACAGCTCTCCAGGGTCTCTGCGATCCTTCAGTCATTTACTGAACAAGAGATGGCAGGGATTGAACCGGGGACCTTCTGCGGGCTAAGCAGGCGCTCCAACACTGAGCCACACAAACAACATGCTTAACCAGCCTGTGAGCCTACCAAGGGAGCCAGTGTTGTGTTGTGGTGAAGTGTGTGGACTTTTATCTGGGAGAAGCGGGTTTGATTCCCCACTCCTCCACTTGCAGCTGCTGGAGTAACCTTGGGTCAGCCATAGCTGTCTTATCTGGGAGAACCGGGTTTGATTCCCCCCTCCTCCACTTGCACCTGCTGGAATGGCCTTGGGTCAGCCATAGCTCTCTTATCTGGGAGAACCGGGTTTGATTCCCCACTCCTCCACTTGCAGCTGCTGGAATGGCCTTGGGTCAGCCAGAGCTCTCTTATCTGGGAGAAGTGGGTTTGATTCCCCACTCCTCCACTTGCAGCTGCTGGAATGGCCTTGGGTCAGCCAGAGCTCTCTTATCTGGGAGAAGCGGGTTTGATTCCCCACTCCTCCACTTGCAGCTGCTGGAATGGCCTTGGGTCAGCCAGAGCTCTCTTATCTGGGAGAAGCGGGTTGGATTCCCCACTCCTCCACTTGCACCTGCTAGCATGGCCTTGGGTCAGCCACAGCTCTTGCAGGAGGCGTCCTTGAAAGGGCAGCTGCTGGGAGAGCCCTCTCAGCTCCACCCACATCACAGGGTGTCTGTTGTGGGGGGGAGAAGATATAGGAGATCGTAAGCTGCTCTGAGTCTCTGATTCAGGGAGAAGGGCAGGAAGAAGGAGGACTTCGGTACTGTTTCTGGCTGGCAGTGGCTCTCCAGAGAATCCAGACTTCTTTTCACATCACCAACTCTCTGATCCTTGATTCGAGCCCAGTAGCACCTCAGAGACTAACAACAGACAAGCAGGGCTACCCTTTAAAACGATGCAATACTTCCCACTGGAGATACCAGGGACTGAATCTGGGACCTTCTGGATGCCAAGCAGACATTCTGTGACTTAGCCACAAAGCCCCAGAGACATGTGAATCCCACCAAAGAGCCGGCTTGCTTCTCCTTGTGGGACTCCCAGGACAAACCAACCACAGGGCAACTTTTAAAGGCAGCAATGGTGTTAACACATACCTCTGTCCCCCATTTCTGAATCCAGTATCCCGAATTTGAACAGGATTGTAAAGAATATCTGTTAAGTTACCGGCACAGTCTTGTCAACAACAAATACTTCCGTCCCATTACGGATGCTGTGGCTACCTTACACATTTTGAACGTATCAAAGCCACATTTTGCCCTCCCCCCAAAACCTAAAATCCTAACTCCGTCAAAGGCTTTGCAGGTCATCTCCCGAGTGTTCTGCCAAGCAGAGATCTCTTGGCACTGACCTGGCGCAGAAACTGGCATTTCCAGTCAGGCTGTTCCCACTGGACTACCTCCCTTTACACACTGTACCTTAGGAAACACAGGCAAACCCCTCCCCTGTTACAAACCCTGATGGAATTTTTGTGCAGGCACAGTTTGCCACATTCAAAGCATGAGGCAATTCTTGACACGAAAAAAAAGAAGTGCTTCGAGTTAAAAAAGTATTTACTTGGATCCTGAGCAGAATATAGAGGGGCTCAGAAAGGAAGCCAATGCTTCTCTGCTCCCGGGGCTCATCTCTGGATGCGGAAGGTCCTCCCAGGTTCAATCCCTGACATCTCTAGTTACAAGGACCAGGCAGGAAGTGATGGGGAAAGACCTCAGCCTGAAACCCTGGAGAGCCACTGCCAGACCGAGTAGACAAGACTGAGCCTGATGGATTAAATGGCGTGATTCAGTGTAAGTCACCTGTATGTGTTTGTATGTGCAGGGCAACACGAACGACCATCAACTGCCTCGGAGGTTTTTCAAGGCAAGAGATGTTCAGTGGCGGGTTGCCATTGACTGCCTCTGGCCTTCCCTGGGGGTCTCCCATCCAAGTACTGATCACATCCGACCCTGCTCAGCTTCTGAGAACTCCACTGTGCCCAGCAATGCCAAGTGCCCTTCCTCCTCATGCCCACACTCATTCTCACTCTCTGTCTTGGGCTCAGAGCTAATCCTAACCCAGAATACTAATTTGCATGGTGTCTCAGAGGACGGCGACAATGACAACTGCATATTTATACCCCGCCCTTCTCTCTGCATCAGAGTCTCAGAGCAGTTTACAATCTCCTTTATCTTCCTCCCCACCCCCCCACAACAAACACCCTTTGAGGTGAGTGGGGCTGAGAGGGCTCTCCCAGCAGCTGCCCTTTCAAGAACAACCTCTGCCAGAGCTATGGCTGACCCAATGCCATTCCAGCAGCTGCAAGTGGAGGAGTGAGGAATCAAACCCCATTCTCCCAGATAAGAGTCTGCGCACTTAACCATTACACCAAACTGGCTCTCCAGTCTTGAAGACGACTGCAGATTTATACCCTGCCCTTCTCTCTGAATCCGAGACTCAGAGCGGCTTACAATCTCCTTTACCTTCCTCCCCCATAACAGACACCCTGTGAGGTGGGTGGGGCTGGAGAGGGCTCTCACAGCAGCTGCCCTTTCAAAGACAACCTCTGCCAGAGCTATGGCTGACCCAAGGCCATTCCAGCAGCTGCAAGTGGAGGAGTGGGGAATCAAACCCCATTCTCCCAGATAAGAGTCTGCGCACTTAACCACTACACCAAACTGGCTCTCCAGTCTTGAAGACGACTGCAGATTTATACCCTGCCCTTCTCTCTGAATCTGAGACTCAGAGCAGCTTACAATCTCCTTTACCTTCCTCCCCCATAACAGACACCCTGTGAGGTGAGTGGGGCTGAGAGGGCTCTCACAGCAGCTGCCCTTTCAAGGACAACTCCTACCAGAGCTCTGGCTGACCCAAGGCCATTCCAGCAGCTGCAAGTGGAGGAGTGAGGAATCAAACCTGGTTCTCCCAGATAAGAGTCCGGACACTTAACCACTGCACCAAACTGGAAGAGCCTGTGTTTGGCATGCAGAAGGTCCCAAGTTCAAACCCTCGGAAACACGCAACTCCTGGGCTGCCCCCAGGATGAAGAGAAAGTGCAGAGTGGGGATGCTTTATAAAGCTGACCGACCACAGCATGTAGTACAAACGGCAGCCGGCTTTCGCTGCCCAGCTATACAGAAGCAGCCTTCTCCTTAGCTCACACTGGTCTCATGGGAAAAGCCTACCTCTCTGAAAGGGTCAGCCACCAGTCTGGAGAGAGGTGTAGGTGATCAGGCATGGGGCGACGTGAAAGACCTGAGACCCTGGAGAGCTGCTGCCAGTCTGAGTACGCAAGAGTGACCTTGATAGACCCCGGGACTGATTCAGTCTCAGGCACGTCATGGGTGCCCTTTTCTCTCACTTCCTTCAGCATCCCAACTCAAAGCCGCCTTTCCTATGAAGCTTTTCGCACAACCCTTTCCGCTGCACGGAAACACAGCCTCACAGAATGCGCAGCTGGGAAGGACGGGTGGTTTCCCTATGGATCCCAGTTTCTGTTTGCTTCCCCACCTGCTCTACCTGCAAGATGCCACGCCCATCGCTTGAAAATTACAGATTACCGCTATTAAGACGCCGCCTATAGGGCTTTTTTGGTAGCAGGAACTCCTTTGCCAATTAGGCCACACCTCCCTGATGTAGCCAATCCTCCAAGAGCTTACAGGGCTCTTACTACAGGGCCTACTGTAAGCTGCAGGAGGATTGGCGACATCAGGGAGGTGTGGCCGAACTGGCAAAGGAGGTCCTGTTACAAAAAGAGCCCTGGTGGTGGTGGAAAGCCCCACGGAGTTATAATTAACTCCTGACCACCCCACTCTTCCAAGGCAAGAGATGAGCAGAGGCGATTTACTGCTGCCTTTCTCTGTGCAGCCGTCCTGGGGTTCATTCCTCAGTGGTCTCCCATCCAAGAACTAACCACGGCTCACCCCGCTTAGCTTCTGAGATCTGACAAGCTCAGGCTAGCCTAGACCCATGCAGTTCAGGGCCATGGTACAGCTGCTGCTGCTGTAATTTTTAAGATGCCCCAAACCTTGGTTTTGCCACTCTTTGCATGGGAATGTCAGCCCGCCCCCCTGCAATTTATTGCAGTTCTCTTTGTTTTGAGAGAACTTCTTTGCCAGTTCGGTGTAGTGGTGAAGTCTGCAGGCTCTTCTCTGGGAGAACCAGGTTTGATTCCCCACTCCTCCACTTGCAGCTGCTGGAATGGCCTTGGGTCAGCCAGAGCTCTGGCAGAGTTGTCCTTGAAAGGGCAGCTGCTGTGAGAGACCTCTCAGCCTCACCCACCCCTCAGGGTGTTTGTTGTGGGGGAGGAAGATAAGGAGATTTTGAGCTGCTCTCTAAGATTCGGAGTGGAGGGCGGGATATACATCCAATATCTTCTCCTTCTTCAGGATCCAGGCTGTAGCCTCGGCCTTCAGGTCATCGTGAGACCTGCCTTGCGACAATCCTTGTGAAACTCTGCCACAGCAACCTTTCTGTGCCAGGGATTGTTTTCCCAGAGTGCAGCTTCCACTTGTGAAACACGGTGCAACTGAGAGAAAAGCAGCCAAGCAAAAGGGAATGTGCTCTCTTCATGCTTAGACGACAGGAACTGGCCTTCCAAGAGCTTGCAGGAAACAGGACAACGGGGAAAATCTGCTTTGTTCCACCCCGGGAATGGCTGCCCAGCAGAGAACAACCCTTCCAGCGGGGCAGTTGGTTGGGCTGCAATTAATGGCCAGTAATCATGTACCCTTTTCATGTGGCCCAGAGAATGATGCCATTTTCATATACTGCATTTTAAAGGTGCCATTTTGTAGGGTATTTTATAGGTGACATTTCAGACACTGCATTTTTATAGGTGTCCTGAACAGGATGGGCCCAGGCTGGCCCGATCTTGTCAGATCTCACAAACCAAACAGGGTTGGCCTTGGATAGGACATGGATGGGGGGGAGAAGTCCAGGGTCACTAATGCAGAGAATGGAACACCACCTCTGTCCATCTGGTCTGGCCTAGACGGCCCAGGCTACCATGATCCTGGAAGCTAAGCAGGGTTGGCCCAGTTAGTATTGGGATGGGAGACCACCAAGGGTCACTGTGCAGAGGCAGGCAACGGAAAGACCACCTCTGTTTGCCTCCGCCCTGACCTGGATGGCCCAGGCTAGCCCGCTCTCGTAAGATCTCAGAAGCTAAGCAGGATCGACCCCGGTTATTTCTTGGCTGGGAGACCCCCGAGGAAGTCCTCTGAATGTCTCTTGCCTTGGAAACCCCACGAGGTTGCCATAAAGTCAGGTGCGACCTGACGGCAGTTTCTGCCACCACGCATACGCAAACACACAACGGTGCCTTATTCTGAGTCAGATCTTCAATCCGGCAAGGTCAGTCTTGTCTATCCCAGGGGTGGCCAAGCTTGCTTAACCTAAGAGCCACATAGAATAATGCATTCTGGCTTGGCTAGGAGCAGTGCTTTAAAAGCCTTCTCCAAACCAGCTGATGGGGCCCGTGGGGTCATCAAGAGCCACACAACATGCATGAAAGAGCCACACGTGGCTCCTGAGACAGTCTGGCCACCCCCTGGTCTATCCAAACGGGCAGTGGCTCTTCGGGGTCCCAGGCTGAAGTCTTTCACATCGCCTACTGCCTGGTCCTCTTAACTGGGGGTGCCCGGGATTGAACCTGGGACCTTCTGCATGCCAAGCTGAGGCTCCGCCACTGAGCCACAGCCCCATCCTGGGGAGGGGTGAGAGTGAGTGCCATTACAGAGATGGGCGTGTTTGCATTACAATGCGGAACACAAATAAGAACGAGAGTCAGAAGATTAAAACAGATCCAGATTGGGTGTGATCCCTCCCACATAGTCATGAATCCCAAAGCAGGACAGGACAATATACCGACACACCTGTGAAGAGGGACAATTATCTCCTGGGGGGGGGACCCCTCCCAGGTTTCTTCTAGAGGCCAACACCAAAGGCACTCTGTTTGCATAAGAATCCCCACTCAGGAGCCTCATTCAAGGCGTCTCCCCCTGGTTTTTAAGGCAAGGGCTCAAGTCTGGCTCCTGAAGAGCGATGCAACTCAGGCCTTACTGGAATGCCAAAAAGGAGAATCTGTCCTAAGGATACAGAAGGTGCTTTAGGATTGTCAACCTCTGGGTGGCACCTGGAGTACTCCCACTATTACAAGGGATCTGCAGACAACCAAGCTCCATTCCCCTGGAGAAAATGGTGGCTTTAGAGGGTGGGATCTATAGCATTATACCTTGGTCTCTCCCCTCCCCAAACCCAGAGCTGGCAACCCCAGGGTGGTTCCACACCATTAGGATGCCCTGCGTTCTTCCAGACACCACTTTCACACAGTTTTCGGTGTGCTTTCTTCTGTCAGACTCTCACCACCCCACTGTTTGCCCTGTGTTGTTTCCCCACATTACTGGAGGGCCTTTAAGAACAGTGAGAATGGCTATTTTTTTTTTAAGGCAGATGGAAGGAAAATGGAAAGCAGGCTCAATGCAGTTTCCTGTTCAGATGGTGTGACGTGCTCGAAATGACCATCGTCCCTGCAAAAAGACAGGGTTTTTTTGCACCCCCATCCCAAACAAAACAGCATTCCAGTTTGAGAAGCTTAAACTGAGCCTGTATTTTCATGAAACTTTCAACTTTTAATCTTTTAAAATTCATTTTTTGGTGGGGCTTCGTGTACTCGTGCCAGATGCATTCCAGTGCGGCTGGAACAGGGTTGCTGGTTCCCTCCTGGCTGCTGGTGAGGGGTGGGGGGATAAGGTTGCCACCTCCAGGCTGGGAAACTCCTGGAGATTTGGGAGTGGAGCCTGGGGAGGACAGGGGCCTCAGACGGATACAATGCCATAGAGTCCCCCCTCCAAAGCAGCCATTTCCTCCAGGAGAAGTGATCTCTGCAGCCTGGAGAGGAGCTCTAATTCCAAGAGGACCCCAGGTGCCATCTGGAGGCTGGCATTCCTAGGCTAGAAGTATGCAGAGAATATTTTTGCCTTGGTGATTTTTTGCATGTGAACTTCCTAGCTGGGCCCCGGTGGCCACCGCCACTTGGCTAGCTAGGCCAGGGATGGCCAAACTTGCTTTACGTAAGAGCCACATAGAATAAATGTCTGATGTTGGAGGAAGGAAGGAAGGAAGGAAGGAAGGAAGGAAGGAAGGAAGGAAGGAAGGAAGGAAGGAAGGAAGGAAGGAAGGAAGGAAGGAAGGAAGGAAGGAAGGAAGGAAGGAAGGAAGGAAGGAAGGAAGGAAGGGAAATAGATCGGAAGGGAGAGATGGAAAGGAAGCAACTTTAAATTTAAATGCATTCTCCAAGCTGCCAACTGGCTTGCCTTGGAGAAGTGATTTAAAGAGACAAAGGCCTTCTCCAAGCCAGCTGATGGGGGCTTTGAGAGCCACCCAATACGTGTGAAAGAGCCACATGTGGCTCCCAAGCCACAGTTTGGCCGCCCCTGAGCTAGGCAATGTCGTTCTCTACCAGGCCTCCAACCTCCATGTCTTAAGCTGCTTCCGGTTTAAGGAAGATTCCATCGAGTCTTTCCTCCTTTCCTTTCCAACTCACAACTGAAAGGACCCCGATCTCTACGTATTCGATCTCCACACTCCTGAGGGGAAAAAAGCTTTAAAAATTACGACCGCCGTAGCTTCCCTTCGTTCCCCCCTAATCCAATTAGTGAGACAGATGCTCACTCACGTAGAACGGGGAGAGGTAATCTCGCTCCCGCAAAAAATCCAGTCTTTAAGAATGGCCTGGCCAACTCGTGACAAGACGCAGCCGCTGCAATCTCTCTCGCTGGTCCAATTTCTGGCGGCAGAGGAAAGCTGGCCGTTCAAGAAGCAGAAAGCTCTTTTTCCAGGCAGAAACCAAGAGCATATGGTCCTGCGTAGCTCCTTTTGGGACTCGGGGACTTTGGAAAGCTTCCTGCTTTAAAGCTTTATTCCCTACACTGAAAAATACTTTCCGCAACCCCCTCTCTTTGGAAACCAGGAATCTGCCTGCGCCTGCAAGGAAGGGACACCACGGCGACAGCTCCAAATACCGGTGTTCCTATCTCGCCTGTTTCCTCTCTGGATTATCGAAGCCACAACAAATCAGCCTCTGTGATTTTGCCCCATTCTATTAGGTTTTCTAAGAGGCCCGTGGCGCAGAGTGGTCAAGCTGCAGTACTGCAGTCGGAGCCCTCTGCTCACGACCTGAGTTCGATCCTGGAGGAAGCTGGGTTCAGGTAGCCGGCTCCAGGTTGACTCAGCCTTCCATCCTTCTGAGGTCAGTAAAAGGAGTCCCCAGCTTGCTGGGGGGAAAGTGTAGATGACTGGGAAAGGCAATGGCAAACCACCTTGTAAAAAAAGTCTGCCATGAAAACGTGAAAGCAACGTCACCCCAGAGTTGAAAACAACTGGTGCTTGCACAGGGGACTACCTTTTTATTTGGTTTCCAGAGATCACCCAAAAACTCACATGAACAAAACCAGCACTGCTTCGGCTGGGGTGAAAGAGGCACAATGGGGCCTGTTCTAGGTTGGGGGGGGGGGGGGAGCTGAGCAGAGCCTCAACCTCCTCTGGCCTCCTCCTTCCCCACCCAACTGCACACTTCCTGCTTGTCGTTATGTCATTTCCCTTCCCAACTGCATGCCCTCCTAAAGCTGCCAAGACTTTCAGCATCTTGCATCGCCCGCTGTCCTTTCTCCAGTGGCACTAGGAATGCGAGCGCCCGGGGGGACAGGTAGCAGAGTGCAAGTGAGTGAATAAGAGGGGGCAACGGTAGTAGGCCCTACCAGAAGTCCTGGTGCCTTGGCAGCTGCCCCACCTTGGGGTATGCTGATGCCAGCCCTGAGCACAGCAATAGATAGTTAGAAAATCCAGACTCCTTATCCTGGCAGGAAACAATCCAAGCATTTAGATTTTGAGCTGCAGAGCCGGAGAGGAAGCTACTGGAGCATTCTTGGGGAGGGGAGAAAGAGACCCTGGTATTTGCTGAGTCAGTCCTGAAGAATGTCCAATGTTAGGACAGCGTTATCCTGTGGCTTACAGGGCAGTGAGGCAAGCTAACTAGACCAGTCCTTAGCCGCCCTTAAGTATATGGTGCGTGCAACTCGCTTTAAAAATAAGTTTAATCGTGTGCAAACTTGTTTGGCCAAAGTTTGTCACAGCACAACGCGACAGACAGCGGCTGCCCTTCCTTCTCGTTGGGCTAGCAGGAAGCAGCACCGCACATACTGCCCATCCCAGAATTCCCACCAGCAAAGAGTAAGACAGCTGGTTTCTCACAGACAGGGGCTTATCTCATCTCCCCCCTTCCTGCCCTCCCACCACCATGCATGAATGGCTAGGCAGGGTGTTTGACCTGAGGACGGGAGGCTGGGGGGGCCGGTCCCCACAGTGGCTTCCTCCTCTTGCCCTGGAAGTGTGGAAGAAAAAAACAATGAAGGCATTCCCCGCCCCCCCCAGACTGGTGTGCAGGCGACAAATGGGCACAGGAGGAAAGGAGAGAGGGGGGAAAAGAGGAAAGCGACCTTCCCGGCTGTTCCTCAGTTTCCCAGAGTCAGAAGCACTTCGACACAGCCCCCTCCCTTACACACCTTATTCAAGACTCTGCCTTTGCCAAAAAAATTAATCTCAAGTTTTATTTATTAGTTAGATTTGCATCCTGCCCTTTCATTTAAAAAGTACTCTGTGCAGCTTCCAAGATAAAAAAGCAAAACTGAATCCTGAGATAAATGGCAACAAATTAAATCAAGATGGCAAAAAAAAAAAAAACCCACCCCAAATGAACATAAAAAGAACAGTTAAAATCCATTCCATAGCCGGTTCAAACCAAGCTAAAAAACATAGAATCTTTAAAAGCAGCCATAATGAAACACAAAAGCAAAAACATTTTAAAAAATCAATAAATTGTTTTTTTTAAACTAAAAGATAATAAACCAAACACAAACTGTGTGGGTATTTGAGAGACCGTTCATTTAGCCCCCGCCCAACCCCCCCCCCCCCCCCGAAGACAACCGTCTTAACAGATCTAAAGAGTCACATCTCTGGAAAAGGGAATTCTTAGGAAGTAGAATAATATGAACCAAATACAGCATTTGCAGCTTTCCAAAAAGCCACACCACCACAACAGTCGTGGGAAGGAGAGCTTACAGGGGAGGCCAAAGCAGCATCCCCTCCACAATTCTATAGGGCTGCTAGCTCTGAGTTGAGGAATACCTACAGATTTGGGGGGTGGAGCATGGAGAGGGCGGGGTTTGGGGACAAGAGAAACCCAGGATGGTATGATGTCACACAGCCCGCCCCTGAAAGCAGCTATTCTCTGCAAGGGAACTGATCTCTATTGTCTGGAGATTACGTAGTTGTAGTAGCAGGAAATCTCCAGGCCCTACCTGGATGTTGGCAACCCTAGTTTCTCAGCCGTAATGCACATCCTGTTGGATGGTTAAGGGTCAAGGGAAAAGATCAGTCTGTTTTGCAAGTGGCTCAGAATTTACCTACTTTCTAAATGCCTACTAGTCACCAACACAATGTACAGCTACAGAAAACAGGCCGCAAAGTTTACAAAACGCCCCACTGAAACCCATTTACAACCTCTGTAATTTCAAACACACGAATATAACACAATCCATTCCCCCCCCTCCTTTCCGGACATCTGGACTTCAGCTATTGTTTTCCAAAGCCAACAGCATCCTGAGCTATTGATGCACAAAAGGGTAACTGTAGACACTTACCCTGTGAAGCGTCACCGTGTGTTGTTCCCATATCGCCGTTTCTTCCATTGTTGTGCTCTGGTTGAAAAGAGGAAGAAAAGAAGAGGAGTCAAAATTACTTTGGGGGTTGCTGTGACGTAACTTTACCAAAACACCACTAAACAATGACAGTTAGGATCAGACCGCTTGCAATCCTCGCTAAGGGCGAAGCGAAGCCAAAGCAAACAGAAGGTGAGTTTTGTTTTGTTTTCAACATTAAGGGTCAGGAAACTGTTCCTTGGAACTTCCTCTGTTTACAACTGGACTATCTGGGCAGGAGCCAGCGTGGCTCACGCCTTCCCATTGGCTCCATTTGTCTTCAGCGTGAATAGAAATAAATGTTTCATGTGCTGCTTTCCTGACTCCACACGGATTGGCCATCTTGCGCTATTAAGGCACACAGCGCTTGAAGGTCACCAGTCCCTGCCCTAAGGAAGCCACACTTTTGAATTTACCATACATGATAACGTACACTACTAAGTGAGCACATGCTTACTTCGTAGAACATAACAACAGGCATTAACTGCCACAATGGGTGGTTGACTGCCACTATCCAGAAATCAGTCACTCATCTTTTTTCTCATTTTCGTGTATGCTGAAGACCTTACCCCGCTTTCCATTTCAAGATACCCAGCTTTCCATTACCAGTTTTTTGTCTGCTTGGTTGGTTTTGGCACTGTTCAACAGGCAGGCCGATGGATCCCCAAGTATCTTGCCAGAGTTTGTAGGTAAAGCGCTTTTCAAAATGCAGCATAACCATTGCAAACCCAAGGACAACATAAAGCGTACCAAGCAAATGCTTCTTCCGGAATCTTAAAGCCCCATGTCAAAGAGACATGTGATATCCAGCATGATGTCACGGTTAAGAGCTTCTGGCTCTAATCTGGAGAACCAGGTTCGATTCCCCACTCCTCCTCCACCGGAAGCCTGCTGGGGTGACCTTGGGGCAGTCCCAGTTCTCTCCGAACTCTCTCTGCCCCACCTGCCTCACAGGGTACCCCCGTTGCAGGGAGAGGAAGGTAAGCTGCTTTGAGACTCTTTAAGGTAGAGGGGGGAAAGGCTGAAAGGTAAAGGTAGTCCCCTGTGCAAGCACCAATCGTTTCTGACTCTGGGGTGACGTCACATCACAATGTTTTCATGGCAGACTTCTTTTTTTACGGCGTGGTTTGCCATTGCTTTCCCCAGTCATCTACACTTCCCACCCCCCAGAAAGCTGGGGACTCATTTTACCAACATTGGAAGGATGGCAGGCTGAGTCAACCTCGAGCCAGCTACCTGAACCCAGCTTCCTCTGGGATCAAACTCAGATCGTGAGCAGAGAGCTCAGACTGCAGTACTGCAGCTTTACCACTCTGCGCCACGGGGCTCGGCAAGATAGAGAAAAGCAGAAGATAAAACCCCACTCTTCTTCTTCTTGGATTATTTCAGTAAGGGATTTAAGCACAGATGATATTAGGATTGCTTTTTAAGAAAAACCCCTTTCAGCTGTTCCTCTGCACACGACTGGGCACGGAGAGATTGAAAAGGGGATGAAGAGATCGTCTGGTTCCGATTCTTTATCTGCGTTCCATCAAGCATCTCCAGTCTGCCCAGCAGACAATTTGAACTGGACAAGAGATGATAAAAACCCGCAAGGAGGCACTGGGCCTACCACTGACGGAGCAGCAGCCTTCCAGCCTTAAGGGAGGCAGGGAAATGGTTCCACTTCACATGCTCACATTTGAGCAAACGCTGCAAGCAGGGCTCTTTTTTTGTAGAAAAGGCCCAGAAGGAACTCATTTGCATATCAGGCCACACCCCGTGCGTTCCTGCTCAAAAAAAGCCCTGGCTGCGAGCAGTCTTGTTCTGTACTAGGCAGTCAAATAAAGGTTCCTCATAGTTCCAGGGTCCTGCTTCCCCCTCCAGCTCCTCGGCTACAAAAAGGCCTTAGTGCTTTCTGGAGGAAAATCTGCTTGCTCTACATTTTATGCACTGCTATGGATTAAAGCACGGGAACTAGCCAGACTCCGCAGCTTGGCCTAAGCTCGTCGGCTCTCGCGTGAGCACCAAACTCTGCAGGCCAAAATGGGTTCCTAAGTCAGGTGACGAGATTGGGACAGTGTTTCCGTGGAATGAGAAAGACCCCAGAAGGAGCAGGTACTAAACCAAGTGGATTAAAAGCAGACGGAAACGTCACAGAAGTAGCTCACGAACTTCAACCTAGTTACGGCAAACTCTGTCAATTGGTAACCGGGACTTTTAGCCCAATCCCATTTGTAAGTGAGCTGCTATGAAGGAGAATAAAGAGGGAGGTTCATGCACAACCCACTAAACAAGAAAACTTGAAGGTCTGAGAATGATTACTCTTAATTTCACACCAGCAGTTCCTTTCTCCATCCAACGTGCTGCCGGGTTGCTTGCAAGAAGCCAGATATGGCAAAGTCCAAGGTAAAGAAAGTCCTGTACGTCAAGGACAGTTTTGAACACCAAGTGACTTGCGAAGTGGCCCAACTAGTTTTCTTGCTCAGAGGGGAAGCCACGACCTACGCAAGGAGAAAACCTTACACAAAGCTAGCTGAAGCCTTTCTTCCTTCGAAAGAGTATCTGAATATACATCAGAATGTTTTTAATGAAGTTTAATGTCCAGCAGTAAACCTACTTTCATTTGGAATACTGTGTGCAATTCTGGCCACCGCACCTCAAGAAGGATATTATAGCATTGGAAAAAGTGCAGAAAAGGGTAACTAGAATGATTAAAGGTTTGGAGCACTCTCCCTATGAAGAAAGGTTAAAACGCTTGGGGCTCTTTAGCTTGGAGAAACATCGACTACGGGGTGACATGATAGAGGTTTACAAGATAATGCATGGGATGGAGAAAGTAGAGAAAGAAGTCCTTTTCTCCCTTTCTCACAATACAAGAACTCGTGGGCATTCAATGAAATTGCTAAGCAGTCAGGTTAAAACGGATAAAAGGAAGTCCTTCTTCACCCAAAGGGTGATTAACACGTGGAATTCACTGCCACAGGAGGTGGTGGCAGCTACAAGCATAGCCACCTTCAAGAGGGATTTAGATAAAAATATGGAGCAGAGGTCCATCAGTGGCTATTAGCCACAGTGTGTGTGTGTGTGTGTGTGTGTGTATATATAAAATATTTTTTTTTGGCCACTGTGTGACACAGAGTGTTGGACTGGATGGGCCATTGGCCTGATCCAACAGGGCTTCTCTTATGTTCTTATGTGACACAGAGTGTTGGACTGGATGGGCCATTGGCCTGATCCAACATGGCTTTTCTTATGTTCTTCTGTGACACAGAGTGTTGGACTGGATGGGCCATTGGCCTGATCCAACAGGGCTTTTCTTATGTTCTTATGTGACACAGAGTGTTGGACTGGATGGGCCATTGGCCTGATACAACATGGCTTCTCTGATGTTCTTATGTGACACAGAGTGTTGGACTGGATGGGCCATTGGCCTGATCCAACATGGCTTTTCTTATGTTCTTCTGTGACACAGAGTGTTGGACTGGATGGGCCATTGGCCTGATCCAACAGGGCTTCTTTTATGTTCTTATGTGACACAGAGTGTTGGACTGGATGGGCCATTGGCCTGATCCAACAGGGCTTCTCTTATGTTCTTCTGTGACACAGAGTGTTGGACTGGAGGGGCTATTGGCCTGATCCAACAGGGCTTCTCTTATGTTCTTATGTGACACAGAGTGTTGGACTGGATGGGCCATTGGCCTGATCCAACAGGGCTTCTCTTATGTTCTTATGTGACACAGAATGTTGGACTGGATGGGCCATTGGCCTGATCCAACATGGCCTCTCTTATGTTCTTACTTAAGCTTCCCATAAAAAGCAGATTGTTTCTACACACAATATATACATAGTACTATAAAGCCAGCATCCTGGAAGGCATTCAGGTATTTCTATATAGAAAAGCCTCAAGAGACGGGATGCATCTGGCCCTTCTCATCTTTCCTGTACGGTAACTTGTAACAGGCTGTTTCTTCTCCATCGTTTCATGCCCTCGTTTCCTGGCTGAAAAAACCCTAAACTTCTCGGCCTTGGCAAAAACAAGCTGCGAACTAAATACGAAACCATTTCAGTCTTTATGCCAAAAAGAAGGAAAAGATTTCACCCCAATTCTGTCCAGAAACAGCTGTTTTTGTGAATAACTGGCCCTTTGAAAGGCCTGTTTCAGCTCTCCCGCCTGTGTGGGCCACAGCCTTTGAAGCTGTAGAAAGGAAAAGTGCTCGAGTTCCTTGTAAAATAGTTCAGGCTCCTGTACCCAGGAAGGTGGAAAAGGAACAAACCACATTCTGTTCTTATCAGGTTGTGGGAACGCAGCCCAAAAAGTTACACAACTAGCATTCAATGCTTTGGAACCCTGTGCGGAAACTTGCTGGGAGTGGAGAGAGAACACCCAGAAGATATCTGCATTTAAGAACACATCTACTTCTTATATGAAGCCATTGAAGTGCCAGTATTACACTCTATGGTCGCAAACATACACGAGAGCTTTTCTCAATGATGTGCGTCTCACTAAGAGGCTAGAGAGTTCATTTGGACTGCGCAGCAGGCAAGCAACACCACCAACTGCAGAGATGGCGTCAACTACAGCTACCCTTCCAATGGACTTTTTTTAGAATAAGAGAATGGTTTGAAAAGGAAAGCATACGCCACTGGAGATATGGAAAATAATCTCAGGCATGATCAGATGGCTTACCAAGCCCTTGTTATTATTATTTCCCGTGTCGATCCCATTAAAAAGCAGGGAAGAGGAGAAAGTAGGGTTTTCAAAATTACGCCTTCCTTGCCTCTGCATCTTAAGCTTTTGATCTTATTTTCTTTACGCTGCTGTGGCCCATTCCCAAATTCTCATGTCTTAGGCCCCTAAATGCTTCCTTTCCACTGGCCTCATCTTCCTGTAGGATCTATGTCAGGGGTCCCCCAACATGGTTCCCCCAACACCTTTCATGTCATTTTTAGACAGCTCTTTTAGGAAGTGGGTGGGGCTTTCAACCAGCAGGGCTTCTGATTGGCTCTGTAGATTAAAAGGCATTCTGTTAAACAGATCTTCGGCCTGAAATGTAGGAAAGGAATATGGTAAGCCGTTTTGGATCCCCATTGGCATGTAAGGCAGGATATAAATAAGTAAATAAATATCAGCTTGCTCAATGACATTTGTGGTTTACTCTACCTCCTGTGGCCCCCATTTTGTGATTAGTTCCACCTTGGTAGCTGCCATTTTGCTACTCGCTCCGCTTCCTGTGGCTGTCATTTTGTGACTTACTCCGCCTCCTTTGGCCACCATTTTGTGCTTATGTGTCAGAATTCCAAAAATGCCCACAGGGTCAAAAGGTTTGAGGACCCCTGATCTAAATAAAAGGCTACTAAAGATCCTTCGGAAATGTCATATGGGTTAATGTGAAAAAAGAAAAAATTAAGAAATAGATAAGCTTTGTAACCATATGCTACCAATAAATTGTTTAAAACGAAGATCCTTCGGCCTTCTCTACCCCTCTGTGACCAGCAAGCATGAGCCAGGATCCCACACAGAATGCCAAGAACTCAGAAAGTTGGGTGCCAGCATACAGCAAGCCAAGGACAGGTAAAAGAAGACAAAGGGGGAAGTGGGAAAGCCATTCTTGGTTTGAGCACAGTTGTAATTCCCAAGCACCTAAGCGCATCTGAGGTCCAAGAGCTTGCCAGCCATTGCAGCAAAACCAACTGATACCGGGGAGCATCATCTGAATAGCAATTATGCGACTTTCATTTGGAAAGGCACAATATGCAAATTTTATTTGTGTGAGTTATGCAACGCCTAATTTGCATCTCACTTAATATGCACAGCCTCCACACTTCTCTCTTTTGACCTTACTGAGTAGATGCCAAGCTCACAACAGCACATTTGCTACCTGGCAGGACTCAGCCTCCCAGGGCAGCCTCCTCTGAGCAATTCTGTCCTCCCCCCCCAACGACTGTGCAAAGAGAAGAGACCAGAGCCTTCCTCCTTTCCAGTTCTCCATCCTCAAACAGCTCCTCTGCCCTCCAGTTCACAGAAGTTCCAGCGCCTTTTCAACCAGGGAAATAGGGTTTACTATATGCAATTGGGGTTTTTTTTTCTTTCCATGAAGGATACAAAACTGCATGTGATTTATCTAATGTATTTAATCTCCGAGTTGCAGGATACCACCAGGGTCACCTAGTCCAATCCCAACCACATAGGAATGACAATGATATCCCCGACAAGTAAGAAGAAGATATTGGATTTATATCCCGCCTTACACTCTGAATCTCAAGAGTGGTCACAATCTCCTTTATCTTCCTCCACCACAACAGACACCCTGTGAGGTAGGTGGGGCTGAGAGAGCTTTTACAGAAGCTGCCCTTTCAAAGGCAACTCCTACAAGACCTATGGCTGACCCAAGGCCATTCCAGCAGCTACAAGTGGAGGAGTGGGGAATCAAACCCGGTTCTCCCAGATAAGAGTCTGCACACTTAACCACTACACCGATCTGGTGTATCCAATCAGTCTAAAGATCCCTCTCTCCCCCCACCCTCTCTCTCTCTCTATATATATATTGCATACATGAGCTACAAATTGTAAATATTTTGGCACAACATTTACAGACTGCACAAGTCACTTTTTAGAAGTCTGAACCAGGGTCCCCTCTAAGCCGAGTTAGCGTGAGCTAGCTCACTGATTTTTTAGCCTCCAGCTCACACATTTTTGTCTTAGCTCAGGAAAAAGCCCCCTCAGAGCAAGCTAATATATGCAGCAGCTCAGAACTTTAGTGCCAGCAGCTCAAGAAGTAGAATTTTTGCTCATGAGATTCCACACCTTAGAGGGAGTATTGGTCTGAACGACAGCAAAGTTTAGGACGCATGCTCCAATCCACTGGGGCCAGTGGCTAACACAGATCTCAACTGGCTTTACTTCTCTGTACTTTTCTCTCTCTTTATCCTCAAGGCTTTTTATAACTCACTTAAAAGGGGGGGGACAGAATTTCCCCCCGATAATTCCATACCCCAATAGCTAGTCTCTTTGCACCATCCTAGGGAAAACACTGGAGGAATAACCATGGCAAAGTACTACCTGGAAGAAACAATGACAAACTGCCAGAAAGTGACCCTTTTATTCTCTGCGCCTCCACCCTCCCTTCTGATAAAACTTCTACTCCAGACAGTCCTAGGGCTCACATTCTTTTACGCTCCTACAAGTCCACTAGCCATCTGCGAAGCAGGACGGGCTGCTCGCTCATTCTGCAACATGAAAAGTGAAACTTCCATCCACAACGCCCAAGCCTAGTTCATAAATGATTCAATCAGCTGGAATGAAACCAGCCTGGCAGAATGCCCCGCCCATCAGGAATGTGAGCAGGTCAAGAGGGAAGCTGAAAGGGGCAGAGAGAAGCACAAAGTGGGGCGTGAGGAGGAAGAAGAGGAGGAGGGACGGAAGCTAACTGGCTGAAGCCAATTCCTCTGCCTATCGGCGTGAATGTTAGTGAGCTGTGGTGCTGGAGAAGACTCTTGGGAGTCCCTTGGACTGCAAGAAGATCCAAACAGTCCATCCTAAGAGAAAGCAACCCTGACTGTTCCCTGGAAGGTCAGATGCTGAAGCTCAAATACTCTGGCTACCCAATGAGAAGGGAGCACTTCCTGGAGAAGACTCTTGGGAGTCCCTTGGACTGCAAGAAGATCCAATCAGTCCGTCCTAAGAGAAAGCAACCCTGACTGTTCCCTGGAAGGTCAGATGCTGAAGCTCAAATACTTTGGCCACCCAATGAGAAGGGAGCACTCCCTGGAGATGCCCCTGATGCTGGGAAAGACAGAAGGCAAAAGAAGAAGGGGACGCCAAAAGAGGAGAAGGCTGGACAGCCATTTAGAGGATGGTGGAAGACAGGAGGGCCTGGCGTGACTTGGTCCACGGGGTCGCAAAGAGTCAGACTCGACTGTACGACTGAACAACATTAGCACGAAGCTGGTGGAGCACCATGGTCTGAAGTCATCAACCACTGTTTAGGTTCATCAGCACGTTGTTTTTTCTCGGGGCCAATCCCATTTCATCATTAAGATCCTATTGTAAAACAACACGCACAGGAGAGCTAGCTAGATACAAGCCGCAGCAGCCTCCTTAAACCAATATCTGATGCACTGGATTCTTCCCTGTACAGCATCAACTATGTAACTGCCCTGATGGCCTGCATGGCCTGATCTCGTCAGATGTCAGAAGCTCAGCAAGCCTGGCCCTGGTACTACTTGGAAGGGAGACCACCAAGGAAGTCCAGGGTCGCTATGCAGAGGCAGGCAATGGCAAACCGCCTGTGTACTTCTGCCCTCATCTGGATGGCGCAGTCTAAACCGATCACATCGGATCTTGGAAGCTAAGCAGGCCCAGTCTAAAGCGATCACATCAGATTCTGGAAGCTAAGCAGGCTCAGCCCTGCTTAGTACTCAGATGGGAGACCACCAAAGAAGCCCATGGTTGCTATGCAGAGGCAGGCAACGGCAAGCCACCTCCGTTCATGTCTTCTCCTGACCCTACAGGGTTGCCGAAAGCCAGCCGAAGCCGGGTGGCACTTCCTACCACCACCGGCTGCACTAGGCTGGTGGTCTGCTGCTCTGCAGAATAACTGAAGAGGAGGCAGAGAGAGATTCAGGAAGATAGAGGTCTGTTAGCAGCTCTTTGCCTCGTCCACCCATATGCGGGGCTGGATCTAGGGAGAGGCGGAGGAGGCACTGCCAGAAGGGAGGTTGCCAAATTGGGTATGGAGGCCATTCTATACTATGGGCCCATAAGGGGGCGTCATTTTTTTATTTTGCCCCCCCCCCCTCCAAAATCATGAAGTTCCGGTCCTACCTATACGATACTCCCACGTGCCCTGGCAGAAATGGGCTGTTTGGTGAAGAACATCAATATGCCACAAAGCGCCACCAGGTACATTTGGGTGGGCAGTTTAGAAAACATTGTAGGCTTGTTTATGAAATTGCCCCCCAAAAGCTCAGCTACATACAAGATCCTAACTCAGGAGTAACAGGATGTGTCAAGCGCCACCAACCATCTACTACACACCCGCCTTCAGAAGAATCTAATTTCTACACCATGTATATCACGCTGCACTTCTACCCAGTAATACCTTTTTTTGTATTAGTTGTACACACACGCCTGGAAGTCACAGTTGAGTACTGTGCTCAGTTTTGGGCACCACATTTTAAGAAGGATATAGACAAGCTGGAACGGGTCCAGAGGAGGGCGACAAAGATGGTGAGGGGTCTGGAGACCAAGTCCTATGAGGAAAGGTTGAAGGAGCTGGGCATGTTTAGCCTGGAAAGGTGGTGGCTGAAAGGTGATAGGATCGCCATCTTCAAGTAGTTGAAGGGTTGTCCTATAGAGGAGGTAGTGGAATTGTTTTCTGTGGCCCCAGAAGGTAGGACCAGAACCAATGGGTTGAAATTAAATCAAAAGAGTTTCCAGCTCAACATTAGGAAGAACTTCCTGACCATTAGAGCGGTTCCTCAGTGGAACAGGCTTCCTCAGGAGATGGTGGGCTCTCCTTCCTTGGAGGTTTTTAAACAGATGGTCATAGGACAGCAATGAAGATCCTGTGAATTTAAGGGGAGGTGTTTGTGAGTTTCCTGCATTGTGCAGGGGGTTGGACTAGATGAACCTGGAGATCCCTTCCAGCTCTATGATTGTATTATTCTACTGACCCCCACTGGGGCTTGGATGTTCAGAGAGGTGGCTTTCTAATACCTGCCTCTGTGCCCCGGCCCCAGTATTCCTTGCCAGAGTAGGCCCCGCTTAGCTTCCGAGATCTGATCAGATCTACGCAGTAATACTTGCTTGATATTATTTCAATTTCTTCTACTCTGTTAATTTACGTTTAAGAACTGGATGATCCAGTAATCCCTTATTACATAGCCTTCCAGTTACATCGCACTCTCCCGCCTGCTTTACATTCATCCATGTCCACCATAAGCATCTTCTCGAATAGTAATACTGGGAGTAAACTGTGGTGGATCAGCAAATGTATTTTTAAAATAGACTGTCTTTGTATTGCCCAAGAAAGACACCAGCAACGTTTTTCTCACACGGCACGTAGCAGAACCACCTGCCAAATTACAAAGGGCAACTCGAGGGAGCTCTCTGGAGGGCAACACGTGCCAGCCAAACCAGAGCATGCACTTTCACACATACACTGAAGAATGCACTCTCAGTCTACTTTCAAGGCACACGGTAAAAAAAAAAAAAACCCGCTGCAAAGCGCATTAACACTGTACTCAAGGAGCATTCGTCAGCATGTGTCCGGGCACCAGAAGCAAGAAGGCCTTGGTCACACATGTATCTGTAAACCTGGGTGTCTAAAGTTTCCGTTTTTATGCATTAGTCTCACCTTTGGCCTTTGTGTTGCACCAGGACAGGTGGAAGTCCAGATATTTCAAGCAAGAGACCTCCTCCCTCCTCCTCCCGCCAAGATCGTCCAAACACAAACAGAGATGATGCAGTTTGTTTCAAACATCCCAAGCATCCTAGAGGTGAGTAACTGCAGGTTCATGGTCAACGTTCCGAGCAGAGATTCCCATGCTTAACTCATTAACTGATGTGGGCCTGCATCACCTACACCCCGCCCCCAAATCCTATCTGTAGCAGTGCGCCAATATTAAGCAGTCACGGGAAACTCACAAATACCTCCCCCTAAATTCACAGGATCTTCATTGCTGTCAGATGGCCATCTAGCCTCTGTTGAAAAACCTCCAAGGAAGGAGAGCCCACCACCTCCTGAGGAGGAAGCCTGTTCTACTGAGGAACCGCTCCTAACAGTCATAGAATCATAGAATTGGAAGAGTCCTCCAGGGTCATCTAGTCCAACCCCCTGCACAATGCAGGAAACTCACAAACACCTCCCCCTAAATTCACAGGATCTTCATTGCTGTCAGATGGCCCTCTAGCCTCTGTTGAAAAACCTCCAAGGAAGGTGAGGAAACCTGTTCCACTGAGGAATCGTTCGAACGGTCAGGAAGTTCTTCCCAATGTTCAGCCGGAAACTCTTTTGATTTAATTTCAACCCACTGGTTCTGGTTCTACCTTCCGGGGCCACAGAAAACAATTCCACACCATTCTCTATATGACAGCCCTTCAAGGACTTGGTGATCCTATCACCTCTCAGTCGCCACCTCTCCAGGCTAAACATCCCCAGCTCCTTCAATCTTTCCTCATAGGACTTGGTCTCCAGTCTCCAGACCCCTCACCATCTTTGTCGCCCTCCTCTGGACCCGTTCCAGCTTGTCTATATCCTTCTTAAAATGTGGTGCCCAAAACTGAACACAAGACTCCTGGTGAGGTCTTACCAGAGCAGAGCAAAGCGATACCATCACATCACGTGATCTGGACACTATACTTCTGCCGATACAGCCCAAAATTGCATTTGCCTTTTTAGCCACCGCATCACACTATTGACTGAGCCACAGCTTGTCTCTGATGGCCTTCCAGCTTCAGTCCAAACCAGGGGTGGCCAAACTGTGGCTCTTTCACACATACAGCATGGCTCTTAAAGCCCTCACTGCATTGTTGGCCAGTTGGAGAAGGCATTTCTCTCTTTAAATTACTTATCTGAGCCAGCCAGCAGCTTGGAGAAGGCACTTAAAGTTGCTTTCTTTCCACCTCTCCCCCTATTTGCCTCCCTCGTGGCTCTCAAACATCTGATGTTCATGTCTTGCTGCTCTCAAACATCTGCCGTTTATTCTATGTGGCTCTTACGTTAAGCAAGTTTGGCCACCCGCGGTCCAAACAAAAACCTCAATGGTAGTTTCTTCAAGACAGCCAGGGTGCTTTAGTGTCGAACTGGGAGACCCAGATTCGAATCCCCTTTGCCACGGAAGCTTGCCAGGTGGTTGGTCCCCACAGGGTTGGTGTGAGGATGGAGAGAATGTTAAGCCCTCTGGGGTCTCCACTGGGTAAGAAAGGCGGGGTACGAACTAAATAAATGATTGGCACAAATCCTGTAGCCTTCTCCCCTGCTGAGGCAGAAAATGGAAGTATGTCAATAGAACTTCAGGTGAGCAGCCATGTTGGTCTGAAGCACTACAACAAATTTTGGATCCAGCAGCATCTTTAAGGCCAACAGAGATTGAATAAAACTTCGCTGGTCTTAAAGGTATCACTGGACTCAAAAATTGTTCACTAGAACTTCAGTTATCTGTGATGTCCAAATGGGGGCAACTCCGCTACCTGAGGTTTGCTTCTTCCCAGACATTTTTAACCACAACTGAATACATTTTCCAATTAATGCTGTGCAACAATGGAGGATGGGGTGGAGAGTGCAACCCCCAGAGCGTGGCAATTCGCCAGGTTCATGGCCGTCACAGACCAATTCTGGTTTGAACTGAGTACTCCAGCACACAGCCACCACTGCAGGAGCACATAGAATCATCACAGCCAGGAGGGCTCTTCTGAGGTTCTTACAAGGGGAAGGCCTTGGCCTCTCTGCCCTGTTGTTGACCCCCCAGAGGAACTGGATGGCCACTGTGTGAGACAGGAGGCTGGACTAGGTGGACCCTCCCTGGTCTGACCCAGCAGGGCTCTTCTGATGTTCTTCTCAGGGGAAGACCTCGGCCTCTCTGTCCTGTTGTTGGCCCTCCAGAGGAACTGGTTAGCCCCTCTGTGAGACAGGAGGCTGGACTAAATAGACCCTCACTGGTCTGTTCCAGCAGGGCTCTTCTGATGTTCTTCTCAGGGGAAGGCCCCGGCCTCTCTGCCCTGTTGTTGACTCTCCAGAGGAATTGGTTGGCCACTGTGTGAGACAGGAGGCTGGACTAGATGGACCCTCACTAGTCTGATCCAGCAGGGCTCTTCTGAAGTTCTTCACAGGGGAAGGACTCGGCCTCTCTGCCCTGTTGTTGGCCCTCCGGAGGAAGAAGTTGGCCACTGTGTGAGACAGGAGGCTGGACTAGATGGACTGCATCTCTGACCCAGCATGGCTTCTCTTATGTTAAATATCTGTAATGCAACTCAATGACTGCACATCCAACAACACGACTAACACAGCAATTTAGGGCAGTTCGTAACCATCATTCACTTCTGGACCCTGGCTGGCACATATCGTAGTTGTATCTGAGGCCACAGATACAGCTGAATGGCACAACATTCCTGAGATAATGGATTTAGCCATACCCCACATATTTTCCTCCCCTGAAGAACACAGGCATGCTGATTTGAGTTTATATTACGCAACAGCAGATTCCACAAGTCTGCCAAACACAGAATACAAACAAAAATGTATTTCTAACTTTGCTTTGCATACGTGTTCCCAAGATTAAGACCGGCAGTGGTGAGGTTAGTAATTTCCCCTGTATCATTTGACGGCCACATTCAGCCCCTTTGTTAATTTAGCGCCTCAATACACTTTACATTTCACCTGCAAGCTACACCTTGTCTCTTATCTATACTCAAACAGTGCGAATTCTTTTCTTTTTTTAAAGCTACCAGCCATGAAAATGTCTCTTAGACATTCCGTGCACAACAAGTCACCACTTACGGACTATTTCTTAAAAATCATGATGGGAAAAGGAGGTTATCCTCTGGGATATTCTGGAGTAATCATCCAAAAATCCCGCTTGCCAGATGACTCACATACTCAGAGTAGGAAATCGAGCATTAAGGCAGTCGGGAAGGGAAGTTGTGTGATATCATCCCAAGTGGGGCAGGGGGCGGGGGGGGGGGTGAAAGCTTTACAGAGCTGCCAATTTTTAAGCAGAATCCACATGAGAGAAGACGACTCCCGAGTGATATTGTCTCCGCCCCCTTCTTTAAAAAGATTAAACAGAAAGAGCTATTTTGCCATTTTCATTGCCCACAGTTCATACGTAGGCTTCATGACACACACATGCAAACTCTTTAAAAGGAAGGGGGGACTAGAGGAAAACTGCCGACAACGTAACAAAGCAGGAGTCAAGTCGCACCTTTAAGACCACCCCGTAAAAAGTCTGCCGTGAAAACGTTGTGAAAGCAACGTCACCTCAGAGTCGGAAACCACTGGGGCTTGCACAGGGGGACTACCTTTACCCTTTTTAAGCTTTCGTGTGCTAGAGCCGCATGTGTGCTTCTAGCACATGAAAGCTTACATTCTGAATAAAACTTGGATGGTCTTAAAGGTGAAACTTGACTCCTACTTTGCTGCATTGCTTCAGACCAACACGGCTGCCTGCTTGGATCTGAGAACAATGTACCTGGTCAGCTGAACATGATTTAAAGCCATCAAGAGATCGATGCATCTTCTCTTTTATAAATAGTATCTGAGTTTTTCTAGTCTGATGTAGAAAGATCCAGGGGGGCAGCCGTGTCGGTCTGAAGCAGTGGAATGAAGTTTGAGTCCAGGGGCACCTTTAAGACCAACGAAGTCTTATTCAAGGTATAAGCTCCAGTTTTTCCTCACAGCGTTTTCCCCCAGAACTGAACCCAAACAAACGGTGACCAATAAGCTAAGCTTGTTATTCCCATTCGGTCCTTGTATATGCTAAAAACCTTTATTATGCTGTATACTAAGAGCCCCGTGGCACAGAGTGGTAAAGCTGCAGTACTGCAGTCCAAGCTCTCTGCTAACGACCTGAGTTCGATCCTGGCGGGAGCTGGGTTCAGGTAGCCGGCTGGAGGTGACTCAGCCTTCCATCCTTCTGAGGTCGGTAAAATGAGTACTCAGCTTGCTGGGGGGAAACCGGAGATGACTGGGAAAGGCAATGGCAAACCACCCCACTGTAAAAAGTCTGCCGTGAAAACACTGTGATGCGATGTCACCCCAGAGTCGGAAACGACTGGTGCTTGCACAGAGGACTACCTTTACCTTTATAATTTGCTGCTCACCCTCTGATTATATGTATAGATTGGTAACTTCCATTTCAATGCATCTGAAGAAGTATGCGTTCACTAGGGGCCTGACTGGACTCAAAACTTTGTTCTAAACTGATGTGTTCCACTGGAACCAAAGCTGCTTCACTCGCTCTTCCAGCCAGAAGATTTGACTGCCACAAGTTGAGAGCATCTCTTGCTTCATAATCACCATATACTTTATGCCACATCTTTCCCTCTGTGTCAAATCTTGTCAAACACTTTCGAAGAGGGAACAATTTTACATGGCTCTCCCATCTTTCCATGTTACCCTCACAGCATCTTGCTCCAAAGGAACCACGCTGCCTAGGCTATTGACAATAAACTGGGGGACAGAAGGTACCTTACATACAAGACGTATCATTTTTGGCAGGGGTCCCTCAACTTTTTGAAGCCATGGGCACCTTTGGAATTTTAAAGAGGCGTGGTGAACACCACCACCAAAATGGCTGCTTCCAGAGGCGGAGTCAAACACAAAATGGCTGCCTCCAGAGGTGGAGCTAAATGGAACACCTCCTCTCCTCGCGCCTCTTTGGAAGGAGGGTGGGGAAAATGGAACCACACGCTAACTAAAGAAAATCCAGTTGTTTACCAGCCCTCATCTTCCAGAGGACAATCCTTTCATTTGAATGAGGGGAGCCTTACAACGGCCCCACCCACTTTCTGGAAAACTTGGTGGGAAGCAGTGGGAGAGAAGCATGTTGGAGAACCCTGATAGAAAGGGTCAAATCAAAGCAGGGCACCTATTTATTAAGTTTCTCTGTTATGCCCCTGCAGCAAGGTGAAGCTGTCTCTGGTTCTCGAAAGTTATGCATGTAGGACGTTACACCAAGATCTGGACTTATCGGATGCTCCAGTTCCTGAAGTGATGCCGTTCCAAGCGCTGGAAGAGCTACAACTCTAACACAGTGAGAGGGGGAAACGCACCGCTTACAGATTGCCCTCCTGTTGTCCTTTACCTTTCTTCCACCTTTGCTGGCAACCACACAAAAGGGATTTCCACAGCAGGAATTTGAATATAATAGGATCACAGGGGAAACATTGCTATTGTAAGCTTGAGTTCACTTGAGTTGTACAGGTTATTCGAGGGAGTCCACTGCATTTGCTTCACGCACAGGAGCACAATCCCCAAGATGGGTCACGTTCTGCGCAGCCACTTGACTTCTACCCTCTAGAAAACAGAGCAGAGGGGAAGCGGCGGGCAGAGCGGACCCAGCTCAAGATGCTCACCATCACATAAATGAATAGTCGATCTCTGGAAGTCTGCAGGCCTGCCTGAAGAAAAGAGCTTCACTCCTTCTCCACAAACAGACAAATGAACACGAAGCAACAACCAAACATTGCATTTTTGCACAGATTTGAGAGGATGCTTGTTGGCTGCGCACAACAGTCTTAGCACCCTGACAAATCAGTGTTTAGCTGATCAATGACAACATTTAACACCGGTTACACTGGTGCAAAATCAAAGGGCTGTGGAAGAAGGAAATGATACAGACCGACTGTGCTCCACTCAAGCAAAATTACAGTTTTTAGAAATCTGTAGATGCTGTAGCCAGTCCACAGAGACAGCATACGCTACAAGATCATGCACTATGTCGTGCTCTGATGACATCTCGTTTAGAGTGCTGAAACATGCTCTGTGTGGAACTGCCTTCCCTTTAGAAGTGACAAGTAACATGAAACTGCTGATACCGAATCAGACTCTTGGTCCGTCAAGGCCAGTATAGTCTACTCAGACTGGCAGCCGCTCTCCAGGGTCTCAGGCTGAGGTCTTTCACATCGCCTAATACCTGCTCCTTTCAACTGGAGATGCCGGGGATTGAACCAGGGACCTTCTGCAGGCCAAACAAATGCTCTACCACTAAGCCAAGGCTCTTCCACAATAGTAGATCCCTGTTATCTGCGTAGCCTGCCCATTGCAAAAGACGAGGTTGCATGTGCACGTGACTGAGGCCCCCAGCGGGCAGCAGAGGAGAGAACTCACAATACTGGGTTTAAATTAAGAATAGGAAGGTACCAGCCGGATGTTAGGAAAAGCTTTTTTACAGTAAGAACTGTTCAAAAGTGGAATCAGCTCCCTAGGGGGGGGGGGGGTGAGCACCCCCTCCCTGGCTGTCTTTAAGCAGCGGCTGGACAAACACTTGTCTGGGAAGCTCTAGGCCAGGGGTGTCAAACTCACTTGTTACGAGGGCCGGATCTGACATAAATGAGAACTTGTTGGGCCGAGCCATGTGTCTGTTTATTTAAGATTAGGTAGCAGAGATATAAACTTTATAAAGGACGCAAACACAATTAAAGATTTTTTTTTTAAAAAAACCTCAACACATTTAAAGGTGCTTTCTCTGTATTTCTCCTATGGAATCCAGGGAACTGGGCAAAAGAAGCTCTGGTTCTTTCCTTCCTTCCCCAGGGGACCAGGAGGGGGAGGAGTCTCAGCCAACAGATGAAAGAGAGGCTTGGTTTAGTAGTTCTGCTGTGCGATGGAGAGAGCCTGGCAAAGCAAACTCTGCCTCCCCCCCCCTTCCTCCCCAAGGGAGGAGCCTCAGCCGATGAAGAAAACAGAGGTTTTGCTCTGTAGCTCCTGTGCAATTGAGCAAGCTTTGCAAAGCAAGCTGTGCTGCAGAAGGAAGCAAGAGAGAGGGAGAAGGAAGCAGGCGACAGCCAGTTGCTCGGGGGCCTGATAGGAGCCCTCCGGGGGTCTGATTCAGCCTCCGGGCTACATGTTGCACTGAGCAGGGGGTTGGACTAGATGGCCTCCATAGCCCCTTCCAACTCTTGAGTCTATGACTATCTCAGAGATTTTTAAAAGCCAAAAGGATTCAGAGCAGATCTACCTTGAGTTCTGTTCCAACAGCCATACTGGGTAATACACGACCAACCTTCTTTTATGGTAAAATCAACCCCACAATTAAGCTTTAGTCATGCGGTGGCACGAGCTCCATGGTTCCACGCACACTACTGGCCGGAAAACACTTTTATGCATTCTGAACGACCAAGCGTTCAAGTCAGGAATCCGAGGTGGTGCGTCCGTGATCCGGACCTCAGCCTTGGTACTCATCACCGCTTTGGAATGCACATCTCACTAAGCCACAAGCTTATCAGACCATAAATAATAGAGGCTGCAACACTCCTCTGGATTAGAAAACACAGACAAGGCAGTTCTGTAGCTTGCAGTTTTTTGTTTTGTTTTTAAAGTGAGCTCAACAGGTTTCAAAACACAAGTGCCCTAATACGAGGGCTTGAATGGTTCCCAGAACTGTGTAGGCTGGAGCTGAGTAATGTAAGCAGGCAGAAGGAAGTTTGGAGAAACACCAGTTGCTTGCAGGCTAATGATACCCTGACTCTGAAACCACAAGAGACTAAATTATAGCCTGAAGTCTTTCATTTGCAAAAAGGGGGGGGGGGGTGGAGGGACGAAATATATAGTTCAAATTTAGATGCTAACAGCTCCTTCCCTTCCCACCCCCCAATCGCAGCCTTTACCAGTTCTCTTTTTTAACCTAATTCTATGGCATGGTTCCTCCCCAGTTTCCTTAAATGCATCTTATAGCACACTAAAAAGACTGTATTCATGAAACAGTTACGGGGGGGGGGGGGGGGTGCGGAATCTTTCAAAGAGCTTCCACTTGTGAAAAACAACCAAAGTAATGAAGTGTTCTATGCTGTACTTCCAAAATCCACTATTTATGACGGCGATAAACATTTGTTTTATGCAGGCTATCATTTTGAAATATGCATTTTTTTTTTTTTTTTGCTCTTGTAATGAACAGACTAAAATTAGATCACGTTTTATTGGGGCTGGCAACTGTGAGCAGCTCCATAAGCCTTTCCTGTGGCAGAAAGTAGTTCTGGAGTGCAAGAAATTCACCCCGATAGGGTAGCATTCGACCCATTACAGGGAAGTCACACCACTCGATAACCCCACCCTGGTTTTACTGTTCTACTCCCATTAGCCACCCGCCTACCAATTCAGCTGCTCCCCAGAAGTCTCCAGGGTGCTCACTAGCAATTCCACCCCCCTGCACATCTCTTTTATTTGTCTATCTGTTGTTTTATTCATACGGACACTGACAAAGAACTGCAGTCCAGTTGAACCACAGTACAATCAGCAACTTGAAACGTATGCTCATCTGAGATACGGCTATCCTGCAACAACCGAAGATGCCAGCACTGTCCCTGTATCTGCTCTGACAACACGATCACCGGACCCAGCAACGCAAGTTATACCATCTCAGGCTCAGTCCTTCATCTCCCAGTGTTACATCATAAGGTTTTGCCAAGTAACACTCAGGTAGACGTCCACTATGAATGCATAGGAAAGCTTTATTGATTTAGGGTTTGTAGACTCTTTCGGGCTCAAGTGCCGTGTTCTACTGGAGAAAGTTTTCTTTCCAGACGTTTCGTTCTCAGCTGCAGAGAACATCCTCAGTGGCGTTGCAGCCGGAGCAGGCAACGCCACTGAGGATGTTCTCCACAGCTGAGAACGAAACGTCTGGAAGGAAAACTTTCTCCAGTAGAACACGGCACTTGAGCCCGAAAGATTCTACAAACCCTAATGATGTTACCAGCCATGAAAACCTGAAATCTTTATTGATTTGTTACAGGTGCAAACCTCTCTCCTAGAAATGACAGTAGAAACTGCAGACATTAAGTTAATTCCAAAAAGCACAGGCTTTCTCCCCCTCCCCCCGACCTTCAAAAGCAAAAAACTTCCACTGAGTCTTGGGAGAATAAAGACATTTTTACCTGGTTTCAAAGAACAATATCTGTGGAGGATATTATAGAAGAAGAAGAAGAAGATATTGGATTTATATCCCGCCCTCCACTCCGAAGAGTCTCAGAGCGGCTCACAATCTCCTTTACCTTCCTCCCCCACAACAGTCACCCTGTGAGGTAGATGAAGATATTGGATTTATATCCCACCCTGCACTCCGAAGAGTCTCAGAGCGGCTCACAATCTCCTTTACCTTCCTCCCCAACAGACACCCTGAGAGGTAGATGAAGATATTGGATTTATATCCTGCCCTCCACTCTGAAGAGTCTCAGAGCGGCTCAGGATCCCCTTTCCCTTCCTCCCCCACAACAGACACCCTGTGAGGTAGATGAAGATATTGGATTTATATCCCACCCTCCACTCCGAAGAGTCTCAGAGTGGCTCACAATCTCCTTTACCTTCCTCCCCCACAACAGACACCCTGTGAGGTGGGTGGGGCTGGAGAGGGCTCTCACAGCAGCTGCCCTTTCAAGGACAACCTCTGCCAGGGCTATGGCTGACCCAAGGCCATTCCAGCAGGTGCAAGTGAAGGAGTGGGGAATCAAACCTGGTTCTCCCAGATAAGAGTCCGCACACTTAACCACTACACCAAACCGGCTCTCCATATATATATATAAGGGGTGCCACCACAGAGAAGGCCTATCTGCCAAATTTTGAAAGAGGGCTGACCTGGACAAGGGCCCCAGGTCCCAGACAATGGGCAGGCCCGCCCTTCAGGAGTACACAGTCCTTCCACAGTGAGTGCTACCAGAAAGCGCTCAGCTGAATAGCACAGAACCCCCATTCCTCCCCCAATAGCTTCCTAGAGGCTATACAAAAAAAGTAGAGAGTGCTAAAGGAGACACATGTTCCCTGGCTTGTTTCAAAGAACAACAGATGCACACTCAGAATTATGGTTAGTCGCTACATTTGCAGTCCCCAACTATTTGATCCCATGGGAACTTTTGAAATTGTGACATAGCGTGGCGAGTGCAGTCACAAAATGGCAAGATGGTTGCCCCAGCTGACCTCCAGCCACAAACACCCCAATCTGGCCCTGACCTGGAAATCTCCAGGCAAGCTCTATCTCATCAGATCTCAGAAGCTAAGCAGGGTTGACTCTGGCAAGTACTTGGATGGGAGACCTCCTTGGAATACCAGGAGTCAGGGGGCAGGGGCAGGCTTTATTCACCACCTCTCTGAACATCCTTCAGGCCCCCAGTAGGGGTCAGTCACCAGAAACTGCAATGACTTCTAGGTGCAGACACACTCATACTCAAAATACAAAATTACTCCCCCCCGCCCCTCCCCAAAAAATCTGCCCAGCTAGTCAAATATCTGGTGGCCAGTCAAAAAGCTTGCTAAGCAAAACCGCCAACCGTTTTCTAAAAAAGACCTTGCTGGGTACCAGAAAAAGGTGTCAGGCACTACATGATGGAATAATCTCTGCTGAAAGGGTAGGATTTGCCCAAGGCCAGTGTACTTCTTCACTGAGCGGGGGATTTGAACCTGTGCCTGAAAACTAGGGGCAACTGCCTCCAACTCCCCCACGTTTGTGACCAGTCAGGCTCCGAGCGCTCCAACTTGAGTATCTGGAAGCCCGGTAGTCAAGCACACCCTTTAATTCTGGACCCGGGCCCTAGCTGCAAATCTCTGCTGTTATCACAGCCATCTGTTCACGCAAAGGCGCATTCGAGCACAAAATGCAGCTAGCCCCAGGGCTTCAGTTTCGAGATAACAAAAGCTGCTGAATGAAACAATGGCTCGTTTTTGAAAGCAGGCTATCTTCTGATGCCATTCGGCCTGTACACAATGACGTACTTTGATTAGAGCAACTGTGCCATTTGCTCCTGATGCAATAAAGCAGTCCATCCCCCACGAAAGACTGGGTGCAAGCCCCTTCCCCCTACACCACTGCGCTCTCCTGGGACTTGTGGGATCCTTCACCATTCCAGGCGACAACACAACGATTCCCAAAAATTCAGCCTGACACTCTACTGACTGATTTCCTTTTTGCCCTGCAAAGGCCCAACAGAGCACTGAGAAACATTTTGGCTGGAAATGGCAGTGCCAGTTGCTGCATCAAGAACGTCTACGTCTCCATTCACTTTGAAAGGAAGACAGTGGAAATATGTTGCATTGCTTGCAGTGTTGTCCCTTAGAAAACCCAGGGCACGTTTGTTATATAAAACATTTAGCAGCGGCTTTTTTTTTCTTACAGAGCTCGAGGTGGCTTGTGATATAGGCTACCATTCATTAAACAGAATACATAAAACCTAAAAAATTAAAATCATAATTTTAGGATGGCTAACAACTTACTTAAATGTGGTCCTAAATAAAGCCAACTTCAGCTTTTGTTCTTTAACAAGGTAGCAAAAAACCCCAATAAGTACCCCGTACAGATGAAAGATCAAAAGTTCAGGCACACTTTCTTAGAATCATGGGGCTGCCCCTAAAAAAGCCCTCTCTCAGGTGCCCCCAACAGATGAGCGTCTTTGACTGATGGGGAAGTCTGGCGTGCTTGTCCCTGTGATCTGAATTCCTGGGCTAAAACTAGGGTTGCCAGGTTTGCCCTGGCCACCGGCAGGGGAGTGGGGGGAAAGGGTTGCCAAATCCACGTCGAGGAGCTCCGGAGATGTATAGATGGAGCCTGGGAAGGACTAAGACCTCAGCAGGGTGGAAGGCCCCAGAGCCCACCCTCCAAAGCATACCTCTTCTACTGGGGAACCGTAATCTGGAGAGGAGGTGTAATTCCAGGGGATCCCCAGGTCCTACCTGGAGGCTGGCATCCCTAGCTGGAACTCACAGGCACAAAGCATATTTATTTATTTTATTTATTATTTATTTATTAGATCTAATTTCTATCCCGCCCTCTTCGCGAGCAGGCTCAGGGCAGCTCACAACATTCATTTACACAATTAAAATCAATAAAACATCATTACAAGAAAAAAATTTTTAAAAGCCATTTCATGGTGCTGTATCATCACTATATTGGCAGTTCTGCTTTTCAGACGGGGAGGGACGGTGGCTCAGTGGTAGAGCATCTGCTTGGGAAGCAAAAGGTCCCAGGTTCAATCCCCGGCATCTCCAAAAATGGGTCCAGGCAAATAGGTGTGAAACACCTCAGCTTGAGACCCTGGAGAGCCGCTGCCAGTCTGAGAAGACAATACTGACTTTGATGGACCAAAGGTCTGATTCAGTATAAGGCAGCTTCATATGTTCAACACCGAGTACTCTAACTGATGTCAGGTGGCAGCTCTCTCTCAGTTAAATATCGAAGGCCTGTCGAAACAATTCGGTCTTACAGGCCCTGTGGAACGTAGAGAGGTCCCGCAGGGCCCTTATGGCCTCCGGGAGAGCATTCCATAATTCTGGTGCTGCCACCGAGAAGGCCCTGGCCTTCCTGCCCTCCCCGCCGAAGCAGGCTCAGGGCCCCTGAGCAGGCAGGATGGACATTAGAAATGTCTTCTACTACTACCATTTGATGAGACAACAAGGCCACTGAAAGGGAACATCATCCACTATGCTTGCTGCAGCCATCCAGGTGATTTACCAAATACACGAACGTTTATTGTTAATCGTTAAACAATTATTGTTAAGTATATGCTTCTTTATATAAAGCAGTTTATATATTGTAAAAGACAGAAGGGTCAACCACAGTCCTTCCCGGAAGGGGGAGAAAGGAAATTCACACTCTTTCCCCCAAGAAAACACGTTGGAGGTTGAGCAGGGGTTTTTTTTGTGTAGCAGGAGCTCCTTTGCATATTAGGTCACACTCCCCAGATGTAGCCAATCCTCCTGGAGCTTACAGTAGGCCCTGTACTAAGAGCCCTGTAAGCTCCGGGAGGATTGGCTACATCAGGGGGTGTGTGGCCTCCTATGCAAAGGAGTTCCTGCTAAAAAAAAACAACCCTATGTCTCTCTCTGAAGAGTGTTTTGGTTTTTCAAGGATCAGATTCAGAAAAGCCAAAAAGACACAATTTCAAGGAAGGGCCCTGCAACAATCAAGAGACCTTGATGCACACAAGAGGTTTTTGCAGTGCTGAATCAACAACCAGATCGCCTGGGAATTTTTTTGCTGGTTCAAATTTAGACCCAACCACAAAATTGGCAATTAAAGCAATTAACCCAAATAAGAAGCAATGAGAAATTATTTGCTTTTGAGGAACGAGGAGGAAAGGGCTGGCAGAATTCCTGAGAGCAATGCCGGTTACGAATCTCAAGATGGCTTTCATTCTTTAACAAGGTAACAAAAACGTCCAATAAATACCACAAAGATTAAAGTTCCCATGTATTTTACAAGCCCAATACATTATTATGGATGGCTGAAGTTCCTGCTTTCAGCAGAACACACGAAACTGCTTTATACCAAATCAGACCCTTGGTCCATCAAGGTCAGTATTGTCTGCTCAGACTGGCAGCTGCTCTCCAGGGTCTCAGGCACAGGTCTTTCACATCACCTCCTGCCTGGTCCTTTTAACTGGAGATGCCGGGGATTGAACCGGGGACCTTCCGCATGTCAGGGATATGTCTACCACTAAGCCATGGCCTTCCCCAAACATACATGAAGCTGCCTTCTACTGAATCAGACCCTCGGTCCATCAAGGTCAGTATTGTCTGCTCAGACTGGTAGTGGCTCTCCAGGGTCTTTCCCATCACCTACAGCCAGATCTTTTAAGTGGACATGCTGGGCACTGGATCTTCTGATAGCAATGAGAATCCTGTGAATTTAAAAGGTCAAGGTAGTCCCCTGTGCAAGCACCAGTCGTTTCCAACTCTGGGGTGATGTTGCTTTCACGTTTTCACGGCAGACTTTTTGCGGGGTGGTTTTGCCATTGCCTTCCCCAGTCATCTCCGCTTTCCCCCCAGCAAGCTGGGGACTCATTTTACTGACCTCGGAAAGATGGAAGATTGAGTCAACCTGGAGCCAGCTACCTGAACCAGCTTCCGCCGGGATTGAACTCAGGTCGTGAGCAGAGAGCTCAGACTGCAGTACTGCAGCTTATTTGTGAGTTTCCTGCATTGTGCAGGGGGTTGGACTAGATGTCCCTGGAGGTCCCTTCCAGCTCTATGATTCTGCATGTTAAGCAGATGCTCTGCCCCTGAGCCTCGGGCAGGAGGGAAATCAGCCTTTTGCAAAATCCTGACACCCGTCTCAGTTTTCTAGGCTGGCTTGTGCAAGGCTGCCTTGGGAGCCCAGGTCAGGTGGAAAGGCTGCACAGAAATGTTTTAAATAAATAAATCAAATGAAGATGCTGACAAGGAAGCTACTGCAGCCCTTCGGCTTGGAAAAAGCTACGCCATTTCTTCCGCTGCCCAGAAACAAAGCAAGGTACGCAGAGTGCAATTCTCGACTTGTGTCTGATTGGGATCTCACAAGAAATGAGAGCCAAGGTGGTGCAGGGGTTTGAGGGCCGGTCTAGGATTTGGGAGACTTAGGCTTCAGCCCTCCCCGCTACTCGTGTTCATCAGTTGACAGGCCAGACAAACTGACTTAAACAACTCACAAAAATGGTGCGCCTTTATAGAGCCATTTCATAGGTTATCTCCCATGCCATATTTGTTTCACCTAGAAAACCATGAATACAGAAGAATATTCTCCCTTATGAAGTGGGACGCCCTCCCTTCTGCAGCTACAGAGGGTAGATACGGGAAAATCCCCTATGAAGCTCGTATACGTCCTTGCTGTAATGATGGCAGAGAGTCATTAGTTCATGTCTTTTATGATTGCAAGGTGCACAGGAAGCACAGCGAATCCCTCTTGTCTTCCATGATCACTCCCCCGACTAGCAGTCAAAAAATTATGCCAACTTAAAGAACTCCTGGAGGGCAAATATCCTGCAGCTACACTTAAAATAGCTAAATTTGGCTGGTTCGCCTTTAGGACGAGAAAATTACCTGTAGCCTAAAATGCTACTACATTTGTTTTAATGGCCATTTCTGTATATTTTTTCAATTTTAATAATTTATAATATTTTTAATCATGTCTTACATATAGCTCTTATGGATGTGTATAGCTATCCCTGCTGTTTAAGATGTTGGCTTTTGCCATAAATAAGATCTATCTATCTGTTGACAGCCAGTCACACACTCACCGCCTCACAGAGGTGTTGTGACGATACGATGGAGGAGAGGAAAATGACGTCAGCTGCTTTGGCTCCCCATCAGGGAGGAAGGAAGCATATAAATGAATAATAAAAAAGTGTTTATTCTAAACTGACCAGGGTAGGGGGAAGTTATTTGGACTAAGCAAGCAGCCCCACGGTTTACAGCCCAAGGGAAAATTTTAATGCAACTATCTGCTTACACATCATTCCAATGACTGATGCATGTGTAGAGAGAAAGGATGCAGGTACAGACACACCCCCTTCTTCAAGGACAGATCCAAGGCACTGAACTCTGAGGCAGGGAGAATGGCCGCTCTCTTTCTCCGTCCTCCTTTGCATTCATGTTAGGCCAAATAATTTATGCACGCCACCAGAATGGCCATTCCAAGAAGGCTAGCGATCGGCTGAAAGGCATTTCCTTGGGCCTGGTCCCATCTTACATTTTTGTTTTAGCTGCAGTTTCTCCTCCACTGAATTTGCAGCTTCTCTGCTTTCGGTAAGGTTCAGGTTTCCCAAGAGAAGCGTAACTTCCAGTAAGCTACTCAGCAGTTAAGTTTAGCAGAATGTTTCGGAAGAGGTGTACAACAGATCTGGCAGATACTTACCTGTCTCCAATACCTGACCCTGTCGCAGGTCTAAAATTAGAACCTTGCTCCCCCTGAGAATGACCACTCTCAAAATGCGGTTTCAGTATTGTGCTAGGAACAAGACAACCCCAAGAAATGTATCTACTTTTGAACAAAGCAGTAGACAAGTGCACCTTTAAAGACCAACGAAGTTTTATTTAAGTTGGTCTTAAAGGTGCACTTGTCTACTGCTTTGTTCTATTGCTTCAGACCAACACGGCTGCCTACTGGGATGTATCTACTTTTAACTCTGGCCTGCCGTAACACAATCTAATTGATTACTTACTGCAGCTCGCAAATTCATCTCTCGCACAAGGAGAGCTTTGTTTTGCTCCTCCATAGGTTCACGTTAAATCCAAATGAAACTTACTCTGGCACTATGACAATTCCCCCTCCAATGAAGCTTCTGGGTCAGGCCACAGTGCTCCCCAGAACCCTTCCTGGCACTTGTGGGGGGGCTGGGGGGGGTCTACTATCCAGCAAGGCTTCTGATTGGCTGTGCAGGTTTGTTTGTTTTAAGTTGCTTTTGTGGTTACTGCAGCACAAAACAGGAATCCTATTATGCAGAGCCTCTGTCTGAAATGCTGAAGACTTGCTTTATAGTTAGGCATAACCTCACTCCTTGACCTTTGACTCCACCTCCTGCAGCAGCCATTTTGCAGTCAGCTCCGCCTCCTGTGGCATCCATTTCCTAGTTGTGCCTATCATCTAGTGCAGGGGTGGCCAACGGTAGCTCTCCAGATGTTTTTTGCCTACAACTCCCATCAGCCCCAGCCACTGGCCATGCTGGCTGGGGTTGATGGGAGTTGTAGGCAAAAAACATCTGGAGAGCTACCGTTGGCCACCCCTGATCTAGTGTCTATACTTTAAAGGTGCTCATAAAGGTTGGAGAACCCTGTTCTAGGTATGATGAACCAAAGGCAAATATGGGAACCAAAACCTTTAAATAAATAATTAAATAAATAAATACCCATGTTTCTGGGTACTCTCTCCCCCCTGAACCACCACCCCATCATGTTCCCAATATTTACTTCAAGAACTTCTACTACCTGCAACCAATGTTCCCTCTCTTGTGAGCAAAAATACTACTTTGTGAGCTACTACATAAATTAGTGTGCTCTGGGGCCATCCTTCCTGAGCTAAGACAAAAGCGTGTGAGCTGGAGGCTAAAAATCTGTGAGCTAACTCAACTTAGAGGAAACACTGCCTGCAACCCCAGAATTTCTGCCACCGGCAGTATCTATCCAAATTTTTTTATATCCTGACCCTCAGCCCAAGCTACATTGAGATGAAATCTGGAACTCTTTCTGCAACTGAAGCCAGCACTCAACACCCCCAACCTGTTCCTTCTTAGGAACAGTCATTAGGGTCGTCAAAGATCTGCCTTCTCCAACTCTGTGTTCACTGAGCGAGAGAAATTCCTGGTAGCTTGGAGCCTGAAGTCTTATTGTTATTTCACAACAAAATGGGATTCTCTCTTTGGAAACACTCCAGGTCTTGCTCCCCCCCCCCCCGACCTTTCTTTTTCAGCTGCTTAATTAATTAGCTGGTAGCCTGGAATGGGTTCATTTTAACTTTGCGGAGCCGTCTTAATCAAGTTAAGTACGTGAAAACTGTAATTCATTATGTTAGTACTTTAATGCTCAGGTTGTAGCCAGCATCTTTCAAGTCATTCCCAATTCTGTCTCCTCAGCCTCTTCTTCTGGACTGGGGGGCAGGAAGGGGGGGGAGGACTCCCACTTCCAGAAAAATCCCATTTAAGGAAAACGACTGAGCCAAATATTTATATTTTATCAAAATCTAATTCCTCCTGTGCCTGCTGACCTGGATAGGCCAGGGTAACCTGACCTCACAAACTAAGCAGGGTTAACCCTGGTTGATACTTGGACGGGAGACCACCAAGGAAACCCACGGCAGCTATGCAAAGGTAGGCATTAGCAAACCACCTCAGAATGTCTCTTGGCTTGAAAACCCTACAGAGCTGGCTATAACCTGACCACGCTTTCCATCAGCAACAACTCTTCCTATAGCTGGCGACAAAACATGACAACAGAGTGGATTATTCCTAAGGACAGAGTCCAACACACTGGCCTAAACTCAGGTGCCATCAGGAGGTCCACCAGCGGGGCCAGAACTCCAGAAGTCCTCCCACTGCTGCCCCCCCCCCAAAGCACCAAGAATACAGAACATCATGCCCAAAACCTAATATTCCATCTGGACCGTTTGGCTAATAGCCACTGATGGACCTCTGCTCCATATGTTTATTCATACCCTCTTGAAGCTGCCTACGCTGGTATCTGCCACCACTTCCAGCAGCAGAGAATTCCAAATGTCTTAATTACTCTTCTTTAACTCTGTACCTTCTATGAAAAAAAATCCATGCCCCATCTCTCACCACACTGTTACACTCAATTGCTAGTTTCATCACCACTTTTTTACCAGAACCAGCCAATGTTTGTAGTTTCCACACAGAGTACAGCTAATCCTCTCCCCATAAGTAGACAGCTGATGCTGCATCTTTCAGCACATTTATGACACAGGTTGCACAAACAATACATATTGAAGATGTCCTTGTGGCTGCAGATGGGGAGATGCCTCTATTTACGCTGCATACAGTAACGCACTTCTCTCTGAATCAGTCTTGAGCTGCTCACAATCTTCTTTACCTTCTTCCCCCACAATAGACACCCTGTGAAGTGGGTGGGGCTGAGAGAGCTCTGACAGAAGCTCCTATCCTGTTCAAGGACAACTCCTGTAAGAGCTCTGGCTGACCCAAAGCCATTCCAGCAGCTGCAAGTGGAGGAGTGGGGAATCAAACCCGGTTCTCCCAGATAAGAGAGCTCTGGCTGACCCAAGGCCATTCCAGCAGCTGCAAGTGGAGGAGTGGGGAATCAAACCCGGTTCTCCCAGATAAGAGAGCCATGGCTGACCCAAGGCCATTCCAGTAGCTGCAAGTGGAGGAGTGGGGAATCCAACCTGGTTCTCCCAGATAAGAGTACACCCACCTCACCACCACACCAAGCTCAGAAAGGCTGAAGGAGGGACCTGGTGTGTCCCCAATCATGATGCTGCCACCAGGTGCAAGAGTGACTTCTCCCCTCAAGCGAGCCAAAACTGCTGTCAATGCAGGCTCACTCCTTTTCCATCAGCCCTTCCGCTGTTCCATTTCTTGGTCATATCAAGGCATGACAGATTTTGGGGAAATGCTGCCCACGTATATTAAAGAAAATGAAAATGAAAGCCATGTCGTACGTTAATATTAAGGCCAACGGACACAACATTCTGAGTTGTGCCAAAACTCTATTCGTTCTTCTCAACACACCCTTCTCCCCGACTGAGACCCAAAGTGACTTATGTCACTTTGCTCCCATTTTATCATCACAACCACCCTGTGAGAATGTGACTGGACCAAGGTCACCCAGCGAGCGTCAATGGCAGAGGTGGGATTCTAACCGGGGTCACATGAAGACTCCGCATTTCAAAAGATGGAGAACAAAAACAAGAAAAGCCCTTCCTGCTTTGGACAGGGCTTGGGGCTTGGATGTGCCCTGGACTGGACTGCCTACGTTGCATGCGGAAATCTCCATCTGAAGGATATCACCCTGCAGGTGCTGGGGAAGAGCTCTGTGTACTGGAAACGCCCAACAGCTTCCGCCTACAAAAGCCAGCGACACCAAACTCCACCCGATCGGTGGTTTGAGTCGGTAATAAGGTACTATGGCACTGGTAACAGGAAAAAATAGCTGCCACAATTGCATCCACGTAGCATCTGAGAGTTCACACGAAGAGCCCCGTCCCTCTAGAACGCCCTTCTCCAAAAGTCCGTTGAGGTTTGAGACTCCCAGATGGCTGGCTAAACCTTCCTTTTTGGCAGGCATTCTATGGCTGTAGGGCAATTTCACTGCATCTTTTAACTGTGGGCATTCCTTGCAGCTGTTTTCCCTCCCCCATGCTCTCACACACCTTGCCCTGAGCCTCTGAGAAGAGGTGGAAAGCTGAATATACAGACCTCCTCCTTGTTCAGAATTTAGGCCTAGGGTGACCAAACTTGCTTAAGAGCCACATAGAATAAACATAAGATGTTTGAGAGCCGCAAGACAGGAAGGGAGAGAGGGGGGGAGGAGGAAAGAAAGTTGGAAGGAAAGCAAATAGATGGGGGAGAGGGAGAAGTAGAAAGAAAACAACTTTAACTTTAAGTGCATTCTCCAAGCTGCCAGCTGGCTTGGCCAAGTGATTTAAAGAGACAAATGCCTTCTCCAAGCCAGCTGATGGGGCTGTGGGGGCTTCCAGAGCCACACAATATGTGTGAAAGAGACACATCTCCCGAGCCGCAGTTTGGCCACCCGATTTAGACAGTGCTTAAGTTACCAACAACACAAATGGGAATCCCCGTAAAATTCACTGCCGTAGCCATTTCAGTGCCTTCCCCTTCTCTAAACCAGCATGAGCAGAAGAGAATCTAGTTCCACCCGCCTTGCCGGCATTTCCTTGCTCTCAATTTTAATCCCCTAAACCCTGGACTCAGAAAAAGCAATTTGTGTGGAATGCTACAGTCCTAGGCGGGTGTTTTGTTTTTACGCTTGACTATGCTACAGTAGATTGTTAAAAATAACCCCAAGGAATATGACTCTCAGAGCTTATATATCACTACTAAATTGATCCTTAAAGTCCAACGAAGCTTATGCCACGAGACGAATCCACGCTCTTGAGCAGAGGAAGGAATCTTAATGTATTTCAACACGTTGCTATACACAAGCGATTCGCCCTCCGCGTTGCTATGGAAGCAGCCGCTGCAGCCATTAATCCCTTCTTCCAAAATTAACTCAAGAATCATTTCTGTGCGCCTCTCCTCCCGGCCCCCCCCCCAATAATTTGAGAAGCAAATGCCACCGTGGACAAGACGGGTGTGAGGTTTTTTTGGACTGCGTTTGCTCGGCTGCTAATATCGCACCTGCTGCCACAGTTAGGAACTCCGACCCCGCATTCCTTCTCCAGCAAGATTAAATCTGCGTGCCGGCAGGCTGTCACTCTGTGGGGCTGGGCCACGCAGCAAAACCCATTTTAAACACATCAGCCTCTTAGGCCAGGCAGCTCATTACGAGCTTGAGGCAGAAAAACGCTGGGGGGGGGGGAGTTCTCCAATGTCTCCTCCTAGGTCCCCCCTGTATTTGCTCCTCAAAAGATTGCAAACAGAATTATTAGATTCAGCTCTTGCAGCCAGTATCATAATGCCCCTGTATAAATCGATGGTGCTGTCTCATTTGGAATACCAAGTGCAATTCTGGTCACCGCACCTCAAAAAGGATATTATAGCATTGGAAAAAGTGCAGAAAAGGGCAACTAGAATGATTCAAGGGTTTGGAATACTCTCCCTATGAAGAAAGGTTAAAACACTTGGGGCTCTTTAGCTTGGAGAAACGTCGACTGTGGGGTGACATGATAGAAGTTTACAAGATTATGCATGGGATGGAGAAAGTAGAGAAAGAAGGACTTTTCTCCCTTTCTCACAATACAAGAACTCGCGGGCATTCGATGAAATTGCTGAGCAGTCAGGATAAAAGGAAGTCCTTCTTCACCCAAAGGGTGATTAACACGTGGAATTCACTGCCACAGGAGGTGGTGGCGGCTACAAGCATAGCCAGCTTTAAGAGGGGATTGGACAAAAATATGGAGCAGAGGTCCATGAGTGGCTATTAGCCACAGTGTGTGTGTGTGTGTGTGTATATGTGTGTGTTTGTACACACACACATATATTGGCCACTGTGTGACACAGAGTGTTGGACTGGATGGACCATTGGCCTGATCCAACATGGCTTCTCTTATGTTCTTAACACCTCAGAAACCACCAGGAGATTCCTTTGCAAGGAGCTTTGGCTCTCGGAAGCTTAAACCCTGGAAACTCCTGCTGGTCTCCACAGCGCAACTGGACTTGAATCTAGCTACCCAAACAACATTCCTGAAAGGGAGGTATTACTATCCCTGTACTGCATAGAATCAGAGAGTTGGAAGGGACCCTCCAGGGTCATCCAGTCCAACCCCCTGCACAAATTCGACAGTACCTCTCTCCCATTTACACACTACCCTGGTTTCTGTAGACTGGTTTTTCTAAGAAGTATGCAGACCCTCATGCTTTTCTGCGGCACTGTTATTACGCAGGGAAAGGGCTGCAGTGAGAACCACAGAGTTGGAATGGGCCATAGGGGCCATCTAGTCTGACCCCCTGCTCAATGCAGGGTCAGCCTAAAGCATCCCTGACCAGCGTTCGTCCAGCCGCTGCCTAAGAGACTTCCAGGGAGGGGGAGCTCACCGCCTCCCTCAGTAGTTGATTCCACTGTTGAACACCTCTGACTGTAAAAAAGCTTTTCCCAATATCCAGCTGGTACCTTCTCACCCTTAATTTAAGCCCGTGATTCTGAGTCCTCTCCTCTGCTGCCAACAGGAAAAGCTCCCTGCCCTCCTCCAACGGACAGCCCTTCAAAGACTTCAAGAGAGCCACCCTGTCCCCCCTCCACCTCCTCTCCTCCAGACTGAACCTTCCCAGGTCCCTCAGCCTTTCCTCCGAGGGCTTCTTCGTCCTCGTCGCTCTCTCCTCTGCACACAATGCTCCTAGAGTGGCTTGACCAATGCAGTGGACAGCCTTTTATTCTACATAGTCAGTTATAAGCTCTGCTGGGTAAAAGCCTCATCTACCTTCTAAAAGAGGTTGGTGGGCACCAGGAAAGGTGTAAGCAGGCACCCTGAAGTCTCAGACCACTGACATAACGGCTGTACAATCTTATTTTCCTTGGCATCCACATCAAATTTCTGATATCACAATGAACTGTAACTGACCTTAACTGGGCAAGAATACAGCTTGTTGCCATGTTGGGCTGTGGCTCAGTGGAAGAGAATCTACTTGGCATAAAGAAGGTCCCAGGTTCAAACCCCGGCATCTCCAGTTAAAGGATCTGGCTGTAGGTGATGGGAAAGACCTTCTTCTGCCTGAGACTCCTGAAAACCGCTGCCAGTCCGAGTAGACAAAATTGACCTTGGAGGTCTGTCTGATCCAGTAGAAGGCAGCTTCATGCTTGCACATCCCCTTTGCTGCAGTGAATGTTGGTGCCCTGGCAAACTGGGGAGTTTGCTACCCCCTCCCCCATGCCAAGATGCCAAGCTTCAATCAAACCCAGTTTTACAGGGCAACTCTTAGGCAGCAAGGCAACTCCCGGCTTGCTGAGGAACCTGCATTCCGACATCACAGCAAACTGGAGTTTGAGCAAATCAGGAAGTGAGAAGAGGCGGAAGGTGAGAGAAGCTGCAGACAGTTCGGAGTCAAGGAGGTTTCAAAACATCCCTCTCTCTCTCTTTCTCAGAAAAGTGACCACTGCAAATAAAGCAAGGCGATGGTTGTAAAAAACAAAAACGAAAGGACCAGAGGCACAGAACCGGAGCCAAGTATGTTTACAGCCAGCGGCTTAAAATACCCACCGCCAACACCAGCCTTTTTAAAGGTGGCAGCATAAAAGCTTTCCCTAAGTTAATCAGTCTGCGATGGGCAAGCACTTTGCAATAAAGTAATAGCTCTCTCGGCATCATGGGAACACTTGTGCTCGAGGGCCCGGTGCTTCCAGCATCGTATTAATCTGCGGGTTTCACCTTGGCTGCTCACTCCTGCACCACACGATTCAGCTTGCCCAAAAGAACTGAGCGTGGGGCCTGAATGAATGCAGACCAAACACGCCTGGAAGCCAAGCCTGCAACCCAACACACCTGGGATGCTCTTCACAGTAACAGGAAAAAAGCCCACATTTTGACAGGAAGTATTGCAGTCACTGGGCTGCACAGACAGCTTAACACAAAGCCAATGCAAACCAGATGCTTTGCCCTAGCTACTATACGTACAAAGACAGCAGTCATCAGATGAAAGACAGATGCCACCACGCTTGCAAAGTTGCCAGTGGGCACCCTAGTGGTCAGTAAAGAACTGCTTCAAAGCAACATCTGAGCATAGCAATGCTGCAAAGCTTTGATGTGCACTCATGCAGTGAACAGACCAAAGAAACATCCTTTTTTTTGTATTTTTAAAATACGTGTTGTGTGTGTGTACGCACGTGTAAGTGTGTGTGCACCTGGAAGTCATGTCGACCTCTGGTGACTGACCCCTATTGGGGTCTGGAGGATATTCAGGGAGGTAGCGGAATAAAGCCTGCCCCTGTCTCCCTGACTGCTGGTATTCCAAGGTCCCCCACACAAGTAGAAGAAGTAGACTGCAGATTTATACCCCGCCCTCCTCTCTGAATCAGAGTCTCAGAGTGGCTTACAATCTCCTTTATCTTCTTCCCCCACAACAAACACCCTGTGAGGTGGGTGGGGCTGAGAGAGCTCTCGCAGCAGCTGCCCTTTCAGGGACAACCTCTGCGAGAGCCATTGCTGACCCAAGGCCATTCTAGAAACTGCAAGTGGAGGAGCAGGAAATCAAACCTGGTTCTCCCAGACAAGAGTCCGCACACTTAGCCGCTATGGCTGCCTCAAGGCCATTCCAGCAGCTGCAAGTGGAGGAGTGGGGAATCAAACCTGGTTCTCCAAGACGAGAGTCCGCACACTTAACCACTACACCAACCAGCTCTCAAAAGTACTTGCCAGAGTTGGCCCTGCTTAGCTTTTGAGATTTGACAAGACCAGGCTTGACGAGGCCATCCAGGGCAGGGCTGAAACCTCTTTTAAGAAGGATGAGGCCTTCCTCCTACTCAGTGCTTGCTGCAATGGGAAGAATCAAGTACCTGAAAAGACTTTTAGGAGAGCCAAAGTTGCCACTTTCCTATGCTTATCAGTCACACATAACTGTTTCATGGTATACTACCACTGCAGCAGCTGTGCAGAGAGCCAGGGTGGTGTAACACTGAAAGTGCTAGACTAGGATCTGGGAGACGCAGGTTCGAATCCCCACTCGTATCATGGAGATCCACTGGGGGACCTTGGCACAGTCACCCTCTCTCAGCCTCACCTACCTCACAGGGTTGTTGGGAGGATAAAACGGAGGAGAGGAAAACCTGGGAAGACACTTTTCCCACGGGGAAGAAAGACGGGGTATAAGTAAAGCAAACAGTGATTACCACTAGCAGAGAGCCCCGTGGCACAGAGTGGTCAGCTGCAGCACAGCAGTCCAAGCTCTGCTCATGACCTGAGTCTGATCCCGGCAGAAGCTGGGTTCAGGTAGCCAGCTCAAGGTTGACTTGGCCTTTCATCCTTCCGAGGTGGGTAAAAGGCGTGCCCAGCTTGCAGGGGGGAAAGCAGAGATGACTGGGGAAGGCAGTGGCAAACCACCCCGTAAAAAGTCTGCCAAGAAAACGCTGGGATGTGACATCACCCCATGAGTCAGTAATGGGTTGGTGTTTGCACAGGGGACTACTTTTGCCGCTAGCAGACGCAGCTTCCCAGGCTTCTCTATTACAACATGTGTTTGCATTTTATTTATTTGTATCATGCTTTTCCCAAGACGGGGGTTTCCAGCACTGTTCTCCCACCCTGAGGCAGGTTAGGCGGAGAGCGTGCAACCAGCCCGAGGTCGCCCAGTAAGCTTCCATGGTAGAGGGGGGATCCCAGCCTGCCGCTCTTGGGACAGGTTGCTGGTGCTGCAGGAGGGACTGCGCCACAACCTGGGTGATCACTAACTGCCAGCACTCTTAATTTCGCAGCGTGCGGCGTCGTTACAGCCTGAAGGATGCAAATTCAGCAGCTGCTGCAATATGGAGTGCAGGATGGCCATGTTTTGCTGGGAGGAGGGGGTTACTTTTCGTTATTAAACAAACCTGCCAAGGATATATGCAGTCATGTCCCTATGCCCACATCCCCAAAGGGAAAAGTGTGCGAAGTCATTCCTGAAGCCTTCAGCCCCAATTTTTAGCTGACTGACCAAACTGCACCCCTGACTATTCAAGGGAAATATCTGTTCTAAATGAATTATTCTGGTACCCCCCCCCGCCCTTTAACAAGAACTGCAATGCCACCTTAAAGAACACCCCCCCTTCTTCCTCACCCAACACAGGAACACCTCAATGCAAAGCAGCTTCCTCTTAAAACAAAACACTGTTTTACACACAAGTCGACTAAATGCAGATTTACTCAATGAAAATGCAGTTTCTTGTCCAGGACTTCCCTGAGTACTCTGTCAGACCACTTTAGTGCATCTTTGCACAGAGAAAACGAAGTTAGGGGACAGACTGGTCACATACATATTTGGCATGATTACCTCCACCAGCAGCAGCTCAGATTGGCTTCTGCCTTAGGAAAAGGCAGTCCCCTGTGCAAGCACCAGTCATTTCCAACTCTGGGGTGACGTCGCATCACGACGTTTTTACGGCAAACTTTTTACGGGGTGGTTTGCCACTGCCTTCCCCAGTCATCTACACTTTCCCCCCCAGCAAGCTGGGTACTCGTTTTACCGACCTCGGAAGGATGGACGGCTGAGTCAACCTTGAGTCGGCTACCTGAACCCAGCTTCTGCCGGGATCGAACTAAGGTTGTGAGCAGAGAGCTTGGATTATAGTACTGCCTTAGGAGCACAGATGTAGTTGGATTACTGGTCCCCTTGAAGCCCCAAGATGTGCTTGCACATTTGTTCCCTTAGACAAGGCTACAAACAGCCGGTGGTGACTGGCTCAGGGATGCTTCCGCCATTTTCTTTTTAGCTAAGCTCCTGCATGCCATTTCATTTACTAATAACCTAACACAGAGAGAAGAAGAAGATATTGGATTTATATCTCGCCCTCCACTCCGAAGAGTCTCAGAGCGGCTCACAATCTCCTTTCCCTTCCTCCCCCACAACAGACACCCTGTGAGGTAGATGAAGATACTGGATTTATATCCCGCCCTCCACTCCGAAGAGTCTCAGAGCGGCTCACAGGGAAAATTAGGAGAAGAGCTGAACGGGATAGAAAAGGAAAATTTAGAGATAGTAGGAGGAAAGGAAAGTTTATTTGAGAGAACGAAAAGGAGGAAGAAGATAGGTGATAAATTATCAGCCTTTATGGGGCCCAGTAGGGTATGGGAGAAGTGGAAAAAAGAACTCGCTCCGGAGATATCATCTATTACTAAAATGTGGTATTATGATAAATTTGCTCCATTAAGGGGATCGCTGTCAAAGGAAGTAGGAGATAAACTGAAGAGGATTACGATTCGAGAATTGAAAGAGGTTTGGGGTACTGATGGGGTGAAGAAAGAGGAGTATAATATTTTGAATAATATTAATTGGTTGTTAAAAAGTCAAATCTCCTCATTGCTGAAGGAGGAAGAACTTAAAAATATTGGTAAAAGAATTAATACTCCCTTTGAAAACTTGGTGAAAGAGTATAGCGAAGATAAGTCAAAAATAGTTTCAAAATTGTATAAGATTTTATTAGGTACAGGGAAATCCCCGAGAGAATTTTTGAAGGAACATTGGGAAACAGATATTGGAGATAAAATTTTAAATGAAGATTGGGAGAGGATGTTTAGATTATCTCCCTTTGTTACAACATCTAGGTTAGTGCAGGAGCAGGGATTGAAGATGATACAGAAATGGTATTATACACCCATTAAGATGTATTATATTTCTAAATCAGGGAGTAAAAATTGTTGGAGGAAATGTGGAGAAATTGGAACTTTCAGTCACATGTGGTGGGATTGTCCCTTAGTGAAAAAATTCTGGTTGCAGGTTGGCATAGAGATGACAAAGATTATGGGATGGAAAATAAGTATATCTAAAGCAATGGCAATTATTAATTTGGATGGTGTGGGATTAAGATCAAAAGAGGATAGTAAATGGATTAATTTGATGTTAGTAGCAGCAAGACAAGTGATAGCAAGGAATTGGAAAGAAGCTGAGGAATTGACAATTAATCACTGGAGGGATAAAATGAATTATATAATTATTTTGGAGTATTTAATGATGAAGATACGAAGAATGAACGGATTAAAGGTTAGGGAACAGGAGGAGGGGTGGTTTAGGAAGATGGTGAGATATTTGGAAAAGTTTAAACAATTTAAGACGATTGGTTGGTTAATAAGAAAATGAATGGATAAGATGTTTAAATAGAGTGATGGAGTTGTATTTGGATGAAATGTTAATAGTTATAAATTTATGGAATATTATAATGTATCTATGGCCTGGGACTCTCACAGAGGTGGATTGGTGTTGGAATATACAACAATAAAATTTAAATAAAAAATATATCCCGCCCTCCACTCCTAAGAGTCTCAGAGCAGCTCACAATCTCCTTTCCCTTCCTCCCCCACAACAGACACCCTGTGAGGTAGATGAAGATATTGGATTTATATCCCGCCCTCCACTCCGAAGAGTCTCAGAGCGGCTCACAATCTCCTTTCCCTTCCTCCCCCACAACAGACACCCTGTGAGGTAGATGAAGATATTGGATTTATATCCCGCCCTCCACTCCGAAGAGTCTCAGAGCGGCTCACAATCTCCTTTCCCTTCCTCCCCCACAACAGATACCCTGTGAGGTAGATGAAGATATTGGATTTATATCCCGCCCTCCACTCCGAAGAGTCTCAGAGCGGCTCACAATCTCCTTTCCCTTCCTCCCCCACAACAGACACCCTGTGAGGTAGATGAAGATATTGGATTTATATCCTGCCCTCCACTCCGAAGAGTCTCAGAGCGGCTCACAATCTCCTTTCCCTTCCTCCCCCACAACAGACACCCTGTGAGGTAGATGAAGATATTGGATTTATATCCTGCCCTCCACTCCAAAGAGTCTCAGAGCAGCTCACAATCTCCTTTACCTTCCTCCCCCACAACAGACACCCTGTGAGGTGGGTGGGGCTGAGAGGGCTCTCACAGCAGCTGCCCTTTCAAGGACAACCTCTGCCAGAGCTATGGCTGACCCAAGGCCATGCTAGCATGGGGAACAAAGTTAGAGTCCGGTGGCACCTTTAAGACCAACAAAGTTTTACTCAAGGTGTGGGTTTTTGTGTGCAAGCACACTTCGTCAGACAATGAAATGGAATTAGGAAAAGCAGTTGCACATAGAGAGGGTGGGAATTAGCATGCAAAATGGTGAAAATGTTTTTTAACAGATAAAAAGAATAATCTTGGTTTATGGTTGTCTGTTAGGATTGGGGGGGTGAATAACTGGGGGGGTGGCAATAAATATATCAGAATTGGAGATTGACGTACCCTTCGTGATGAGAATCTGTCATTATATATCATCCATCTCCTCTCTAGAATGGAGGCAAAATTTACCGCATCTTTTTGGGGGGTTTTAAGCACTGGCATTGTATTTTTTTCTTGTCCCCACAACCGAGGGTTACGCTTACATCTACCATTTCAAACAACATTACATACTCAATTACATTCTTAATTGTTAAGAGTAGTCAACTGAGATTCTGTTGTTATGGAACATTTTGCTAGTCTTAAGCATGGAGTTAACTAATTTTGGGGAATAGAGTCCAAAGCTTTACTTCTCCTCGCACACAAAAGCTTATACCTTGAATAAAACTTTTGTTAGCCTTAAAAGCTGCCACTGGACTCCTTTATTCTACTGCCGACAGGGCTTCTTTTGAGCAGGAACGCAGTTCCGCCTTGCTTGGTGTCAGGGAGTGTGGCCTAATATACCAGAGTTCCTGCTGGGCTTTTTTGACAAAAAAAAAGTCCTGTGCAAAACAGTGGTGCCATCAGGGGGTGTGGCCTATTATACAAATGAGTTCCTGCTGGATTTCTTCTACCAAAAAAGCCCTGACTGCCAACATGGCTACCCACCTGGATCTGATTTTGGGGAGATTAGCTTTCAAAATTCAAAGCTCCCTTTGTCAGATACAAAGCTTTGATGCTCAAAAACATCCACCCAGAAAACCACGTTGCTCTCTTGATACAGGGGTCCCCAACCCCCGGGCCATGGACCAGTCCTGTTCCGTGGCCTGTTAGCAACCGGGCCATGAGTTGTATAATTATTTCATTATATATTACAATGTAATAATAAGAAGACGACATTGGATTTACATCCTGCCCTCCACTCCGAATCTCAGAGAGGCTCACGATCTCCTTTATCTTCCACAAGAGACATTCTGTGAGGTGGGTGGGGTTGAGAGAGCTCTCCCAGAAGCTGCCCTTCCAAGGACAGCTCTGCAAGAGCTACAGCTGACCCAAGGCCATTCCAGCAGCTGCAAGTGGAGGAGTGGGGAATCCAACCCAGTTCTCCCAGATAAGATAAGAGTCCACACACGTAACGACCACACCAAAATAAAGTGCACAATTGTATCATCCCACAACTATCGCCCTGCCCCCTCCTGCCAATCTGTGGAAAAATTGTCTTCCACAAAACCAGTCCCGGGTGTCAAAAAGGTTGGGGACCACAGTCTTAACATACTACTGGACTCGAACCTAGCTCTTCCGCCACAGACCAATACAGCTGTCCTATGAAACCAAAGCAGCGGCGCTGGCGGTAGCCGACTGATGTGCTGTGAACCCAGAGCTGGAAAACATACCTCACATTCTTCAGCATCAAGTTTTCAGCTGACTAGGCCCGGCCTTCGCGGCTGGCATTCTTGCAAAAACACTCCCATGGCTCGCAACAATGCGGGATGTGACCCCTTATCAAGCAGCTGGGGGAGGCGCCCGGCCTTCTCCGATATTGTGTAACTGGAAAAGGAGCCTTGTTGGTATCTTCAAGAAAAGCCAGTCAACTGAGCCGGTTATGTGGGGCAGTCAGCAAGAAGACAGGGAACGACTTTGCTATTCGCTTTAATCAAGCAATCAAGCTTTTCAAACGCTTAAAAGGTACCACTTTATTGCAAGATAACTGCTCTGAGCGCCCGAAATGCACATGGCTTTAATCAAGACTGATTTACAACCTCCCCCCCCCCCCCCCTTCGACAAATCCTGCTGCGATCTGCTGGACCTACAAGACAACTCAAGTCCATTATTGAAGCCTCAAATATCTATTACTGCTCGAAAACAAAATCTGCTCGGGCATCCTGTAAATATCGAACAGATGGAGCTGGGGATTATGTTTTTAAAGACCATTGCAAACACACAAGAAAGGATCTCGCAAGAACGCAGAATGACTTGGCGCTTGTAACAAGTTTACCATTAAGGCTTCTGTTTCAGCTCGGCAACAATAAATAAAGCAACAATCGTATTTTCCCCTCTTCTCAAACTGTGCATCTTTCCCAGCTTCTCGATAGGACCCATTCCCAAAGTTTATTGCAAATGGTTTTGCTATTAAGCCAACAGGCCCGGCAAACTTTTCTAGCCAAGCTTTCAGTGTCTCATGACTAGCTGAGTTGCTTTACAAGAGATCAAATGCTATCAAGTCTATTTTTAGAACTGCTTCGCTGTAAATCCTTTTGTCATTCAAATTTCACTTCTCCACTACCTGCTACCACTGGCTGGTTTGGGTTGCAGAAATGTTCCTTACGCTATATAAGCCAAATGTTTTTAAAAAAGGAAGCACTTGGAACTCGGGGAAATATTCAGCCTTCCTGGACATTTCAGTACAAGCTTGGAAGCAGAGACATTTTCAGAAAGAGAGAGAGAGAGAGAGAAAGAGAGAGAGAAAGAGAGCGAGAGAGAGAGAGAGCAAGAGAAAGAGAGAGAGAGAGCAAGAGAAAGAGAGAGAGCGAGAGAGAAAGAAAAAGAGAGAGAGAGAGCAAGAGAAAGAGAGAGAGAGCAAGAGAAAGAGAGCGAGAGAGAAAGAGAAAGAGAGAAAGAGAAAGAGAGAGAGAGCAAGAGAAAGAGAGAGAGCGAGAGAGAAAGAAAGAGAGAGAGAGCGAGAGAGAGAGAGAAAGAAAGAGAGAGAGCGAGAGAGAGAGAAAGAGAGAAGTTTGAAACACGATTGAAGGTTGTATCCACATCAAACTTTTTGAATTACCCAGGAAGCCGAAAAAGAAACTGTTGTTGCAAGAACCGTGTGATAGTTTTAAAAGTCAAGAAGAACAGAATGCCCACAAATGTCAGAACTAGAGTCAAGTTTATACCCTGAAAAAATTGTTGACTCTAAACTGCTGCTGGAGCCAAATCAAGCGAGCTGTTTTACTGCAGGCCAACATGTCAGTGACCCTATGAAACGTTACTAGAGAATCTGACAAAGAGAGCTTTGACTGTCGAGGTAAAGGTAAAGGTAGTCCCCTGTCCAAGCACCAGTCGTTTCCGACTCTGGGGTGACGTTGCTTTCACAACGTTTTCATGGCAGACTTTTTATGGGGTGGTTTGCCATTGCTTTCCCCACTCATCTACGCTTTCCCCCCCAGCAAGCTGGGTACTCATTTGACCGACCTCAGAAGGATGGAAGGCTGAGTCAACCTCAAGCTGGCTACCTGAACCCAGCTTCTGCTGGGATCGAACTCAGGTCATGAGCAGGGAGCTCAGACTGCAGTACTGCAGCTTTGCCACTCTGCGCCATGGGACTGTCGAAAGCTTACCCCAAAAAACGTTGCTGGTCTCTAAGGCCGGCATTCCACATGATGTACTCTGCATATAAATTAAATAAGCAGGGTGACAATACACATCCTTGTCGAACTCCTTTTCCTATTCTAAGCCAATCAGTTGTTCCATATCCTGTTCTGACAGTTGCTTCTTGACCCTTATACAGGTTTCTCAGTAGACATGTGAGGTGGGCTGGTACTTCCATTTCTTTAAGGACTTGCCACAGTTCATTGTGATCCACACAAGCAAATGCTTTAGCATAGCCAATGAAAGCAGAAATAGACATTCTTCTGATACTCCTGTGCTTTCTTCATAATCCAGTGAATGTTGGCAATTTGATCTCTAGTTCCTCTACCACTCCGAAACCCAGCTTGAACTTCTGTGCAACAACAAAAGGTGCTCCCAGCTATCTGTTCTACTACAGACCAACACGGCTGCCCTCGGAAACTATAGCTACAGGAATCCTTATCTTCAGGGGGAAAGCATGGTTCCCGCCTGTAACATGTGGAATTCTCAGGCACAGCTATGTTGCCACAGAAAGAGAAATGGCAAGTTCCACCACTGTGCAGCCACACCCATTCCTTTCCGTCAACATGCCTGCTTATTAAGACCATCAGTTCTCGGATCAAAGAAAATGGACCATCTCATTAACAAGTGGCAATTGTTTTCCCTATTAAAACAGGCTTCTTTATTTGCAGATGGGGAGGGGAAGGAAGGAGGAAAAGAGACCAGCATGGGTTCTGAATCAGCAGGATTAGTCAAGTATCTGGGAGTATCTGGAGACTGTCTAGTAAGAAAGCAGAGAACAGGAAATCGAATGGGGAGGATCCTGCAGTTCTGTTACCCCAACAGAGGAACTTTCCTTCTGTGGAAGGAGCCCTGCGAAAGGTTCCCTGAGGTCACAGGATTCCCAGGTCTGGATGAAGAAATACCTGGAGATTTTGGGAGGTGGAGCCTGGGGAGGGAAGGGACGAGAGAGTCCACCTCCAAAGCAGCCATTTTCCCACGGGAAACTGAGGTCTGTAGACAAGAGATCAGCTGTAACAGCAGATGCTGGAGGTTTGCAATGCTCACTGAGGATCCAACTAGACTGCTTTGGGTTGCAGGGTGGTCCAAAACAAGGGGGCAGGGTGAGAAATGTAACCTGCAATTGATGTAACCAAACGCAAAATTACATCCTTCTCAGCGCTGCCGCAAATTCACCCAGGAAAAATGCACACTTGTATGCACAGCAATGCTGCAGAAGCTTATTTCCGTTCCTTTCACGCCTGTAGCTTTGCAGGATTTTTATCTTGCTTTCTCACTACGGCTTAAACTTTATTCCATTTAGGTTTTAATAATCCAGTATTTTATAAAATCAGCAATTTGCTAATGCTTGCACTCCCAAATCCTGTAACCTCAATAAACTCCCTGGGTATAATCACATCAGAACTTTTCTAACCGACTGAACCGCGCCTCTCTGGCGTTACAACGAACCAGACTTGGTTCATTAAAACCCTTGTTTTCGCTTGCCTGAGGCCACCCAGCAAGGTCTCGCGCTAAAGCTTTATCCCCGGGAGTATTTACAGGGCCCCAAAAGGGGAAAGAAATAACCCTCCGCCTCATTCTCCCTTGCTGCTGGGATGCCCTTGACTCTACAGAATGATTAAGCCGGGGTGTCAAACATGCGGCCCGGGGGGCCAAACCAGGCCCTTGGAGGACTCCTAACAGTTTGGTGTAGTGGTTAAGTGTGCGGACTCTTATCTGGGAGAACCGGGTTTGATTCCCCACTCCTCCACTTGCACCTGCTGGAATGGCCTTGGGTCAGCCATAGCTCTGGCAGAGGTTGTCCTTGAAAGGGCAGCTGCTGTGAGAGCCCTCTCCAGCCCCACCCACCTCACAGGGTGTCTGTTGTGGGGGAGGAAGGTAAAGGAGATTGTAAGCCGCTCTGAGACTCTTCGGAGTGGAGGGCGGGATATAAATCCAATATCTTCTTCTTCTTCTTCTTCTTCTAACAGGTCCCCAAGTGATTGGCTGATCTGCTTCCTTCTCCTTCTCACTTGCTTCCTTCTGCAGCACAGCTCGCTTTGCAAGGCTTGCTCAATCGCACAAAGTCTCTATTTTCTCTACTGGCTGAGGCTCCTCCCTTGGGGAGGAAGGGGGGAGCAAGAGCTTGCTTTGCCGGGCTCTCTCAATTGCACAGCAGAGCTACTGAGCCAAGCCTCTCCTCCTTCTATTGGCTGAGGCTCATCCCCCTCCTAGTCCCCTGGGGAAGGAAGGAAAGAGCCCGAGCTTCCTTTGCCCAGTTCCCTGGATCCCGTGGGAGAGATACAAAAAAAAGCACCTTTAAGACCAATGAGTGCTAATGTTTTAAGCATGTTTTATTTCATTAAAATTTATTTTATTATTAAAAAAATCTTTGTTTGTCTGTGTCCTTTATAAAGTTTATCTCTCTGCTACCTAGTCTTAAATAGGTCCACACACGGCCCAGCATGGCTCAGCCCGACAAGGTCTCATTTATGTCACATCCAGCCCTCATAACAAATGAGCTTGACACCCCTGGATTAAGCCAATTGCTGGTCAGGACTAAAAACTCCTAAGCAAATACTACGGTTGTCAACTCCGAAGTTGCAATATTCCTGGAGGTTTGGAGGCGGAGCCTTGGGAAGGGAGGGGTTTGGGGAGGGGAGGGAACTCAGAAAGTTCATAATGACACAGAGTCCACCCTCCAAAGCAGCCATTTCCTCCAGGAGAACAGATCTCTTTTGTCAGGAAATTGACTGTAATACTGGGAGGTCGGCAGGCCCCTCCCCAAAGTGGGGAACCCCAGTGAATGTTTAAGGCCAAACCACACTAGAACTTCAGAAGGCCAGTTGCTCCCAGAACCCACTTGTCAATTCAGAGCTCAGAAACAGCATTCCAGAGAACTAGATTAAGCTACAGGAAGCCCTGCGATGATCCAGAAAAGACAGGAATGGAATCTCAATTGCTGGGGGCCAACAGAAGTTTGTGGCTGCCCACCCGCCTGCCCACCAGTGGCTAGTCAAATGTGAAAACACACACAAAGCTGCCTTATCATGAATCAGGCCATAGGTGCACCAAGACCAGTGCTGTCTCCTCAGATCAGCAGAGGTTCTCCAGGTCTCAGGTAAAAGTCTTCGCCATCATCGATTACCTGATTCTTTTCACTGGAGATGCTGGGGACTGAACCTGGGACCTTCTGCATGCCAGGCAGTTGCTCTCTTAATTCCTCTGGACCGTTTCCACAACTAAAGCTGATCCAAAGTAGATCTCCTAACCAAAACTCTCTCTTAAGATCGCACAGGGTCTTTATGGCCTCTGGGAGGGCGTTCTACATCATTGGCACTGCCACCAAGAAGGCCCTGGCCCCTTTGTCAGATAGTTTTGACTCTAGAAAGCTCATACTCCAAAAATCTTTCTGATCTCTCAGGTGTTTCTGGACTCAAATCTAGCTGTTCTGTAGACCAGCACCGCTACTCTTTGAAACCATCCTTACAACCCCAGTTCTGCAATCGCTACAGCACGCGAAACGTCAGTAATGCTGTATCATTTCAGCAACTTGGCACCCGAAGTCTCCTGAAAGTTGAGTGAGCTGCTCTCTCCCAGGAGTCTTAGTTACTGTTCTTGGCTGGACCGGTGACAAGACTATGATCTACTTGCCCTTTAGTCAGCTTGCAAATAAACCTGTTTCAGTCCTTTGTGCACCTTTAAAAGAAAAAAAAAAGTCTTGTGTTATCAACTATTTTTCAAACATCTCCTTTAGGAGGCGAGTTTAGTTCAAAGGCATTCTTGACCCTGTCTTTGTGCATACCATTAAGACGCAGGTTGAAATACCAAGCAGATAAGCAAAGCTTTTAAGAGCGGTGGTAGTATTTTTGTTTCCATGGTGAATGTCTCCGAGTCGAAACCACTAATGGAATAACGTGGATCGCTGTAGTTTTGAAGAAAGAGAGAAAGCTGAACGCCCTACGCGAAGGGGAGAAACTGTACAGCCCATGGGCATGCCAAAGCCCCTCCCCAAAATGCTAACCACCTCCTCCAATTTCAGAGCAACTGAACAGTGGGCAAGGTGTAAGAACTTTGCAGTCTGCAAAGTTAAGGTTTTGGCAAGCTGCACACCGCTTGCTCCAAAATGTGTTCGGCTAAGCAAACTGGCGCACATTCTCCTAAGCCCTGCATCCAACCAGCTCTTTGTTGCTGCCCTGGTTAGGGACAAAAGGTAGCTCTGCTTTTCTCAGGGCATGGAACGGCCTGCATCTTATCTCTCTCCCCTGCTCCTCTCTGATTTCACAACAGCAGAAAGAGGCTGGCTTGTTATCACCACCGCCAATGGCTTCTGCAACTTTATTTCCCACTGCTCATGGAAACAAAAAGCGCCAGCTACAATGCACAGCCTATTGTGTTCAAGGCCGGGCGTGGATAGTTTCATCTCCCTGATAACTGTGTCACTGTGGACCACAGAGGGCCTGAACCCTATCAGCGCAATCCAGAAAAGCGGGGCTGAGTTGGAAGAAACCATGACCCTCGCTCCAAAGATTCCACCAGCGCACAGCACAGCACCATACCCTGCTTTGCAAACCACTGCAGTCCCAGGCATGCTGGTATCAGGCATCCTGAGCATTTGCACGCGGCCACTAATAGGTCTTACAACTGAATTGTTAATTTGGAGTCTGCACTGGTTTGGGCAATGTCATAAAGAGGAGCTTCCAGACTTAAACTAAGTTCTCTGCCACTGCAGCAGTGCTATCCCAGCTTTTATTATGTGCACTAAGGAAAGAGGGTTTATATCCACCAAAATTTGTAGCAGGGTATGAGATTTCCTGAGTCACTGCCAGGGCCGTAGCCAAGATTTTAAGACCCGGGGGGGGGGGGCTTTGTAAAATGCCAGGGGGCACTCTTCTCCATCCACTGTAGGGCTTGCTGCTTCTCAGAAGCTTTCTGGGGGAGGGGCAAAAGCTGGGGGCTCTGAACATGGCCAAGTCGAGGCAACTAAGCTTAAAACTCTGGAATCAAGAAGGGACTGTATCTAGCATGCAAGCAGGGGGGTTTCCGTCCACCTCCCTCTCCCGCACCCCGGCACTTTGCGGCCAGCCGCTCCATCTCTTCCCCACCGCCTATTCCACGTGGCTTGCTCCACCTCCCTCCTCTCCACCTGCGGCTTTTGCTGCTGCAGCGCACTGTACCCTGCTCAACTCTCCTGGCTCCAGCTGCTGCTGCTTTGCTGGCTCAGCCATAGCAAAAAGAAAAAAAAGGGAGGGGGGAGAAGGCTGCTGCCTGTAGGGCCCCCTGGGAAATTAGGGGGCCCTTCCTGGAAGTCAGGAGACAGAGCCCCCACAGGTCCCTGTGTGGCTACAGGCCTGGTCACTGCTCACCTTCTTCAGATACCGGAAGATACCTTCGTATCTCACGAAAGCTCATTCCCTACTACAAATTTTGTTAGTTGCTGCTGGACTTACTCTTTTCTGCTGCTACAGAGAGACTAACATGGCTTCGCATCTTGATCTATATTCATCAAGAATTCACTGTTCTCACTGAAGCATCTATTGGGGAGGGATGGTGGCTCAGTGGTAGAACATCTGCTTGGTAAGCAGAAGGTCCCAGGTTCAATCCCTGGCATCTCCAACTCAAAAGGGTCTAGGCAAATAGGCATGAAAAACCTCATCTTGAGGCTCTGAAGAGCTGCTGCCAGTCCAAGTAGACAATACTGGCTTTGATGGACCGAGGGGGGTCTGATTCAGAAGGCAGCTTCATACGTCCATATGTCCCTTTCTTGTCTAATGAACACAGGAACACATGAAGCTGCCTTATACTGAAAGAGATCTTTAGTCCATCAAAGTCAATCTCGTCTAGTGAGGCTGGCAGTGCCGCTCCAGGGTCTTAGGCAGAGGTCTTTCATATAACTTGCTGCTGATCCTTTTATCTGGAGATGCCGACGATTGAACCTGGGACTTTCTGCACGCCAAGCAAGATGTTGAACACTGAGCCATGGTCTCTTTCTTGACTATCTTCAGAGCTGCCTTTTTGCAGAATCAGACCCTGGGTCCATCAAAGCCAGTCTTGTCTACTCAGACTGGCAGGCGCTCTCCAGGGTCTCAGGCTGAGGTCTTTCACAACACCTACTGCCTGTTCTTCTTTAAATAGAGATGCTGGGGATTGAACCTGGGACTTTCTGCATACCAAGCAGATGATTTCCTTCTTGAAGGAATCTTTGACGCTTAAGCTTATACCCTGAAACATTTGCTGGCTTCTAAGGTGTGAATGGACTCAAACCTGTTACCCTTCTTAGTCTGGGTTGCCTTTAAACCCAGAACCCAAAAATATTTTTCCAACAGTTTCATCAGATTTCCTCTGCTTGGCCTACGGCCTCCCATTTTCCAAACCTCAAAATAAAAATCCCAACTAAATTGCAATGCAGAAACTTCCTGATGGTTTGCTGAAGAAATCCACTGAGCTTCCCCACTGGACAGAACACATTGATTTTAAATCAGGCCATTGATTAAAATTGTGATTTAAGCCACTAAGACGACGGCTAGCTTGAATTAGAAGTCCAATCTCTTCTCAAGTATTTATTGAACAAGTATATATATATTAATTCATCCCTGGAGCCATGAAACAGTGGCACTCTTATGATGAAACACACTTCACATACCCATTAGCCTGGCACCAAATCTCCGAGGTTTTAGATACGCGGGTGAGCTCATTCATTCTCCTATACATTTTGAGAGTGTGTTTTAGACTAATGTACGTATTCTCTCCCAAGCTCCAAAAACCCATGATAGCCTGAGACCACATCAGATCTTGGAAACGAAGCAAAATTGGGCCTGGTTAGTATTTGGATGCCAGGCCACCAAGGAATTCGAGGGTTGTGACGCAGCGGCAGGCAATGGCAAACCACCTCTAAACATCTCTTGCCTTGAAAACCCTGCGGGGTCACCAAAAGTCATTGTGGCTTGATATCACTTTCCTCCACCATCACGTATTCTCCACTGATTTTAGGCTCCACATTATGCTATACTATTATTTTTAAAGCTTCAACACATAATGGATTTGCTTAAAGAAGCAACTGGAAATTAAGAGCTTTCTGCTTGGTTATTTCCCATGCGAACTCAAGGACACAAAACAGGACCACTAACTCCAAGACTTAAAATTCCAAAATGTTTCAAGGAACAAGAACTGGTAATTACTGACCAAACACAGGCTTTTTCAACATAAAAAAAAAAGAAATGGCTTGGAAAGCAAGAGATGCATGCCCTTTCTAGATAGCCTAAATGTTTACAGCACGGAGAAACTACAATACATAACCTTTAAGAAGCTTGAACTCAAGTTATTTTTGCTCCCATTCATTCTTTCTACATAGGAAAGCAGTCTTTGGTTTGATCGAGGGTCAGGGATTGAGCTTTAAAAATTCATGAATGTACAGAACTCAAAGGGTTGACATTTTAGTCAGACATCTGTTTTAAAGTAGGTTATTTCTTTTAAGAGACATGGAGCATAACCTTCTTTTTAAAAAGTAAAGTCATGTCTAGGATACCCGAAAGAACATCTATCTCCACCCCCATCAGCCTGCCTACAAAGTTCTTCAGTAGCTAAGAGCCAAACTACAAATTTGCCTTCTTTTGCAAAGTCTTCCATGGTGGTCTCCCTTCCAACTAATGACCCCGCTTAGCTTTCTGATGAGATCAGGCTATACCAGGGGTGGCCAAACTGCGGCTCAGGAACCACACATGGCTCTTTTGGACATACTGTGTGGCTCTCGAAGCCCCCACTACACCACTGCCTGACTTGGAAAAGGCATTTCTCTCTGTAGATCGCATTGCCAAGCCAGTTGGTAGCTTGGAGAATGCATTTAAAGTTGCTTTCTTTCCACCTCTCCTCCCTTCTCTCTCCCCCATCTATTTGCCTTCCTTCCTTTCTGTCTTGCGGCTCTCTCAAACATCTGATGTTCATGTCGTGCAGCTCTCAAATATCTAATGTTTATTCTCTGTGGCTCTTATGTTAAGCAAGTTTGGCCACCCCCAGGCTATACCATACTGCCTTCCCTTCCAGGAAATATTTATCGTAAGTAATAACAACACCAGCAAACTTAATTAATGTCCTTCTTGGGAAAAGTGGGGGGGGGGGGTTTGCTACCACCATGATGGGACCCAGGTCCTGGGGAGCCAATTTAGTGTAGTGGTTAAGTGTGCAGATTCTTATCTGGGAGAACCAGGTTTGATTCCCCACTCGTCCACTTGCAGCTGCTGGAATGGCCTTGGGTCAGCCATAGCTCTCCGAGGAGTTGTCCTTGAAAGGGCAGCTTCTGAGAGAGCTCTCTCAGCCCCACTCCCCTCGCAGGGTGTCTGTTGTGGAGGAAAAAGATATAGGAGATTGTAAGCCGCTCTGAGTCTCTGATTCAGAGAGAAGGGCAGCATATAAATCTGCAGCCTTTTTCTTCTTCTTAACAGTGACTTGTGGGACAAAATATTTGAAAGGACCACTACTCCAAGAGACTGACACATAAAACTATCTCCATTCACCCTGATCTGGAAACAGTTTCAGGCGTCCCTTTAATGACATCATTCCTACTTCCCCTGCTTTTATAAAAAAAAAATGTCATTAGGTTTAGAATATGCTTGCTCCATGCACATGCAGTTTTAGTCAGTTAATTTGATTTAGATTACAATTTATTTGATTGAGACTGGAGAGATAGCCTGTGGGAACTTCCTTCTCAATGAACACACACAGGAATGGGCTGCAATTCTCAGGCATAAAACAGACAGCAAATTCAGTGTAAAAATGTCCTTATTAGGGCAGATGCAGAAGCACTGGAATTCATGAACGGCAGCCTGAGAAAGGCCTCAGATCAATATGTGTTTTGGCAGGAACCAGGGCTTTTTTGTAGCAGGAACTCCTTTGCATATTAGGCCACACCCCCTGACATAGCCAATCCTCCTGGAGTTTACAGTAGGGCCTGTACAAAGAGCCCTGTAAGCTCTTGGAGGATTGACTACATCAGGGGGTGTGGCCTAATATGCAAAGGAGTTCCTGCTACAAAAAAAGGCCCCGCCAGGAGCCAATAAGCACCCAGCACGCAAACTTTCATGCATTTATTACAGTACCAAGAACTCATTTTTATTCCTTGGAATCTACTCAATGGGAAACACTTAACATGTAAAAGCCCTGGGGCTTTCACCACAGCATTAAGCAACAGACAAATGCATTTCAGCAGTGCAATTTTAATTTATGAGGCTATTAATACCTATTTTGCGTGTTTTACTACGTCTCCCTGTTAATATATGTGTGTGTGTGTGTGTATATCCATGTTGAGGATATGTATATCATGAAACTCATCAGGTTTGAGAATGCCTGTTCCCGGAAGTGAGAAAAGCACAACTCAGGTGACTTGATTAGCAGATTTCCAGTAGAACAGGAAGGAGGGTGTAAACCTGAGTGTCTCCTGCCCCAGACAGTTTGTGTCAAGAGTGCCCTGAGGAATGCTCCGAGGAAGCTGCAGAACTTGACAACTGGACTTCAGAGACGCTAGATCTGCAGCAGTTGCTAATTCCTCTGTTTCGACTATTGATGGGTTGGAGAGAGCACGAAAACAGTCCCCCGCCAGAGGCCGCGAGGGACTTGGCAACCCTCGACTTGCCCTCAGCTTCCAAAATGTCATTGAAAAGTCTTTTAAATGCATCCCTAACAATAAGACAAGCCCCACGGCCTCCATTCTACAATTCCTCCCCCCATTGGAATCATGGGCCAACCACCAAGTTATTGGGGGGGAGGGGTTTAGATGCCTGCACTGGGCAATTTTAGCTGCAAAAAGCAGTCAAGCCCCCCCACCCACCCACATGGATTGGGACCACAGCCTTGAGGAAGGGATAGATTTGTAAATTAGACGCCAGAGGATGTAGTGATGGCCACAGGCACTGATGGTTTAAAAGGGGGCTGCATAGGTGCATGATGTCTATCAGCGGCTATTAGCCATGGTGACTCAAAAGAATGTCTTCATCCAGAGGAAGGCAACGTGAATCTCAATGTCAGGAAGCAACATCAGGGGAAGGCCTCGGCCTCTCTGCCCTGTTGTTGGCCCTCCAGAGGAGCTGGTTGGCCTCTGTGTGAGACAGGAGGCTGCACTGGATGGACCCTCCCTGGTCTGACCCAGCAGGACTCTTCTGATGTTCTTCTCAGGGGAAGGCCTCGGCCTCTCTGCCCTGTTGTTGGCCCTCCAGAGGAAGAAGCTGGCCATTGTGTGAGGCAGGAGGCTGGACTAGATGGACCCTCTCTGGTCTGATCCAGCAGGGCTCTTCTGATGCTCTTCTCAGGGGAAGGCCTCGACTTCTCTGCCCTGTTGTTGGTTCTCTGGAGGAATTGTATGAGACAAGATACTGGACTCAATGGACCAATGGTCTGATCCTGCAGGGCTCTTCATATGTTCTTATACAGAGCTTAATTCCTCCAAGCTATACTAGTTCCCTGCTTGCTTTGAACCCTGGAGGGAAGGAATAACAGGCAAAACCTGGGTATTCTTCATATTCTTTCAGTGCTTAAAGCAGAAGGGTGGAGTTTCCTTCATCAAACTTTCCTTGATGTCTTCTGTGACACTACACCCCCTCCCCAATCTCACACACACTGCAAAAGCCCCAAAAGAACTTTTTCCCCGTCCGCTTTTTACAGCTGCATCACACAACTGAGATTAAAATCATGGATTGCCTATCACAATGTGAGAGAGCTGGATTCAAGTCCAGAAACACTTTAGAGACAAGACTTTTGACAGTCACAAGAACATAAGAGAAGCCATGTTGGATCAGGACTATGGCCCATCCAGTCCAACACTCTGTGTCACAAAGTGGCCAAAACCCAGGGGCCATCAGGAGGTCCACCAGCACGGCCAGAACTCCAGAACACCTCCACTGTTGTCCCCCAAACACCAAGAAGACACAGCATCACTGCCCCAGACATAGGAACATCAGAGAAGCCGTGCTGGATCAGGCCAATGGCCCATCCAGTCCACCACCAGGGCCATAACTTCAGAAGCCCACCCACTCCTGCCCCCCAAGCATCAAGGATATGGAGCTTTCTTCATCAGATACAACGCATAGTTTATTTATGGTCCAAACAGGGGCCTCGTGGAACTTTTAAAAAAATCTACTAAATTTCAGCCTCACTTTAGGTGGACTAGAGCTTCCTTCTTCCATCAACGTGAGCAAACCTTGCACCTGAGAAACTGACTCCATGGACGCTGAGGGTGGAATAACACTCTCAGACTTCAAAGTGCCACAAGACTGTTGCTTACAGTTTCTACAGCGGCTTAGAGAAGTTTCCAAGACCCATTTTAAATGAGCAAAACAAATGAGCAGAACAAAGAAAACAAAATGAGCAAAACAAAGAAAACAAAAACATCCAGGCCTGGCTGTGATTCACTGCGCTTCCGCCCTTCAGCTCACTTCCCAGGGCTCACCCCTCTAGCCGGGCTTGGGTCTTAAGTACTTTCAAGAAGAGGAAACAAGGAATCCAGCCCAAGATTGTATTGAGCTGCTATCAACATGATATTCCCCCCCTCCCCCCCTCTACCAGCATAGATTAAATATAGTATATTGCCATTTCCCACACCCTTCCTGCCCCTCTACCTTCTGTGCATTTTAAAAGCACATTTCTGGGCTTTTCCCATTTCTCAAGTACCCAAGTGTAACTGATACGATGCGGGGCACAGCCAAGAGTGGAAGCTTTTAAAAGGCCTCAGTTCGAATCTTCACTAAACCATGAAATCCCAAACATGGCCAAAAGAAAGCGCCTGCCTGCCGAACTTGCAAAGAAATATTATGCACCTACTTGCGAGAGTTCAGAATTACGGAGGTGAGCGGCACTCTAAAGCACAACAGAACAGATGACGTAAACACAGAGAGTACAGTCCAAAGGTCTGAATGCTTTTGCTATACCCGCAGGTAGATTTTGTACTCACCTGGGTGGGGGCGGGGAGATATGTGTCCACAGCAGATTATTTTTATGCCACTCTGTCCATACAAGCCCGCTTCGGCGGCGGAGGGCGGGATATAAGAATTATTACTATTACAAGCTACAAACAGCAGCATAAAAACCAGCCTTAGGGGTAAACTAAGCTAAAAAACTCAGCGGTTAAAGCAACAGATACCCTATTAGTTATCCCTGAATTAATTTGGAGGAAGGAAACCCTATTTAAATTCTGAATATAAATGTCTGCAGCAGCAGCAGCAGCAGCAATAATATTTGAAATGAATGGAAGCGGCACGCACTGAATATGGGAACAGACTCTAATGTTCACCACACCGACATATTTGGTTTCCACAAACTCTTGCAGGCTCACGAGTTTCATTTTACTGATCACGCAACCAGCTCCACAGACATTCCGGCTGGCCTCTGGTCACATGTGCAACCGAAGCTGGGTATTAGACAATCAGCAGCTATCCTTTGCCAGTCCAGAGCCTCTCCCCCTCACTCCAGCCCCGCCATGGGAGGGGGGAGAGAACAAACCAGCTACCTGCATCCTTCATCAACTGCAACTCTGTGGATCTCCACTGACCAGAACCACAGATGCATCTGAACGAGGGCAGAACCTGCTTTTCCTTTAGGGCCAGCCAATTAAACAATATTTAGTTAATCAACCGCTGCCTTTTTTAACAGAGTGCTTCCATTGATTTTGAAAACAAGCTTTCTGGCAACATTAGAGCAAGAGGGAGAGAACACGCCATTTAACAAAAGCCACCCCAGTCGCTGCTAGAATGGAAAACACATCTTCATAATATTTTCCTCCCGTCCGCTGCTACAACAACACTCAATAGCCTTTTAGAAATAAACCACAGCGCCCTTTACTTATAGATTGGCTGCATCAGCTAAAATTGTAGTGGATTTGTTTATTGTTCACAACGATTGAGCTTCCCCTCGTGTCATGTCAACAGCACTCTGCTTTCCATGTTCGAGAGACTTCACATTCATTATACTGACGTAATGTTACAGCCATCCTATAGAGTACACATCAGCATCATAATCTCCATATTGCAAATTTGAGGACAAAGGGGCAGGAGAGAAATATGAGCTTCCTTAAGGCTTGCAAAATGGCTGGCCACTGGTTGGCCGTGGGACAAAACAGGATGCTGGACTCAATGGGTCACTGGCAGGCCTGAGTCAGCAGGGTTCTTACATTAAATTAATTCATGAGAGAGGAACAACGCAAAACAGAAATTCCCAAGGTCTCAGTCTACCCACTGTGCTATACTGCCACTGACATCTTTTGTAGAGCCACCACAGTGGGTGTTCACCTTTAGGCGCAAGGCAGGTAAGCACCAGACTCCAAGGATTGTCCTGCAGTGATAAGAATATAAGAGACCTGGTGGACCAGACCAATGGCCCATCTGGTCCAGCATCGTGTCTCACACTTTGGCCAACCAAGTCCTCTGGAGGGCCAACCACAGGGCAGAGAGGCTGATGAGAACATCAGAAGAGCCCTGCTGGATCAGACCAGTGAAGGTCTATCTAGTCCAGCCTCCTGTCTCACACAGTGGCTATCTGGTTCCTCTGGATGGTCAACAACAGGGCAGAGAGGCTGAAGCCTTCCCCTGAGAAGAACATCAGAAGAGCCCTGCTGGGTCAGACCAGTGAGGGTCCATCTGGTCCAGCATCCTGTCTCACACAGTAACTATCCAGTTCCTCTGGATGGCCAACAACAGGGCAGAGAGGCCGATGCCTTCCTCTGATGTTGCCTTCTGGCTCTGGGATTCAATCATCTTGGCCGCCCCCCTCTGTACTTTTTCCAGCTCTGGGGAGTGTTAAGACTCTGAAACTTTCTCCCCTACAGAAGCTCACTTTATCTGCTATTTATAGTCCACCTTTCTCATTAGAACTCACAAGGCGGATTACACAGAGGGAGTTAATACAATTAACGGGTGGGACACTGAACAATGTGATAGGATTATGGTGGAAGAACCAATCAGAAGTTGGAAGAAAGCCTTTTTTGCAACTGTATTAATGTCCTTTTCCAGTAATAACATTGAGTCCAGTATAACACCCAGCACTTTTAAAAGAGTCAGCAAAGAACTTTTTATGCAACCAGGGTTTTTAAAAATACATCTTAACCTTTTAGACAGTTGTTCCCTCTTTGCATTTCGACTGGTCTCTGCTTTCATATCTATTATTATTTACTTTTATTTCTACTGCTCTGTTGATAGTTTTCTGTGTTGAATGCTGCTCTTTATGTAGTTTTTATACTTGATATTTTCATCATTTTAAACAGTTCTATTGTTTTAAATTACTCTTGTAAGCACTCAAGGAATATTTTTATTGAATGGAATAGACATTGTTTTTAATAATGAACTAATACACACATTTCTCCATAGGATCTGAGATAAGCTGAGTTCCGTGAAGGTAACGGGCCCAGGGGTCTCTTTTGGGTTGAGCAAGATCATTCATGGCTACAGGCAAGGCGCTACTTAGCAAAAGCAGCCGGAGAGCTTTTCTTCAGGCGAGTAAAGAAGCGGGGCATCTCTGTGCTCTGCTGGCAATGTTTCCACAGCCAATTATAGAACTTCATAAACAGTGAAGCGTATCTTCGTTGGAAGTCATTAATGCCACTATGCCTTTGGGCTTGTGTCTCCAACGAGACTAGCAGATGAAACGCGCGCGCACAGACACTGATCTCTTTCTCTCAAGGCCAGAGGGGGCACAAGCGACTCTGGCCATATTCTAACTCACAGCGGTTTCTTGAGCGAGTTACATAATGTCACAGATGAAACCCGAGGCAAGAGCTTGCAATAAACTTAGACATAACCCCTGAAGAGAGTCTCTGGAGACACCAACAAGACAACCGTTCTTCTAAACGGTACGCTTGGATTGCCTGAAAACACAGAGCTGAGAGCAGGACGGCCAATGTCAGCAAGGCTCACCTCTCCAGACCCTTCCACACCACGGAAAAAGAGGAAGACCTTGAAAGGTAAATGAAGGAAGCATATAAGAGACTGCGCATTTATTAACAATTGTGGAAAGGGAGGTATAGATCAACATATCCCACCTGTACATCCACTCCTCAGCAGCCTTAGATTACTCTTCTTTTCCTCCTCCTTCCCCTGGGCATGTCCCTCTGTACCCACCTCTGAGCTCCCTAGCCTCCTTTTGGCTCTTGAAAGCTCATAGTCCCCAAATCTTGTGGGTCTCCAAGACACTGCTGGACTCAAATCTAGTTGTTCTCTGTAACCAGTGGCTCTACTCCCCCCTTCTCAAAAGTAACTCTGAAAGGATAGAATTAGCCTTTTCATCTCAAGAACAAACATGACATTAACAGGCTACCTCACCAAAAGTGCAAAAGAATGACGTATTAATTAGTATTAGGTAAGCTTGTAATTGCTATTTTAGTTTTCTTTCAACCCCATTAGCTAACTCAACAGAATACATTTCCCACTGATTCAATGAAAATGTTGCTACCCTCCAGCTATTACAAGCACCAAAATGAGTTCAGGGGAAATTCAACTGAAAGATTAGAATTACAAACTACTCCAGAAAAGCGAGTCATAAGTGTTGGCAATATGACCAAGATAAAAAATATGCAGACCTCTCCTTCCGGGGCTGAATTTAAATAAAAACATTATCAGAACACAAGACTACATATTTTGAAATCCACTAGGAAATTCCAACCTGGCTGAGCAATTAATACTTAAACATGAGTAAGCCGTGTTGGCCTCACGAACTGAATCTCTGTACTTTCCTACTCTAATACAAACATTTTTAAAATATGAACATATTGCCAGTTAAAATGAAGAGCAACCGATTTTGGTCTTAAAGTAGTGCCCTTTAAAAAAAAAAAAGGAATAATCCATTAACTAAAATCTATCACTCCACTCGAGACATAACAGTCACGAAATGTAGTTGGACTTCAAATCCAAGCCTTGTAGTCCAGTAGCCGATAGGCTCAAGAGACATCCGCATGGGGTAATGAGCAGTAAAAAGTCAAAGGAAGCCAGATCATAATTGATATATTATATCTTACAGTAATTTTGGCTCTTCATTTAAGACTTCTGGCTCCCAAATGGCAGATGTTAAGGCCTGTTTTTCAAGTGAGGTCTTATCATTGTGTCTCTGGCCTCACAACTGGCCTAAATGGGCAGCTTTCTTAGCCTTCTGCAGTCATTGCCTTTGTTATTACAGTGCACATGTATTTTTGGGACAAGAGATAAAAGCAAAGGGGAGAGCAGAGTGATTTCATATGCTGAATGACAATAGCCGGTGAATGATAATAGCAAGCATGATTGGATTAGGTGTAACATGCAGAGGGACAAATAAGCATGGAAAAATCGGCACTGGCAATGAGACAGGAAACCTAGGTCTCTATTCAGTCCAGGCGGATGCATTGTCTTGAGCTTCACAATCAGTTGCAATTCAGTTTCACTATCAGTTGCATTTGAGTACAACACCACAGTATCCCCCCTTTTTGGTTTCTTCCACACACCCTACCTAAGAAGCAGATATCTGTAATTAAGAGTTTGGAAGTATTCTAAACAGGGAGGCACCGGCTATAGCAAGACAAAGGAAGTTAGCAAAGATTAATAATCTCTGAACACACCACCCCAAAACATTTACGGTATAAGGAAATCCAGCATTACAAGGTCACAGAACAGGTAAGGCAAGCAGCAGCAGCCCGGGTTGCTCCATTCTGGTGTCCTACAGCTGACACCCAAAGACTTGTGAATCAAACTCTTTAAGGGATCCCAGTGAGTGTCCATTCATGGACCACAACCATGTGCTGAGTACACAACCTCCTGCCACTAAATCCTTGAGCACAGTTTAATTAAGAGTCTAGGAACCTGCTAGACTTCCTACGTGACGTTTCCACAAATAGCAAACCCTGGGTTCCATACATCAGGGTGTCCACCATGGTTCAGTGGTAGAGCAGCTGCTTGGCATGCAGAAGGTCCCTGGTTCCACCCCTACCACTCCCAGTTAAAAAGATCAGGTAGTAGGTGATGGGAAAGACCGCTGCCTGAGACCAGAAGACTTGTTGCCAGTTGGATGAATCCTACCCTTATCCTATCACTCCATTACAGCTTTGAATAGTTCTTTCACTGGGGGAAGAGCTACATAAGCTGAAGGGATGCTCCTTTGAGGGTAGTTGAATTCACCCCAGTAAGTGTAGACAATACTAGAAAAGACTAACAAAAGTTGTGGCAGGGAAGAAGCAGATACCTGTGACTTCCCAATGACTGGAAAGGCGAGCAAAGGTTTTTCAAGAAGAAAACTTATTTTACTTATCGAGGCAGTGAATTTCTTTTGTGTCTGTTTCTCTGACCCATTCTAGTCCTATCGGAAGCCATTTTAATGCTTTTGTGAGTCACTGCTCAGTTGTTCAGACACAGCTAGAATGTAGGTTTATCTGTCCTTTTATCTTAGAGCAGCAATCCCCAACCTTTTTGACACCAGGGACCGGTTTTGTGGAAGACAATTTTTCCAGGGACTGGGGCAGGGGGCGATGGTTTTGGGATGATACAATTGTGCACTTTATTTCTATTAGTTTGGATGGTGGTTACGTGTGCAGACTCTTATCTGGGAGAACTGGGTTTGATTCCCCACTCCTCCACATGCAGCTGCTGGAATGGCCTTGGGTCAGCCATAGCTCTTGCAGAGTTGTCCTTGAAAGGGCAGCTTCTGTGAGAGCTTTTGCAGTCCCATTCACCTCACAGGGTGTCTGTTGTGGGAGAGGGAGATAAAGGAGATTGTGAGCCGCTCTGAGAGACATTTGGAGTGGAGGGGACAATATAAATCCAATGTCGTCTTATTATTATTATTACTGCATTGTAATATATAATGAAATAATTATACAACTCACAGTCCGGTTGCTAACAGACCACGGATTGGTACTGGTCCATGGCCCGGGGGCTGGGGACCCCTATCTTAGAGAGTGGAGTGATTCTGTATGCTAAATGACAATAGCAGGTGAATAACAATAGCAAGCATGACTGGATTAAGTGTAATATGCAGAGGGGTAAGTAAGCATGGAAAAATCCGCACTGGCAATGAGACAGGAAACCTAGGTCTCGATTCAGTCCGGGAGAATGCATTGTCTTGCGCTTCACAATCAGTTGCAATTCAGCTTCATTATTAGTTGCAATTCAGTACTACTGACTGTCACAGACCAATGTTCTCACTTGGCAGAAGACAGCTTCCTGGGTCCGTGTAATTTGTTTTTTTAACACACTGCAATTTTGAGTTCACTTTTTAGAACACGCCAGTAGCTGCATCTCACAGGCCCAATGACAAAGTCATCCATCACAACTTCCCTCTAATAAGAGCAAAGCTAGTGAACTTCTCGCCTAAAGGAGCTAAGCTGTACATATCACAGTGACTGTAACAAAGCAGCCATTCAGTGGCTTCAAATTTAGCCCTCACAGGTACAGCAAGATTAGGACACAATGGAAGAGACTGCAAGGAAAACAAGAAACCTGTCAGTTACATTTGAGTAAAGACGACAAGCTCTCCACTTATCAAACAGCAGAAGATTCTTCACAACCCTCTCAGATAAAGGCTAATTTAACAGAGATATGCAGCTTGTGAACCAATGACTGGAAAGGCGAGCAAAGGTTTTTCAAGAAGAAAACTTATTTTACTTATTGAGGCAGTGAATTTCTTTTGCGTCTGTTTCTCTAAGAACAATGACCCCAGGAGGGTTAGAAATGTCCTCCATTCTAGCCCTATCGGAAGCCATTTTAATGCTTACACCTGATCCAACTGTAAGAATTCTACATCGAGAGATTCAAAGAAACAGCTTTAATGGTGGCACACTCGCCTTCTTTGGAGACTTTAAGCCAGGGGTGTCAAACTCATTTGTGACGAGGGCCAGATCTGACATAAATGAGACCTTGTTGGGCCAAGCCATGTGTCTACTTATTTAACATTAGGTAGCAGAGAGATAAACTTTAAAACCACGTAAACACAATTAAAGATTTTTTAAAAAAACTTTAAAAACACTTAAAACATTAGCACTTGTTGGTTTTAAAGGTGCTTTGTGTTTCTCTCATGGGATCCAGGGAACTGGGCAAAGGAAGCTCTGGCTCTTTCCTTCCTTCCTTCCCCTTCAACAGATGAGAGAGAGGCTTAGCTCAGTAGTTCTGCTGTGCGATTGAGAGAGCCTAGCAAAGCAAGCCCTCCCTCCCCCCCTCCCTCCCCAAAGTAGGAGCCTCAGCCAATGGAGAAAATGGAGGTTTTGCTCTGTAGCTCCTGTGCGATTGAGCAAGCCTGGCAAAGCAAGCTGTGATGCAGAAGGAAGCAAGAGAGGAAGAAGGAAGCAGACAACAGCCAGTTGCTCAGGAGCCTGATAGGAACCCTCTATGACTCACTAGGCAGATCACGAGAGGGAGGGCAGGAAAGGATGAGCAGAGATTTCTTATATACTCAGGGCAAATGCTGATTGCCAGAAAGGAATTTCCCTCAGGGCCAGGTTATCCCAGGGATCACGGAGGGGTTTTTTGCCTTCCTCTGGGCACAGAGCAGGGGATCACTGAGGGAGAGGGGGGAGATAGTTGCAAATTTCCTGCACTTGCCACAGTGTTGGACTTGATGACCCTTGGGACCCCTTCCATCTCTGTTTCTATGTTAGTTATGTTTATATTGCCACAACCTTACTACGCTAAGAAGCCCATTAGAGACTACATAAGAACATAAGAGAAGCCATGTTGGATCAGGCCAATGGCCCCTCCAGTCCAACACTCTGTGTCACACAGTGGCAAAAAATTTTATATACACACATACACTGTGGCTAATAGCCACTGATGGACCTCTGCTCCATATTTTTATCTATACCCCTCTTGAAGGTGGCTATACTTGTGGCCGCCACCACCTCCTGTGGCAGTGAATTCCACATGTTAATCACCCTTTGGGTGAAGAAGTACTTCCTTTTATCCGTTCCAACCTGACTGCTCAGCAATTTCATCGAATGCCCACGAGTTCTTGTATTGTGAGAAAGGGAGAAAAGTACTTCTTTCTCTACTTTCTCCATCCCATGCATTATCTTGTAAAAAAAACCAGATTCAGCTGTTATTTTCACAGCATGCTTGAATATATATATATATATTCTACGACAAGATGAGAACATGATGCATTCTAAAGTCTCCATAACCCAGAACGTGCCTTCTGAAATACGGCATGCTGTTTTCTGTCCACAGACACGTCGTCCATCCAGGAGAATTCTCAACTCCTCCTTTCCCAAGGCCAATAAATTATCAGCTGCTTGGGCTCCGTTCCCACTGTGATGTAGGCATCCTTTTGTATTCTACACACTCGAGCTGTGTCATCAGACCCCGAAACCCGCTCCGATAAGAACACAAAAGTCGTTCTAGCATGGGAGCATCGAGCAAGAATACAGCAACTGTCATTTAAACAAAAGGGAGAAAAAAAAGAAAGTGGAATCTTTTTTTTTTCTTTACGTGGACCAACGGTTACAGGGCTACAGTACACAAAGAGGAAGATGCTCTTAAGTCACAACTATTGCTGAAACAGAATGTGCAGAAGGAAGGAAAAAGAATGATCTAGTCGGAAGGTTTCGAAGGTACACACAAAAAACTGCCTTATATGGAATCAGAGTATTGCTCCACCAAGGTCAGTACTGTCTACTCAGCCTGGGAGCAGCTCTCCAGGGTTTCAGTCCTTCACATTACTTTACTGCTCGATCCTTTTTAACTAGAGATGCCGGGGACTGAACCTGGGGCCTTCTGCATGGAAAGCAGAGGCTCTTCCACTGAGTCACGGCCCCTCCCCTTCTTGGATACCCTTTACTTTTGAAAAATGGTAGTGCCAGCATTCCCACATATGAAGCTGCCTTCTACTGCCAGGGCCAAAAGAAGCTAAACTTCAGAACACTCGTGCACGGGCCTTTTCCATCGCGGCCCCATGCCTATGGAATCAGCTCCCGGAGGAGGTGCGGGCCCTGCGGAACCTAGACCAGTTCCGCAGGGCCTGCAAGACCACCCTCTTCAAGCTGGCTTTTACGGACTGCTGACTTATGATGGTTAAATGAAGGGACCCGCCAACATGACTTTGTTTATTGAATTGCTTTTATGAACTGAATTGAATTGTTTTTAAATAATGTTAATTTTAATATCTGTATACCTATTATATTGTATTGTATACCTATATACAGTCTGAGAAGACAATACTGACTTTGATGGACCAACGGTCTGATTCAGTATAAGGCAGCCTCATATGTCCATATTACTTTAGGGGAGGTACAGTGGCTCAGTGGTAGAGCATCTGCTTTGGAAGCAGAAGGTCCCAGGTTCAATCCCTGGCATCTCCAAAAAAGGGTCCAGGCAAAGAAGTGTGAAAAATCTCAGCTTGAGGAGAGCCGCTGCCAGTCTGAGAAGACAATACTGACTTCGATGGACCGACGGTCTGATTCAGTATAAGGCAGCTTCGTATGTTCGTATGTATGTTCATATATATGTTGTTAGTCACCCTGAGCCTGCTCCGGCGGGGAGGGCGGGATATAAATAAAATTTTATTATTTATTATTATTACTGAATCAGACCCTCGGTCCATCAAAGTCAGTCTTGTCTACTCAGACTGGCAGCAGCTCTCCAGAGTCTCAAGCTGAGGTTTTTCACCCCTACTTGCCTGGACCCCTTTTAGCCAGGGATTGAACCTGGGACCTTCTGCTTACCAAGCAGAGGGTCTACCGCTGAGCCACCATCCCTCCCCTTTTTTTTTCATTGCAGAGACAACAGGGAGTTCATCTCAGCAAAATCCATATTTCTTTGTTTCAAGGAGCGAGGGAGAAAACCCAACACTTTTTCCCCAAGGAGCAGAAATCATTTGCTTTCAAGGACTGGGTGACGGCAAAACGTAACCAGCTGCTGCAGGGGAAATGCAGTCTTCCCCCAACTAGTGTTTCCCTCCCCCCGCATCTATTGCTGATGGCGCCCAACATGGGATTCGAAGAGTCACTGGTCCAGTTCCCATGGGCATCATGGAGGCAAACCCTGCACTCAGTTGCCCCTCCCCTCTGTCCGACACTCCCATTTTGGCACCAGCGGAGTTCGCCACTGTACCCGCGAGCAGGGGCTCCGTGGTTAGCCCTCCAAATCAGAATCGCAAACAGCCTTCGAACTGCAGCTTGTTGTCTCGGGCTAAGACGAGGGATGCAAGCCATAGTTTGACAGGGCAAATATTGCAAGCAGGGCTGTGTGCTTACTCGAACTGCATTGGAGTATTTGGTGCATGCAGAGGAGGGGGGAAATAGGAAACGCATGAACACAGAACTCATTCCCATATAACCATACAAAACTGGGCACTGTTTCAAGAGTCAGTGACTGGCAGGTATGTGCCTCTCCTATTTTCTCAAACTCCAGGGATTTTTACATATTTTTTTCCCAAAAATGCATCAGCATCAACATGAGCATTCATATACTCTACTGGAGCACACATACTTTACTGCCCAATCCTTTTTAACTAGAGATGCCGGGGACTGAACCTGGGACCTTCTGCATGGAAAGCAGACATCCTAAATACACTCTTCTGAGAGTAAGCCCCACTGAATAAACTTGGGAACGGCTCTGAGTAGACCTGCTTAGGAGTGCGCTGAAACACTTATAGATTGCAGGGTAAGATTAATCCTTCCATGTTATCACCTTTCTTTGTTTAGCTTTCAAAATCTGTATTGTTTTACTTGGTGAGCCATGTGCTTCTCACTCACCAACTAACTCTTCAGCACTAGGTGAAACCGATGTAGGACTACTCCATATTTGTAGTGGGGGGGGGGGAATACATAAAGATGCAATATTGCCAGCCTGAATCAGCTTAAATTCATACTTTTGAGTTCACATGCTCAGTCTTCATCCCTTGTGAATTTTTTTTTTTAAACATGCGGCTTTGAAGCCAGCAGTTGGGTTCCAGGGAAGCCTATTCCCTAATCACACAATGAAAAACAGGAAGAACCAGGAACATTCCTTTACCGCAGAACAATGAGTCCCAGGCAGGCTGGACCACCCCACCCAGCCCATATTTACATGGCTATGCAGCAATACTTAAAGCAGAGAGCTGTAAAAATAATAGCTCCTTATTACCCATATGCAGACAATGTTCAAAGGGGCACAAAAGCTAAGAAGTGTTCCAAATCTTTAAGCACCAGGACCTTAAAATCCAGCTCGACTGACCAGCACTAGAGCCAGGGCGTTCTCGGTAATAGCCCCCACTTTGTGGAATGCCCTCTCGAAAACATCAGGGCCCTGCGGGACCTGCCACAGTTCCGCAGGGCCTGTAAGACCGAACTATTCAAACTTGCCTTTAATGGTTAGGGGGAGAGGGCTCTTACCTTCAGCACCAACAATCTCACTGAACTAATATAATGGAAATCAGAAGCTTGCCATCTTGGAAATTTTTTTTATATAGTTAATTCGAATATGTTTGTAAATTGCTAACGTTTTAAACTGCTGTTAGCCACCCTGAGCCTGTCGGGGGAGGGCGGGATATAAATCTGATAAACAAATAAATACTTTTAAGCACTCAGGATTCTCTCTCCAGTCCTACTTCTTTCCCACCACAACATAACAGTATTCCCCATTTCCCCCAGGTAGTATATACTCTGTTCCACACACATCAACAACGCACACAACTGGCAAAATACACAGAAAGTGAAATGTGCATTTAAACTTAATTTTTAAAACTGCGAAGATTAAAAAGAACAACCTGTCAAGCTAAGGCAGAGTGTTCTGTGAACGCTTTGGTGTTTCTGCCTGTGTCAGTAATCACGTTCTTTGCAAAGAGAAGATGAACGAAAAGCAATTAAGGAAGGTTAAAAATAAAACTTTCTGCCCGATACTTAGAGAAGGAGGATTCACTAAGCCAACCAGATACCGAGCACGGTGCCAAGACTCTTTGCCAAGTGGCAAACGCTACTGCATTAGTGCGGTACGGGAGGAAGAGGTTCAGGTGTAAGCACATACCAAGGGATGACATCAGATCGAAACTGCCTTAGTTTCACTTGAGAGCAGAGCCTTCGGCCCGGTCTCCAGCGGTTGCCTTTAGTGCATCAGAGGCATGAACAAATCCTACAGCAATCGTGGAGAGCCGTCTCGGAGAGAAGCTTGAAAAATGACAAGAGAATCCAAAGTTTTCTGTCTCCAAACAAGAGAGTCCCCCTCCCCCAGTTTCTGTGAGTCAGGAGGAAACCTGTTGAAAGTGCCAAGCTCCACCCCTTTTCTCCAGGGGGAAAAGAGAGGCAGGGATGAGGCAGGTAGCCGAAAGAGGTCAGGGGACACGCCCCGTCGCATACACCTGTGCCACAGAACACACCTACAGAACAGGTGGGGAGCAGGCGGGCTCTTCCTGGCTCTCAGCACCGCCCAAGAGAGCTTTTGAAGAGAAGCAGCTGATTCAGAGGGAGTTGCTCAGAAAGCCTGCCGTTCAGGGCTTTCCAAACCTGCCCAGCTGCAAGCTTCAGGAATCCCTGACGCAAAATTCCAGCGCAAGGACACGTCCTTCGGGGCACCAAAACATCCCACACAAAAGCCACACACACACACACATCACGTGCCTGGAAAACTATTTCCATTCAATGGCAGAGCAACATGCAACGGTGCTGTGAGTCAAGAGACCCAGAGCAAATGCTTCTGGTGCAACTTCAGGAGGTTTTTCAGAAATAAAAAAATGCATCCAGGCAGCAGTGCTTCCCGGTGCAAATTTAAAAAACACCAACAGCAGCAGCACAGCGGAGGAAACTTTTCCGCCTTCATGAAGCCGAACTCTTTTAAGAGGGGGGATGTCTCGGAGCGGAAAGGAAGGGCAGCTCCACAAAGCCAAGCCTCCCGCACATTTTCTGTCCCCCACCCCAGCTGTTTACAACTTGGAATCTCGCTTGGGGGCTTCCATCGGAGGAGGCCTGCACATGAGCTGGGAAAGGAGGCGAATTCCGCCCAGCCAGCCCCCTTTCAAAGGCCCTGCAGCCAACAGGTGGCCGGGGGGGGGGGCGGGGGAGAGAAGAGAATGCAAAAAGAAGCAGCCGCCGAAGGACAATCGGGAAGGCCCCAGGTGGGGTCAACTTCCCCTCCAAGGCAGCCGGCCCCTCTCCCACCCCGCAAGGAGGCCCCAGCGCCTTCCCCCCCCAGGCCCTTGCAAGAGCCCCCTCCCCCCGCCCAAGGTGGCTGCAAGGGGCGCAGAGAGGAGCGAGGAGGCCGGGGGCAGCGAGCAGGGAATTGCAACGGCGACGCCGGCTGGCGCTTACCTTGCTGGAAGCAGCGGCGGCGGCGGCGGCCCGGGCAGACATTTTGTTTCCTTCCCGTCCCCGGAGGAGGCCCGTGGCTGGCTGGCTGGCTGGAGGGAGGGCTGGCTGGCGAGGGGGGAGGCGAGGCACGGCAGGGCCCCTCCCCGCCCGACTTCTCCTCCTCCTCCCCCTCCTGCTGCTGCTGCTGCTCACTCAGCCGCCGCAAGCAGCATCCTGCGAGAGGGGAGGCGCGCAGGGCAAGTTTTGCACCAAAGTCCGGCTTTGCAAGCAAGGGGGGGGGGGGCTGGGCCGCTTCCTCCTCCCTCCCCCCTCGCAGCTGCCCCGACAAAGGCAGCGAGCGCGGCTTGGGCTCCCTCCGCTACACGCCTGCCTCCTCTCGCCCAGCAACCGCTGACATGTCTGCCTGCCTGGGAGCGCCCATTCGCCCGCCTCCCCGGAGGGAGCCCCGGCACCCCCGACGCGCTTCTCCCAGCCCCGCGGCGAGACTGCAAGCCGAGAGCGCCCCGGAGGCGGCCGAGCTTTGGCACAGATGCCCCCCGGCCCTCGTGGGCGGCGCTCCGCAAAGGGTTGCGACCCGCCGGGCGGCTTCCTCCCCGCCACGCACCCCCTGCGCTCGGCACGGCTTTGGTTCGGGCTGCGGACCCGGGCGGGCGCTGAGTGGGGCGCAGAGTTTCCCCGGCCGGCGCCAGCCTATCAGAGGCCCCGGCGAGGAAGCGGCGTGGAGATGGGGAGGCCGGCGGGGGGCTCCTTGGCAGGGGGAGGCGAGGCAAGGCTGCTGCTGCTGCTGCTTTCCCCTTGCAAAAAAAAGGGAAGAAAATTGCTGGCGGCGCGTTCAAGAGGCCCGATTCCGGCAGCCTTCCCCGGTGCTGGAGTCGCGCTTCTCATGCATGGCTCTCCCTGGTGCCTGCCGTCTAGATTCCGCCCATGCTTTCCAGCTCATTCACCCGCGCCGTGCGTATGCCCGCTTCATGCAGCCCAGGAAATGGGCTCGAGGCTGCGAAAGTTTCTGCTGCCATTGAAAACAGGGCGGGCGCGACAAGGCGACGGTTTTGCTTTGCTAGACTGGATGGAGTCCACTTACACCTTCGAGACTCTGAGCTGCTACGGGTGACCCTGTTTTGAAAAGCGAAAGAGAGCCCCAAATACTTTAAACAAGTGATCGTCCCTATTGACAATTCTCATTTTAAAGAGCCCTACTGTCAAAGCGGTGAGAATGGCTGCTAACTAGGGCAGGGGTGTCAAACATCTGGCCCGGGGGCCAAATCAGGCCTCCGCCCCCCCCCAAGAGGGCTCCTATCAGGTTGCAAGCAACTGGCTGTCATCTGCTTCCTTCTCCCTCTCTCTTGCTTCCTTCTGTGTAACAGCTTGCTCAATTGCACAGGAACTACACAGCAAAAGCTCCATTTTCTCCATTGGCTGAGGCTCCTCCCTTGGGGAGGGAGGGAGGGAAAGAAGGCTATCACAATACCAGGCTATCACAATTGCACAGCAGAGCTACTGAGGTAAGCCTCTGTTCCTTCTATTGGCTGAGGATCCTCCTCCTCCTCCTGGTCCCTTGGGGAAGGCAAGAAAGAGCCAGAGCATCCTTTGCCCAGTTCCCTGGATCCCATGGGAGAAATACAAAGAAAGCACCTTTAAGAGCAACGTGCTAATGTTTTAAGCGTGTTTTAAGGTTGTTTTTAAAAAAACTCTTTAATTGTGTTTGTCTGTGTCCTTTATAAAGTTTAAATATCTGCTATCTAATCTTAAATAGGTACGCATACGGCCTGGCCCAACATGGCCCGGCCCTCATGAGTTTGACACCCCTGAACTAGGGATATCCCTAACCTTCCAATCCAGAAAGAGGGCTTCTTCATCAGGTTTTTTTAAAAGCGGACACACACAGGACAGGTAAGCTTAGGTTAACCCAGGCTAGCCTGATCGTGTCCAATCTCCAAAGCTTAGCAGGGTCAGCCCTGACCAGTATTTGACTGGAGGACCACGCAGGAAGTGCGGGGACACTCTGCAGAGGCAGGCAATGGCAAACCACCTCTGGACGTCTCTTGCCTTGAAAACCCTACAGGGTTGCTCTAAAGCCAGTGTGACTTAACAACACTTTCCACCACTACAGCACCTTAGAATCATAGAGCTGAAAGGGACTTCCAGGGTCATCTAGTCCAACCCCCTGCACAATGCAGGAAACTCACAACTACCTCCCCCCCCACACATATATCCCCAGTGACCCCTGCTCCATGCCCAGAAGATGGCAAAAAAACCACACACCCCATCAGGATCCCTGGCCAAATTGGCCTGGAGAAAATTTCTGCGTGACCCCAAAGTGGCCATGAGAACTAAGCCCTGATGCAGCCCTTCCTGCCTTCCTTCTCAAGATCTGCCTAAATTCACAGCATTGCTGTCAGATGGCCATCCAGCCTCTGCTTAAAGACCTCCAAAGAAGGAGAGCCCACCACCTCCTCAGGAAGCCTGTTCCACTGAGGAGCCGTCTGTCAGGAAGTTCTTCCTGATGTTTAGTTGGAAACTCTTTTGATTTAATTTCAACCCATTGGTTCTGGCCCGACCTTCTGGGGCAAGAGAAAATAGCTCCGCAGCAGAAAGCAACTCCTTAACAGACCAACAGGGTTTTGGGGGGATGAGCTCTCCAGAGTTCTGGGATCTGAGGAAGTGAACTCTGACTCCGGAAAGAAAGCTCATATTTTGGAGAATCTGGCTGGGCTCTAAGGTGCTGCAGCACTTGAATCTAGTTGTTCTACTGCAGATGGGGCTACACTCTGAAACTATCTCACAGGAGTATCTGCGGAAGGGAACTTTGATTCTCGAAAGCTCCCACCCCAAAAATCGGGTTCGTACAGGACTCCAATCCAGCTGTTCCACTGAAGATCAAGACAGCTCCCCTCTGAAACTATTTTGCTATTTCCCCCTCTGCAACAGACTAACAAGGGGATTCTTCAAAACAGGTATAAATTCCAGAGGAGTATGATTCATCCAAACAGATATAAATTCCAGAGAAGTAGTCTAACATGACTACTACTCTGGAATTTATACCCGTTTGGAAGAATCACAGAGTTGGAAGATACTTTCAGGGTCATGTAATCCAACTCCCTGCACAATGTAGGACATTCATAAATACCTCCCCCACACACACACACTGTGACAACTGCTCCACGCCCAGAAGTAGTTATGGGTTAGTTTGCTCTGGTGAGATTAATTATAGTTGTCTTCTGTTTCTTCCTGAAAACAGCATTTATTCCGAAAGAAGGGCAGCAAATGGTTCGAGAGGAGGCCATGGCCCTTTGGCATTGCTATTTACAATTTACCCCCCCCCCCCAATAACCTATTTCAGGAGTGGCCAAATTTGCTTAACATAAGAGCCACATAGTTTAAACATCAGATATTTGAGAGCCACAAGACATAAACATCAGATGTTTGAGAGCTTCAAGACAGGAAGGAAGGAAAGAAATAGATGGAGAGGTGGAAAGAAAGCAAGTTTAATGCATTCTCCAAGCCACCGACCAATGGGACAGTGGGGGCTTCCAAGACCCATGCAATATTTGTGAAAGAGCAACATGTGACTCCCGAGCCACAGTTTGGCCACACATGTTCTGTATTATGACTACAGTTGCCATGAGGCCTAGAGAAAAATGTCCTGTCCCTTTAAGAGATACATAATATCTGGAAGAAGCATCCTATGTCGCCTCTGTTAAAGTGACAGGACATTTTCCCCCTCCAAGCCTGATCGTGAGGTTAGATATAATTAGGGGGGTGGTTGTGGCTCCGTGAAAGAGCCTCTGCTTGGCATGCAGAAGGTCCCAGGTTCAATCCCCGGCATCTTCAGTTAAAAGGGCCGGGCAGGAGGTGATGGGAAAGACCTCAGCCTGAGACCCTGGAGAGCCACTGCTGGTCTACAATTCTGCACTTGATGGGGAGAGAGTGTGGCTCAGTGGCAGAGCCTCTGCTTGGCATGCAGAAGGTCCCAGGTTCAATCCCTGGCATCTCCAGTTAGAAGGACCAGGCAGGAGGTGATGGGAAAGACCTCAGCCTGAGACCCTGGAGAGCCACTGCTAATCTACAATTCTGCACTTGATGGGGAGAGAGTGTGGCTCAGTGGCAGAGCCTCTGCTTGGCATGCAGAAGGTCCCTGGTTCAATCCCCGGCAGCCCCAGTTGAAAGGACTGGGCAGCAGGTGATGGGAAAGACCCCCACCTGAAAAGCCTGGAGAGCGGCTGCCAGTCTGAGTAGACAATACTGACCTTGATGAACCAAGGGCCTGATTCAGTATAAGGCAGTCTCATGTGAGACTTCATGTTTGTGTATGAAATATAGTTTATAATCTGTCTAGTGAGGCCCCACAACATGCATCCGACAAAGGTACTCTCTAGCCGGGGGGGGGGGTCAAACATGCAGTCTGGGGGCTGAATCAGGCTCCCAGAGGGCTCCTCTCAGGCCCCTGAGCAACTGGCTGTCATCTGCTTCCTTCTCCCTCTCTTGCTTCCTTCTGCAGCACAGCTTGCTTTGCCAGGCTTGCTGAATCACACAGGAGCTGCAGAGCAAAACCTTTATTTTCTCCATTGGCTGAGGCTCCTCCTTTGGGGAGGAAGGGGGGGTTTGCCAGGCTCTCCCAGTTACACAGCAGAGCTACTGAGCCATGCCTCTCTTCCTTCTATTGGCTGAGGCTCCTCCCCCTCCTGGTCCCTGGGGAAGGAAAGAAAGAGCCAGAGCATCCTTTGTCCAGTTCCCTGGATCCCATGGGAGAAATAAAAAAAAAAGCACCTTTAAGACCACTTAGTGCTAATGTTTTAAGCATGTTTTATTTTAAGGTTTTAAAAAAGCGCTGTGTTTTGTCTGTGTCCTTTACAAAGTTTGTATCTCCACTACCTGGCATTACATTTTATGACGCACATGGCCCAGCCTGACAAGGTCTCAGTTATGTCAGATCCGGCCCTCGTAATAAAAGGGTTCAACATCCCTGTGTCTGTTTATCCCCACCAATGATGACTCTCTCATGGTGAAGCTGCCCAGCAGTAGGGTGGGAAATACCTGAAGATTCTGGGGGTGGAGGCCAGTATTGTCTACTCAGACTGGCAGCCGCTCTCCAGAGTCTCAGGCTGAAGTCTTTCACATCACCTACTGTCTAGTAATTTGTAGCTGGAGATGCCAAGGATTGAACCTGGGACCTTCTGCATGCCAAGCAGATGCTCTGCACAGAGCCAAGGCTCCTCCCTGAGGACCTGGCATCCCTGACTATGTCTGATACTGCCTGCCCTCCCCAGCCCCACATGATTTGAATTCAGCAGACACCCCCCCCCCCTCCTGTCTTACATACAGATCTGCCTTTGTAATGGCTTGTGCACACTCACGTGAAAGTAAGTCCCATTTGCAAATGCTCCAAAACAGATAATTCACATTGGCACACAGATGCTAAGTGAGTTTGGCCATCTCAGAGAGCAAGCCTAAATTGGCCTACTCAGAAGTAAGCACCATGTGTTCCATTGGGGCTTGCTCCCAGGAAAGTGTCCCTCACACTGCAACCTCCATGTTTCTTGAAAGGAGAGTGGAGTGTAAGTGAAATTAATAATAATTCATGTGCATCCCAATGGGACTTTGCTTCCATTACGGGACCCAAATATATCTTCTATCAATCAAGCCTAAGTAAACCTGCGTCGCCATCACCTTCGTGTCACTTGGATGCCAGGCAGAAACATTTCCTCTGACTCAGCGAAATGGGAGTACAAATTTATACAAGACGGGTTTTTTATATGGGGGGTGGGGAATCCTTGAAAATTGCAGAGAAATATGAGTCTGTCTTTCCCTTCAGCCCTCATGTGCTGTACCCATTAAAAAAAGGGAAAGAAACCAGGTTTGGTGCTGTAGAGTGACTTCAGAGCTATCACTCAGAGCAATTTTTAGCCCCTTTCTCGCTGCTGCTGCTGCTGCTGCTGCTAACAGGTGTCTGAACTGGTTGATGGCCATACAGGTAGAGTCCTTTGCATCACACGTGATGCTGCCTTCTACAGAATCAGACACACATACCCCTTGGTCCATCAAGGTCAGTCTTGCCTACTCAGATTGGCAGTGGTTCTCCCAAGTCGCAGGCAGAGGTCTTTCCCATCACCTCCTTTCTGGTCCTGGATAAACATCTGGAGCAGAGGTCCATCAGTGACTCTTAGCCGTATTGTTGTAACTCTCTGTCTGGGGCAAGTGATGCTCTGTATTCTTGGTGCTTTGGAGGGGTAACAGTGGGGGTGCTTCTAGTTTCCTGGCCTCACTGATGGACCTCCTGGTGGTACCTGAGTTTTTTGGTCTCTGTGTGACACAGAGTGTTGGATTGGATGGGCCACTGGCCTGATCCAACATGGCTTCTCTTATGTTCTTATGTCCTTTTAACTGGAGATGCCAAGGACTGAACCTGGGACCTTTTGCATGCCAAGCAGATGCTCTTCCACAAAGCCATGGTGCCTCACCATTTCCAAAGCTGAAGGAGGGTTTTCCTTTTCTTTCCTGCCATCAAGAGCCAGAGTGAATTTGGGATCCAAAGGACACCCAGGCAGCCAAGAGCACCATCAGCCCCCAGAGGAAGGTCCCTTCTGCCTCGGGCCCCCTGTGAACCATGTTTGGCTCCCTCCCATGTTGGAAGAGCATCCACAAGACAATTGGATAGAACCTGCAGGTGTCTCTTTATTCCCTCCAGTGCGCTGGCTGGCTCCTTAGGCCCCTAGAATTTTGTTCACCTATTCTGCCCCCTTCAACGTGCACAACACACTGACTAATATGGAACTACACACTAATACAATCCAGCAGGAAGATTTTCTGCACATGCGTAATATGAGCTGAGCAAGAGGGCGTATTCTGTTCATTTCGAGGTCTAGGTTCAAGTGCTGCTGTACCTTACAAGCCAACAAGATTTTCAGCATATGAGCTTTAGAGAGTCAACGCTCCCTTCACAAGACACTGGGAATGAACATATGAGCCTGCTTCGGCGGGGAGGGCGGGATATAAATGAAATAAAAAAATAAATAAATATGAAGCTGCCTTATATTGAATCAGACCCTCCGTCCATCAAAGTCAGTCTTGTCCACTTAGACTGGCAGCAGCTCTCAAGCTGAGGTTTTTCACGCCTACTTGCCTGGACCCTTTTTAGTTGGAGATGCGGGGGGTTGAATCTGGGACTTTCTGCTTACCAAGCAGATGCTCTACCACTGAGCCACCATCCCTCCCTAAATGGAACGGAGATCCCTGAGCCCTTTCTTACTGGTGTCTGATGAATGGAGCTCAAAAGCTCATGCCCTGAAAATCCTGTCGATTTGTGAGGTGCTGCAACACTCGAATCAGGCTTCTTGACAGCTGATCTTATGTATTTACTTACTTACTTTCAATTTATATCCCGCCCGTTCCTAACGGACTCAGGCGGCTGACAATCAGAACAAAACCAACATCTCAATTCCAGGTATAAAACAATAAGACATAATAATTTACAGTTTAAACAATTTAAAAGCAAAATATTGGTGCTTTACAGAATATTAAAAGCCTAGGCAGCTCAGATCGTACTAGGCCTTCCATTTATCTGTTGGTGGTCCTTCTGGTGGAATTGCCCAGCAGCATAACTGGAGAGCCAGTTTGGTGTAGTGGTTAAGTGTGCGGACTCTTAACTGGGAGAACCGGGTCTGATTCCCCACTCCTCCACTTGCACCTGCTAGCATGGCCTTGGGTCAGCCATAGCTCTGGCAGAGGTTGTCCTTGAACTGCTGTGAGAGCCCTCTCCAGCCCCACCCACCTCACAGGGTGTCTGTTGTGGGGGAGGAAGGGAAAGGAGATTGTGAGTCGCTCTGAGACTCTTTGGAGTGGAGGGCGGGATATAAATCCAATATCTTCATCTACTTCACAGGGTGTCTGTTGTGGAGGTGGGAGGTAAAGGAGATTGTGAGCTGCTCTGAGACTCTTTGGAGTGGAGGGCGGGATATAAATCCAATATCTTCATCTACCTCACAGGGTGTCTGTTGTGGAGGTGGGAGGTAAAGGAGATTGTGAGCCGCTCTGAGACTCTTTGGAGTGGAGGGCGGAATATAAATCCAATATCTTCATCTACTTCACAGGGTGTCTGTTGTGGAGGTGGGAGGTAAAGGAGATTGTGAGCTGCTCTGAGACTCTTTGGAGTGGAGGGCGGGATATAAATCCAATATCTTCATCTACCTCACAGGGTGTCTGTTGTGGAGGTGGGAGGTAAAGGAGATTTTGAGCCGCTCTGAGACTCTTCGGAGTGGAGGGCGGAATATAAATCCAATATCTTCATCTACCTCACAGGGTGTCTGTTGTGGAGGTGGGAGGTAAAGGAGATTGTGAGCCGCTCTGAGACTCTTCGGAGTGGAGGGCGGAATATAAATCCAATATCTTCATCTACTTCACAGGGTGTCTGTTGTGGGGGAGGAAGGGAAAGGAGACTGTGAGCCGCTCTGAGACTCTTCGGAGTGGAGGGCAGGATATAAATCCAATATCTTCATCTACCTCACAGGGTGTCTGTTGTGGAGGTGGGAGGTAAAGGAGATTGTGAGCCGCTCTGAGACTCTTCGGAGTGGAGGGCGGAATATAAATCCAATATCTTCATCTACCTCACAGGGTGTCTGTTGTGGAGGTGGGAGGTAAAGGAGATTGTGAGCCGCTCTGAGACTCTTCGGAGTGGAGGGCGGAATATAAATCCAATATCTTCATCTACTTCACAGGGTGTCTGTTGTGGGGGAGGAAGGGAAAGGAGACTGTGAGCCGCTCTGAGACTCTTCGGAGTGGAGGGCAGGATATAAATCCAATATCTTCATCTACCTCACAGGGTGTCTGTTGTGGAGGTGGGAGGTAAAGGAGATTGTGAGCCGCTCTGAGACTCTTCGGAGTGGAGGGCGGAATATAAATCCAATATCTTCATCTACTTCACAGGGTGTCTGTTGTGGGGGAGGAAGGGAAAGGAGACTGTGAGCCGCTCTGAGACTCTTCGGAGTGGAGGGCAGGATATAAATCCAATATCTTCATCTACCTCACAAGGTGTCTGTTGTGGGGGAGGAAGGGAAAGGAGATTGTGAGCCGCTCTGAGACTCTTCGGCGTGGAGGGCGGGATATAAATCCAATATCTTCTTCTTCATAAGAGTGGCAGCCTTCTCCCCTAGTTGACATAGGCCTCTTTAAAAAGTTCAGTTTTACAAGCCCTGCGGAATTGGGATAATCAGGTCTTGGATGCTAAGCAGGGTCAGCCGTGGTTCATATTTGGATAGGAGACCCCCAAGAAAGTTCAGGATCTCTGCGCAGAGGAAGGTGATGGCCAACCGGGCTGCCCCTAGACTGTCTGGCACCCTAGGCAAGGTTAACCTCTGGCACACACCCTCCCCCCACCCACACTGATAACGTAACTGAGTCACATGGGGCGCCCAATTTGGTGCCTCCAGAAGGCCAGCACTCTAAGCAATCTCTTAGTTCAACTAGTGGCAGGGCCAGCCCTGATGGCAAACCATTTCAGAATGCCTCTTTCCTTGAAAACCCTCCAGGGTGCCCAAAAGTCAGCTGCAACTTTACTTTCCACCACTGCCACCAACAACATGGTTGTCCTCTGAAACTGTTGGTTTTGATGGGTCTTATGCCAGAAGAAGAATCTTGAGAGTCCCTTGGACTGCAAGAAGATCCAGTCAGTCAGTCCTAAGGGAAATCAACCCAGACTGTTCCCTGGAACGTCAGATGCTGAAGCTGAAGCTCAAATCCTTTGGCCACCCAATGAGAAGGGAGCGCTCCCTGGAGAAGATCCTGATGCTGGGAAAGACAGAAGGCAAAAGAAGAAGGGGATGGCAAAAGAGGAGATGTTTGGACAGCATTACTGATGTAACGAACACGAATTTGAGCAGACTTTGGAGTATGGTGGAAGACAGGAGGGCCTGGCGTGACTTTGTCCATGGGGTTGCAAAGAGTCGGACTCAACTGTGTGACTGAACAACAAAAATGCCGGAATAAATGCTCGTCAGGTCATTCTCTGAGGCTCAGACCCACCAAGTCCCTAAACCACGACTCTTAACAGCACCCCAAATCTACCACCTGGCTTGACAGGGCTGCCTCCAGCATGCCTTATTTTGAAGAGCTTTCAAAAACACCAACATCCCATGGATTGGAACATTCATGCCGCATTTCAGAATGCCACAGTGCTCTGAAATAACTTCAGCCTACTTTATTTCGGCAGTTTTCAGCTGCCGCACCCAGTGGAAGGGACAGGAAGGAAAAGGCTGGGTCTGCAACAGGAAAGGACAGGAAATTTGCCTCTGGACTGAAAAAACACAAGGAGTCACAGGCTCTAGAGGCTGCCAAAAAAACCCATGTTTTCCCGGACTGGTCTTTATCGAAAAATAACATCTCTGTTTTTGAACTCGGCATAGTGGTATACGTACAGAGAAAGCCAGAACCTGGTGGGAATAGGAGTGGAAATATACAGGTGTTTAGGCCCCAGATCTTTCTACAGTAATAGTGTTAGCTCTGCAATAACTGGAAGAGAAAAGAGTAGCTATGAGCATGTACAGAGTGTCTCTTCCTTACTACCAATCTACCATAATCATCAGTTAGAGGAAAGGTTTCCAGGTTGGAGAGAAGTTTGATCTTCAGGACTTCTTATTTTAGAAATTGCATTTAGATGATTCCTCAAGCTGTAGAAAGGCTGAAGTTTTGTTTCTTATCATTTTTTAAACTTCGGGACGTATTTCATATACCTTTTAGTCATTTGTAACCCACTCCTCAGTCCACTCTCCCACTGCTACAATTCTATGTGCCAACTGTATTAATATACAACTCAAAGAGCTTGAGAAACTTGCAACCAAATCATATTGAATTTCCCCGCATTAAGTTCCCAGGTTTTGATATTTGATATGGTAACCTTACAAAGAGTAGAGACGGGCAGCCTTTAGAGAATTGTTGAGGACTGCTAGCTGTGGAAAAATCTAGAAGAAGGAAATCGAGATCCATCAAAATGCAGAGGGTTTGAATTTGCATTTTAATTTTATATTTTTTAAAACTCTGCCTGGAAGTACCCAAGGATTCATTAACCCAGCCACAAAAATTAAGCTAGTTTTAAATGGGGAAACAGCTGGTGATCACCTCTCCTGTTTCTACACTGACCCCTGCAGAGAAGGACTTGTTTGAAATATTTTCTTCCCATGCATATGAAGCAGCTTTCAGCAAAAGTGAAGAAATCACTGTATAACCAGTAAGCCATTTAAAATACCTGGAATAATCTAAATCTAAAGCCAGTGTTTAATATCAGTAAAAATATGGGGGCAAGAGAATCTCCTAAAAGCCAACGCACCACAATCACTGTGCTAACTTGATAAAATTGGCACATGCATGTTACAAACTAGCATGAAAATTTCACAGAGAAAAGAAATGCAATGATGAACAGACACGAAACTGTCTTAGACTGAATCAGACCCTTGGTCCATCAAAGTCAGTAAAAAAAGGTAAAGGTAGTCCCCTGTGCAAGCGATGAGTCATTTCCAACCCATGGGGTGATGTCAAATCATGATATTTTCTTGGCAGACTGTTTACGGGGTGGTTTGCCATTGCCTTTCCCCATCATGTACACTTTACCCTGGACAAGCTGAGTACTCATTTTACCAACCTCAGAAGGATGGAAGGCTGAGTCAGCCTTGAGCCGGCTACCTGAACCCAGCTTCTGCCGGGATCGAACTCAGGTCATGAGCAGTATTTCCACTCTAATTGGCAACTGCTCTCCAGAGTCCCAGGTAAAGGTCTTTCACATTATCTACTGTCCAATCTTTAAAAAAAAACAACTGGCGACACCGAGCTTGGACTTGGGACCTTCTGAATGCCAAGCAGATGTTCTACCGCTGAGCAACGTCCTCTCCCTTATAATACATGAACTCACACAGAGCTGCCTTATACTGCTTGCGGGATATGGTGGGATATAAATCGAAAAATTAAATTAAAATGACTGAACCAGACTCCTGGTCCATCAAAATTAATCTTCATCCATTTCACACTGGGGTCTTATCCTGGGTTCATCCCTGTTCCCAGAATTAAATTTTATATTGAACTCGTGTTCAACCCTGGAATTATCTCAGATTATGTTTTGCTTTTATACTAAATCGTGGCAGACTCGGGTTCAACCTACTGCTATCCTGGGTTATCACGATGCTGTTTGTTCAGGGGTTCCTCAATTGGTCTATCTCGGGTTATATGAGTACAGAAACATGACTCATCTACTCAGACTGGCAGCAGCTCTCCAGGGTCTCAGGAAGAGGCCTTTCACATCACCCACTGCCTGGTCCTTTTAGCCGGAGGTGCTGGGGATTGAACCTGGGCCCTTCCTGCGTGCCAAGCAGAGGCTCTTCCACTGAGCCACATTCCCTTCCCTATAATACATGAACACATGAAGCTGCCTTATACTGAATCAGACCTTTTGGTCCATCAGGGTCTTTCACATCACCAACCACCCGATCTCTACCTACAGATGATGGAGATTGAGCCTGGGACACTGACCTGGATGGCCCAGCCATGCCTGATCTCATCAGACCTCGGAAGCTAAGTAGGGCCAGCCCCGGTTACTACTTGTATGGGAGACCACCAAGGAAGTCCAGGGTTGCTCTGCAGACAATGGCAAACCACCTCTGAATGTCCTTTGCCTTGCCTTGGATAGGCCAGGCTAGCCTGATCTCATCAGATCTTGGAAGCTAAATAGGGCCATTCCTGGTTATTACTTGTATGGGAGACCACCAAGGAAGTCCAGAGTTGCTAGGCAGAGGCAGGCAATGGCAAACCATCTCTGAATGTCCTTTGCCTTGGAAATCCTATGGAGGAGGAAGAAGGAGGAGGAGGAGGATTTCTACCCCACCCTTCACTCAGAGTGGCTTGCAATTGCCTTCCTTTCCCCTCCCCACAACAGACACCATGTGAGCGAGGTGGGACTGAGAGAGCTCCTCAGAGAACTGTTCTTGAGATAACAGCTCTGAAAGAGCTAGTGACTGACCCAAGGTCACCCAGCAGGTGCACGTGGAGGACTGGACTCTGCTGCTCTTAACCACTACACCAAACTGGCTCTCGTAAATCAACTACAACTTAATAGTACTTTTCCCTACCACCATTCTCATGCCATGGCTCACCTTGCAAGCTTCCCTTTCTACAATTACACATTCCTGAAGGCCTTTCAGGACCTGGCTGAATGCTTCCTCTGTTTATTCTGCAAGAGCCCTGATCTAAAAGTTAAGAACATTATTGTTCTTCTGGTTCAAGACAATTCTGGAAAAACACCAGTGTTTTCTGACCGCTTCTCAGCCATCGCTTCAAATTGCAAGTCCAGCATCTGTGGAATGTGAAATGGCAGGCGGAGGCTTCAGTGTTCATATGCAGCCCTTTTTATGGGCACATGTGCCCGGGACTAGAGGCACTGCATGCCCAGTCACAGACAGAACTTCTAGTGCATCAGTCCCCAACCTTTTCTGGCACCATGGACCGGTTTTGTGGAAGACAATTTTTCTATGGACCGGGGTGTGTGTGTGTGTGTGATGGTTTTCAGATGATACACTTTATTTCTATTTGCTGTGGTGGTGAAGCGTGTGGACTCTTATCTGGGAGAACCGGGTTCGATTCCCCACTCCTCCACTTGCAGCTACTGGAATGGCCTTGGGTCAGCCAGAGCTCTCTTATCTGGGAGAACCAGGTTTGATTCCCCACTTCTCTACTTGCACCTGCTGGGAGGGCCTTGGGTCAGCCATAGCTCTCTTATCTGGGAGAACCAGGTTTGATTCCCCACTCCTCCACTTGCAGCTGCTGGAATGGCCTTGGGTCAGCCAGAGCTCTCTTATCTGGGAGAACCAGGTTTGATTCCCCATTCCTCCACTTGCAGCTGCTGGAGTGGCCTTGGGTCAGCCATAGCTCTCTTATCTGGGAGAACCAGGTTTGATTCCCCACTCCTCCACTTGCAGCTGCTGGAATGGCCTTGGGTCAGCCAGAGCTCTCTTATCTGGGAGAACCGGGTTGGATTCCCCACTCCTCCACTTGCAGCTGCTGGAGTGGCCTTGGGTCAGCCATAGCTCTCTTATCTGGGAGAACCAGGTTTGATTCCCCACTCCTCCACTTGCAGCTGCTGGAATGGCCTTGGGTCAGCCAGAGCTCTCTTATCTGGGAGAACCAGGTTTGATTCCCCACTCCTCCACTTGCAGCTGCTGGAGTGGCCTTGGGTCAGCCATAGCTCTCTTATCTGGGAGAACCAGGTTTGATTCCCCACTCCTCCACTTGCAGCTGCTGGAATGGCCTTGGGTCAGCCAGAGCTCTCTTATCTGGGAGAACCAGGTTTGATTCCCCACTCCTCCACTTGCAGCTGCTGGAATGGCCTTGGGTCAGCCATAGCTCTCTTATCTGGGAGAACTGGGTTGGATTCCCCACTCCTCCACTTGCAGCTGCTGGAATAGCCTTGGGTCAGCCTTAGCTCTCTTATCTGGGAGAACCAGGTTTGATTCCCCACTCCTCCACTTGCAGCTGCTGGAATGGCCTTGGGTCAGCCAGAGCTCTCTTATCTGGGAGAACCGGGTTTGATTCCCCACTCCTCCACTTGCACCTGCTGGAATGGCCTTGGGCCAGCCTTAGCTCTCTTCTCTGGGAGAACCGGGTTTGATTCCCCACTCCCCCACTTGCAGCTGCTGGAATGGCCTTGGGTCAGCCTTAGCTCTCGCAGAGTTGTCCTTGAAAGGGCAGTTTCTGGGGAGAGCTCTCTCAGCTCCATCTGCCTCACAGGGTGTCTGTTGTGGGGGAAGAAGGAAAAGGAAATTGTGAGCTGCTCTGAGACTCTGAAATTTAGAGTGGAGGGCAGGATATAAATCCAATGTCGCCGTCTTATTATTACTCCATTGCAATATATAATGAAATAATTATATAACTGAAGGCCTGGTTGCTAACAGGCCACGGACCGGGGGTTGGGGAGGGGAGCCCTGTTCTCGTGTTCCTGCGGAAAGGGGCAAACCCTGCAGAATGACAACTCTTGCAAACAAAATTGTCAAAAGTCCACCTCTCAAGAAGCAAAAAATGACAAACAGGGGGCTGTTATTTACCAAAAAACAAGTGGCTGTTTTTGATAACCAGGGAATGCTGGAGCATATGAGCTGTTATTTGCCTGATGGTAACACATCAAGGAAATTACAGGACAACAGGCTGAAGCTAATGCGGTGGGTCGGAAGAGATCTGGCATCGCTGCTGATGGTTTCAGCTGCTTTGGGAAGAGGAGGAAACCCCTTTATGGTTTCATTGTTAGTGGTGCTTTGTTTCGTTTTTTTCAGCCTTCATGGATGCAGCGCGAATGATGCTGTGTATTTGAAACTGTGTTCATGCTAAGTATCCGTTGAATCATTTTAAACAGGTTTGTTTAAAACAGGGTTCAAGTCAGTTTTTTGTTGAATCAGTTTAAATCAATTTTCCGGTTTTCCATTTTTAAGCTTCAGAGGGTAGCTGTGTCGGTCTGCAGTAGAACAGAGCACTTTAGGCACACGGGGGCAGTGATGCTCTGCCTTCTTGAGGCTTGGGGGGCAACACTTCCACCTCCCTCCCCCTCCCCATCTATCCTTCCTTCCTTCCTTCCTCCCTCCCTCCCTTCCCCCTCCTTCCTTCCTTCCTTCCTTCCTTCCTTCCTTCCTCCTTCCTTCCTTTTTTCCTCCCTTCCCCCTCCTTCCTTCCTTCCTTCCTTCCTTCCTTCCTTTTTTCCTTCCTTCCTTCCTCCCTCCTTCCTTTCTTCCTTCCTCCCTCCTCCCCTTCCTTCCTTCCTTCCTCCCTCCTCCCTTCCCCCTCCTTCCTTCCTTCCTTTCTCCCTCCTCCCCTTCCTTCCTTCCTTCCTTCCTTCCTTCCTTCCTCCCTCCCTCCCTCCCTTCTTCCCTCCTTCCTTCCTTCCTTCCTTCCTTCCTTCCTTCCTTCCTTCCTTCCTTCCTTCCTTCCTTCCTTCCTTCCTTCCTTCCTTCCTTCCTTCCAGTTTGGTGTAGTGGTTAAGTGTGCGGACTCTTATCTGGGAGAACTGAGTTTGATTCCCCACTCCTCCACTTACACCTGCTAGCATGGCCTTGGGTCAGCCATAGCTCTGGCAGAGGTTGTCCTTGAAAGGGCAGCTGCTGTGAGAGCCCTCTCCAGCCCCACCCACCTCACAGGGTGTCTGTTGTGGGGGAGGAAGGTAAAGGAGATTGTGAGCCACTCTGAGACTCTTCGGAGTGGAGGGCAGGATATAAATCCAATATCTTCTTCCTTCCTTCCTCCCTCCCTCCCCTTCCTTCCTTCCTTCCTTCCTTCCTCCCTCCTCCCTTCCTCCTCCCTCCCTCCCTCCCTCCCTTCCTTCCTTCCTTCCTTCCTTCCTTCCTTCCTTCCTCCCTCCCTCCCTCCAACATCTGACATTCATGTTTTGAGGCTCTCAAACATCTTATGTTTATTCTATGTGGCACTTGCCTGAAGCACGTCTGGCCACCCCTGGATTAGAAAGAGGCCAGCCTCACATTAATACCCGACTGTTTGTTTGTTCGTTCTTTATGTATGGAATTCACATGCTGTCTCTCAAGAGCGCTGCTTGAGATGGCTGACGTGTAAAAACAAAACCCTGAAATAATTTGAACCGCCATAACACCAATATAGAAAGAGCAAGCCATGACAAATGACCCACGGACATAGCCTCAAGTGTCCACTGAGCACCGTAAAAGGCATTCATAAAACACAGGTCGGACGAGAAGCAGACCACAAAACAGCTAATGAGATTAAAACACCTAAATTAAATTAGCATATATATTACACTTCGCAATGGTATTATTCTCATATTACTGACGGGGGACGAGGGAGTGTCTGTCTAAGGCTGCCTAGCAAACCGATCGCTGCGGAGGGGGACTGGAGCCAGAAACCTCAGTAAACTGAACATACTTTATGAAGCCTGCAAGCAGTCTTCTAAAGGTTGCAGGTTCAACCCACGGCATCTCCATCTAAAAAGACCGAGCAGCTGACAATGTGAAATACCCCCTCTTTGAGATCCCAGAGAGCCATGGAGAGAGGCATGGCACAGCAGTAGAGCCTCTGCTTGGCATGCAGAAGGTCCCAGGTTCAACCTCTGGCATCTCCAGTTTAAAGGGCAGGCAGGAGGTGATGGGAAAGACATCAGCCTGAGACCCGCTGCCAGTCTGAGTAGACACTACTGACTTTGAGGGACTAAAAGGTCTGGTTCAGTCTAAGGCAGCTGCAGCAACCTGTATATTTCAGCAGCTGACATTCCAGGCCAATCACCCTTTGCAAAATTCAAGGAGTATTTTCGTATTTTTCCCATGCCTCCCCCCTTCTTCAAGAGGCAAGGAGTTCCAGAGACAGCAGTACCCAGATCTGGTGTTCTTTGGAGCAGAGAGCAGTGGAGACTTTGGGCATCCTGGCAATCTTTGCTTTATTTGCAGGTACGCAGATAGAACATGAGTGAAGGTAAAGATCCATTCCCCATAACAGATCAGAGAAAACGAGACCTTGCAGCTCAAGACCACACTCTTCACAGATGTGTTTTCAGCCCCATTTTTTTAGCACCATAACTAATAGTTATTTAACTCATTTATACTCTGCCTTTCTCCCCAGTGGGGACTTACCGTAAATTGGCTTAGAATTGGAAGGGACCTCCAGGGTCATCTAGTCCAACCCCTGCACAATGCAGGGAATTCACAAATACCTCCCCTCACACACATCCCCAGGGACCCCTGCTCCATGCCCAGAAGATGGCACAAACCTCCATGATCCCTGGCCAAACTGACCTGCAGAAAAATTGTTCCCTGACCCGAAAGTGGCCATCAGCATTTCCCTGGGTGTGTAAGAAAGGGCCACAAGGACTAAGAACTGAGACAACCCTCTGAAAAGTAGTGGGTTAGATGCTATAGTGATTCTAGCATAGCTCTTTTATTAGTGAAAACCCAACTGAAACATACACGGCTAGCCACAACTATATACACAGAAACTCCACCCAAAACATACCTCCAGCAAAAAAAACAACCCAATAGAAAAACAGGCACTCAGAACCCTCATTTGCATGGGCTTCATTCAAATAGATATTACCTAACTGGCTGGCTCAGCAAGGGCAGTCACTCTAAGTGTAGCTGCAAGGAGCATCTCAAACAGTGGGCTTCATTCAAATGGATATTACCTAACTGGCTGGCTCAGCAAGGGTAGTCACACTAAGTGTAGCTGCAAGGAGCATCTCAAACAGTGGGTTTCATTCAAATGGATATTACCAGATTGACTGGCTCAGCAAGGGCAGCCAATCTGAATGCAGCTGCAAGGAGCCTCTCCAACAAAAGGTCTTATTTTGAAGTTCCCTGTACACTACACCCTTCCACTCATGATCTCCCTCTGTTCACAGAATCAGCATTGCTGTCAGATGGCTACCTAGCCTCTGTCTGAAAACCTCCAAAGAAGGAGAGTCCACCACCTCTGAGGAAACCAGTTCCACTGAGAAACCGCTCTAACTGTCAGGAAGTTTTTCCTAATGTTTAGTCAAAAATTCTTGATTTAATTTTAACCTGTTGGTTCTGGTCTGACCTTCTGATGCAACAGAAATCCTAGAAAATAGTCTTCCAGGTACTAGTCTGCCCTTTTAACCATTACCCAACACTGACTCAGGAAATAATATTTGGGTTATAGGTCGCAGTTTTGAAAAAGAATTAGTCCTTGAGAACAGAACCTGCTCTAACAATTGCTGAGAACTTCTGATCTTCCTTGAGCAAAATGTTTTCAATCCATTGTTACAACCTGCAGATCTCAAGGACCAGAGATTCTTTGATGCTCAGCTTCAGAGGGTGCCTGTGTCGCTAATTCTGAAAGAACAGGAATTGCTTTCTGCAGCGGACAAGAATTTGACTTCTTTCTGAGCATCGAACGGCAGAAAGAAAACGGAAGCCGGAGAAACCACAACAACCATCTAGACGATTTCCTGTGGTTTTTCAGAATCCGCTGCTTAGAAAGTCTACAGTTCTCGAGCAGATCTTCTGCAAGAAGCTATTTTCAGCAAGCATTAAGGGTTTTCTTTCCTCCCGCAAAAGGCCAGGATTGAAGCAAAAAAGAGGATTTGGTAAAAAAAAAAAAAAAGGGTAAATTCAGCCCCAAAACTTTGGGCATCCAGACTTGTAGTACATCTCCACCAACCCTTTTTGTACTTTTTATGCATTTGTTTTTCTATCCTGCTCAGGAGCACAGAGGAACTAGGCCGCTGCTCTCAAAACCACTTGTCAACATCCTCAGGCTGTGGTGACTGAAGCTGATCCAAGCAGCAGTTGGGAGGCTGCAATCCGATCACCTGCTGAGCTGGACCAGCCGAACTGGCAACCTCCAAGCCTGAGTGGATGCAAGCCATTTCATCCACAAAATACCTGGCAAGCAAGTCCGTGGTTGAGGTAGCCATACGTGGTCACTGCGGTTCTGCTGTGAGACGATCCTGAGCGACTTGGAAATGTTCTGGATGGCTTTGGGCAGCTGCAAAGGCAGCAAAGAAGACTTCAGGCTTTGGCAATGTCACCCAGACAGACAGTGCCGACTTTGGGTGGTTTTGACTTCTCCACTTTTGCTGAAATGGTCATTGCCCGCAAATTGGTGGTGAGCCAAAGATCCAAACGAGCTCTACCAGGCATTTGCTTTCTCGGCCCTGTTTCTCCCAGCTCCTTCCTGTCCCTCCCGCAGAGGTTTCTGTTCTCATAAGTTCCCCCTTTCCAACACAGGATGCTGCGAATTCTTTCAAACATAGATATCCAGGCCTCAGATTCAGTGGGAGCTCACAGGAGCGCAGCTCCTGAACCCTTCTAAGAATTCCACCTCCTCCTCCTGAGAGTTCCACCTCCTTGTCCATTTAATAGTAGGTACAGCTGCATAACAATCCCTGGATGAGCTCCACCACCTATTTTTCTACAAAATGACCCCTGCAGTTTTCTAAAAGCTGGTTGTGCTCCTGAGGCAAATTCGGCTGGACAAACAATGCCTGTGTAGCCACTGTTCTTATTTGCCAGAGGCAGTCCATGTTTTCTGGATTTGCCAAAGGCGACTTAGGAGATTCCTGGAGATTTGGGGGTGGAGCCATGGAAGGGTGGGGACTGGGGAAGAGGCTCAGACAGAGACCAGTTCCCTGGAGATAGCGATGCCAGCTTCCAGGTGGGGCTTGGAGATCCCCTGGAATTACAACTCATCACCACCAGACTACAGGCATCAGCTCCCCGGGAGAAAATGGATGTTTGGGACGGTGGACTCGAGGGTCTTGTACCCCACTGAAGTTCCTGTTCTCCCTAGGTTTGTTCACCAAATCTTCAGGTGCTTCCCAACCAGGAGCAGAAAAGGGCAACTAGAATGATTCAAGGGTTGGAACACTTTCCCTAGGAAGAAAGGTTAAAACGCTTGGGGCTCTTCAGCTTGGAGAAACATCGACTGCGGGGTGACATGAGATAAGTTTACAAGATTATGCATGGGATGGAGAAGGTAGAGAAAGAAGTCCTTTTCTCCCTTTCGCACAATACAAGAACACGTGGGCATTCGATGAAATTGCTGAGCAGTCGGGTTAGAATGGATAAAAGGAAGTCTTTCTTCACCCAAAGGGTGATTAACACGTGGAATTCACTGCCACAGGAGGTGGTGGCGGCTGCAAGCATAGACAGCTTCAAGAGGGGATTGGGTAAACATACGGAGCAGAGGTCCATCAGTGGCTATTAGCCACAGCGTATTGTTGAAACTCTCTGGGGCAGTGCTACTCTGTATTCTTGGGGGTTGGGGAGGGGGGCCCCACAGTGGGAGGGCTTCTAGTGTCCTGGCCCCACTGATGGACCTCCTGGTGGTACGTGGAGGGGGGGGGGGTTAGCCACTGTGTGATATAGAGTGTTGGACTAGATGGGCCATTGGCCTGATCCAACATGGCTTCTCTTATGTTCATATGGAGCTGGCACCCTTATGCCACAGCTGCCAGTGACCAGGGGGACCCAAGCTGGACAAACCTCACTGTCCCCAGCCTCTACCCTCCAAATCTCCAGTTGTTTCCCAACATGGAGTAGGCAAGTCTCCAGTTCACTGCCTGGAACAAGAACAGCGATAACAACAGTACAGGGTTACTGCAGAAACGTCTGAGTCTGCATGCCTTCCTAAGTATTACCCTTTACATCGAGCCATAAGAAACAGAACCAATGTTTAGTGGTTGCTTTCTGAGAAGCAAAACGCCTCCAAGAGCAAGCCGCTGTGATTTTCCTGCCGAGTCCTGTCCTGTGATAAAGACTGCTTGCTGACCATCTCTCCCCCCCACCCCCGCTGCCTCCTCTGTAGGCACTGCAGAAGTGGAAGGTGTAATGTGCTGAGTGGGCAAAACGTGTGTACTCTTCCAAGAACCCACTCTTGCATGCTCTTGCCTTGGAAAGAATTGCTGGGGCCGAGCCAGAAGGGAACGGCTTTGCGTTGGCTCCCTCTTAATCTCTTCTGCATCACGGCCACTATATCTCCTCTGCCACCCAATGACACAATCTACTGGGGCTGAGGCTGCTCAGTGGCGTGCCCCCCCTCCTGCCGGAGAGGGGGTTCATTTATCACTTATTCTTGGCTTCCATCGAGCAGCTTGGGGCGGGTGAAGAAACACTGCATACCTTGCTCCCTGCAGCATGTGTGTATCAGGCGGACGCATCACATCGCTGAAGAAGTGCATTTGTCTCATTCCGGTGCAAGCACACCTTTCTTCAGCAGCAAGGGACTCAAGGTAGGTTGTCGGCCTACCTCCAAGAGATGCCAGCCTCCAGGTGGGACCTGGAGATCCCCTGGAATTACAGCTCATCTCCAGATGACAGAGACCAGCTCCCTTGGAGAAAATGGAAGCTTTGGAGGGTGAACTCTGTGGCACTGTACCCCACTGATTGAAGAACATAAGAACATAAAGGAAGCCATGTTGGATCAGACCAATGGCCCATCCAGTCCAACACTCTGTGTCACACAGTGGCCAAAAAAATTATATATATATATATATATATATATATATATATATATATATATATATATATATATATATATATATATATACACACACACACACACACACATATACATACACACTGTGGCTAATAGCTCCTGATGAACCTCTGCTCCATATTTTTATCTAACCCCCTCTTGAAGCTGGCTATGCTTGTAGCCGCCGCCACCTCCTGTGGCAGTGAATTCCACATGTTAATCACCCTTTGGGTGAAGAAGTGCTTCCTTTTATCTGTTCTAACCCGACTGCTCAGCAATTTCATCGAATGCCCACGAGTTCTTGTATTGTGAGAAAGGGAGAAAAGTATTTCTTTCTCTGCTTTCTCCATCCCATGCATTATCTTGTAAACCTCTCTCATGTCACTCTGCAGTCGACGTTTCTCCAAGCTAAAGAGTCCCAAGCGTTTCAACCTTTCTTCATAGGGAAAGTGTTCCAACCCTTGAATCATTCTAGTTGCCCTTTTCTGCACTTTTTCCAATGCCATAATATCCCTTTTGAGGTGCGGTGACCAGAATTGTACACAGTATTCCAAATGAGTCCGCAGCATCATTTGACATTCATGTCCCAAAATCTCCAGGAGATCCCCAACTGGGATCTGGCAATCCTACCCCCCCCCCCCCTTGGTGGACAGGGCAGACCTGGAAACCCTGCTTCTTCCTCCCAAATCTATTAGCTGAATTAATCCTATTTAGCATTTGCGGGTACAAAATTTATAACTGCATTGACGAGGGTGTTTGTGGAGCCTTCAAAAGACTTTATGCACACTGCCTGGACCATGAAGATGCAAAGGAGTTGGCTGTGTTAGTCTGTTGCTGCAAAATAGTAAAGAGTCCAGTAGCATCTTTAAGACTAACACATTTTGTTGCAGCATCAGCTATCAAGAAACACCGCTCTCTTCATCAATTGCATCTGATGAAAAGAGCTGTGTTTGTCAAAAGCTGATGCTACAACAAAATGTGTTAGTCTTAAAGATGCTACTGGACCCTTTACTTTTTGAGAATGAAGAGGAATTCAGAGGGTGGCCGTGCTGGTCTGCAATAGAAGAGCTGGATTCGAGTCCCGTAGCAACTTTTTAGAGACCAATGAGATTTTCAGGGTAGGAGCTTTTGAGAGTCAAAGCTCCTTTCCTCAGATACCTGCTCCGAATCTTGTTGGCTTCTAAAGCCCTACTGGGCTTGAATCCACCTGTTGCAATAACTTCTGCAATGCCCTTTGACCTCTGAAAGTGCCTTGCAGGCCGTGATTGTTATTTTTGATGGCCCAGGTGAGATTTGACCGGGGGGGGGGGGGGGCAGTGGGGGGGCACTGGTTCACAGCTGAGTCTCTTTCATGCTGTCCCAATCCAGCTCTCCTGAGTGCTACTACTAAATTTGACAGCCTCCCCATTACCTTTTATCATTCCTCTTCCTAAAGAACAGCAGCAGGCTCTCGTTTTCTGTCTCAGCCACAGGGACTGGTCTTGAGCTGCAGAGAGCTTCCTGGCTGAGTGGGAATTGGACCCCCCCCCCATTTCCCACATCCTCCTTGTGGGGAGGGGTTGGGGCTGAGGGGTGGAGCATCTTTTTGGCATGCAGAAGGTCCCAGGTTCAATCTCCGGCATCTCCGGTGAAAAGCTCTGGCAGGAGGTGATGTGAAAGACCTCTCTCTGCATGAGACCATGGAGAGCTGCTGCCAGTCAGAGTAGACAAGATGGAATTTGATGGATCATGGGTTTGAGTCATTATAAGGCATTATAAGGAGAGCCAGTTTGGTACAGTGGTTAAGTGTGCAGACTCTTATCTGGGAGAACCGGGTTTGATTCCCCACTCCTCCACTTGCACCTGCTGGAATGGCCTTGTGTCAGCCATAGCTCTGGCAGAGGTTGTCCTTGAAAGGGCAGCTGCTGTGAGAGCCCTCTCCAGCCCCACCCACCTCACAGGGTGTCTGTTGTGGGGGAGGAAGGGAAAGGAGATTGTGAGCCGCTCTGAGACTCTTTGGAGTGGAGGGTGGGATATAAATCCAATATCTTCTTCAACTTCTTCTTCATGTGTTTATTATACTACACAGTCACTTTACATACTCTTTAGAAGTCTTGCTCTCTTCTTTCCTGGCTTGATACAGCAGGTAGATCATTGATACAGCAGGGTGAACAGAATAATTTGCACATGAACATGTGAAGCTTTGGTCTACTGAATCAGGCCTTTTGGTTCATCAAAGTCAGTATTGTCTATTCAGACTTGCAGCAACTTTCCAGGGTCTCAGGCTGGCAGGCCTCAGATTCAGTGGGAGCTCACAGGAGCACAGCTCCTGCAGCTTTCTGAGAGTTCCTCCTCCTTGTCCATTGAATAGTATGTGCAGCTGCATAACAATCCCTGGATGAGCTCCACCACCTATTTTTCTACAAAACGATCCCTGCAGGCTGAAGTCTTCCACTTCACCGATTGCCTGATCCTTTCAACTGGAGATGCCGGGGATTGAACCTGGGACCTTCTGCATGCCAAGCAAAGGCTCTACCACTGGGCCACAGCGTCTCCCCATTGAGCTGGTTCGTCCATTTATGTCCACCCATTCATTTCTGAGCTGAATTTAAAGGGCTACTGATGGCATCTGGGAATGGGGGTACCTAGAGGATCACTTGCTCCCATGGCAGCCTGAAATTGTTCTGATTTATTTATCCTCACCTTCTTACACAAGGTGAGTAGTTAAGAAAGGGGCTTCTGTATTTTGGCACCCATACGACTGATCCCCCTCCCACCCCGACCCTTTGGAATCCAAAGTGAAAACATTCCCCTAAATCCACAGATTGAGCTGAGTTGTGCATTTTGCTATGTGCCTCTCTGAGCGATTTCCTTTCCCACCCCCCTTCTCCTGATCCGAGCTTATTTTTTATTCTGCCAGGTTTGATAATGTTTGTAACTGACAGATGTGCAGAGAGATGATGGATTGTCGAATTTACTGGTTGTTCGGCTTCCACTATTTTTTTTTTCTTTTTTCGTAACCTGTCTTGGAAGCTATGTCTGAGAAGAAGTCTGGAAACTCTTTCCGAGAAATACCAGCCCACCGCACAAAAACCCATTTCCCCTGCAGCCTCCTGCTGTCTAACAACACTCAATGTGGATGGGTGTGTGTGTTTACACATACTTGTGTGTTTAAAGGGCTGAATCCACATTGCCATACTACTGGGGGCGGGGCGGGGGAGGGGAGAACTGTGAACAATCACCAAAAGGTATACAGAGGCTGTCCTGAACTAGATGAGCCGGGCTAGCCTGATCTTCTCAATTCTCATAAACGAAGCAGGGTTGATCTTGGTAAGGGGTCATTTTGTAGAAAAAAGAGGTACTAGAGCTCATTAGCACAACTCATAGAATCATAGAGTTGGAAGGGACCTCTAGGATCATCTAGTCCAACCCCCTGCACAATGCAGGAAACTCACAAATGCCTCCCCCTAAGTTCACAGAATCAGCATGGCTGTCAGATGGCCATCTAGCCTCCGTTTAAAAACCTCCAAAGGAGAGCCCATCACCTCTTGAGGAAGCCTGTTCCACTGAGAAACCACTCTAAAGGTCAGGAAGTTCTTCCTAATGTTGAGTCGGAAACTCCTTTGATTTAATTTCAACCCATTGGTTCTGGTCACAGAAAACAATTCCACACCATCCTCTAGATGACAGCCCTTCAAGTATTTGAAGATGGTGATCCTATCACCTCTCAGCCGCCTCCTCTCCAGGCTAAACATCCCCAGCTCCTTCAACCGTTCTTCATATGACTTGGTCTCCAGACCTCTCACCATCTTCGTCACCCTCCTCTGGACCCGTTCCAGCTTGTTTATATCCTTCTTAAAATGTGGTGCCCAAAACCGAACACAATACTCCAGGTGAGGTCTTACCAGAGCAAAGTAAAGTGATACCATCACTTCACGTGATCTATACATTGCATTTGCCTTTTTAGCCACCACATCAACTCATTTACATATGCCACAGACATACCCCTGGTACCACCAGAAGGTGTACTAAATGATAACAGCTCAGGCATCTACCTTAAAATGCTTCTTGAATTGTAATTGTCATAATAAAACCTTACTCCCATCATACTTTTTACTTTCTCCTATGCAGCCACAGTGGCATGATGAAGATTTCCATCTGTCTGGCCAGTATTTGGATGGAGACCACCAAGGAAGTCCAGGGTTGCTATGCAGAAGCAGGTAACTGCAAACCTTCTCTGAGCATCTCTTGCCTCGAAAACCCTACAGGGGTTGCCAGAGGTATGGGACAACAAATCTTTGACTAAAGAGGAATCTCAGGCATTGGGGCAGCTGGAAATGGAGGCGGATTGCATACCCTTCCTTGCTGGCTGTCTGGATATACACCACCATACAGAGTTGGCTAGCTAGAAATATGGAAAGAATTTATGGTTTTAAGTCAAGAGCTTAAGGAGCATGCAGCTTTATTTAAACACCCCCCCTTCCCCCCAAAAAATTGATGTTTGTATTTGTCCAGCACAGGGAGTATCTCTTATCTTTATGATACATTAGGATCTAGCCACCCAATGACTAATGCAGAAATCCTGGCTCCTCTGGACTCACGACTAGAAAACTGCAGAACAAAGTTTGAGACCAGTCAGGCCTCTTTAAGACGAACACAGTTTTATTCAAGGTATGAGTTTTGGTGTGCCCCCACCCTTCCTCAGATCTGGAAGCTCATCCCTTGAATAAAATTTTGTTGGTCTTAAAGGTGCCTCTGGCCCCTAACCTTTGTTCTGCCACTTCAGACCAACACGGCTGCTTGCCCGGATCTTGCTAGACAACTGGTTTATTTACCAGGTGCTACGAAATAACGCCAAACACTTTACGCTTTAACCTGGCCTCCAAAAAACAAACAAACATTATGGAACTTTAAAAAGCCACTGAATCTGAATGCCACAGTGGAAGGGCAAATCTATATGAAATTGAAGAAGGATTGCCAGTCTCCAGGTGGGGGCTGGAGATCCCCGGGAAATTACAGCTCACCTCCGGGCTACAGAGATCAATTCCCCTGGAGAAAATGGCTGCTTTAGAGGGTGGACTCTCGGGCACTGTACCCCACTGAGGTCTCTCCACTCTCCAAGCCCCGCCCTTCTAGGGTTGCCAAGTCCAATTCAAGAAATATCTGGGGACTTTGGGGGTGGAGCCAGGAGACTTTGGGGGTGGAGCCAGGATGCATTGGGGGCGGAGCCAGGAGCAAGGGTGTGACAAGTGTAATTGAACTCCAAGGGAGTTCTGGCCATCACATTTAAAGGGACAGCACACCTTTTAGAATGCCTTCCTTCCATAGAAAATAATGAAGGATAGGGGCACCTTCTTTTGGGGCTCATAGAATTGGACCCCCTGGTCCAATCCTTTTGAAACTTGGGAGGTATTTTGGGGAGAGGCACTAGATGCTATACGGAAAATTTGGCAACTCTACCTCAAAAAACAGCCCCCCCCCCAGAGTTCCTGACACCCGCGGATCAATTCCCCATCATTCCCTATGGGAATCGTTCCTGGAGGTGCATAATGGCTGTGGGGGTGGAGCTTCCCCCGCCAGCCAGCTGGCTGGGGGAGGGGGGGAAGCCTGTAAAACCAGGGGATCCCCCGCTGGGACCTGGGGATTGGGAAGCCTACGCCCTTCCCAGCCTCCGGCCCCAAATCTCAAGGAGTTTCCTAACACTGAGTTGCAACATATGAATTATTAAAGTAAAGGTTAAAAGGCAGTCCCCTGTGCAAGCACCAGTCGTTTCCAACTCTGGGGGGACGTCGCATCATGATGTTTTTACAGGGTGACTTGCCATTGCCTTCTCCAGTCATCTGCAAGCTGGGGACTCCTTTTACTGACCTTTTGAAGGATGGAAGGCTAAGTCAACTTCAAGCCAGCTACATGAATCCAGCTCCCGCCAAGATCAAACTCAGGTCATGAGCAGAGCCTGGACTGCAGTACTACAGCTTACCACTCTGCGCCATGGGACTCCTCTTATAAAAGATTACACCAGTTTAATTTCATTTGCAGAGTTTCAGGAAATACGAAAAAAGATGCAGGAATGGCTTTTTTTTTTTTTTAAATCTCAACAGACTTCTACATTTAGTGCCTGGTTTCCTACAATGCAGTTCAAAGGCACTTCAAACACTACAGCCAAACTGAAATTCTGTTTTAACCCAGGAGGCCTGTTTTCGCTTGGGTGGGGCTTCCTGCTGCCAGATTGTTTTTGAAATTCCTGCTCACTCTTTGGAGCACTCCTGCAGGGCAGAACTGCCCCGCCTCAGTCCAAAGCAAGGTCTGGCCAGTTCTGGGTGTTTGGAAAGAGAAAAGTTGGACGGCAGAAACAGCAGTTGGTGTTGATAACAATCAAAAGAGAAGAGGACGCAGGAATGCTGCAAGTCACCTAAACAAAAGGTCTGACTTTCTCGATGCTCAGATGTTTATGTGGCTGACCAATCTCATTGGGCGTTGGGCAAACAGGCACAGACACATCTGTGGTTGCCAACCTCCAGGTGAGACAAAACATGAGGCTGTGAAAAAATATACTTTGCAAACAATAATTACTACTATATCACAGCTTAATGTAAGAATACCACACTCTCCATAAACATTATGTCAGTGTTCGACCACACTCTGCAGTATTGAGTATTTATGTTCATGGCATTTAAAGGGAAAGCACCCCAATCAACTTTTGAACAATTACTTCTAAGAAAAACAGGCAAAGTTTGCCAGGTTGAAACAGCAAATACTTCTGTGAGCAACATGCAACACAGAGAGTGTGTAATTCTTCTGTTAAGCTGTGATATACTAGTTGCAATCAGGGCTTTTTTTGTAGCAGGGACTTCTTTGCATATTAAGCCACAGACCGCTGATGTAGCCAATCCTCCAAGAGTTTACAGGGCTCTTCGTACAGGGCCTACTGCAAGCTCCAGGAGGATTGGCTACATCAGGGGGTGTGGCCTAATATGCAAAGGAGTTCCTGCTTAAAAAAAAGCCCTGACATTCATTCATGGGGTCGCCATAAGTCAGAAGTGATTGACGGCACTTAACACATACACACAGCTTAAGTGTAAGGATGTCTTGCCGGTGACTAAGAGCAAGATAATTCATACTACAGTGTTCCCCATCCTTATGCACAGGCAGGGGTGGAATTCTAGGAGAAGCTCCTTTGCATATTAGGCCACACACCCCTGTAGCCAATCCTCCTGGAGCTTATAGTAGACCCTGTACTAAGAGCCCTGTAAGCTCTTGGAGGACTGGCTGCATCAGGAGGGTGTGGCCTAATATGCAAAGGAGTTCCTGCTACAAAAAAGCCCTGGTTGTAATTATTGTTTGCAAAGTATATTTTTTTCACAGCCTCCTCACATTGTGCTCAGCCTTGGCTGTGTTTCCCTTGTTTAGTTGCCAAACCTCCAGGTGGGGCCTGGAGATCTCCCAGAATTATATCTGATCTCCAGACAACTGAGATAATTCCCCTGGAGAAAAGGGCCAATTTGGAAGGTGGACTCTATGACATTACACCCAGGGCTTTTTTCATAGAAAAAGCCCAGCAGGAACTTATTTGCCTATTAGGCCACACCCTCTGACACCAAGCCAGCCAGAACGGCATTCCTGTGCGCTCCTGCTATTTAAAAAGCCCTGAATTCACCCCACGGAAGTCCCTCCCCTTCCTAACCCCCCCCCCTCTGGCTCCCCCTGCAGTCTCCAGGCATTTCTTCACCCAGAGCTGGCAACACTAAATATAAGCATTCTGGAGGCCTGATTGTTGCACTTGCACTTGCTGGAATGGCCTTGGGTCAGCTATAGCTCTCACAAACTTGTCCTTGAAAGGGCGGCTTCCAGGGGAGCTCTCTCAGCCCCACCTACCTGACAGAGTGTTTGTTGTGGGTGGGGGGGAGGATAAAGGAGATTGTATAGGGTGGGGTATAAATCCAATATCTTCTTCTTTTTGCTTCCTCTTCCTTCTCTGACCTCATCCTCTGGTCCCTTCCCTCTACCAACCCCAAGCCCTCTCTCTCCCGCCACAGTCTCCTGCAGTTCCGCAAGGCCTTCTTTCCTCAGCCCTTCAGCCTTCTCCAACTCTTATTAAGATGTGAGCAGTTCTGCCAACGGCAAAGATTGTTCTGATCGAAGCAGTTCAGCCCACATTTAACGGAAGTTCCTTCTGACTCCTCCACCTCTCTGTGACACAAAGGCAGTTCAGCCAATCCCTGCAAAAGGCTTTTTCTGAGCTAAGCAGTTCAGCCCGCGTTTAACCAAAGTCCCTGCTGATTGCCCCACTTCTCTGTGACATGGCAGCAGTTCAGCCAATCCCTGCAAAAGGCTGTCCTTCCACTTTACATATCCCTGCCTGCACTGCACAGGTACTGAATTCCTCTGGGTTGGAGCGACAAGGCTATGCGAAAAGGCTCCGTATCCCCCCACCCACCCATTCCCCCCACAGGGATTTTTATTTCTCTACAAGCTGCTCTCCTTGTCAAACATCTCTCTGCACTGGTGCTTTGCACACCGAGAAGAGCCAGAGTTGTCAGTTGGCTCCCCCCACCCAAGAGTCAGCTAAACTGTTACTTCAAGTGTGAAATTGTTTATGAAGAGTGAGCGCCATGAGAGAGACAGTGAGATGTTTCCTGATCCACAGAAGCCTTTTTTGCACTGCTGCCTCCTTGGAAACGGGTAAGGGATGCAAGGAATTTATGGAAGCACCTGGCTCCGGGATGCTTTCGAAAGAGCTGATCCTCCTGAAACTCACCAGCTAGGGGTGCCAGTCCCCAGGTGGGGTCAGGAGATCTCCCAGTCTGGAGGCCCTCCCCCTGCTTCAGGGTTGACAAAAAGCAGAGGGAGGGAGGGAGATGTCTGCTGGGCACTCCATTATACCCTATGAAGACCAGTTATCTTAGGGTATAATGGAGAATCGATCCATTGGTAACTGGAGCTCGAGGGGGGGCTGTTTTTGGGGTGGAAGCACCACATTTTCAGCATAGCATCCGGTGCCTCTCCTCAAAACAGCTTTTGTACATAGGCTGTTTCACATGCTGGTCAGCCAATGAGGAAAGCAGAGGCTTTGTTCCGTGGCTTGATCGAGCAAGCCTGGCCAAGCAAACTGTGATGCAGAAGGAAGCAAGAGAGGCAGAAGGAAACAGACAACGGTGAGTTGCTCGTGGCCCAGATACGAGCTGTCTGGGGGCCTGATGCGGCCCATGGGCCACATGTTTGACACTCTTGCTCTAACAGAACAGCTCTGAGAGAACTGTGGCTGATCCAAGGATGCCAGCTGGCAGCATCTGGAGGAGAAGTGGGGAATCAAACCCCATTCTCCACACCAGAGCCCTCCACTCTTACACAAAACTGGCTTAAGAGATGGAGGCAGCTCCCAATAGTTTCTTCTTCTTCTTCTTCTTCTTCTTCTTCTTCTTCTTCTTCTTCTTCTTCTTCTTCTTCTTCTTCTTCTTCTTCTTCTTCTTCTTCTTCTTCTTCCTCTTCCTCCTCCTCCTTCCTGGGATGTTCAGTTGTCTCCCACAACACAACTTGTGCTCCTCAGCTACTGCCTGAGCAGTGGGAGGAAAAAACAAAGGGGGGATTGAGAGGCACAAGAAGGGGGAAGAGCTTGGCCCTCCTAATTCCCGTCTATCTGCCAGCCTGCTCTGGGCATCTTTAATGCTCTGCATCCATGTAGAGTTGCGTAATGAAAACAAATTGCTGGGGCACCGGCTGAGGTTTCGACTTGCTGAACTCTTAATTATGCTTGAGCAACACAGATCTGCCCCTGAGCGGGGAGGAGAACATGAAAGGAGAAAGGCAAATATTGTCTTTCGCTTGGCGGACACGAGAGCCCGAGCACCCTTGAACTCCCTCTTGGCATTCCTCTCTCAGGCTCACTCAGTAGGGAAGACAGCACACAGTCTTCTGCGGAGGAAACAATGTTTATCTACGGCGCATCCATCCGAGAAAAACAGCAAATGCCTTCATAACTTCCAAAACATTTTTCATTCATTCTTTCTCTCTCTCTCTCTGGTATTTTTTTGTATTTATATGTGCATGTGTGTGTATACACCTGGCAGTCATGGCGACCACTGGTGACCAACCTCTACTGGGGGCCTGGAAGATGTTCAGGGCGTGGCTGGTATTCCTTGGAGTGTTGACTCTACGGCAGGGGTGGCCAAACCACCCCTGCCATAGAGCCCCATAGAATAAATGTCAGATGTTTGAGAGCCGCAATTCACAAACAATGTCTTGTTATACACGTGTCTTTATTTAAACTCTTAATACTTTCTTTGCACAGAAAGCTAAAATACATATGTATGCACTTTACAACATGACCATGCTAGAACAAGGCTTTTAAAAAAAAGCAGCTGGGAATAACAGCCCCTATACAATCAGCATAGGGAAAGGTTAGGGAATTATTTTTTGGCACCAGTGGGAGAAGGAAACGCACGTGTACCATATAAATCACTGGCCATTGTTTGCATCATTATGCATCTCTCTTTGCCTTGGCACCAAGGTTAGTAAATACAGCTCCTACAAGAGCTATGAAACTAAGGGAGAACTCTGCACGGCCCTCTTTAATTCTATCCCTCCTTCCAATGGCTCCCTCGGCTCTTATGCTCTCTTTTCCGGGCTCTAGGTCTCTGGGTGACCTCTGTGGTGGAGGAGAAGAGCTTGCAAGCCTCCTTGCAATTCCCCCCTCCTTCCTTGCTTCACACACAGTGGAGACAGTCACCTACCAGTGGGTCAGCACTCAGAGGCTGACTGAGGTCCCGATGCTAAGCACGTTTACTTGAGAGTAAGCCTGCATTAAGTTCCTCCTTGACCTCTGGACTTCCTTGGTGACCTCCCAGCCAAGTATGAACTGGGGTTGACCCTGCTTAGCTTCTGAGATCTGATGAGATTCGGCTAGCCTGGGCCATCCAGAATAGAGTCAGAGGTGGTTTGCCGTTGCCTGCCTCTGCATGGCGATCCTTGGCGTTCTCCCATTCCAAGTTGCTAACCAGGGCCGAGCTTGCTTAGCTTCCAATATCTGACAAGATTGGGCTAGCCTGGGACACCCGGGTTAAGGCAGAGACGATCAGAGGTGGTTTGCCATTGCCTGCCTCTGCGTGGCAACCCTGGACTTCCTCAGAAGTGCCTACCCAGGTATGAGCCAGGGCCAACCCTGCTTAGTTTCTGAGATCTGACAAGACTGCACTAACCTGGGCTATCGAGTTCAGGACACTGTGAGTGATTTAAATCATTTGGGATCTTCCTGAACTGTGGTGCGCTGAGGGGCACAGTCTGCCTTCTAACTAACTGTGTGCCTCCTGACAACCGTACCCAACGTGACCTTCTTTAAATGTATAATTTGCAGGTCTCTGAATGCTGCTCGCTGGAGCCAACTGCAAAAGCACTGGTGGTTTTGCTGGCAGATGATTGCAACCTTGCCGGTTCATATGAACCCAGAGGCGATGCTGGTGCACAGAATTGGCACCCGTATTTCCAAGCCTAATTAAACAAGACTTGTGCCTTTTGCCAAGAATGTTTGCGACGCACCACCTTGGCTGCACTCTGAGGCACTGTCTGTTCTGACCACGCCCAGCGAGAGGCAGACAGCTGTCAGGTGTGTAAGCAGCCAACAGACTAAATTGCGGATAATTTCCATGATGGTTCCCATCTTAAAACATCGGTGGCGTATCTGCAGGGCTGGCTCTGCCACTGGGCAAACTAGGCCTTCTGGGGACACCGAATTGGGAGCCCCCCATGTGACTCGGTGACATTATCCATGCTGGGGGGGGGGTGCCTAGGGGGCCAGACAGTCTATATCTGCACAACTGGGGAAAACTGAGCTTTCTGAGAGCCAGTTTGGTGTAGTGGTTAAGTGTGCGGACTCTTATCTGTGAGAACCGGGTTTGATTCCCCACTCCTCCTCCACATGCAGCTGCTGGTGTGACCTTGGGTCAGCCATATCTCTCATAGGAGTTGTCCTTGAAAGGGCAGCTGCTGTAAGAGCTCTCTCAGCCCCACCTACCTCACAGGGTGTCAGCTGTGGGGGGAGGGTAAGGAGATTGTGACTGCGCTGAGACTGTGAGATTCAGGGTATAGGGCGGGATATAAATCCAATATCATCATCATCTTCTTCCCTACACCTCTGTCCCAACTGGAACATCCCATTCTTTCAAGATTCTTTCATTGTATTAGTCTGTTTGTAGCGGTAGAAAAGAGCAAGAGTCCATTAACACATTAAAGACGAAAGACAACATTTGTGGCAGGGTAGAAGTGAGTAGCGAATCATGAAAGCCCATCTCCTGCTACAAATTTTGTTCGTCTTTAAGGTGCTGCTGAACACTTGCTCTTTTCTACCACGCTATTTCCAGAAGGGTATGCCTTCCTTTGTATCATATTCCTAGACGTAAGCTGAAACGTGCACTAAATCTAACATACACCTGAATCTACGAGTCGTGCCAACTCTTAGTTGCATGCTCAATTCTGCATTTCTGCAAAGTGTTTCTAGAGTCACCAGTTCTGGCTTGAGAAATTCCTGAAGATTTGGAGGATGAAACCTGGGAAAGGAAGAAAGTAGAGAGTGATTTCACTTAGAATCTACGGTATACCGTAGAGTCTGTGCTCTGAAGTAGCCATTTTCTGCAGTACAGAGATAAGTTGCAATTCTAGGACAAGACCAGTCTCCATCTGGAAACTAGAAGAAGAAGAAGAAGATATTGGATTTCTATCCCGCCCTCCACTCCGAAGAGTCTCAGAGCGGCTCACAATCTCCTTTACCTTCCTCCCCCACAACAGACACCCTGTGAGGTAGATGAAGATATTGGATTTATATCCCGTCCTCCACTCCGAAGAGTCTCAGAGCGGCCCATAATCTCCTTTACCCTCCTCCCCCACCTCCCTGTGAGGTGGGTGGGGCTGGAGAGGGCTCTCACAGCAGCTGCCCTTTCAAGGACAACCTCTGCCAGAGCTATGGCTGACCCAAGGCCATCTCAGCAGGTGCAAGTGGAGGAGTAGGGAATCAAACCCGGTTCTCCCAGATAAAGAGTCCGCACACTTAACTACGACACCAAACTGGCTCTCCAGCTTGGTTTCCTTTCTTACTTGGGAGGCAGTGGGTAGAGATCCTACCAGGAGATCTGTTTGGATAAAGCAGAGCATGGTTTTCAAGGCTCCAGAGCCAAAGCCTTGGCTATGAGTTTTGCTCTGATCCATCTAGAGAACTCTGCTGCTCTTATCTTGTTATCAAAGCATCATATCTTGTCCTGTCATAATTGCCAAGAGCCCCGCTGAGGGAAGTTGAAAGGAGGAGCAAATACTTTATCAGCAGTTGAGACAAAACGGGCCAGAATGTGAAGGTGGCGGATCTGATCAAGGGGAAAAGCAAAACAGCCTCTCTGGAGACGGCGGGGTCTGATCGGCACTGTGAATCTGCATCGATGCAGGGCACCACGTTATTTCCCATCTTGTGATAGCTATTTATAGATTGGAGCAAAGGGGGGGGGGGGAACAAGCTTATTGCATAACTGAGTTTTAGCACTAGGATGAGATCTTTTCCATTTTCCCCTTTTAGGGAACTCTGTCGACAAGACATCCTGAACTGCCTCAGAGGATAGACACGTTGGTCTGCGGTAGAACAGATATGAATTCAAGCTCACTTGCACCTAAAGCGATCTGATGAAAGGAACTTTTGACTCATTCCTCCCCCCACCCCTGTTGGTCTCTAAGGCGCTATTGGACTTGAATCTAGATCCTGAACTGATTCTAAACATTGCCTTTTTGGGGTCACGCCAGCGATCTGGAATTCCAAAAAAGCACAGATTATGTCAGGATTCAAAGGAGCTACTTTCACACCACGAACACACAAACACACACACGAGACTGCCTGATAGTGAATCAGAGCCTTGGTCCATCAAGGTCAATATTGTCTACTCAGACTGGCAGCAGCTCTCCAGGATCTCAGGCAGAGGTCTTTCCCATCACCCACTGCCTGGTCCTTTTCACTGGAGATGCCGGGGATTGAACCTGGGACCTTCTGCACGCCAAGCAGAGACTCCTCCACTGAGCCACACTCTCTCCCCATCAAGTGCAGTATTGTAGACCAGCAGCAGCTCTCCAGGATCTCAGGCAGAGGTCTTTCCCATCACCCACTGCCTGGTCCTTTTCACTGGAGATGCCGGGGATTGAACCTGGGACCTTCTGCATGCCAAGCAGAGGCTCTGCCACTGAGCCACACTCTCTCCCCCATCAAGTGCAGTATTGTAGACCAGCAGTGGCTCTCCAGGGTCTCAGGCTGAGGTCTTTCCCATCACCCACTGCCTGGTCCTTTTCACTGGAGATGCCGGGGATTGAACCTGGGACCTTCTGCATGCCAAGCAGAGGCTCTGCCACTGAGCCACACTCTCTCTCCCATCGAGTGCACTATTATAGACCAGCAGTGGCTCTCCAGGGTCTCAGGCTGAGGTCTTTCCCATCACTTCCTGCCTGGTCCTTCTAACTGGAGATGCCGGGGATCGAACCTGGGACCTTCTGCATGCCAAGCAGAGGCTCTGCCACTGAGCCACACTCTCTCCCCCATCAAGTGCAGTATTGTAGACCAGCAGTGGCTCTCCAGGGTCTCAGGCTGAGGTCTTTCCCATCACCCACTGCCTGGTCCTTTTCACTGGAGATGCCGGGGATTGAACCTGGGACCTTCTGCATGCCAAGCAGAGACTCCTCCACTGAGCCACACTCTCTCCCCATCAAGTGCAGAATTGTAGACCAGCAGTGGCTCTCCAGGGTCTCAGGCTGAGGTCTTTCCCATCACCTCCTGCCTGGTCTTTTCAACTGGAGATGCTGAGGATTGAACCGGGGACCTTCTGCATGCCAAACAAATGCTTTAACTCCGAGCCACAGCCCCACCATCCTCATTACTGGCCATACATCCCCTTTAGCAAGCCCTGCAACCTCTGCCTTACTTCTCAAACCCCAGCCCCAAGTGGGGGCTAGTCCCCATGGAAAAGCACATAGCTTAAATGTGGAAGATCCCAACTTCTATCCCCAGCATCTCCATTGAAAGAATTTCAAGTAGCAGATGTCATCACCTAAGGATATCTTTTATTGCATTGTTAAATCTTTTAGGAAACTTTAGGGAACTTGACACTCACAGCCAACCTTTTGGCTGGCAAATTACTTGTGGGACTCTTGCAAGGGAAACCCACCAAATCTGTTCTTTCAGAAGGGCAGTAAAAAAACTTTTAAGTTTTCCCAACCTGAGGAGAATTTGCTGTTGATTTTATGCACTGTATTGTTTTCATCACAATTTTATTAATAACATTCTGGTGTTTATGGCTTTAATTTTTTTTTTCAGAAGCTGCTTTGGGAACAGTAGAGTTCAGAAGCACTGGATAAATGGAGATAATAAGTACATGAATACAAAAACATATGCATGCTAATTGCAGCACCCCATGGAGCAAAGGATGAGAACTACCACCTCAGATAGTCTCTCCACCTCTCCCCACACTCCCCATGTCTCAGCTCATACCAGGAAAGGAAAGGTCCCCTGTGCAAGCACCAGTCGTTTCTGACTCTGGGGTAATGTTGCTTTCACAACGTTTTCACGGCAGACTTTTTACGGGGTGGTTTGCCATTGCCTTCTCCAGTCATCTCCACTTTCCCTCCAGCAAGCTGGGGACTTCTTTTACCGACCTCGGAAGGATGGAAGGAAAGGAAAGTTCCCCTGTGCAAGCACCAGTCGTTTCCGACTCTGGGGTGACATTGCTTTCATAACGTTTTCATGGCAGACTTTTTACGGGGTGGTTTTGTCATTGCCTTCCCCAGTCATCTACACTTCCCCCCCAGCAAGCTGGGGACTCATTTTACCGACCTCGGAAGGATGGAAGGCTGAGTCAACCTGGAACCAGCTACCTGAAAACCCAGCTTCCGCCAGGGATTGAACTCAGGTTGTGAGCAGAGCTTAGAACTGCAGTACTGCAGCTTTAACACTCTGTGCCACGGGGCCCTGATAATTCTGGATGAATTGGTGGATCGTTTAAAGAACAGGGAGCCACACAGGCTTGCCAGCTCTGGTTTGGGAAATACTTGGGATTTTGGGGGTTGAGTCTGAGGAGGATGGACTTGGGGAGGGAAGAGACATAAGTGGGGTGTCAGCCAAAGAGTCCACCTTTTTTTGTACAAAAAGCCCAGCAAGAACTCATTTGCATATTAGGCTACACCCCCTGACATCACTATTGTCTCCTAGCTCCACCCCCAAGGTCCCCAGATATTTCTTGAATTGGAGTTGGCAACCCTAATCTCTACCAACATGGCGGCTGCCAAGACTGGGTTGGGAAATCCTTGGAGATGTGAGGGGGTGGAGCCTGGAGAGAGCAAAGTCTGGGGAGTGGAGGCAGATCAGCAGTAATGGGATGCCACAGAGGGTTGCCATCCCCCAGGCGGTGGCTGGTGATCTCCCAGGTTTACAACTGATCTCCGGCCAACACAAATCAGTTCCCCTGGAGAAAACGGCCTCTCTGAAAGGTGGCCTCTGTGGCATTATGTCCCACCTGAAGTCACTCCCCTCCCCGAACCCCACCCTCAGCAGACCCTCACCTCCAAAATCTCCAGGTTTTCTCCTGACGATACCTCCAAAGCTGCCTTTTCTTCAGGGGAACTGATCTCTGTAGTGGATGCCAGCAGCCTCCAGGTGGAATTCCCCTGGGATTCCACCTCATCTCCACACTACAGAGATCAGTTCCCCTGGAGAAAATGGATGCTTTGGAGGGTGGACTCAGAATGGCATTGTACCCCATGGAGGTCCCTCTCCTCCACTCGCAAATCTCCAGGATTTTCCCAACCTGGATCTGGTAACCGTACACCCCCATCTCCTGGCAATCTGCATGGTTTGGAGTTCTGAGAGAACTCCAGGGGGCATTGCAGCTCTGGATTGGGAAAGACCTAGAGATTTTGGGGGCGGAGCCTGGGAAGGGTGGGGTTTGGCGAGGGGAGGGGAGAGAGCTCAGCAGGGCTCAATGCCGCAGAGTGCACTCCCCAAAGCGTCCATTTTCTCCAGGGGAACTGATGCTGGCCATCTGCGTATCAGCTGCAATAGCTGTAGATCTGCAGGTGCCACTGGCTCTTACAAGAGACACAGCTTCATTTTTCAGGAATGCCATTTTGATTTTGCCAAACAGTCTCATACGAATGAAATTTAGCATTCAGAAGACCTGAGGAAACCAGTGATCAAGCTGAAGAGGCCTGCAGCCCCACCAGCTCAAAAGTTCCATCTCGAAGAGGAAGTTGCTGGGAGCCGAGCGCTACTGTGTCCGCTTTGCCCAGCTCTCTGCCCATGACGAGGCCAGATCCATTTTTCTATTGACGTGCCACTTAAAATATACTGTCATTCCAAGACAAAACGCGAGGGGAGATTACAAGTTGTCTCAACAATCAACGTTGGTTCACAGACATGCATGGAACATTTGCACAGCTTTGCGTGTTATGTAACACAGAAATAGGGGATTTCCCGGCTTTTTGCTTGTATTCTAGCCCATTATTTCAGCTTGCGTGCTTCTGGAGGCTTCCAATGAGAGATGCAAAATGGCAATGAGCGGGTGCACTCAAGACAATCAAGAGACCAGCATCATAAGACTTCACTGAAACACACTGTTGTGTACTGCATTTTGGTCCCTGAATTTCCCACACAGCGTTGCCTCGCGCACGCAGGGGAATCGCAGGAGACCACAGGTCACCTGACTAGGGAAGTATTTAAGTGTCCACCTATTAAGAACTGTGTTGCAAATTTTAACTGTCCAGGATTGGACTGGACTTGGGAGAGAGTTGTTCCATGTGCAATAGTTTCTTCTTCCTCCTCCTTCCTGGGATGCTCAGTTGTCTCCCACAACACAACTTGTGCTCCTCAGCTACTGCCCCACCATGTTGTCTTGTTGTGTGGATGTTAATAAAATATGGTTGCTATTGAATGTCTCCAAACCCAGTACATTGCACACATACTAAACCAAGGGTGGCCAAACTTGCTTAATGTAAGAGCCACATAGGATAAATGTCAGAAGTTTGAGAGCCGCAAGACATGAGCGTCAGTTATTTAAGAGCAGGAAGGAAGTAATGAAGCCAAATAGATAGGGGAGAGAGAGGTGGAAAGAAATCACCTTTAACTTCAAATGCATTCTCCAAGCCAGCTGACGGTGTGGTGTGGACTTCAAGAACCACATGTGGCTCCCAAGCCACAGTCTGGCCACCCCTGCACTAAACCATCAGTGGTGTGATCCTAAGCAGAGGTAGACCTTTCCAAGCTCACGGAAGTGAACTCTGCTTAGCATGGCACTGTTGTTGGACGTCTGGCAAAATGTTCAGCTGAGCTCACCAGGATGTTGTATTCAGAAAGAGAAAAGGGGATACGGGGGGGCAGGAGAGCAATCCAAAACCAGGGGGAGGAGAATATTTTCAGTTGGTGCCTAAAACTCAAACAAGCCTGTCAGCAAGTTGTGGGGATGGGGGCCCCTTTCTAAAGGGGCCACCACTGAAAAAGCCCCGGCTCCTGTGCTCACCAGTTTGGTGTAGTGGTTAGAAACGGCACAAAAGGGACAAAAAAGGACTACTGAGAGCTGTATTTTGAGATAGATGTACCAAATTTTCAGCATAGCATCTGATGCCTCTCCTCAACCCCCCCCCCCCCGCCCCAGCAAGTTTCAAAAAGATCAGACTAGGGGGGTTCAATTCTATAAGCCCCAAAGGAAGGTGCCATTCTCCAGTATTTCCAGTGGAGGGAAGGCACTTAAAAGGTGCTCACTGCCTTTAAATGTGATAGCCAGGACTCCCTTTGGAGTTCAATCGTGCTTGTCACAGCCTTGCTCCTGGCTCCACCCCCAAAGTCCCCAGATATTTCCTGAATCGGACCTGCAACCCCATAAGATGAAGGACTGAGTGCCTTCGCTTAAGCCGTCTTCGAGAGTTAGTGGCAGAGGCAACATTTTAACCCAACACTTCCCATATCGACCCCTTTATTACGATGCTACCCTGGCTCCTACTCAAGCAGGATGAAAAGCTGAGGGCCCTGGCTGCCTCAAAAGCCCCTCACTGAATTTTCAGCCAACATGGAGCAACAAACAGTTCGCCTCTGCTTTTTTACGGCTACAAAAAGGAAAACCATCGCTCTCCATTACTCCAAAAGCAGCCGCCCAGTTTCTGCTTCCCAGAATTGTGACCAGCGAACACAAATGTTTGGGGATGATTGGCAAGCACCTGTTACATTAAACGCTGTGGAATGGATTTATGGGGTGACCTTGTGTGTCAGATTCTCCCTTCAGACCAAGCTGCTGACCTCTGACCCCTGCTTGACTGACAGCTGCTTCCTCAAGGTCACTGGACCCTTAATCCTGTCATCCCTTGGGGTGGCAAACCCCAGCAGGCTGACTCTGAAAATAAGAACCGTCCCACCTCCTTGGAGCAGCGGACCCTACACTTCTGGGTACCTGATTTCCAGAGGAGACCCCCCATCCTGTCTGAACCCCCATCCCACATGTGGAAGTGATTTTCTAAAGTATTTTTCCTCTCCTCACCATGAACCCTCAGATCTCCCCTTTTCAGGACCGCCGCGTGTTTGCTTTTGCTCCAGTCATTTGACCTTAAAAATGTAAAGCAATGTGTTTTTATTTCTTGTTTAAGCAATGAAATTCAGATGTTAAAGGTTTCAGGTGGGGCTAATGTTTTTGGCAGGCCAGAGGAGAGAACCCCTCTGCAGACCGCTTCACTTAAATATATCCCAGAGGTTTCTCCTGTCTGTCTGCCTGTCTTTTGATCTCAATATTATCCAACCACAGCAGAGATTAAGCCTCACCCAGGAAAGCCCACCAAGATGGATCCAGCTCAGAGTTCGCATCTGGTGGCCTTTCAGGAGTTGCACAGGGCTCTAAGAACAGGGTGGGACAGGTCAGGGATGTGAACAGCCAATACTCACAGCTCTTGGGTGAGGCTGGGTAAACAGGGCTCTTAATTGCCAGATGGGGCCTGGAGATTTCTTGCTGTCACAACAGATCTCCAGGCAGCAGAGATCAGTTCACCTAGAGAAAGTGGACACTGTGGAAGGTGAACTCTCTGGCATTGTTGAGGGGGAGTTAAGTGAAGAGGAGTTCGGTGAAGAGTTGATTAGAAAAAAATTAATAATGGGGGGATGTGATATCATCAGGTAGGAGGACCACTGAATGCAAAGAGTTTCCTCCAAGATCCTCTGTGCCATCAGAAGTTAGCTCACCACATAGGGTTGCCAGCCTCCAGCTGTGGCCTGGAGATCTCCCTCTTTTGCAATTGATCTCCAGCTGGCAGAGATCAGCTCCCCTGGAGAAAATGGCTGCTAGGAAGGGTGGACTCTGTGGCATTGTGCCATGCTGAGGACCCTCCCCTCCCCAAACCCCGCCCTCTTCTAACTCCACCCCCAAAGTCTCCAGGTATTTTCCAACACAGACCTGGCAACCCTATCACTGTGGTAGTGGTGGTGGTGGTGTCAATTCTTTGCCTCTCCTCTAAGGTTGCCAGCTTCCAACCGGTGGCTGTCGATCTCCTGGGATTCTTCAGGTGCTAGAGATCAGTTCACCTGGAGAAAATGGTCATTTCGGAAGGTGGACTCTCTGGTTGGCACTTCACCCCACTGAAGTCCCTCCCCTCTCCAAACCCCACCTTCCCCAGGCCCCACCCCTAAATTTCCTGGCATTTCAAAACCTGGAGCTGGGAACTCCTCCCACCCCCAAACCATGAGATTCACAGAAGTCTGACTGCTGCCCTGTATAATTCATAAGAACTTCAAAATGATTTTAGGTCAGGCTATTCGATCATCACCTCCCCCCCGCCCCAGGACTCATTTCACAAGAGAGAGGCTCGCCAGAATGCCCTGACGCCATTTTCAAAGATGCCACCTCTTTATTCCTTTTGTCAGACAAGGAATGCTGTGTATGCTGGAAGCTGGCAACAAACAGAAACCTAATCAGTAGAGGAACTACTGAGAGGGAAGGAGAGGGAAATGCTGCTTAGACCACATGCGTCGATTCATTAGGAAGACTGCAAATAATTGGGCTCTATAGTGAAATTATTATTTACAGTTAACAACAATCCTGAAAAGATGTACGTTGAAGTCAATGGGCTTAAAACGGTGCAACTCTGTTGAGGATGGCAGCCTAATGAATAATAATAAATCTAATAGTCTAATAAACAATAAAAAGTTTGCGAGTAAGCAGGGGGAAACCGTTTGACCTGGGTAATAGCATTTCTGGAGTTATTATAAGTTATTTTAAAACATTTTTTAAAAATAACCTCAGGAAACACACTTCCTTTGCTAATGGAATCTTGAATATGTCCAAGGATATGCCTTTTAACCTTGGTAAGACTGAACATCACTTTTGGGCCACCGAAATCTCTTTGCCTGCCTTCCCTCCAGTCTGGAATGGCAGGCTTTGGCTATCTGTATCACCTTGCCTTTCCCCCTTATCTCTTGTCGAATGAGGTAGTTACAGAATCAGGTTAACAATTAAACAGAGGAGGAGAAATCGAAGGCCACACCAACAATGTGTAGCTAGACGATTAATGTAAAATTCTCAATGCACACTGAAAAAAAGGATTGTCAGGCATTATTGTGATCAGACACACACAGCAGGTTTCTACACTCGTAGCTGTTTTTATGACCCCTTGATGTTTGCTTTTAATAGTTTTTATGAGCAGGTTGACATGAGAAGACTGGAGTCCTGCCTGCTCAAAGCTTGTTCTCTTATCTACCGTGCAACCCATGTTCATAGATAGGGTTGCCAGCTCTGAACTGGGAAATACCTGGAAATATTGTGGGTGGAGCTTGATGAGGGCGGGGTTTGGAGAGGGGAGGAGAGGGGCCTCAACAGGGTATAATGCTATAGAATCCACCCTCCAAAGCAGCCATTTTCTCCTGGGGAATTGATCTTGGTCCTCTGGACATTACTTATAACAGCTGGTGGTTCCAGGTACCGCCTGGAGGTTCGCAACTCTGCTCATAGACATGAAGGCTCTATGTTTGGCTCTTGGGAAAACCTGGCGACAGGCTACTGTCCTGGATATGAACTTCAGAGCTTCATTTTAGAAACCTAGCAAACACAGGTCCTAAATCTCAGTTGTTTTGAAGAGTCAAAAAAACCCCTGTTCCTATTTATGTGCAAACCTCTGTGAAACCCCAGTGAGAGCCGCATTCTTCTCTGATTATCTGGCCCTCCCACTTGCTACTTTGCGAGGAATTTGTGTGGGAAACCTATTTACTGAACTGCCGCTCTGGCTCTCTGTGCAACTAACACAGGGGGGTGGGAAGCAGAAAAATAACAAGCTGGCAGGCTGGAAGTCAAATGTTACAGCAAAACTTAATACGCCGGCATTCTTGGAAAGCGTTCAATCCTTTCAACCGGCAGAGCCAGCCAATGCTGCCTTTTCTAGTAGGGAATTCTCTCCTTCCCCTTCTCCTGCACCAAAGCCACCATCGGGAATTCTTAGCTGCCTTCTAACTGTGTGGAAATGGAGCCTCCAGGTTCCAAGGCAGTATACCTCAATGCCATTTGCTGTGGGGAGCAACAGTGGAGGAGGCCCTGTGTCCCGCCTGCAGGTCTTGGGGTATCTGTGAAAAATCTCCATTCTGACAAAGGGACTCTCGAAAGCCATACTCCAAAAACTTTGTTGGATTCTAAGGTCTGCCACACTGGAATCTAGCTGCTCTTACATTATGTATGACGTCGTATCAAGAGCAGTTTACAAGATGATAAAAAGACCAAATAAAAACCAGCAGTGTTCTGGCAAGATAATTTGCATTGATTGGTTTATTGATTTATTAAAATAGATCCTGGTGGTGTTGGTCTGAAGCAGCAGAACAAAGTCTGCGTCCAGTGGCATTTCTAAGACCAACCAAGTTGTATTCTGAGTATGAGCTGCTGTGTGCACTAGAGGTCATTTTGTAGAAAAAAGAGATACCGGAGCTCATTAAAGGTAAAGGTAGTCCCCCGTGCAAACACCAGTCGTTTCCAACTTGGGAGTGACGTCGCATCATGACGTTTTCATGGCAGACCTCATTAGCACAACTCATTTGCATAACTTATTTGCATATGCCACACACCCCTGATATCACTGGGAGGTGTACTAAATTATATCAGCTCAGCATCTACCTTAACATGCTTATTGAATTATAGTTGTCACAACAAAACCTTATTCCCATCATACTTTTTAAATTACTTTCTCCTCTGTGGCCACAGTAGCAAGAGGAAGATTTCCATCTGTCTACTTTATAGGTTTTGGTTATTTCCCCCTTTTTTGTGGGGGGAAATATTAGAAAGTCTGTCAAATATTAGCGTTCAGCAAAATTCTCACAGGGGTTTGAACCATGGAGTCCAGAAGCAAGTATTTAGGGTGGTGGTGGTAAAAAAGAGCACAATAAAATTTAGAGGTTCCGGAGCTCCGCTCCTGTGAGTTCCTGCCCAAAATGGGGCCTGGTGTGTACACACAGCATCTGAGGAAGTGTGCCTGCACACAAAAGCTCATACTTTGAATAAAAGTTTGTTGGTCTTAAAGATGCCTCTGGACTCAAAACTTTGTTCTTTTATTTACTAAAAAACATATCTAGCCCACTTTTCCTTGTGGTTCAAGGCAGCTTACAATAATAGTTAAAACAGAAAAACCTTCTGAGGAGAGCCAGTTTGGTGTAGTGGTTAAGTGTGCGGACTCTTATCTGGGAGAACCGGGTTTGATTCCCCACTCCTCCACTTGCACCTGCTGAGATGGCCTTGGGTCAGCCATAGCTCTGGCAGAGGTTGTCCTTGAAAGGGCAGCTGCTGTGAGAGCCCTCTCCAGCCCCACCCACCTCACAGGGTGTCTGTTGTGGGGGAGGAAGGTAAAGGAGATTGTGAGCCGCTCTGAGACTCTTCGGAGTGGAGGGCGGGATAGAAATCCAATATCATCATCTTCTTCTTCTTCTTCTTCTTCTTCTTCTTCTTCTTCTTCTTCTTCTTCTTCTTCTTCTTCTTCTTCTTCTTCTTCTTCTTCTTCTCATTTTAAAACCAGCAATAAATCTCCAAGTCTCTCCCTCCCTACCCGCTTAAAAGATGGCTGCTGTTCAACTCCCCTGGAAAACTCTGGCAAATAGGCCTTGCAGCACTCACTGGAGATCTCCTAGGCGGGGTGGAGCCATGATGGAAAAGGCTCCACAGACCTGGAGCCATGATGAAAAAGGCTCTGGATCTGGTCAATGCCAGATGGCCACCCAAAGTGGTGGGATAGCCAGCAGAGGGCTGCCTGATGACCAGGGACATAGGGAAGGAGATGGTCCTTCAGACAGGTGGAGATTTGTGGGGAAGCAAATCAATCTGTGGGGAAGAGCAATGGGTCTGTGCGGGGCAGAGCACTCAGGTTCAGCCTCCAGAACCTGAGGCTGAATGATCTGAAGTAGCGCATGTTGGGAAAGACCTTCCTTTGCCAGGTAGCTGTGGAAATGTGGATTAGTGGATGCTGGACTAGGTGGGTGGGTGGCCTCAGGAAAAGACAGCTTTCTATGTTAAAGCTTAGCTATGGTTTCCTTTGTCAAAACTAATACATATTTACATACCCCAGACGATTGCTCGAGAGCACAAATACCTGATTTCAATCAGGCCTATTAAGCAAGTTGATTTCTTCCCACGCTCCCATGTCTCAAATGAGCTTCAGCCTGAAGCTGGGGCAAAGTCTGCTGTGTCCAGGGAACTGTCCTGGGTTCTAGAGAACTTCTGCTCACCTGGGCCTCTGCCACCCTCCTATCTTGTGGTTTCATCCCCCAAACAGAGGATTGGCAGCTCCTCACCTGCTGCTGGCCCCACTAGCCTTTTGAGGCCTTGACTGACACCCACAGGCTCTTTATCCTAGAAAACACATTTGGGGAAAGCGCATTTGAAGCACACCTGGGAACTGATCTTGAGTCACCTTGCTACTGATTACACCCATTTCCCCAGCGATGCTTTTTGTTTAATTGTTCTGTACAGCTGTTTAAAACGGAAAGATGCAGTCAGGAACGGTGACTGTGCTCAGATCTAACAGCATACATCCCTGGGGTGGCTGGGCAGGGTTGCCAATCCCCAGGTGGAGGCAGGAGATCCCCCAGGTGGGAGGCCCTCCCCCCACTTCAGGGTCATCAGAAAGCAGGGCGGGGGGAGGGAAATGTCTGCTGGGCACTCCATTATTTCCTATGGAGACCCATTCCCATAGGATATAATGGAGAATTGATCCATGGGTATCTGGGGCTCTGGGGGGGCTGTTTTTTGAGGTAGAGGCACCAAATTTGCAGCATAGCATCTGATGCCTCTTCTCAAAACACCCTCCAAATTTCAAAAGGATTGGACCAGGGGGTCCAATTCTATGAGCCCCCAAAGAAGGTGCCCTTATCCTTCATTATTTCTAAAAGGAGGGAAGGCATTGATCCCTTTAAATGTGATGCCCAGAACTCCCTTTGGCGTTCCACTGTGCTTGTCACACCCTTGCTTCTGGCTCCACCCCCAAAATCTCCTGGCTCCACCCCCAAAGTATCCTGGCTCCACCCCCCAAATCCCCAGATATTTCTTGAATTGGACCTGGCAACCCTATGGCTGGGTGTGTTAAGTGCCATCAAATTGTCTCTGACTCATGGTGACCTGATGAATCAATGCCCTCCCAACGTGAGGGAGGTGGCTTCTTTGATCCAGTCAGTCCATCTTATAGCATCCATCCCTACTGTTCTCATATAACCACAGACAGCATCCGCTCTCAAAAACTGTGGGAATCTCTCGAAGTATTATTCAGAATGATTAGAAAGAAGTTACCAGCCCTTGAGGTGACAGAAACATCAGCCTATGCCAAGATGTCTTTCCGCTTACAATTCCTTGCCCCTTTCCCTGGGCTTCTATCAAGTCCTGCATCGTTCACACATTAAAGCTAGAAGAAGGAACTTGAGGGGAAAACCAAATGGAGCTTTCCTTTGTTAAGTGTGCCATTTATGTATTTAAAATTTTTATATCCTGCCACCTCCCTACCTCGAAAGGTAGCTCTACAAAAGGAATACCTGCTGGTATCACAAACATAACATTACCACTGTAAGTACTGAACAATTTTGACAAATGCAACCACAATAAAAAAAAAAATTAGGCCATCAAACAAAACAGAGAGACAGACAGAAAAAAGGAAGAAAGAAAACCCCCTGAGGAAATCACAAAAAAAATTCCTAAGAATGCACAACTTCGTATGTCTTTCTAAAAACTGCTGATGATAGAGCCTTCCTTACTTCTTCTGACAGACCACTTGATCGGGGAGGTACCAAAACTGAAAAAGCATGGACTCTAGCAAAGAAAAATTAAGTGAGAAATCAGCTGCTGCTGAATGGAGCCAACACATCTTTTATTCTGGTGAGAACCTCTGCTCCTCTCTGGAGCCTGAAGACACTCATGGTGTTTCCTGACTTCATGCACTCTTCAAAGACACTCAGAAAGCAGAAAGGGGTCCTATCCCTTTCTGAGTGCCTTTAAATAAGAACATAAGAGAAGCCATGTTGGATCAGGCCAATGGCCCATTCAGTCCAACACTCTGTGTCACATAAGAACACAAGAGAAGCCATGTTGGATCAGGCCAAAGGCCCATCCAGTCCAACACTCTGTGTCACAGAAGAACACAAGAGAAGTCATGTTGGATCAGGCCAGTGGCCCATTCAGTCCAACACTCTGTCACACAGTGGCCAAAAACCCAGCTGCCATCAGGAGGTCCGCCAGCAGGGCCAGGTCCACAAGCCCTCCCACTGTTGCCTCTCCCAAGCAGCAAGACGACAGAGCATAACTGCCCCAGACAGAGAGTTCCAACAATACTCTGTGGCTAATAGCCACTGATGGACCTCTGCTCCAGATGTTTATCCAATCCCCTCTTGAAGCTGTCTATGCTTGCAGACACCACCACCTCCTGTGGCACGCAGTGAATTCCACGTGTTAATCACTGTTTCAGTGAAGAAGTACTTCCTTTAACCTGTTCTAACTCAACTGCTCAGCTATTTCATTGAGTGCCCACAAGTTCTCATATTGTGAGAAAGGGAGAAAAGTACTTCTTTCTCTACTTTTTCCATCCCATGCATTATCTTGTAAACCTCCATCATGTCACCCCTCAGTCAACGTTTCTCCAAGCTAAAGAGCCCCAAGCGTTTCAACCTTTCTTCATAGGGAAAGTGTTCCAACCCTTTAATCATTCTAGTTGCCCTTTTCTGAACTTTTTTCCAATACTATAATATCTTTTTTGAGGTGTGGTGACCAGAACTGTACACAGTATTTCTGGTGAGACAGCACCATTGATTTATGATATTTCTGGTGAGACAGCACCATTGGGCATTATGATACTGGCTGATTTGTTTTCAATTCCCTTCATAATAATCCCCAGCATAGCGTTGGTGTTTTTTATTGCAATCACACACTGTCTCAACATTTTCAGTGAGTTATCTACCATGACTCCGAGATCTCTCTCTTGGTCAGTCTCCGCTAGTTCACACCCCATCAATGTGTATTTATAGTTAGGATTTTTGTTCATTATGTTCATTACATTGCACTTGTCTGCACTGAACTTCATTTGCCATGTTGACACCCACTTGCCCATCCTCGACAGATCCCTTTGCTTCACAGTCCTCCCTGGTTCTCGCCACCCTGAACAATTAAGTGTCATCCACAAACTTAGCCATTTCACTGTTTACTCCCAGCTCCAAATAATGAATGAACAAGTTACAAAGCATCGGACCCAGGACTGAGTCCTGTGGTACCCCCACTGCTTACCACCCTCCACTATGAAAATTGTCCATTTATACTCACTCTTTTCCTATTAATTAGCCAGTTTTTGATCCATTAGAGGACTCGTCCTTTATTCAGCTTCCTTAGGAGCCTTTGATGAGGAACCTTATCGAAAGCTTTCTGGAAGTCTAGGTAAACAACATCCATCAGGTCCTTCTTGTCCATATGTTTGTTCACCTCCTCAAAGAACACTAACAGGTTAGTGAGACAAGCTCTTCCCTTACAGAACCCACACTGAGCCTTCCTCAATAGCTTTTGTTCATCAATGTGCCTACTGATTCTCTCTTTAATAACAGTTTCCACCAGCTTTCCTGGTATTGACGTCAGACTGACTGGCCTGTAATTTCCTAGATCTCCTCTGGAACCCTTTTAAAGAGGGGAGGGGGGGTGGCATTTGCTACCATCCAGTCCTCAGGAATGGAGGCAGATTTTAAGGAAAGATTACATACTTTTTTCAGGAGATCCACAAGTTCACCTTTGTGATTATGATTGTTGGTTTTCCCTCTTGTTAGTCTATTTTGGTTATAGATTATTTGTAATTTGTTTTCTATTTATTGTCTTGTTTTATCTTGAGCTTAAGACTGTTGGTCAAAGAAGCTAACAAATGAAAGGAAAGGTGCTCTCAGAACTCTTGGAGATATGCCATCCAGACCTAGTGACTTATCAGTTTTTAAATTGTCTATCAGTCGTAGGACCTCCTCTCTGGTCACCTCAATCTGATTCAGGTCTTTCAACACTCCTCCTGAAATCAGCAGTTCTGGAGCAGGCAAACACTTCTCATCTTCCAGAGATGAGGAGAGCCAGTTTAGTGTAGTGGTTAAGTGTGTGGACTCTTATCTGGGAGAACCAGGTTTGATTCCCCACTCCTCCACTTGAACCTGCTATCATGGCCTTGGGTCAGCCATAGCTCTGGCAGAGGTTGTCCTTGAAAGGGCAGCTGTGGTGAGAGCCCTCTCCAGCTCCACCCACCTTACAGGGTGTCTGTTGTGGGGGAGGAAGGGAAAGGAGATTGTGAGCCGCTCCGAGACTCTTCGGAGTGGAGGGCGGGATATAAATCCAATATCATCATCTACCTCACAGGGTGTCTGTTGTGGGGGAGGAAGGGAAAGGAGATTGTGAGCCGCTCTGAGACTCTTCGGAGTGGAGGGTGGGATATAAATCCAATATCTTCATCTACCTCACAGGGTGTCTGTTGTGGGGGAGGAAGGGAAAGGAGATTGTGAGCCGCTCTGAGACTCTTCGGAGTGGAGGGCGGGATATAAATCCAATATCTTCATCTGCCTCACAGGGTGTCTGTTGTGGGGGAGGAAGGGAAAGGAGATTGTGAGCCGCTCTGAGACTCTTCGGAGTGGAGGGCGGGATATAAATCCAATATCTTCTTCATCTTCTTCTTCCACAGTGAAGACAGAGGCAAAAAATACATTCAGCTTCTCAGCCATTTCCCTATCCTCCTTCAGTAATCCTTTTACCCCTTGGTCATCCAAGGGCCCCACTGCCACCCTGGCTGGTTTCCTGCTTCTAATGTATTTGAAGAAATTTTTATTGTTGATCTTTATGTTTTTTGCAATATGCTCCTCATATTCATCAAATTATTTCCTGAACCAGATCACTTATACCCAAGGAGCAAAAATTGTTCTAGAAATTCTTTGCACTTCAGAGAATCAGAGAGCAAAAGAACCATCCCTGCTGCACATAGGCCAGGTTCCTATTACCGGCAGCAGCCAGCCTTCAGATATCCTACAAGCATGGCATGCAAGAACCTTCCCCAGCTGACCAAGCAACCAGCACAAAAAGGTACACTTCTACTGGACATGGAGGCTCCATTCAGCTACGACAGCTAATGAGCACTGACAGACCTCTCCCCCGCCACCAATTCATCTCACCCCTTTTTTTTATTATTTCTTTTATTTAACTTATATCCTGTCTTGACCTCATTCCCCTCTCTCCCATTTTATCCTCACAACAACTAAGCTGCAGAGAGCGTAAAACACTGTCAAATTGTAGCCGACTCATGGTCAACATAAAAACATAAGAGAAGCCATGTTGGATCAGGCCAATGGCCCATCCAGTCCAACACTCTGTGTCACATAAGGACATAAGAGAAGCCATGTTGGATCAGGCCAATGGCCCATCCAGTCCAACACTTTGTGTCACATAAGAATATAAGAGAAGCCATCTTGGATCAGGCCAATGGCCCATCCAGTCCAACACTTTGTGTCACACAGTGGCCAAAAAAACCAAGTGCCATCAGGAGGTCCATCAGTGGGTGACCCCTGCAAGTGGTTTCCAAGGCAAGTGATTAAGCAGAGGTGGTTGGCCATAGCCTTCCTCTGCAGAGCCTTCCTTGGTGGTCTCCCATTCAGGTGCAAACCCTGCTTAGCTTCCAACTTATGGCAAACCCAGCAAGAGACTTTCAAGGCAAGTGAGAAGCAGAGGAGGTTGGCCATTGCCATCCGCTGCAGAGTCTTCCCAGGTGCTGACCCTGCTCATCTTCTGAGACCTGAAGAGATCGGGCTATTCTGTACCATTCCCTGTTCCCCTCTAAACTATTGCCGCCCGCCCGGTTACATGTTGGGTACAGAAGTGATTTCTTTTGTCCATCATGACTCTACCCATGAGTTCCATTGGGTGACCTGAGTTCTAATAATAAACAAGAGGCTGGAAATGTTTTCCCTCTCTTCACTTTGCCCACAGCAGGCATCACTGCATAAACCTCTGCTGTCCTCCCCTACCTGACTGGTCTTTGAACAAATGTTAAATATGCCCAGTTGTTTTAGAGAAGATGTGCCCGAGGAGGAATAACCCCTCCATTCCAGCAGCTGTACTGTCCTCCTCTCTGTACTCTAGCCACGAGCTGCATCTGAACCCGCCCCCCCCCCCAAAAAAACCCCAAACTGCTCCATGCAGTATTTCCAACCTGTCCTCTGCCTGACGGGAAGCAACCCTTGAATCCAGACTCCACGTGACTCTCCCCCTCTCGAATATAGATCCTGTCAACTTGCATTATGTGTGGGTAACACAAATATTAAAGACGTACCCTCTAGTCAAAAAAGCTTACGCAGCTTTTTCCGCGTGGAGCTGAATACAGAAGAGGTTTCTGTGGCACAGAGGAAACTTGATAACAGAAGACAGAAACAACTGGTGCTTGCACAGGGGACTACCTTTACGTTTTTAAGTTGCCACCGGACTCTTGCTCTTTCCAAAGCTACAGACAAACTAACATGGCCATCTTGATTCAACAATTCTGTGAGGCAGGTTCGCCTGGAGAAAGTGGCAAATGCAAAGTCACCAGCAGAACTCGGTCCGTTGCTGTAGCCACTAAACCACACTGCTTCTTCCCATGACACAAGAAAGCCTTTTCTCTTTTCAGATCCCCCCTTCCTGCCACTGCAAGCTCTCTGACTTTTCCCGTGTGCCTCAATAAAAATTCTCCACTGAGCACTTCACTGCAGGAAGTTCCTCTAGTAATTTAAGATGCTCCATAAAGCACCTGATTGCGTGAGTGCAAGTAAAAGCATCACTTTCTGTGATGTTGTGTAAAAAAAGAACTACTGAAAACCACACAGCAGCGCTTGGTAGAGAAGCAGCCAAACTTTAAAAACCAACAAAACTGCAGGAATCTGGGTTGTATTTAGCAAGAGAGACATGTTCTTCAGAAACCCGGCAGAGATCACTTACAGGCATTTCTATTTTTTGCTTTCTCCCAGGCTCCAAAGCTACTTGAAGCATCTTGTCTTAATGCTCCCAAGTCACCCAAAATGCACCAGAACCCATGACTCTCACGGAACGCCTGCAGTTTTGCTGACGACTAAAATGGAGCTGACTAAAAATAGCCCTTTCGAGTTTTTCCTCCCCCAAACACGGCGGGGGCAGGCTTAAAAAGATGCAGAAATAAATGTAACACTTGTGCTCCAGCCTGAAAACAACACCCAATGAAACATATGCGCCGCCGAAGAATAACAGAAATACACCATTAAAAGGACTGCCCTCCAGCACCGAGACAGAAAAGGGGGTGGCTCATTGGAAAAAAGAAATACAGAGAAAGGAAGGAATAATAGCTTACTGGGAACATTAATCATTCTTAAAACAACGGAAAAGCTGGGATAACACATGACTTATCTATCAGCAAGCAGTGGAGGCAAACAACCATTGTGTCCCAAAGATTTAAGGCTTCAGAGATGCTGTTTTTGGCTCAGCTGGTGGACAGATGTCTAAAGGGCTACCTGGCATCTGATGCCTGGCCTTCTCTTGTCTCTTCTTTCCAGTCCGCAGGCACACAGCTCTGACCATCTAGGGTTGCTGCCCCACTGCTGTGCCAGTCAATGGGAGTACCCAAAGGACTGGGTGACATATCGCTCACTGCTTGCAACAGGGACTCACGAATGCTACCTTCTCCACTGGAGATAATTCCATTGACAGTAATGAGACTAACTAGCCCCAATTCCATTTGCAGCTTGGTCTTAATCTGATATGTTGACGATACTGAGGGAAGTGACAGTTAAACAATTACAGAATCAATTGAGTAACCTAGTTTACTTCTGTCTCCAGTAGGACAAATATGGAGCCCATGAGCACCTAGAAGACCAACAAAGTTTTATTCAGAACGGAAGCTTTCGTGTGCACGCACACTTCATTAGACAATGGAATGGGGTACAGTGAGCAGAGTTACATAGAGCTGGTGAGCAGTGGTTAAACATGCAAAATAGCACCAAGTTAGAATCTATAGTAAAATAGTACAAGAGGTTTTTTTTTCTGCCGTAGTATTTTGCCAAAGTAGTATTTTGCCATAGATTCAGACTTGGTACTATTTTGCATGCTTAACCACTGACCACCAGCAATATGTATCTCTGCTCGCTATACCCCATTCCGCTGTCTGATGAAGCATGCATGCACATGAAACTTTGTTGGTCTTCAAGGTGCTCCTGGACTCCTACTTTGTCGTATTGCTTCAGAACAACAAGGCTTCCTGCCTGGATCTGTCTCCAGTGTTCAGGATACTTTTGGGAGCCAGGTTGCCTGCTGGCTTGAAGTTCTGGTAGTCATGAGAGACAATGTGATGTGAAAAGGACTGGGGAGGGACGGATTCAGATCTTCCACTCTGTCATGACCTCGGACTTGCTACTTTCAGCCTAGCCTTCCCCACTGAGAAAAAAATCTGTGGGACCATCTGACATGCTTTCACGCACACTGAATAGTGCACTTTAAATCCATTTTTAATGCACTTTCTTGATTGCCAGTGAATTTTGCCACTTCACACCGTAAAACCCAATGGCAGAGTACATCAAAACTGGATTCCAAAGGCCCTGACCTGGATAGCCCAGGCAAGCCCACAGCCCGATCTTGCCAGATCTTGGAAGCTAACCAGGGTAAACTCTGGCAAGTACTTGGAGGGGAGACCTCCTTGAAATACCAGAGGCAGGAGGTGGGAGCAGGCTGTATTCAGCCACCTCTCTGAATATCCTCTAGGCCCAAATAGGGGTCAGTCACCAGAGGATGCCATGACTTCACAGCTGCACACACACTCATACACACACAGACTCACACACACACATAAAATACAAAAAAAATAGTGGATTTCAAAATACATTATTTAGCCCATGTGAAAGCATGTGCCAATCTGAGTATCTCTGTAAAAATAATAAATAAATGTACAGCTCTGCAAGAATTCCTACCGATTTCCAAACTCCCCAAGATAAATTAAGTTTATTGGGTGCCCTTAATTACCCTACCCCCCAAAAGGTTGATTAATACTGCAGAAACTCATTTGCATATTAGGCCACATCCCCTGATAACACCATTGTTTCACACAAGGCTTTTTTGTAGATAAAGCCTAGCAGGAACTTGTTTGCATATTAGGCCACACCCCCTGACATCAAGCCAGCCAGAACTGCGCTCCTGTGCATTCTTGCTCAAAAAAAAAGACCTGGATTAATAGCATGTGCCTTAGAAGAGCCAATCCTATGGCTCGTCATGAGTTATTGCCCTGCACGAAGAAAGTAAGTTGAGAGTAGGCACTCATGCAGAGATATAATGGGCAGCCTCTTCAGAAGTCAGAGGCCCACTGTCTCTCTGCATCAGGGATACATGAATGGTGATGTGGCTCAAATGCCACCAGTGAGACCATCAGAGGAAGGGCAGGATCTGTCTGGATCCAACGTAAGTTGAGAGTTCCCATGAATCCACCCCTCTGGGCCACTGGCATTTTGCCAGCATATCTGAAGCCAGCTTTACCAAGAATCCCCTCCCAAAAAATAAAATTAAAAAAAAAACCACTTTGCATTTCATTCTGTCATTGTGATTTTAATTCATTTGGAAGCCACTTTTTGGGCTGAAAGCTGGACAAAAATACAGTTAAGAAATACAGCATTTTGCAGAGCTGTGCTGAGACCCATTATAACCACAGGAGAGAAATCCCACACCGGCTCTTTAAATTGGATGTCCACTCGCTTTCTCTTGCGAGAGCAGGAGGGGTCAGATCCGAAAGAGAAATCAGAGCAAGATTAATGGCGTGTCAGAGCAGAGGAAGATGCTATCTATTAGCCAACAATGTGCAATTTCAGCACATACATGATTTATTATATTGGTGATCTGCAAGCCAGAACCCGACACTGAGGTCTGGTGTTTTCTTTTTTCATCAGTTTTAAGTCCTGCCTTTTTCTCACGTGGAGTATATTTGTACCGATCTCCTCAAAACTGGGCATCATCGTCATCTGTCTTTGCCAGCGGAGAATTTCAAGTTTCAAAAAGCAACGGAGCAGAGCTGCAGAAAGCTCAGAAAGAGATGGGGTGAGTAGGGGGGGGGGGGAAATACATATCTTGACCTGGAGACTTCCCTAGAGCCAGTCTTCTTAATGGCATTTTTTCCATTTTATTTTGGATTCAGAGGCCCAATTATTGCTGTCCTCCGGAAAACAATACCAACAACAGAAGGAAACATGGCCCTTGCTGTAAGGTTATTTCTAAGCAACTGCATTAAAAAGTGATTTCTTCTTTCGTTAATTAACACCCACTGGCAAGTAAATCAATGGTTTCCAGTTATTAATGGATGCAGTGATTCTTAGAGAGGCCATCCATTTCCTTTGTTCCCCTGTCATCTTTGGTCAAAACCATGTCTCGGAACTATATGAATCTTCCTTGCAGAACCACAGGAGACGTTTATGGAGTGGTGCCTCTTATCTCTGAGCGTATGAAGCTTCCTTCCCAGCAGAGCCAATTGCATTAAGCATCCACCCTGACTCTGCATTTCATCTTTGGCTGCCTGTGGGACAAAGGAGTAGAGACGCTTCACGGCCAATGACCCTCCAAGCAGGGGTTCCGATCAAGCAGATAAAGCAGGTGGTTTATGGCAGACATGGGGTGGAAAGAGGACTCCTCGAAGTTTCTGCTTCAGAAGGGAACCCTGTTTGACTGCAGTAGGAGACATTGACTTGAGTCCAGTAGCAGCTTGTAGAGGCCAACCGGTTTCCAGGGTATAGGCTTTCGAGTGTCAGACCTCCCTTCATTGGGGAGCCAGTTTAGTGCAGTGGGTAAGTGTGCAGACTCATCTCTACGGTCTGGGGATCAGTTGTGATTATGGGAGAACTCCACCCACCTCGGCAACCACTGGAAGTTGGAGAACCTACACAGGACACTCTTACATCGGCATGGTGAACATCCACACATTGCATCTGAAGATGCACCCGCTAGCCTGCCAAAGCTTCTACTGGAATAAAATGTGGCTAGTCCTTAAGACATAGCCCCATGGTGCAGAGTGGTGAAGCTGCAGTACTGCAGTGCAAGCTCTGCTCAAGACCTGAGTTTTATCCCGGCAGAAGCTGGGTTCAGGTAGCCAGCTCAAGGTTGTCTCAGCCTTCCATCCTTCTGAGGTCGGTAAAATGAGTCCCCAGCTTGCTGGGGGGAAAATGTAGGTGACTGGGGAAGGCAATGGCAAAGCACCCCGTAAAAAGTCTGCCGTGAAAATGCTGTGATGTGATGTCACCCTGGAGTCAGAAACAACTGGTGCTTGCACAGGGGACCACCTTGACCTTTATTCCTTAAGACACCCGAGGTTGAAGATGATTGTTGCTGTCTGTGTTACAGGCTACTTCCCTAGTTTACCGTCACATGCCTACATCTTCTCACCTTGCCCATTGTTCGCTTGCTATTTCAGCTCCCTCTTTGTGCTTCGGAAGACATCTGGGATTCCCAGGAGAGCTTCCACCCACCCACCCACCAGAACCAGATGTGCTCGGATTCAGCAAGTCCACTCCTTTTCTGACCACCCCAAGGGAACCTTTTTCCTTTTAAAGCACAGCCCTTCCCAAGATCAGTCCTTCAGGAGCAGCTCTGCTCCTTGTTGCTTTTGCTGATATTCACAGAAACACAGTGGGAGGAAATTGCATCAGAGGAAAGAAGAGCAAGGAACACAAAAGGGCCCAATCTCAAGCAGCCCGCGATCCTGCTGGGATTGATAAACAATGTGTTTGCCAAGTGGGCGGAAATGAGTGCAGCAGGAACAGGGAAATATGGGAGGGGGGCTGTTCTTGTGAGGACACAGAAGTCTGTTTCCTCGCAGGCTTTTGTCCACTTCCCAAACAGTTACTGAAGGATGCAACCCCGAGAAGTGTTACTGCCACCTGGGTTTAGCTCTGTGGACATGCTACATAATTTTGACAGTTCCTGCTGAGCACCTGACCAAGGGAGGGCTGCAACCCTAGACACAGGTATAAAATTCCCTAATACGCATTTCTGCTGAGTAGGGGATATCTCCTATTACTCTCGGTCCCACTGCACTTTGGCACAAATGTGCTTCTGATCGAGGCTGCGCTACTACATAACGCACTCCATAACTCTAAATGCGCACACTCTTCTACACAACATTAAGAAGTCCAGATGCTTTTTTATTATAAGGACCTGGGGTTCAGGTAGGGTTACCAACCTCCAGGTGGTTCCTGGAGAGCTCCCAGAATCACAGCTGGTCTCCAGGTGACAAGGGCAGTTGCACTGGAGAAAATGGCTGCTACAGAGGGTGGGTGCCTCTTGTGCTCCCTCCCCTCCCCACACTCTACCCTCCCTAGGGCCTGACCCCAAATCTCCAAGGATTTCCCCACCTGGAGCTGGCAATCCCACTCGGGGACCAGAACCAAAGGAGGGAAGTGCTTCATCATCATGTGAGAGAGTAAATTTCAGCAGACCATGCTTGGTAACAAGAAGCATTTTCACATTTCAAGTGTTCATAGACATCATTGCAGGAATCCTTCCAACAGCCCTGTCAGGTGGGTCAAATCGTTCTCATCATGTCACAGATTGGAGGGGTGCCAGAGAGGGGGGGGGAAGAGAGAGGAAGAAGAAGATGATGATGATGGTGACACTGGATTTATACCCTGCCCTCCACTCTGAATCTCAGAGTCCCAGAGCAGCTCACAATGTCCTTTAACCTCCCACCCCCGTCCCCACAACAGATACCCTGTGAGGTGGGTGGGGATGGGAGAGCTCTCCCAAAAGCTGTCCTGTCAAGGACAACTCTGCAAGAGCTATGGCTGACCAAAGGCCATTCCAGCAGCTGCAAGTGGAGGAGCGGGGAATCAAACCCGGTTCTCCCAGATAAGAGAGCTCTGGCTGACCCAAGGCCATTCCAGCAGCTGCAGGTGGAGGAGTGGGGAATCAAACCCGCTTCTCCCAGAGAAGAGAGCTCTGGCTGACCCAAGGCCATTCCAGCAGCTGCAAGTGGAGGAGTGGGGAATCAAACCCGGTTCTCCCAGATAAGAGAGCTATGGCTGACCCAAGGCCATTCCAGCAGTCGCAAGTGGAGGAGTGGGGAATCAAACCCGCTTCTCCCAGAGAAGAGAGCTATGGCTGACCCAAGGCCATTCCAGCAGCTGCAAGTGGAGGAGTGGGGAATCTAACCCGGTTCTCCCAGATAAGAGAGCTATGGCTCACCCAAGGCCATTCCAGCAGCCGCAAGTGAAGGAGTGGGGAATCCAACCTGGTTCTCCCAGATAAGAGAGCTATGGCTGACCCAAGGCCATTCCAGCAGCCGCAAGTGGAGGAGTGGGGAATCAAACCCGGTTCTCCCAGATAAGAGAGCTCTGGCTGACCCAAGGTCATTCCATCAGCTGCAAGTGGAGGAGTGGGGAATCCAACCCGGTTCTCCCAGATAAGAGAGCTCTGGCTGACCCAAGGCCATTCCAGCAGCTACAAGTGGAGAAGTGGGGAATCCAACCCGTTTCTCCCAGATAAGAGTCCACTCACTTAACCACTACACCAAACTGGCTCCCCAATGAAGGGAGATCTGACACTTGAAAGCCTATACCCTGGCAACCGGTTGGTGTCTATAAACTACTACTGGACTCAAATTTATGTCTTCTACTGAGAGAGGCCAGGATAAAAGCAAAGCAGACATGACATGGGAATTATTTGAAGTGTATTCTGAAATTTTTTGCTTCTCCTATAATGAACATATGAAGCTGCCTTCTACTGAATTCTTCACAGATGAAGAATTCCAGGGGACTCAACTAACTGGGAGAAGAAGTACAGTAGACCCTCGGTCCATCAAAGTCAGTATTGTCTACTCAGACTGGCAGCGGCTCTCCAGGGTCTCAAGCTAAAGTTTTTCATGCCTACTTGCCTGGGCCCTTTTAGTTGGAGATGCTGGGGATTGAACCTGGGACCTTCTGCTTACCAAGCAGATGCTCTACCACTGAGCCACTGTCCCTCCCCTAAATGTAGCCACAGAAAGCTCAGAATTTGGATGCAGCAATCGTGGGAGGGGACAGAGTGCATTCTCCCCATAAGCAATCTGCTTTTCCATTAAGGAGGAGGGAAAGGTATAAGGTCTAAATGTATTTTTCCCCTGTTGGAAGAATGATAGCCACAGGAGTAATTCTAGCAGAATTCATAGTCATCCTGCCCAATAGCAGCTGCAGTAAAGTTTTTAAAAGGCTCCTGGAACCTATGATATCACAGCCATCTTGGACTTAAATCACAAAGTGAGTTCACAGCAGAGGTGAACTTTCAACCAAGGAGTTTTTGCACTAATGCATCATATGGTGGAAAGGAAAGGAAATCATTAGAGGGGTTGGGCTCCAAAGGGGAGATCTTGGTCCAAATCCTCAGTCAGCCATGGAACAACCCTGATGATCCTGGCCCAGTCACCTACTTCACAGGGTGTTGTGAGGACAATGAAAGGGTGGAGGAAGAGCCATTCCACACCACCTGAAGCTTCTTAGAGCAGAGGTGTCAAACATGTGGCCCAGGGGCCAAATTAGCCCCCCCCCCCCCCGAGGGCTCCTATCAGGCCCCCGAGCAATTGGGTGTTGTATGCTTCCTTCTCCCTCTCTCTTGCTTCCTTCTGCATCTCAGCTTGCTTTGCCGGGACCTACAGAGCAAAACCTCTGTTTACTTTATTAACTGAGGCTCCTCCCTTGGGGGAAAAGGGGGGGAGGCAGAGCTTGCTTTGCCAGGCTCTCTCAATTGCACAGCAGAGCTACTGAGCCAAGCCTCTCTTCCTTCAACAGGCTGCATCTCCTCCCCCTCCTGGTCCCCTGGGAAGGACGGAAAGAGCCAGAGCTTCCTTTGCCCAGCTTCCGGGATCCCATGAAAGAGATACAAAGAAAACACCATTAAGACCAAAAAGTGTTAATGTTTTAATGAAGAAGAAGATGGAGAAATGTTTAAATTTATATCTCGCCATCCACTTTGAATCTCAGAGCAGCTCACAATCTCCTTTATCTCCCCCCCCCACCACCACCAACAGACACTCTGTGAGGTGGGTGGGGCTGAGAGGGCTCTCACAGCAGCTGCCCTTTCAAGGACAACTCCTGTGAGAGCTCTGGCTGACCCAAGGCCATTCCAGCAGCTGCAAGTGGAGGAGTGGGGAATCAAACCTAGTTCTCCCAGATAAGAGTCCGCGCACTTAACCACTACAAACTGGCTTCTCAAGCATGTTTTATTTTACGTTTTTAAAAAATCATGAATAGTGTTTGTGCCCTTTATAAAGTTTATATCTCTGCTACCCGAGATTACATTTTATGCCACATGTGGCTCCGCCCAACAAGGTTTCATTTACGTCAGATCTGGCCCTCATGACAACAGAGTTCGACACTCCTGCCTTAGAGGATGGGCAGACTCAGACCGACTCCACATTAGCCTTTTCCCATCTCTCATTCTTGACTCTAGAGTTTGCACAGAGCAGGAAGCAAGCAGGGAACCCACAGCCCCACTCCAGGGATGCCAATGCAGAATACGGGAAAAAGAGACGCTGTGAGGAGCCCCCACAGAAGGGAGTTGAGTGCTAAATGCGGAATCAGTCTTGAGGTCCCAGCATACTGTGTTTCTTCCGAAGGCACAGAAACTCTGTCCTGCCTGGCAACGCATATGTACCAGCTTCCAAACTTGATGCACCGTCGTCCTTTCGGCACAACCGCTCTGGTTCCTTCCTCCTACGGATGCCCCCTCATGTACGTTCCCTTTTTAAAAAGGGTGGTGGCAGCAAAAGACAGGGCTAAAGTCATTTGAAATAATCGTTGCAGTTATTTTAGCATAATAACCTCCCTAATGGCAGTACGGCAGTGCGGTACCATAAAATAACTATTCCTTAATTAATGGCATCCCCAGAAGATGAATGGCACTTATCTTTGCTTGGGAGAGGCTTGGACTGCAATCCTGGGCACAGATGAAGAATTCCAGGGGACTCAACTAACTGGGAGCAGAAGTACAGCTTTGGAGGAAAGGGGAGAGAGAGACACTCGGGAGGAAAAGCAGAAATATCCTGGGTGTTTAATTCCAGGGATCTTGCTGCTACCCTGACCTGGGTGAGTGGCTGAAGCCCACTAGACAGACTGAGACTCACCCCCAAGTTGGTTAGTTCTCCTTGTCGTAGCAGTTTTTGGCCTGCCAGGACAGCCTGTGTCAGAGCAGAACAGCCAGCGGTTAGCTGGGAAACCAGAGATTTGCCATGCACCCCCCCCCCCCCCCCCAGTACTTAAAACTCCCATCTCTGAAACCTTTCAAGGGCAGTAAAAGAGATATGCCATAACATGACATGAGCCCGGATTTAACCGCAGTGGTGGCGAGGCAAAATGACTTTGCGTGTCTAGAGGGGCAGGCTGGCGTGCCGCCCGGCTATCACAGCTGTGCCTGCTGCCGCCCTGGCATTTGTTTGGGCTGCAGAAAGCCCAGATGGAGGCCAGGAGAAGATTCTTGGCCTCGTCTTCTTGCCCAGGAAGGAACAACAGCCCTTTGTCCCAGCAGAGAAGGCCAGTGTTCAGCTGCAACATTAAGGGTGGCAGCTAGAGCTGCTCTGTAAAGAGGGATTCTCACAATACAGGGAGGGGGTGGAGGAGGAACGGGCAGAACCAGGGCCCGGTATGGTGGGTCAGGCTTGGAAACTGAAGGAATCCGTATTTACAGGCTCCTGATGGGACACAGCTTTAACTGATTGCTCCAGGAAAAGACTAGCTGAGCTGGCAAGGCAAAAAGAAACAGCACAATGCGGTGGCGGTGGGGTTGCCAGGGCTGTGCCGGAATATACCTGCAGACTTTGGGGTGGATCCTGGAGGTGGGGTTTGGGGAGGGGAGGGGCCTCAGCATGGGACAATGCTACAGAGTCCACCCTTCAACGCAGGGGAGGGACAGTGGCTCAGTGGTAGAGCATCTGCTTGGGAAGCAGAAGGTCCCAGGTTCAATCCCCGGCATCTCCAACTCAAAAGGGCCCAGGCAAATAGGCGTGAATAACCTCAGCTTGAGACCCTGGAGAGCCATGAATGGGGCTGTGGCTCAGTGGTAGAGCATCTGCTTGGGAAGCAGAAGGTCTCAGGTTCAATCCCCGGCATCTCCAACTCAAAAGGGTCCAGGCAAGTAGGCGTGAAAAACCTCAGCTTGAGACCCTGGAGAGCTGCTGCCAGTCTGAGTAGACAAGACTGACTGATGGACCAAGGGTCTGATTCGATATAAGGCAGCTTCATATATATTCAAAGCCAGTTTCTCCAAGGGAAGTGATTTCTGTAGTCTAGAGTTATCAATCCAAGGGATTCTCCAGGCAGGGGTGGATATGGGGGGCGGGGGGCAGATGGAGGTTCTTGCCCCAGGTGCCAACGGAGGAGGGGTGCCAAATTGGGTATGGAGTCCATTGTATTCTATGGGACCATAAGATAGAATGGCCCATAAAGGGGCATCATTTTTTAATTTTGCCCCTCCTCAAAAGCCATGTAGATCCGGTCCTGTCCCCAGGTCCCACCTGGAGGAAGGGTTGTCAGGTCTATGTAGGAAAATATCTGGCAACTTTGGGGCTGGATCTGGGAAAGGGCAGAGTCTGGGGAGGGAAGAGGCCTCCACATGGGAAGCGCCATAGAGACCACCCTTCCAAGCAGCCATTTTCTCCAGCGGAGCTGATCTCTGCCAGCTGGAGATCAGTTGTAAAAGCGGGGGATCTTCAGGCCCATGGAAAGTGTCATCAAGTCACAGCTGACTTTTGGTGACCCCATAAGTTTTGAAGACAAGAGATGAATGGAGATGGTTAACCATTGCCTGCCTCTGCATACCAACTCTGGTCTTCCTTGGAAGCCTCCCATCCAGACCTTGAATTCAGCAGGAGCTCACAGGAGCACAGCTCCTGAACCTTTCTGAGGGCTCCCCCTCCTCCTCCCCACCTTGTCCATTGAACAGTAGGTGCAGCTGCATAACAATCCCTGGATTAGAAGAGCGGGCAGCCAGCCAGCCATCAGGGACTTTGCCATGCCCCCAGCAGCCCTCATTAATCCCTAGAAAAGCCCACACCACCCTTTCTCCACTTCTTATGGGATTTTGGGTGGTGGGTGGCTTGCTGGCCTTTGGACTGTGTGGAGGGGGAACGGCCAAGTGAGAACCCCAGGTGAACTCCAGGTGAGAGAGGCCTGCTTGAGCTGACCGCCTGGGGCTCTTCTTTCTTGCGTCGGGTTGCTGTTAGCTGGTGGTGGGGGTGGCGGCATATGCAAATGAGTTATGCTAATGAGCTCCACCACCTATTTTTCTACAAAACGAGCCCTGCTCCCATCCCTGCTTAGCTTCTGGGATCTGACAAGATTGAGCTCGCCTGGGCCATCCAGGTAGGCAGGAATTTAGCGTCATCAAGTCACACAGCCAATTTATGGTGACCCCGGAGGGTTTTCAAGGCAGGAGACAAACAGAGGTAGCTTGCCATTGCTTGCCTCTGCACAGCAACTGTAGACTTCCTTGGTGGTCTCCCACCCAAGTACTAACTAGGGTGGGCCCTGCTTAGCAGCCAAGATCTGACGAGATTGGGCCATCCATCACCAGTTCTGTTCCACAGTCCACTGGCTGGGCTTCACAGAACCTCTCTGGTCAACCTTCTAATAATCCCTTTATGAGTCCCTGTAGTTCCATTTTTCCTCCAGGCCAGCGGACACCTTCCTCCTGCTGATTGCCCTCAAATGAGCTCTCCTCCTCCAAAGCCATCCCTGCCGTTATTTACAGCCCTCGCTGGGCTCATAACCTCCAGATGCTCATCTTATTAAGCCGCAGCAGAAACAAGTAAACCCAGGTGTAATTTCATTCCTGGTTCAGAATCCTAAAGCGGATGGAGAAAGGCAGCTCTGGCCACCTGTAAGAAAAGCAGACGCTTTGTAGGACGCTAGAGCTGCTGTCCCAGTTGCTGGCTAATAGCCCCAAATGGCCCCCAGACGTTTCCTCAACCACATTTAATAGTTAGGAGCCATGTTCCCTCTAAGCTGAATTAGTGTGAGCTAGCTCACAGTTTTTCTAGCTTCCAGCTCATGCATTTTTCTCTTAGCTCAGGAAAAATGGTCCCAGAGCAAAGTAATTTATGCAACAGCTCACAACTTTAATGCCAGTAGCTCATGAAGCAGAATTTTTGCTCACGAGACTCCACAGCTTAGAGGGAGTATTGGTTAGGAGACAGTCACCTGATGGTTGGAGAGCTCTCTTGAGCATTCAGACGTCCCCTAGAGCAGGGGTATCCCATGTGCTGGACCACAGTGCCCACTGACATCGTTCCTGGCACTCACCAAGTATTAGAGTGCGGACAGGGCCAGATGGGGATTGTGCCCAGAGGGGCTTCTGATTGGGAATAATGGAGGATAGGGTCACCATCTTTGGGGGCTCACAGAATTGGACCCTCTGATCCAATCTTTTTGAAACTTCAGGGGTTTTGCGGGGGGGAGGCCCCAGATGCGATGCTAAAAATTTGGTGCTTCAAAAAACAACCCCCCAGAGCCCCAGATACTCACAGATCAATTCTCCATTGTACACTATAGGAATCTGTCTCCATAGGGAATCATGGAGCACTCAGAAGACATGTCCCTCCCCCCCTTCTCACTTTCTGATGACCCTGAGGCAGAGGGAGGGTCTCCAAACAGGCCCTGCCTGCAGCTGGGAACTGGCAACCCTATTTGGTCTTCTTCAGAAGACTTAGTGAAGAGTCAGGGGTAATCCGGAGCCAGTGTGGTGTAGTGGCTGAAGTGTCCGACTAGTATCTTGGAAGTCCAGGTTCAAATCCCCGCTTGTGCCATGGAAGCTTGCTAGGTGACCTTGGGTCAGTCACTTATTCTCATCATAACCTACCACACAGGGTTGTTGTGAGGATAAAATGGAGGAGAGGTGAATGAGGTAAGCTGGCTTTTGTTCCCCTTGAGAGTGAAGGCAGCATAAAAAATAATGTGAATAGATAAATTTTACTTTCAGCTATGATTAGGTTTCTTTCAAATGTACCTGACATGTACTGTATACATTCAGGGGTGGAATTCTAGCAGGAGCTCCTTTGCATATTAGGCCACACACCCCTGATGTAGCCATTCCTCCAAGAGCTTACAAAAAAGTGCCTTGTAAGCTCTTGGAGGATTGGCTACATCAGGGTTGTGTGGCCTAATATGCAAAGGAGCTCCTGCTAGAATTCCACCCCTGCATTTCCTTATAAGGCAATCACTAGAATGACACAAAATGTTCGGGGCAGAATGTATAGATGGATCGCCTGATAACTAGAGAGGCATGAAAATCTGTTATCTTTTTGTTAATAGGGACAATAACGCATGTCAGCAGGTAACTCTCATTGCCATGGGTAGTGTCAATCAATAGAGAGAAATCTGTTCCACAAAAACTGATTGATCAGTCTGCAAATTTTTACAAACTGGTTTTATTTATAGATCCAGGTGGGCGGCCGTCTTGGTCTTAAGCAATAGAACAATAACTTTGTTCTATAACTTTGTCAAATGGTACCTTTAAGACCAACAAAATTTTATTCCGGGTATTTATGTGCAAGGTAGGTTTTAAGAGCCCCGTGGCGCAGAGTTGGTAAAGCTGCAGTACTGCAGTCGGAGCCCTCTGCTCACGACCTGAGCTCGATCCCAGTGGAAGCTGGGTTCAGGTAGCCGGCTCCAGATTGACTCAGCCTTCCATCCTTCCGAGGTCAGTAAAATGAGTCCCCAGCTTGCTGGGGGGAAAGCGTAGATGACTGGGGAAGGCAAGGGCAAACCACCCCGTCAAAAGTCTGCCGTGAAAACACTGTGAAAACAACATCACCCCAGAGTCGGAAACAACTGGTGCTTGCACAGGGGAGTACCTTTACCTTTACCTTTACCTTTTTTAGGTTTTTCCAAGTCTTCCCCAGCACCTGTTTCATAAGATCCATTGACTGTAAATGTGTGTGTGTGGGGGGGAGGGTGCTTGAACTGGGACTTTGAGCATGCCAACCTCCAAATGCAGCCTGGAGAGCTCAGAGAATCACAACTAACCTCCACACTTCAGAGATCAGTTTCCCTGAAGGAAATGGCTGCTTTGGAGGGTGGGTTTTGTGGCACTGCATCCCTGAAGTCCTTCCCTTCCTCAAACCCCGCCTTCCCTAAGCTCCACCCCCAAAATCTCCAGGAATTCCCCAAGTTGGAATTGGCAGCCCTAGCTTCAAAGTTCAGCCAGTGTGTCCCTCTCAGCTGAGTTAAAGGTAAAGGTCAAGACAGTCCCCTGTGCAAGCACCAGTCGGCACCACGGGGCTCTTTAGTGCGAGCTGCCTCACAGTTTTTTAGCGTCTGACCCACACTTTTTTTTATCTTAGCTCAGGAAAAATGACCCCAGACCAACTAATTTTTGAGCTCACCACTTTCATGCCAGTAACTCCCAAAGTAGAATTTTTGCTCACAAGACTCCACAGATTAGAGGGAGTATTGGCTCCAACCCATCCCCAGCTATGTTACAGTTTCATCTGTGCATTACACAATGGTTCCTGTATAGCCTGCCTAAAATTTGCTTTCTTGTTGCTAGCAAGTAAGAGGCACCGGCTGATTGACTCACACTAGAATCACGCAGCGGGACAATATTTTATTCCTTTCTATTCATTATGTCTGAACTACTAGAACCAGCCCGTTATGTGGCTTTGAAATTTTATTGCATGTAGATATACTGATGACTTGGTGCATCCATCTTTGCTGCTCTAAGATCGCAACAAACAAAACTGAGAAACACGATCCTATTTTTAATCAACGTGCACAGCGGGTACAGTTTTTTAAAATATTGGTATTAGTGCAAAAGCATCCTTCGGACGTGTGCTGCCTTCACAGACACACAAAAAGCCTTCTCACTGTTATGACTTGCTTTGTAATAAATTATTAGAAAGCTCGATGAATGAAATAAAAGTAAGGCGGAGGGGGGAGGGAATACATCAAAGCAAGCACATAGCTGCCGAACATTTATCTATTTCTTTGGAAGCTGCTGAATGGCAAAAATCTATCCAATCCAGCCTTCTCCCACATAAACAGGAAGAGAAGAACTCCTGTAACAGATTGCCCCAACACATGCAGCAGAAACGGCGGCCGTTTTTCTTTATCGATCCCTCTTCGGTATGATTCTGCTGGTTTCCTGCAGCTCAGAATGCGCATGTTTAAAAGGATTCAGCAGATGGGGCAGAACAACAGGACACCAGTTCCAGGGGTCAAAATGTTGGTTGGGCAGGGAGTCAAAGGCCTGCTTAAAAAATGCAACTTTAAAATACAACCACTAAAAATCCAAAGGCAGTTTGTTTAAAGAGCATTTGCTGCAATCAGGGCTTTTTTGATAGAAAAAGCCCAGCAGGAATTCATTTGCCTATTAGGCTACATCCCCTGACATCACCATTGTTTCACACAGGGCTCTTTTTGTAGAAAAAGCCCAGCAGGAATTCATTTGCATACTAGGCCACACCCCCTGACATCACCATTGTTTCACACAGGGCTTTTTTTGTAGAAAAAGCCCAGAAGGAATTCCTTTGCATATTAGGCTACATCCCCTGAATGCAAGCCAGCTGGAACTACGTTTCTGCTTTTAAAAAGCCCTGGCTGCAATCATTTTTACCCTTCATAGTCACCAGAGATATGGTGACCAATGTTCCTTCTAGTTCTACAGAGAATAGAAGTTCATTTTCTGAGCAAAATAGAACTGCAGTCCTCAAATGGGTCATGGGCAGCACAAAACCTTGCGCAGCTCCAGACTGCTGCTGAACTGGGCTTCCTGTGTTATACGAGAAGCCACTCATGCACGCACCACATTTGGACTTGAAGCAAATACAGCTTTTCTGAAGAGAAATCCATCTGGGTGCACCAAAGAAAATAAATATTTGGCACATGTGCCAATGCTCTGGGCCGCACATTGCTCCAAAGTGCAGAGTTGCCACTTTTTGAACTGGTCCTTCTCACTGCCCCTTTAAAAGCAGCTGGATCTGTAAGCAATTTTCAGGTGATGTTGTTCAACTTTGTGTCACGAAAAGCTTTAACGGCCCATTCCTCCTCAGTGAACCTCTATGAAACCCCATGATGGAATCTTAGTCCAGTAAGACAAACCCCCCTCCCCTGCCCCAAAGATAAGGTTATACTCTGGGGGAAGTTATTGGTCTTTAAGGTCCCACTGGACTCAGATTTTGTCCTGCTACTACAGACTGCCATGGCTCCCCATCCAAACAAAGTTTGGTCCAGTGGCACCTTTAAGCTTTATTTTGGACATAAGCTTTCATGTGCACGCGTGGTCTTAAAGGTGCCAGTGGACTCAAACTTTGTTCTGTTACTTCAGACCAACACAGCTGCCCACCTGAAACTATTAAAGGGCAGGACATTTTTTCCTGCCCAGTTGGCAACCCTACCAGAGTAATAAAGGTAAAGCTCCAGTCATTTCCAAATCTGGGGTGATGTCGCATGAGACATTTTCACGGCAGACTTTTTATGGGGTGGTTTGCCATTGCTTTCCCCAGTAATCTACGATTTCCCCCCAGCAAGCTGGGTACTCATTTTACCGACCTCAGAAGGATGGAAGGTCGAGTCAACCTTGAGCTGGCTACCTGAACCCAGCTTCTGCTGGGATTGAACTCAGGTTGTGAGCAGAGAGTTTGGACTGCAGTACTGCAGCTTTACCACTCTGCTACTAGATGCAAATCTAACTGTTCTACCCAGGGCTTTTTTAAATCAGGAACGCACAGGGATGCAGTTCCGGCAGGCTTGGCATCAGAGGGTGTGGCCTAATATGCAAATAAATGTCTGCTGGGTTTTTTCTACAAAAAAGGCCCTGGTTCTACCACAGACCAACACAGCTGCCCTCTGAAACTATATTTATCAGGTGTCCCCCCTTCCCCAAAGAACAAGAAATGCTGGCAGTGAAAGCGTACGTCCAAAGCAGTAGATGTGAGGATGAAGTTCTTAATACTGATGCATCCAATTGGTCCATCAACTCTGGTGGATGTCAGCTGTCCAGGGACTTGAGGCAAAGACTGGCAGTCTGCATGGCACTGCTGTGTAGAGCCTGCCAAAATTCCAAGTGCACAATCCAGCCCACCCCCCCACCCCTCCATTGATGTGGATCCCAGCAAGGCTCCCACTTTGGATAGCTGCCAGTCTGCGGGGTGCAGGGTTTGTGAGCAGGTCTCCTCTGGACCTCTCCTGCCCACACAGCAATCCAGCCCTTTTCAGGTTAGTCTTGGTTGCATTTCCTGTCATTCAGAGACAGAGAGTGATTTGGAAATGGCATGGAAGGACATGACAGGACAGGTCCTTGACTTCTTTATCATTCAGACGTTCTCTGCATTCTTCACCCCGTTGCTTGAGCCATCTACGTACTGGTTTTAAGGGAAATGATAAGAATAATGTTCAACATCTGGGCTGAAGTTCTGGCATCTGGACTCGGCCTTTTTCTCTGGTCCAAAAGTTTCCTGATCAATGTTATTGGCAATTAAGTTGATCCACAAGCAGAGCCAACTCATCCCTCAAACCACTTTGCTCAAACGGGTTCTTGAGCTCATTAGTGAAGCGCTTTGCAAGGTGATTATTAGCCTACAAACGACCTGAGCTGGGTGGGAAAGCGCCTTCCTTCTGATTCCGCAAGCTCAACTCTTGGCCAGTTCTGCTGCATTGCTGAATGGGAGAGCGAGAAAGTCTGCATTTGCTGACCACTGGAATCTCTCCCCTCTCCTTAAGACAATGTTGCCCGCATGCCGGTTAGCTGAGGCATGCTGTTTTCTGGATTAAATTGGGAGCCCTGCTGCATCTTACCACAAAACAGCCTGGCTTGAACAGCAAAGAGGAAGAAACCTCCGTCTACTGAGTTTCTGCAGGACACACTAGCCCAGGCATGCCCCCCCCCACCGGCAGAGAAGAAGGCAAGCTTGACAGAGGAACTCCTAAACAAGGAGTCTCTCAGATATGACCCTGTTTAAGGTAGAAAAGCAGAGATAATTTTACACCCACTGAAAAGAAGCTGGATGATTTTATATAGTCCAGCTGATGAGGAAGAAGAGTTGGATTTCTACTCCACCCTTCACTCAGAGTCTCAGCAGCTTCCAATCTCCTTCCCTTCCTCTCCCCAGAACAGACACCCTGTGAGACGGGTAGGACTGAGAGAGCTCTTTCCAGAACTGCTCTAGAGAGAACAGCTCCGAGAGAGCTATGACTGACCAAGGTCACTCCAGAAGCTATACGTGGAGGAGAGGGGAACCAAACCCAGTTCTCCATATTAGAGTCTGCCACTCTAAACCATGACACCAAACTGGAAGAAATCACTGCCTTTCCACTCATTTCTTTGAAGCCCAACTTGGAAGTATGCCAGCCTTCATTAGAGCAGTTAGTAGGGCTGTCAAATCCAGCTTGGGAAATTCCTGGAGATTTGGAGGTGGAGCTTGGGGAGGGTGGCGTTTGGGGAGAGGAGGAAAGGATGCCTTAGACCAGGGGTGTGTCAAACTCATTTGTTATGCGGGCCAGATCCAACATAAATGAGACCTGGTCGAGCCAGGCCAAGAGTGGCATAAAATGTAATGACAGATAGCAGAGATGTAAATTTTATAAAGGACAAAACACAACTGAAGATTTTTAAAAAAATGAAAACATGCTTCAAAGATTAGCACTCTTGCAATATTTTGTTTATTTAACAATCTGTGATAACTGACACCTCTTGCTCTGAATTATTGTATCAAAATGTCTGTGCTGCAGCAATCTTGAGTATGCTGTTCAGGTGTGTATCTTTAAGTTGCAAACCTGCTTTTGATTGACTGACATAATATCCTTTTTGAGGTGTGGTGACCAGAACTGCACACAGTATTCCAAATGAGACCGCACCATCGATTTATACAGGGGCATTATGATACTGGCTGATTTGTTTTCAATTCCCTTCCTAATAATTCCCAGCATGGCGTTGGCCTTCTTCTTTTGCCTCCTGTCTTTCCCAGCATCAGGATCTTCTCCAGTGAGTGCTCCCTTCTCATTTGGTAGCCAAAGTATTTGAGCTTCAGCATCTGACCTTCCAGGGAACAGTCTGGGTTAATTTCCCTTAGGACTGACTGATTTGATCTTCTTGCAGTCCAAGGGACTCGCAAGATTCTTCTCCAGCACCACAGCTCAAAAGTGTCTATTCTTCTGCGCTTGGCCTTCCTTATGGTCCAGCTCTCACAGCCATACATTACACTAAACTTACACTAACAACTTTTAAAACAAAGTGCTCCTAAAAGCAAAGATGGGAACAAATGATGAACTGTGATTTATCAGGAACACAGAACAATAGAGCATCCCTGTTAAATAAGGGCAGTTGGAACGTATAACATTGATTTCATATGACTGAATATTTTAATAGACTGTCCTCAATAGAGGGCAGCTTGTGATCTGACTCTCCGTATTGGGCTTGTATTGAGTAAATATATCCATTCTATGGATTGGTTTGTGTTGGCCTCCCCAATTAAGCTAGTTAATAAGCACTACCTTAATAACTGTCTACCCAGAGCGAAGGCAAAATTAAAGTTCTGTTCTGTCGAGCATACAAAAGGCAGTGGGGGAAGGGAAGAAAAATATCACTATTGAGCAGCCTCTCTTCTTCCCTTTTCTGCATGCAAACCTGAAAGTGTTCCGCGCCGGAGGTTAAAACAAAGGCCACATTAAACTCTCTCTCCCACCAAGACCAAATCACAATTCTTGAATGTTTTCCAAATCTCTTCTGCAGGCTGCCAAAATGCACAAGACTGCACTTTCCTCCACTGATCCGCCACTCCTCTTTACCTCTTCGCTTTCCAAATATTTGTTCACTTCTGGTTTTATTTTTACAGTATCCCACCACCACCCCACCTTCCACAGGCGAAACGTACAAACAAATCACCATTGTTAAGGTTCCATGACCCAGCTTAGAAAATGAATCCCACAGCTTGGAGTTTTGTTTTGTTTTTTAACAACACTGAAAGAAGGTCTCAGCTCTTGCAGGTACTGCTGATCTCAGTTGCTTTTATGACTGCACCCAGAAGAAGAAGATATTGGATTTATACCCCGCTCTATACTCTGAATCTCAGAATCTCAGACCAGCTTACAATCTCCTTTACCTTCCCTCTCCACACAACAAACACCCTGCGAGGTAGATGGGGCTGAGAGAGTTCTCACAGAAGCTGTCCTTTCAAGGTCAATGTCTGCAAGAGCTGTGGCTGACCCAAGGCCATTTCAGCAGCTGCAAGTGGAGGAGTGGGGAATCTCCCAGATAAGAGTCCATGCACTTAACCACTACACCAAATTTAGCAATCTTCCTTCTCATCTTTGGCCCTTATTTAAAGATATAGGTCTCTATTTCTCGGTATTCCATCTCATCCAACCTGATCAAGACACAGCACTAGAGGTGGGGCTATGCAGATGAAGAGGTGGTGCTATGCAGATACGAGCAAGCTGGATTCTCATTGGCTAGGGAAATAAATGACAGGGAAATAAATGACTGTTTCAGAGGGCAGCAGTGCTGGACTGCAGTAGAAAAAACACCTTAAAAACCAACCAGATTTGGGGGGGTCTGGAGTTTTTGAGAGTCAATGCTCCCTTCATCAGACAAACAAGAAAGCCCCACCCCCAATGGTGTCACTGAGTGAACATATGTGAACATATGAAGCTGCCTTATACTGAATCAGATCCTCTGCCCATCGAAGTCAGTCTTGTCTACTCAGACTGGCAGCTGCTCTCCAGGGTCTCAAGCTGAGGTTTTTCACGCCTGGGCCCTTTTTAGTTGGAGATGCCGGGGATTGAACCTGGGACCATCTGCTTACCAAGTAGATGCTCTACCACTGAGCCACCGTCCCTCCCCAAAGGGGAGTGTCAGCTGATCATTCTCTGGTGTGACCAAGAACAGAATCCAGGACTGGTCCTATGCAGTTGTGGGGGCTGGCTTGATTCTCAGTGGCTGGGTTCATCAATGGTGGGAAACAACTGTGGAGGAAAGGCAGCGTGGTATAGCCCAAGGAGGAGGAGGAGGATTTATACTTTGCCTTTCACTTGAGTCTCAGAGTGGCTTACAATCTCTTTCCCTTCCCCTCCCCAAAGCAGACACCCTGTGAAGTAGGTGGGGCTGAGAGAGCTCTGAGAGAACTCCTCTTGAGAGAACAGCTCTGAGAGAACTGTAGCTGGCCCAAAGTCACCCAGCTTGGTGAATGTGGAGGAGTGGGGAATCAAACCTGGTTCTCCAGATTACAGTCTACCGCTTTTAACCACTACACCAAACTGGAAGGAGAGCCAGGAGGAAGAAAAAGAGAAGGGAGCAGAACCAACGTTAAGCAAGGAGAGGAAAAAAGTGAGGGCAGCAAGGCGGAAAGAAGAGACAGTGTGGGGAACTTGCCAGCAGGAAGATGGGATTTCCCCTCTTTCCTGAGTTCTAACAAGTCCTCTCTGCTTGCGTGCATCTACTTTCCAACTGAGGACATACTTCATGCATCTGATGAAGTGAACTATAGTCCAGAAAACTTCTGCCCCAATAAATCCATCAGTCTTTTGGGGGCCAAAAGACTCCTTATCTGTGCCATGCTGGAATCTGAGGTTCATGCAGGTCTAATAAATATCTGGCTGACCCAAGGTGTCCATGAAACATTTCAATGCCCAAGCAGTCTAAGCGACTGATGTATTCTCACACTAGAAGTACCATACTTGACATTGCTAATTATCTGACAACATTTTCATCAAAAATGCTAATTTCAGGGGTTATTTCTATGTCAGTCCTTAAAAACTACCTTCAGCCCAAAACTTCAAATGCAGGAGTACACATTCCCCAGGGTCAAGTTGCATTTTCTCGTGAATGTCAAGGAGACAGTATCTGTCTGAAGTTGACAGTATCACATCTGGTCTCTCCCTAGAAGCTAAAATAACCAAACTGAGGCTCTTGGACTTTGGTCACATTATGAGAAGACAAGAGTCACTGGGAAAGACAATCATGCTAGGAAAAGTTGAAGGCAGGAGGAAAAAGGAAGAGCCAATGTGAGATGGGTTGCCATGGAAGCCATGACCCTCAGTTTGCAAGACATGAGCAAGGCTGTTCATGATAGGACGTTTTGGATTCAAATAGTCACCATATGTCATAAGTGACTTAACAGCACTTAACATACATACACATCTGTCTAAATTGGGCTAGATCAGGGGTGTCAAACATGTGGCCCAGGGGCTGAATCAGGCCCCCAAAGGGTTCCTATCAGGCCCCCAAGCAACTCTGCTTCTTTCTTTCTCTCTCTCGCTTCCTTCTGCATCATGGTTTGCTTTGCCAGGCTTGCTCAATCACACAGGAGCTACAGAGCAAAGCCTCTATTTTCTCCATTAGTTGAGGCTCCTCTCTTGGAGAGAAAGGGGGGAGGAATAGCTTGCTTTGCCAGGCTCTCTCAATCACACAGCAGAGCTACTGAGCCAAGCCTCTCTTCCTTCTATTGGCTGAGGCTCCTTCCCCTCCTGGTTGCCTGGGGAAGGAAGGAAAGAGCCAAAGCTTCCTTTGTCCAGTTCCCTGGATTGCATGGGAGAGATACAAAGAAAGTACCTTTAAGACCAACCCAAGCGGGCAGCCATGTTGGTCTGAAGCAATTATTTGGAGTGCAATTTGACTCCTCAAAGATTTCAGGTTTTCACGGCTGGTAACATCATTAGGGTTTGTAGAATCTTTCGGGCTCAAGTGCTGTGTTCTACTGGAGAAAGTTTTTCTTCCAGACGTTTCGTTCTTGGCTGCGGAGAACATCCTCAGTGGCGTTGCAGCCGGAGCAGGTGCTCTGACCTTCTTGGCTGCTGTGCATTGAGTGAGGCCAGGGCTGCTGGAGAGCTGCTATTTCTAGGCTGGAAGGGGTGTGGTGAACCTATTGCCCTTTCACCACACCCCCTCCAGCCTAGAAATAGCAGCTCTCCAGCAGCCCTGGCCTCACTCAATGCACAGCAGCCAAGAAGGTCAGAGCACCTGCTCCGGCTGCAACGCCACTGAGGATGTTCTCCGCAGCCGAGAACGAAACGTCTGGAAGAAAAGCTTTCTCCAGTAGAACACGGCACTTGAGCCCGAAAGATTCTACAAACCCTAACTTGACTCCTGCTTTGTTTAAGACCAACAAATGCTTATGTTTTAAGCATGGTTTGTTTGTTCTGGCCACTGTGTGACACAGAGTACTAGAGTGGATGGGTCATTGGCCTGACCCAACATGGCTTCTTTTATGTTCTTATGGTTTATTTTAAGCTTTTAAAAAACCTTTGTGTTTGTCTGTGTCCTTATAAAGTTTATATCTCTGCTACCTGGCATTACATTTTATGACACACAATCTGGCCCTCATAACAAATGAGTTTGACACCCCTGGGCCAGATTGGTCTAATAGGTTTTTCTGCACAGCCTGTTCCCGACAATATATTTGTTTCTTTGTTTAGTTCAGAAACAGCTTCCATTTGAGAAAATATGCATCCCCCCCAACCTCCTTCCCCAGAGAAACTGTTCAGAAACTGCAGAGTGGGAATGTGGGAAATAATTGCGTGCCGTTAATTTCAGAAAGATGTTCAGCAGGTGGAGAGGGGCTGGCAGCTTTTCACCCACGGTGACCCAATATCTCACACTGGGTTATATTGGGCCGACGAAGCATGAAGTGAAAAATTCTCTAAATAGCTCTTGCCGAACATGTAACTGTAAACAGAGAAGCCACGCTTATGGGAAGCTTGAAATGAGCAGACTTGGGGAACCACAGAGCCAAGGAAGGGCCTGCAGTTTGGGTGTCAGACTGGGAATCCACAGCTTCTGTGTTGCAACACAAAGGGGAGAGGGAAGCAGGATTTGCAGGAGGGAAGCAGAAAGCTGGGTGTGTGCTTAACCTGTTCCCCTGAGCCTGGGCTTTTTTTGTAGTAGTAGGAACTCCTTTGCATATTAGGTCACACACCCCTTATGTAGCCAGTCCTCCAAGACCTTACAAGGCTCTTAGTACAGGCCCTACTGTAAGTTTCAGGAAGATTGGCTACATCATGGGGTGTGTGGCCCAATATGCAAAGAAGTTCCTGCTACAAAAAAGCCCTGCTCTGCACCAACTTTGACCCTGCAAATCCACCCTTCAGTAGGGTTGCCAATCCCCAGGTGGGGGAAGGGGATCCCCCAGTTTGGAGGCCCTCCCCTCACTTCAGGGTCATCAAAATGTGTGTGGGGGGGGAATGTCTGCTGGGCACTCCATTATTCCCTATGGAAACCGATTCCCATGGGGTATAATGGAGAATCGATCCACGGATATCAGGGGCTCTGGAGGGGCTGCTTTTTGAGGTAGAGGCACCAGATTTTCAGTATAGCATCATGTGCCTCTTCCCAAAATACCCTCCAAGTTTCAAAAGGATTGGACCAGGGGATCCAATTCTATGAGCCCCAAAAGAAGGTGCCCCTATCCTTCATTATTTCCAATGGAGGGGAGGCATTTAAAAGGTGTGCGGTCCCTTTAAATGTGATGGCCAGAACCCTCTTTGGAGTTTAATTATGCTTGGCACAACCTTTCTCCTGGCTCCAGCCCCAAAGTCTCCTGGCTCCACCCCCAAAGTCCCCAGATATTTCTTCAATTGGACTTGGAAACCCTACTCTTCAGCTACTTTTTAAAAATCTCTAATGTTTATATTATTATTATTATTATTATTATTATTATTATTATTATTATTATTATTATTATTATTATTATTATTATTATTATTATTATTTCTATTCCGCCCCTTCCCCCTTTTGGGGGGCTCAGAGCGGAGTACAACAATTTAAATTAAGATCACAATAAAATCATAATAAAATCAACGTCAGAGATCAGTAAAGTGCAATAGGTTAGTTCAGCATGATGAGATGAAGCAAGATAGTATAGCACCACAATTCAGTGGTGCAGCGGGCCATAAGGGCTAGGGGGAGGCCAACCGATCTAATAGGTGGATAGATGCCCGCTGCTTCATCCAAAGACCTGGCGGAACAGCTCCGTTTTACAGGCCCTACAAAAGGCCAACAGGCCAGGTAGGGCCCAGATCTCCATAGGGAGCTGATTCCACCAGGTCGGGGCCAGGACTGAAAAAGCCCTGCCCCTGGTAGAGGCAAGACAGGCATCCTTTGATGCATTTTTGATGCATATCTGTAGTAATACTGATGGACACAATGCATCCTTTTGGGATGCTAAATATGTCCCAGCGATGGACAACACACATTCCCACCCTTTCTAAGACTACATCAATAAAACAAAATATGGCTATACCCAGAACTGTCTGCTCATGGCTGCTTAAGCACCACAAGAGGCTGTTGGCACCTTGGGGTCCTTGGATTGCTCTGCTTGACTGCTTGGGTCACACATGCTAAAAAAGGGGGTGGGGGAGACCAACTATTCCAGGCCACTTGGACTTCCGTGCAAACTTTCAAGTAGCAAAGCTCTCTTCTTATTTGGGTCCCCTAGGCACAGTTCAAACCCTTCGGTGTAGATTAAGTGCCGTCAAGTCTCTTCTGAATTAGAGTCAAGTCACTTATGAATCAGAGATGCCAGCCTCCAGGTGGGACCAGGGGATCCCCCAGAATTACAGGTCATCTCCAGACGACAGAGATCAGTTCCCCCAGAGAAAACGGCTGCTTGGGAGAGTGGACTCTGTGAGAGTCTGTGGACTCTTGGGAGAGTGGACTCTTGATAGTTCACTGAGGCCAGTTTGGTGTAGTGGCTAAGTTTGATTCCCCACTCCTCCACTTGCACCTGCTGGAATGGCCTTGGGTCAGCCATAGCTCTTGTAGGAGTTGTCCTTGAAAGGGCAGCTTCTGGGAGAGCTCTCTCAGCCCAACCCACCTCACAGGGTGTCTGTTGTGGGGGAAGGAGATAAAGGAGATTGTAAGCCGCTCTGAGATTCTGATTCAGAGAGAAGGGCGGGGTATAAATCTGAAGTCTTCTTCTTCTTTGTCCTCTCCAGCCCCAAATTCCCAAATCTGGCTCCCCTGCCCCTCACGCCTACTGGTGGCCTGAGGAGACCTGCCAGCCCTACTATGAATGAATGTCCTTCCCAACAGCCTGTTGTTAAGCCGCCTTGCTCAGGTCTTGCAGACTTCAGGCCCAGGCTTCCGTGATCCAGTCAATTCATCTCATGTTGGGTCTTCGCCTTTACCTGCTACCTTCAACTCTTCCTAGCATTACTGTCATTTCTAGTGACGCTTGTCTTCTCATAATGTGAGCAAAGGTACAAGAGCTTCAGTTTGGTCATTTTAGCTTCTAGGGACAGTTTGATCTAGAACCCACTTATTTGTTCTTTGACACTCCGTGGCATCCACAAAGTTCTCCTACAACACTACATTGCAAATGAATGGACTCTCTTCCTGTCAGCTTTCTTCCTGGTACTAAAGAAACCTGTCACCTTCCCTGTTTTGAATTTTTTATTTGCTGCCAGAAAGGCAGTGGCTGTAGTTCAGTAGCCTTCCGGCAGCTGCAAAACATGGTCCAGCCAGACATTTTATAACGCTGTTGGCAATCTTCAAAATTTATGTTCCCTTTGCCCAGCCCAATGTCCTTTGGGGGTGGCCAGTGGAGGATAACGTTATTCCCTTGGAGAAAAAAAGAGTAATTTTTGTTGATGCTTCTGGATAGCTACAAGGAGCACCACATTCCAACAAATCCAGGAAGGAGGGTTCAAGCAACCCTTTCCCTGTTCTTTTGCAGATATTTTGCATGCCAGATCTTAAAACTCAACTCAAGGTGTGTCCCTCCTCTCAAACAAATATGCTGTGGAACTGTCCAGGGCTTGGCGGAGACAAGAAAACATTGTTATCGCCTTCTTTCATTTTGTTATGCATTAATCACAGCTTTTATGTCTCACGGCCAGAGCGGATCCCAGTCAGGTGGCAAGGAACACTTTGACTGGTCAGGTGTTTCCAAGGCTCCCTCTGCAGTGAGGAAGCACACCATTCGGGTGGTCTGGCTACGGAGTCTGATGAATGGTGGCTTGGAGCCAGATGGCAGCTTGCAGCGTTGCCGCCTTCCCAACCAATTACTATAGGTGAAGAAGAGAAGGGAGCTTCATCTTGGATCAGCAAAAAAAGAAAGGAGAAAAGAGGGGGGGGGGAACCCCATGGCAGGGAGGAGACTTTGAGCCGAAACAGATTTTGTTTGTCTTTGCAAATGATTAAGCAGCAATCCTCGAATAATTTGGATTGGTCTTCTACAGATCTGCAGCAGGGCTGCTTTGGAGAAAGTAGAGAGGAACATGAGAATCCCGCTGGATCAGGCCAGTGGATTCAGCATCTTGGCTCACACAGCAGCTGACCACTGTCATTTGACAAAGAGAGCTTTAACTCTCAAAAAATCTTCTTGGCCTCTAAAGTGCTACCGGACTCAGATCTAGTGGCCAACCAGTTTCTTTGGAAGTTGCCTGATGTTGTCTCCTGGCACTGGGATCCAGAGACTTACTACCTTTGAATGTGGAGGTTAAGAACCTAAGTCCATAAGAACATCAGAAGAGCCCTGCTGGATCAGACCAGGGAGGGTCCATCTAGTCCAACCTCCTGTCTCACACAGGGGCCAGCCAGTCCTCCGGAGGGCCAACAACAGGGGAGAGAGGCTGAGGCCTTCCCCTGAGAAGAACATCACAAGAGCCCTGCTGGATCAGTGGTCCACCTAGTGCAAGCTCCTGTCTCACACAGTGGCCAACCAGTTCATCTGAAGGGCCAGCAACAGGGCAGAGAGGCTGAGGCCTTCCCCTGAGAAGAACCTCAGAAGAGCCCTGCTGGATCAGACCAGGGAGGGTCCATCTAGTCCAACCTCCTGTCTCACACAGGGGCCAGCCAGTTCCTCTGGAGGGCCAACAACAGGGCAGAGAGGCTGAGGCCTTCTGCTGAGAAGAACCTCAGAAGAGCCCTGCTGGATCAGTGGTCCATCTAGTGCAGGCTCCTGTCTCACACAGCGGCCAACCAGGAGTCCAGCAGCATCTTTAAGACCAACAAAGTTTCATTCAGGATATAAGCTTTCAAATGCATGCATACTTCTTCAGACAAGGGAATGGGGTACAGTGAGCAGAACTACATATAGCTGGTAGGTTATGAGTGTAAAGTCCTCTGGATGACCAACAACAGGGCAGAGAGGCTGAGGCCTTCTCCTGATGTTAATAAATTAAAAACATCAGAAAAGCCCTGCTGGATCAGTGCATCTGGTCCATCTAGTCCAGCCTCCTGTCTCACACAGGGGCCGACCAGTTCCTCTGGACAGTCAAGAGTAGGGCATGGAGGCCCAAGTCTTCCCCTGATGTTGCCTCCTGGCTCTGAGATTCAGAGGTTGACTGCTTTTGAACCTGGAGGTTCTCCTCGCTCATCATGGCTAATAGTCACTGATAGATCTATCCTCCTCCATGAATTTCTCTAGCCTCGTTTTAAAGCCATCTGTGCCTGTGGATGTAGCTTGTTGTTGTTTTAAGGGCTGGCAGCCGTAGGCACACCAAGCTAGAGAAGCAACCCCACTGAGGTTCTGGATGTGGGCTCCAGGATGTCCTTGCTTGATCCTCATATTACTTTCCCCACCCCTCCTCAATGGGAGCCAAACATAAGGGACGCCGGAAGGACGTGGATCAGTGAGCTGCAAGAAGGGTCACTGCCGTCTGTCTCTCTTCCTGATTTGCATGCATGGCTTCCCAACTAGCTCTTCACCTGATTTGTCATATCAGGGCTGATGCAGCAGTCACCTGGGAGTGGTGGCCACAGTGCAGCGTCAGCACTCTCCACGCCAGCCTCGGGGGGGGGGGGTTCGCTGAGGCAGCAGAGGCACAGCTACAGCGGCCCAATCACTTGCGGCTCAGAGAGCTCAGGCCTGCCTATGGTTGCCAACTTCCTGGTGGTGTCTGGAGATCTCCCACTGTTATAGTGGACCTTCAGACAACCAAGATCAATCCCCCTGTAGAAAATCATCCCTCCTAAAACCAACAGATAAACAAACTGTGGGAATACTTTATTATGGGCAAAGTCTCTGACGAAATCTTAACAGCAGAGAATGTGGTGTAACCAGGGGTGGAATTCTAACAGGAGCAACTTTGCATATTAGGCCACACACCCTTGATGTAGCCAATCCTCCAAGAGCTTACAAAAAAGAGCCTTGTAAGCTCTTGGAGGATTGGCTACGTCAGGGGTGTGTGGCCTAATATGCAAAGGAGCTCCTGCTAGAATTCCACCCCTGGGTGTACCAATTCATTTTCTTGGGAAGATGGTTCCCTTTTTTGAGAGTTACAAACTGAGAAAAGAGTCGATGCCTGAAAAATTTACTGTTATAGCACTGTATTCATTTTCCTTTTCGGTACCCACATCATACTCGATCACTGTTCCTGTTTATTTCTTATTGTTAGTGTTCAATTATGTTCCTGGGGGGTTTATTTTGGTTGTTATATTATGCTATGTTTTGTAAAACTTGTAAAAGATAACATGAACAAGAACAAAATAAGCTCTCACAAATCACTTGCCTCCTGCAAATCACTTGGGAAGAGGTTCCACACTGTCTCCTTGGAACTCGTTGGGATCCCCCCATGAAGTGGCAACACAAGTGGCAAATGGTTATTGGTGGGCCTTCAGCATCAAGAGCCAGTGTGGTGCAGTGGCTGCAGCTCTGGACTAGCATCTGGCAGACCCAGGTTCAAATCCAGGCTCTCGCATGCAGAAGCCCATACACTCTCTGCCTCACCTCCGTCACAAGGTTTTTGTTGTGAGCAGGGCCTTTTTGGTAGAAAAAGCCCTGCAGGAACTCATTTGCACATTAGGCCACACCCTCTGACATCAGCATTGTTACACATAGGGCTTTTGTAGAAAAAGCCCAGCAGGAACTCATTTGTATATTATGCCACACACCCCTGACTCCAAGCCAGCCAACCGGAATTGGGTTCCTGTGTGTTCCTGCTAAAAAAAAGCCCTGGTTGAGAGGATGAAATGGAGGAGAGGAGAAGAATACAAGCTGCTTTGGGTCATCATTGGGGAGAAAGGTGGGTTATAACGGAAGTTAAATAATAAATAATGACAGCTTCCTGCAGAAATGCATTCTTATGTGGGTGACACAGCAATGGGGGGTAGGGTTGCCAAGTCCAATTCAAGAAATAGCCGGGGACTTTGGGGGTGGAGCTAGGAGACTTTGGGGGTGGAGCCAGGAGACTTTGGGGGTGGAGCCAGGAGACTTTGGGGGTGGGGCCATATGCAAAGTTGTGACAAGCACAACTGAACTCCAAAGGGAGTTCTGGCCATCACATTTAAAGGAACCACACACCTTTTAAATGCCTTCCCTACCTTAGAAATAAGGATAGGGGCAGCTTCGTTTGGGGCTCATAGAATTGGACCCCCGGGTCCAATCTTTTTGAAACTTGGAGCACATTTTGGGGAGAGTAATTAGATGCTATGTTGAAAATTTGGTGCTTCTACTTCAAAAAAACAGCCCCTCCAGAGCCCCAGATACCCCCAGATCAATTATCCATTATTCCCTATGGGAATCGATCTCCATAGGGAATAATGAAGTGCCCAGCAAACATTTCCCTCCCCCCCAACCCCCATTTCTGATTACTCTGAAGCGGGGGAGGGCCTGCTCCCACCTGGGGATTGGCATCTCTACTCACGAGTTGCTGAACTTTCAGCTTCTTCAAAGTAACACAGAGCAACCGACCTCTGCAAAGATTATGCGACCAACGAAAGGTCTGGGCTGTAAACAACCTCTGCAAAGATTGTGCAACCAATGGAGGGTCTGGGCTGCTTTCATAGCCATGTTATTCTGCCTGCTCCCCCGCCCCACTACAGCCTTAAAGACGCAGGCACACCATCCCAACTCCACTTTCCAGTGGAGTCTGAAGCCTCCAGAGGTGGAAAGGTACTTGGGGGCTGAGGGGCCAGCTGACTGAGAGTGGGAAGGAGCCTGGGAAAGTGGGAGAGCTCCCGCTGGGACCTGGGGATTGGCAAGCCTAATGGGAGGTGGGATGTAATAGTAGAACTCAGGGGCAGCCAATGGACTCCAGATTCAGGACAGACCAAACAAAGGACTTCTTAATGCAATGAATGAGTCTCTTGTGGAACTCACTACCACAGGATGCAGCTATAGCTTAAATGACCTTAAACATGAGAGGGGCAGGGGTGGAATTCTAGCAGGAGCTCCTTTGCATATTAGGCCACACACCCCTGATGTAGCCAGTCCTCCCAGAGCTTACAAAAAAGAGCCTTGTAAGCTCTTGGAGGATTGGCTACATCAGGGGTGTGTGGCCTAATATTCAAAGGAGCTCCTGCTAGAATTCTGCTCCTGGGGAGGGGTTTAGACATATCCATGCAGGAGAAGTCAATAATCAATGGTCAGTAGCCACAATGGCTAAATGGAACCTCCAGTTTCCATGAAACTCTGAATGCCAGTTGTTGGGGGGGGGAGTGGAGCAAAAAAACCCTGACACCAAGCCGGCTGGAACTGTGTTCCTGTGCATTCCTGCTCAAAAATAGCCCAGCACCTGTCCGTTTGAAAAATAAACCAAAATGGCAGCAATAGCACAACACGGTTAATAAAATCACTTCCCCCAAAATAGTGATGAACTCAAAATGCTTCTGCAGGCTGGATGGACATTAAAGACAAACGCCAAGAGAGGAGGGAAAGGGTGAACGTTACTGTCCCCATGAGAAAGCCCAACACTTCCTGCTTGCAGATCATCTTTAAATGGAACGGAGGAGAAGGTGTGATGCAGACTCAATTAGGTTAGGCCACGCGAGGTGCAAAAAGGTCTCAAATGGCACAGGGAATACAATGGCCACTTTCCACTCGAAAACAGAAGAGCTAGCAGTTCTTCGCATCTATCTCTAGCGCTGATCGGAACACATGGACCTTTTCCAGGGTACACAGTAGAAACAAACAAACCCTTCCCTGCTGAAATGAAGCCTGTGCCGCTGGAACAAACACAGCTCCCTCCCCAGCTTTATTCCCACTCCCATCACATTCCTTCCCTGTCTCATCTTCCTCATATCGAAATTGATCTCAGGACAGAGCAGGGATGGCCAAACTGTGGCTCGGGAGCCACATGTGGCTCTTTCACACATATTGTGTGGCTCTCAAAGCCCCCCACTGCCTCCCTCATCTGCCAGCTCGGAGAAGGCATTTCTCTCTTTAAATCACTTCTTCAAGCCAAGCCAGCCAGCAGCTTGGAGAATGCATTTAAAGTTGCGTAATTTCCACCTCTCCCTCCCTCCTCCCACCCCTCCATGTATTTGCCTTCCTTCCTTCCCTGTTTCTTCCCTCCTTCCAGCTCTTAAACATCTGATGTTCATATCTTGTGGCTCTCAAACACTGACATTTATTCTATGTGGCTCATGTTAAGCAAGTTTGACCACCTCTGGAATACAGGATCTGTCTTCTGATATTCCATAAAATGACATGCAGTGATAATGAAAAACATAGTCCTCATTCTTAGCAAAGCTGGAGGTTGCTTTTAGGAGATGATAAGCATCAAGAGGAACCAAACTGGGTTGGAGAGGGCTGGTTTCTCCTACAGACAAAAGGACCTTCCTTTGGTGACAGAATGTCAACTTCCTCATGTTCTAGTTTCAGAGGGTAGCTTGTTGGTCTGCACTAGAATAGTTAGATTTTAGTCTAGCAGCACCTTAAAGACTAACAAGAGTTTTGGGTATAAGCTCTTGGTACCTAAAGCTTCCTTCGTCAGACCTAGGGATGCCAGCCTCCAGGTGGGACCTGAGCATTAAGGATGGGCAAGAACCAAACCATGAAGCAGAAGTCGTCACAAATTTTCCCTTGTTCATGGTTCGCGAACCAAAGTTTGTGACAGGTCTGCCATCATGAACTTCCATGCACTTTTAAAGCAGTTTGGTGCAGTGGTTAAGTGTACGGACACTTATCTGGGAGAACTGGGTTTGATTCCCCACTCCTCCACTTGCAGCTGCTGGAGTGACCTTGGGTCAGTCACAATTCTCCAAGAGCTGTTCTGCTCAAGAGCAGTTCTTGAAAGAGCTTTCTCAGACCTTACAGGTGTCTGTTGTGGGGAGGGGGAGGGAAAGGTGATTGTAAGCTGCTCTGAGACTCCTTTGGGTAATGAAGAACGAGGTAAATATCCAATCTCTTCTTCTTCTCCAATTTCTTTCTCCCCCTCCTCTTCTTCATTGTGTTTCATAGGTGCAACATAAAGCACGGGTTTAAAGGGACTCTGAGTCCATTTAAACACCTGCTTTCTGTTTCCTGAGAAAGCTACCTCAGTGGTAGGGTTGCCAGGCCTGTGTTGGAAAACACCTGGAGACTTTGGGGGTGGGTCTGGGAGAGGGTCAACAGTTGGGTTTTTGTGCTTTCCTGCAAATCCTGTTTAAAGACACTGCGGTGCCTTTCAATGGGCTTTGCAGGGCTACAAACCACAAACCAGTTCAGTTCATGAACGAACCGTCCAGTTTGATTCTGTTCGTGGTTCAGTCATGAATCACCAACCAACATGAATTGCATTTTTTTTCTGGTTTGTGCCCATACCTACTGAGAATCCCCTGGAATTACACCTCATTTATGGAGGCCAGCACCTCTAGAAAAAAAATGGATGCTTTGGAGGATTGGCTGTATGGCATTGTAGGTTCCTGTCCTCTCACGCTCAATCCCTAAATTTCTAGGAGCCTCCCAAACTGGATTTGGCAAACCTACCCCCCCCCCTCCAATCCCTTGCCATTGGTTCGGGGTAGTGCTGGTGGATTTAGCAACCCTAGTCAGATGTGTCTGGTGAAGGGAGCTTTGAGTCTCAAAAGGCAATGCCCCAAACCTCTTTTGGTGTAATGGTTAAGTGTGTGGACTCTTATCTGGGAGAACCGGGTTTGATTCCCCACTCCTCCACTTGCACCTGCTAGCATGGCCTTGGGTCAGCCATAGCCCTGGCAGAGGTTGTCCTTGAAAGGGCAGCTGCTGTAAGAGCTCTCTTAGCCCCACCCACCTCACAGGGTGTCTGTTGTGGGGGAGGAAGGGAAAGGAGATTGTGAGCCGCTCTGAGACTCTTTGGAGTGGAGGGCGGGATATAAATCCAATATCTTCTTCTTCTTCTTCCTGGACTCCCATCTAACTGTTCATCTGTTCTAGAATTCTTCTCCTGGGTGGCTAAATCTACTACAGTGAAGCACTTTCTAAGACCCACTAATAACGTAACCTGTTTGCAAGCCATGTGCAGATTTACATAATACACTTTTCCTCGTGGTGAAATTGGAGAATTTGGCCTCCCTTGGAGAATTCGGCCTCCTTGACTGCAAACTGCAGGTCAGTCACCCTGCGGCATACCTGCCTCCCTGCTCTAGTACGACTCTGTAATGATCTGAATTACAGCCACAGAAAGAAAAAGCCAAGCTATGGGATTTAGCTGAGATCTCATCATGATCCCTTGAATATTATAGGCATTAACTGTGTTAAAACTCTTCCCCAGAGCCTCTCTGTCAACGGTAGGTTTAGGAAGAAAGACTTCAAAGCGCCAACCGTTATCTCAATGATAATCCTTCATGTGGGAATGGGGTTGGGGGGGAGAAGGGATACATGCTCTCCAGCATGCTGGGAGCATTTAAGCAGTCATCCTGCCATCTGGAGGAATTTTTTAAAAATGTCCTTTCCAGAAAGCTCATTCAAATGCACCAAGCGTTTCCACTCCGGCATATATCGAAAAGGCAAAAAAAGAGAGAAGTCTGCGCTTTCTGAGCCAGATACCAGATAATTCCTTCTGACAGAATTCTTCTCTGCGTTTATCCCTCATGTCACCTTTGGAAAGAGCGCAAGGATCTCTTGTGCCGCAAATCCCCACTTATCGTCCTTCGCAAATTGCCATATAATATAACAGCTGTAAGTCTTGAGTGGTTTAAACTCTCCCAGGTTTTACGGACTCAGAGTGAAAGCAAACAGCGATTTAGACACTTTTTCGCAGAGATCACATTAAGCAGTTCCCCCGTCAGTTTTTCTCTTTTCATGCAGTGAACTTCATAGCAGCTATTATGGCAGAACAGCATTAGCATTTACATAGCCCGTGTCTTGTTCTTTTGAGCTTGGTGGGGGGGCGGGGAGGGGGAATCAGCTTTTTTGTAGGGATGCCAGCCTCCAGCTGAGAGCTGGGGATCCTCCAAAATGACAGCTGCTCATCTCTGGACTACAGAGATCAGTTCCCCTGGAGAAAATGGATGCTCTGAAGAGTGGGCTGTGTGGTATTGTGCTCCATGGAGGTTCCTGTCCTTCCCAGGCTCCATCCCCAAATCTCCAGGAGTTCCCCAGCCTGGATATGGCAACCCCACCTCCATGCCCTCCCAGCGGCCAGGGACAGGGCCTGGGCAACCCAATTTATTTCCTTCTGTCCTTGCCAATGTTGTATCTTCCTTGTTAGGGGACCTAATGGTGGTATCATTGGCTGCTACTGATATAGATAAAGGTAAAGGTAGTCCTCTGTGCAAGCACCAGTCATTTTCGACTCTGGGGTGACGTCGCATTAGGACATTTTCACGGCAGACTTTTTACAGAGTGGTTTGCCATTGCCTTCCCCAGTCATCTACACTTTCCCCCCAGCAAGCTGAGTACTCATTTCACTGACCTCAGAAGGATGGAAGGCTGAGTCAACCCTGAGCCAGCTACCTGAACCCAGTTTCTGCCAGAATCGAACTCAGGTCGTGAGCAGAGAGTTTGGACTGCAGTACTGCAGCTTTACCACTCTGCGCTACAGGGCTTCTACTGATACAGATTTAGGTTGCCAAATTATAGCCTTTATTTGGTTTGCTGCAGAGTCTATCTCAGCAACGGGACCAATACAGTTCACATGTGAAGTTAAAAATGCACCCCACCTACATTCCTGGAGCATTTAAAAGGCTCAGGAGCAAATTGAATTGAATGGCCCCTGGATCTAAGCTGAGTTAGTGTGAGCTAGCTCAGAGATCTTTGTCTTAGTTCAGGAAATATCTCCCCAGAGCAAACTAATTTATCCACTAGCTCACAGCTTCAATGCCAGCAACTCACTACATAGAATTTTATCTCACAAGACTTAGCTTAGCTTAGAGGGAACATTGCCTGGATACAGATGCCAATTACTTCTTGGGGCATTCCTGGGGATTTGAGGGTGGTGCCTAGGTAGGGTGGAGTTTGCAGAGGGGTGGAAGATTAGAAGGGATGTAAGGCCATATGCTCCACCCTCTGAAGCAGCCAGTTCCTCCAGGGGAATGGATCTCTGTCATCTGGAGAACAGTTGTGATTCTGAGAGACCGCCAGGCCCCACCTGGAGGTTGGCAAGCCTACCCTTGTAGTGCTGACTGTTGTGTTTGGCTTGGGATGGTAGAAACGAGAGCTCTTTTGCCTTTTACCTCCTTCTTCCTGCACCATTGCCGGTTAGGCTCAAGCTGAAAAGCCTTAAGACGCTGCTCTGATTTAGCTAAGCCAAGTCACGGTTAAGAGTAGTGGATCCTAAGAGTAGTGGAATCTGGAGAGCCGGGTTCAATTCTCCACTCCTCCTCCACTTGAAGACCTTGGGTCAAACATGGTTTTCTCAGAACTCTCTCAGCCCCACTCACCTGCAGAGCCCCAGATACCCACAGATCAATTCTCCATTATACTCTATGGGAATCAGTCTCCATAGGGAATAATGGAGTTGCCAGCAGACATTTCCCTCCCTCCCAGGGCTCAAGAGGGTGTTTTCTGAGATAGAGGCATCAAATTTTCAGCATAGCATCCAGTGCCTCTCTCCAAAATACCCTCCAAGTTTCAAAAAGATTGGACCAGGGGGTCCAATTCTGTGAGACCCAAAAGAAGGTGCCCCTATCCTTCATTATTTCCAATGGAGGGAAGGTATTTAAAGGTGGTGGTCCCTTTAAATGTGGTGGCCAGAACTCCCTTGGGAATTCAATTATGCTTGTCCAACCTTGCTCCTGGCTGCACCCCAAAGTCTCCTGGCTCCACCCCCAAAGTCTCCTGGCTCCTCCCCCAAAGTCCCCAGATATTTCTTGACTTGAACTTGGCAACCCTAGTCTACCCTCCAAAGCAGCCATTTCCTCTAGTGAAACAGATTTCTGTTTTAGGATATTACCAGGCCCCTCCTGGAGGTTGGCAACCCTACTGCCACTAACATTACTGCCATCCCTGGAGAACTGTAGGTAAGAGACCACTGACACTTTGTGTTACTTTGCCGGGCCATGAACTACCTGGAACTGAACTTGGATAGAAGTGAGAATGTAGCCACAATTTCACGAAAGCAAAAATGCAAAAGGCTCCGGAAATCAGTTAACATTAATAATTACCTCCAGTCATTTGGTATCCAAATGGGCAAAAATTGCAAGCCCATTAGAAAACACCCCAGAGCACTTACTAAAATGTCATTATCTAAAGGCAGAGTCTGATCTGATACATTTATGAGTTCTCTTTTGAGGCCTTCTGCCACCCAGCCTTTCACAGAAACAAGTTCAGAACGCCAACACCTATCAAAGCTTGTTACTTTTTAAAATAAACCAAATATGTATGAAGAGGAGAAGAAAAGCTGAGAAACTCCAGGGGGTCTCTTCAGAAGCTCCAGACCTCTCTCTCTTTTTTTTAACCAGTTCTAATGTGTCATCTCATGCAGGGGTGGAATTCTAGCAGGAGCTCCTTTGCATATTAGGCCACACACCCCTGATGTAGCCAATCCTCGAAGACCTTACAAGGCTCTTTTTTGTCCGCTCTTGGAGGATTGGCTACATCAGGGGTGTGTGGCCTAATAGGCAAAGGAGCTCCTGCTAGAATTCCACCCCCGATCTCATGAACGATCTACACAAAGTGGAGGATAGCGGAGGAGAATTTCAGTGGCTCAGAAAAGACTGGAGATGACTTTCCTAAGTGCCTGGATGAAAAGCCAAGAAGATGCAGAGCGTGCAATATAAAATATAGGGTAGGGCCGTGGAAATCTTTATATTTTTTACAAGTCAGCAATAAGATTAAGCTTCTTGCACACTAGGAATTTAAAAGGGATTGTGACACAAGGTCCCCTGGCCCAAAACTGCCTCCCAAAGCAAGAATGAACTTATTCCTATGATGAATGAAAACACTAATTCCTATGATGAATGAAAACATCAGGAAGATCACCGCCGTTTAAACTATGGAATGATCCAGACATTTGGAACTGGTTTTAGATTGTTGTTTTAAATCAATGTATAACTTAAATGTTGTTTTAAATTACCTTATATTGTATATTTTATATTGTATAATTTTATCGAACTCTTGTCAGCCGCCCTGAGCCTGCCTAGGCGGGGAGGGCGGGATATAAATAAAATTTATTATTATTATATTATAATTACTGATATTTATACCACACACATCGATCATGCTAATTAATGCATTAAACAAAAAAAAATGCATTCTGGCATATGAGGGAGCTTCTATTAGAAGGTGTGTCAGATTTTTTTTTTTTTAAAGTGCCCCACTGAAAGAATAACAGAAAGAAAGGCCGGGTGTCTTCCCAACCATAAACAATGCTTTCCTTTGTGCCTCAGTAAATGAAAATGTGGAGGAGGAGATTGGATTTATACCCTGCCCGTCACTACCTTAAATAATCTCAGAGCGTCTTACAATCTTCTTTCCCTTCCCCTCCCCACAACAGACACCTTGTGAGGCAGGTGCGGCTGAGAGAGCTCTCCCAAGAACAGCTCTTGAGCCGAACGGCTCTGAGATAACTTGTGGCTGACCCAAGGTCACTCCAGCAGCTGCAAGTGGAAGAGTGGGGAAATTAAACCCGGTTCTCTCAGGTAAGAGTCTGGCACTTAACCACTACACCAAAGGGCAATGTCATACTTTGCAAAAGAAGATGGCAGGGGAAAAGCTACAGTTGGTGGCCAGTCCAGAAATTTTGTCTCCAGCATGGATGCCAACACTGAGAAGGCTCTTCCTAGCCCACCATTTAAAGCTGCTCATTCCACACATGAAACGATCAACGAGAGAAAATGTATGGGGGAAGCTGGGCCTGGCAAACGCAGATCCAACCGCTTACTGCTGCGGTCCCGTGCCAGAGGTCTGCTTTCTGCCTTTCCAAGCAATTAATATAGGTAAAGAAATGGAGGCACCTTCTGGAATCAGCTAAAAATATAAACGTTGGAAGAAGACCAGATGATATGTTAAAGCCTCCGGCAAGTCCAGAAACACAGGCAGCTAGCGACTCCTATTTTGCTTCTGAGTTTTCTTACCAAGAGGGCCAGCCTGCACAGTCTGGCCCATGCCAGTGAGATGGGACCGGTGGAAGTTTACGAGGGAGAATTGCATGTTCTGAATGAGCTGGGCCAATCCAGTGCCTTGAGCATCCCTCTTCCTAGCATCTTCATCCATGAGGGTTTTGCATAGGCCAGCCAACTTCCAGGTGGCACTTGGAAATCTCCTGCAATGACCGCTGATATCCAGACAAACAAGATCAATTCACTGTGAGAAAAACGGCTGCTTTGGAGGATGGACTTGATGGCATTATACCCTGCTGAGGTCCTTCGCCTCCCGAAACCTGTCCTCTCCAAGATCCGCCTCCAAAACCTCCAAGTATTTCCCAACCCAGAGCTGGCAGTCCTGTTTTGTAGTAATACCAAAACCTACAAAACCACGAACCGGTCTGAGGCAGAGGTTAAATTTCACCGGGATTCAAACAACAGCCACGAAGCTCATGGGATGACCATGAGACATTGGACGGCTTGCAAGTTACCCACGCTTGCCTTGGTTATTCAGAGCGGCTTTCTAAAAGGATTACTTTACTGTAGGGATGCCAGCAGCCTCCAGGTGGGGTGTGGGGACCCCCCAGAATTACAGCTCATCTCTAGACTACAGAGGTCAGTTCACCTCATCTCCAGACTACAGAGGTCATTTGCTCTCTGGAGCAAATGGATGCTTTGGAGGGTGGACTTTAGGGCACTGTACCCCACAGAGGTCTCTGTCTCCTGCAAAGTTCACCCCCAAAACTCCAGGAATTTCCCAACCCTACCCCTGGCAACCTTATTTTACTGGTTCATACTGCATTCAGTGCAGGGGTGGAATTCTAGCAGGAGCTCCTTTGCATATTAGGCCACACACCCCTGATGTAGCCAGGCTTGTAAGTTCTTGGAGGATTGGCTACATCAGGGGGGTGCGGCCTAATACGCAAAGGAGCTCCTGCTGGAATTCCACCCCTGAATCTCAGTGTGATGTTTTAGTTTATATTTTGTCATTAGAGGCGGCTAAAATGTTTTCAGTTCCCCTTTAAAACTGAACTGATAATTGATGAGAGAACAATCATTACACACAAGTACACTTTGGAAAGAAGAAGAAGAAGCAGCAGCAGCAGCCAACTGTAGATTTATACCCCGCCCTTCTCTCTGAATCAGAGTCTCAGAGCAGCTCACAATCTCTTTTATCTTCTTCCCCCTGAGCAGACACCCTGTGAGGTGGGTGGGGCTGAGAGAGCTCTCACAGCAGCTGCCCTTTCAAGGACAACTCCTGTGAGAGCTATGGCTGACCCAAGAAGGCCATTCCAGCAGGTGCAAGTGGAGGAGTGGGGAATCAAACCCGGTTCTCCCAGATAAGAGTCTGCACACTAAACCACTACACCAAACTGGCTCTTCCCTGCATTCATAGATTAAAATCAAGAGGCTTGTTTATATACATTGTTGCAAGAGAGGCATTCCCTTAGAAATAACACCCTGATGGTTGTTGGGGGAAGAAAATCTATCTCTTGGAACAAGCCCTGGTATCTTGTCGATGATCATAGAAATCATACGACGTCCTTCTGCACTTGCTAGCAAAACAGAGATGCCTTTCTCAGATAATTAGAGCAAATAAAGATAATGTTAAAGAAGAGGCCCTGGCCAACGGGGAATTCCCTTCTCATTAGAGAGAACTGTTGTCCTAAAAGAGAGAACACAGCTTAATTTGGGAACAATGGAGGGAGGGGGTTGATGAGAATTCAAGGAGGTTATTTGTTCTCATGACAGTTCCCAAATCCAAAAATTCTGCTTGTCCATTAGAGGTTTGCAAATCATTATGTGCAGGAAGTGACAGGAAGTAGACAGTTTGACAGTTTGACCTTAAGATCTGATCCTGAAGTGTCTCTTTTTAAATCCTGATCCCCCTCTTTTTAACATCCACCCTGATGAAGAGGTCTGGAGATGTCAAAAACTTGCGCACTCTTTTGCATCATTTTTGGCTGATTTTAATGTTTCGGCTTTGGCTTTTGCAGTCCTCTTAAGAACCAGTTTCCAAATAGTTTATGAAACGTTCTAGCAATTCCTTCCTGTTCTGAATGCAAGAGGTAACCAGGGCAAAGAGGATGGAAATAATTTTGCCCACATTTTCCACTGTCAAACCGGAAGACGCCTAGTTGGGTTGGCCAGTTAGGGTTGCCAGCCTCCAGGTGGTGGCTGGAGAGCTCCTAGAATTATAACTGATCTCCAGGCTACAGAGATCAGTTCCCCTGGAGAAAATGGATACTTTGGAAGTTGGACTCAATGGCTTTATACCCCATTGAGGCCTCACCCTTCCCCAAGCCCCACCTTTGCAAGACTACACCACCCAAATCTCCAGGAATTTCCCAACTCAGAGCTGACCTAGGGTTGATGTACAGATCAGATACATGTTGGAAATACCAAAGAAAGGGCCAAGAGGTCCATCAAAGCAGCATAAATCTTGGGGCTTCTTCTCCATGTTGCATGGTGTAGGGCCATTTAAGAGAGCAAAATGTCTTGGGCGGGCATTCATCCATCACCTGAAACAGTTCCTGTTTTCTGTCTTTGGTTCATATTGTCCTGAGTTGCCCCTCTGAGAAATGCCTTGTTAAAACGCCTTGTCATTCTTCAGAGCTCAGCTCCCTCCGCAGAGTCTCTGAGAAAAGAATGGGCACATTTGCTGTCTGAAGAACAGGCGGGTACCAGTAAATTACTCCAAATCTCATAGCCTGCTATTTCACTTGCTGAAACTGGCATATCATTACCTTTTAGCACATGGCATGGCCAGCCACTACATTTGTTGGCTTTGAAAGGGGGCTAGATAAATTCAACGAGGGAAAGTCCATCAGCAGCTATGAGCCACTGTGCCTATGTGGACCCCTCCATATTTGTGCACTACTTGTAGGTCTTCTGGGGGCAACTGGTTGGCCGCTGTGTGGAACAGGCTGCTGAACAATGTGGTCACAGGGATGCCAACCTCTAGGTGAGGCATGGAGCTCTTCTGGAATTACTACTGACTACAGGTATCAGCTTCCCTGGAGAAAATAGCTGCTTCAGAGGGCAAATTCTATGCTATTACACCCTGCTGTGCTCCCCGCCCTCCCCAAAAAACCCACTCCTCAGGCCCACCCCTCTAAAATCTTCAGGAATTTTCCAACCCAAATTTGGCAACTCTAAGTAGGGTTGCCATCCTCCAGGTTGGGCCTGGAAATCTCCCAGAATTACTACCGATCTCTAGCCTACAGAGATCAGATCTTATGGGTTCCATTGTGATAAATATCCTGGGAGATCCTGTGGCACAGTGGAAGAGCTTCTGCTTCACATGCAGAAGGTTCTAGGTTCAATCCCTGGCATCCTCAGTTAAAGGTGATGTGAAAGACCTCAGCCTGAGACCCTGGGGAGCCACTGATGGTCTGTTTAGTGTAAGGCAGCTTCATTTGTGTTTGTGACTTCTCTCAATTATAGAAAGCAACACAAAAATAGGGCTACATTCAATTATTTCCTCTTTCCCCCCTTTGTACATTTTCCTTCGATTTCTTCCTGTTCATGCCAGAGGTGATTTTTGACCAAAGCTGTTGCATGAGAAACAGAAGGGACTGAATGAAGGGACCCAGGTCATAGCAAAAAAAAACCCCTCTTCGCTGCCATGTTTTAGAGTCTTATCCTGATGGATTAAATTTCAGGCCTCCCTCAGCAACCAGCACAGCAATCAATTTCCAAACATTCTTCGTGCTTGACTACTTTTTTAGATGGCAAAAGGCCGATGTAAGTAGTTGAGCGTGTTTGATCAATAGGGGAATACGGCCGGTTTGATCTCAGCGGATGGCTTCATCGATTTAACTCTGCTCAACATAAAAAGCTCAGATCTTGGCTAAGACTTTCACAGCAGTAAGCAGGAAACCATGTGTTTCTAGACCAGGCCTGCAAAACTGGTGAGCCAGGGGCTGAATAAATGCTTTTTTCTTTTGCTGTCTGTCAGAAATGACAAAACCTGGCATGGGAAGGGGGGGGGGAGTTTGCATCGACAGCTGGCAGTCTGTAGTACTGTAGGGCTACTTTTGGCTTGGGTTTAGGGTTGCCAAGTCCAACTGAAGAAATGTCTGGGGACTTTGGGGGTGGAGCCAGGAGCAAGGGTGTGACGAGCATAATTGAACTCCAAAGGGAGTTCTGGCCATCACATTTAAAAGGACAGCGCACCTTTTAAATGCCTTCCCTCCATTGGAAATAATGAAGGATAGGGGCACCTTCTGTTGGGGCTCATAGAATTTGACCCCCTGGTCCAATCCTTTTGAAACTTGGAGGGTATTTTGGGAAGAGGCACATGATGCTATACTGAAAATCTGGTGCCTCCAACTCAAAAAACAGCCCCTCCAGAGCCCCTGATATACGTGGATCAATTCTCCATTATACCTCATGGGAATCGGTCTTCATAGGGAATAATGGAGTGCCCAGCAGACATTCCCCCCTCACACTTTTTGATGATCCTGAAGTGGAGGGAGGGCCTCCAAACTGTGGGATCCCCTGCCCCCACCTGGGGATTGGCAACCCTAAGTGGGTGGCTAAAGCTCTGGACAGCTCTCACTATTTTCAAAATGCCAATATGAAGACAGCGTTAGAATAACCCTAATATTTGCTGGGAGCCCCGTGGCACAGAGTGGTCAGCTGCAGTACTGCAGTCCAAGCTTTGCTCACGACCTGAGTTCAATCCCGGCAGAAGCTGGGTTCAGGTAGCCGGCTCAAGGTTGACTCAGCCTTCCATCCTTCTGAGGTCGGTAAAATGAGCACTCAGCTTGCTGGGGGGGGGGGGGAAAGTGTAGAGGAGTGGGGAAGGCAATGGCAAGTCACCCTGTAAAAAGTCTGCCAGGAAAACGTCGTGATGCGACGTCACCCCAACGTTGGAAACGACTGGTGCTTGCACAGGGGACTACCTTTACCTTTTTAAATATTTGCTAACGTTGTAATAGTTACTAGTTTGCAACTTTAATAGTTATTAACATTCAACTCTAATGCTGAAGAGTTACTTTTAGAGTTATGCATAATCACAATTCCTGCTGTTTTGCAGTGGTCTCTGCCTTCCATGGCAGCCATTTTGTATGTGTGTCCATCACCCTGAAACAGGATTCTAAAAGTGCCCACAGACTGGGAAATGGTGGGGGATTCCTGCTCTACTCCCTCCGTTATTGGCTGCTCTGCTCCCTCCCTCCCTCTACTCCCTCTGTCCTGACCGTTAGAGCAGTTCCTCAGTGGAACAGGCTTCCTCCTCGGGAGGTGGTGGGCTCTCCTTCCTTGGAGGTTTTTAAACAGAGGCTACATGGCCACCTGACCTCAATGAAGATCCTGTGAATTTAGGGGGAGGTGTTGGTGAGTTTCATGCCTTGTGCAGGGGGTTGGACTAGATGACCCTGGAGCTCCCTTCCAACTCTAGGATTCTATGATTCTAAGTTTCCACAGGCTTCTTCCTTGGGAGGTGGTGGGCTCTCCTTCCTTGGAGGTTTTTCAACAGAGGCTAGATGGCCCTCTGACAGCAATGAAGATCCTGTGAATTTAGGGGGAGGTGTTTGTGAGTTTCCTGCATTGTGCAGGGGGTTGGACTAGATGACCCTGGAGGTCCCTTCCAGCTCCTCTATGATTCTAACAGGCTTCCTCCTCGGGAGGTGGTGGGCTCTCCTTCCTTGGAGGTTTTTAAACAGAGGCTAGATGGCCACCTGACCGCAATGAAGATCCTGTGAATTTAGGGGGAGGTATTTGTGAGTTTCCTGCATTGTGCAGGGGGTTGGACTAGATGACCCTGGAGGTCACTTCTAACTCTAGGATTCTATGATTCTATGTGCTGTGTTCCTTTACTCTGCAAGAGTTACAAAAATTATACAACAACTGAGTCCAGTGGCACCTTTAAGCCCAACAATGTTCAGTTCTTGGTATAAGCTGGATTGTGCCTGTGCTAATGTATTCGGTGGTTTTCTTAGGCTGCCATCACACACTAAATCAGGGGTGTCAAAATTGCAGCCCCCGAAGGGCTCCTATCAAGCCTGCAAGCAACTCACTGTTATCTGCTTCCTTCTCCCCCTCTCTTGCTTCCTTCTGCATCACAGCTTGCTTTGCCAGGCTTGCTCAATTGCACAGGAGCTACAGAACAAACCTTCTATTTTCTCCATTGACCAACCAGCACATGAAGCAACATGTATAAAAGCTCACAATGCCCAGCCATTTCATGTTTTCCCCTGGGTCTTAGGCTCAAAGCATTGACCATGAGATTTCTGTAATGAATGTCAATAAATCAAAAGAAGGTTTGCAACTTATATACACACACCTGAACAACACCTAAACAGCATACTCAAGATTGCTACAGTACAGACATTGTCTCCAAATTTTGATGCAAAAATTCAGAGCAAGAAGTGTCAGTTATCAGAAACTGTTAAATATTGCAAAAGTTCTAATCTTTTAAGCATCTTTTAAGGTTTTTTTTTAAAAAATCTTTATTTATGTTTGTCTCTGTCCTTTATAAAGAGCTCCGTGGCACAGGGTGTTAAAGCTGCAGTACTGCAGTCCTAAGCTCTGCTCACAACCTGAGTTCAATCCCAGCGGAAGGTGGTTCAGGTAGCCGGCTCCAGGTTGACTCAGCCTTCCATCTTTCCGAGGTGGATAAAATGAGTCCCCAGCTTGCTAGGGGGAAAGTGTAGATGACTGGGGAAGGCAATGGCAAACCACCCTGTATAAACAGTCTGCCATGAAAACGTGAAAGCAATGTCACCCCAGAGTCAGAAACGACTGGTGCTTGCACAGGGGACCTTTCTTTTCCCTGTCCTTTATAAACTTCATATCTCTGCTACCTGGCATTACATTTTATGACACACACGGCCCAGTCCAACAAGGTCTCATTTATGTCAGATCCAGCCCTCATAACAAATTAGTTTGACACCCTTGCACTAACTAATGCACTTTCAATCCACTTTCAATGTACTTTCCAACTGGATTTTGCCAATTCATACACTAAAACCCAGTTGGAAAGTGCATTGAACATATGAAGCTGCCTTATACTGAATCAGACTCTGGGTCCATCAAAGTAAGTATCGTCTTCTCAGACTGGCAGCGGCTCTCCAGGTGATTGAACCTGGGACCTTCTGCTTACCAAGCAGATGCTCTACCACTGAGCCACCGTCCCTCCCATTGAAAGTGGATTGAAAGTAGATTATGTAGTGTGGGTGATTGCAGCCTTATTAGTTGCCCTGATCTCCTGGAGCCAGCTGTTTCCCAGTTCTTGGAAGTGATGGCATCATTATGCTTCTGTGGTTTTTCCCTTTTCAGGAAAATGCCAAAAAAACCCCAAAACCTCCCATCCTTTGAACAGCAGCCTCTCTGTCTGTCAACACACTTGTTCAGTATGCCCGCTGGTAATAAAACTGCTCTTCCAAATAAGTTAAATAATTAGCTATTGGCCAAATACCAAGCAGAGAGGCATGGCAGCACAAAACTGATGAAAAACGAAACCTCTGCCAATCAGATAATCATTTTGGTATCTTGTTTTATGGCTGTCCTCAGCCCAGAAAATGAAGAAACAATGAAACTCTGAAAAGCCATATGTTCTTCTTCGTAGCATGTGATCTCATGAATGACATTGCTTGATGCATGGACTCACGAGATTCTAGTGCTGGAGCTCTAACATGTGGGAATGTCTTGCTTTGCATGAGAAGGTCCCAGGTTCAAATCCTGCCATCCCCATGCTAATGATCTGGCGGTAGGAGATGTGAAAGGCCTTCTGCCTGAGACCCTGGAGAGCAGCTGTCAGTTTTGAGCAGACAATACAGATATGACAGCCACTTCCTTCCCTCCTTCAGAGGCAAGATTTTCCCACTGTCTTTCTTTCCCTTTACTGACTGAGCCACCCTAGTAATGTGTTTTCTTCTTTGCTGAAAAACTCCAGCTGTCCCACCCAGTCGCAGTATGATATTTTGGTTGCTGGAACCTGAGGGAAGGATCAAGAGCCCCCTTTAACTTAAATGGCACTCAAGGTATTAAAAAATAACACAATATTTTATTTAACAGAGGGGAAAGGTCAGGTAGGCTGAAGATTTCTGAGTACGTCTCAGGCTAATGAGAGTTTCTTAAGAAAAAGAAGATATTGGATTTATATCCCGCCCTATACTCTGATCTCAGTCTCAGAGTGGTCACAATCTCCCTTACTTCCCCCCCTCCCACAACAGACATCCTGTGAGGTAGGTGGGGCTGAGAGAGTTCTTACAGCAGCTGCCCTTTCAAGGACAACTCCTATGAGAACTATGGCTGACTCAAGGCCATCCCAGCAGCTGGAAGTGGAGGAGTGGGGAATCAAACCTGGTTCTCCCAGATAAGAGTCCATGCACTTAACCACTACACCAAACTGGGTCTCTACAGTGAGTTAAGCTTTCTTAAGTGACTTCAATCTTTATATTGAGAGGCTTTTGTTCCAGTGTTTTTCCCAAACACTTCAGTACACTTTCTTTGAGTATTCTCTAACTCTTTTCGTTTCCAGAAGGCTGGTGCACTCTTTCCAATACCGAACCCCTTTCTCTTGAAACACCAAGACTCATCTTGAGTTTTTCACTGACTCTTGAGGTCTCCAAAGGCAGTTTCTAACCACAGCAGACAAGGGATCTCTGCAGTCTTCAACTGCTCTCAGTGAGGACTGAATTCCGAAACTGTCAGTACTAGACTCTTCTCAGCAAAGGCTGAAATCAGAGTATGTCTCTAGGCTTTTAAAAGTGCAGTCCATCACAACTGACTGTGATGGACCAAAAGGCCACCCAAAAGAGATTTTTCAACAGGAGGAAAAATTCCTGGGAAGAGAGAGTGTTGATGGGGTTCTCACCATGCCCCCCCCCCCCGCCAGGGTAATATTACACAACTTGGTTGCCATTCATTATTTACCGAAATTAGTCTTCAGATTTGTTAATGATTGTTAATATGATTGTTATTTACCTGCTTTTGGTTTTTTATAAGAAGAGGAGGAGGAGGACAAGAATAAGAGATTAGACTTACGTCCCACCTTTCATGCAGAGTCTCAGAGCCGCTTACAATCTTCCTTCCCTTCCTCTCCCCACAACAGACATCCTGTGAGGTGAATGAGGTTGAGAAAGCTCTGAGAAAACTGCTCTTGAGAGAACAGCTTTGCTGAAAACTTGTGGCTGACCCAAAGTCACACCAGCAGCTGCATGTGAAGGAGTGGGGAATCAAACCTGGTTCTCTCAGATTAGAGTCCACACATTTAACCACTATACCAAACTGAATTTGTGTGTTGTCTTGGGTGTCAATCATTCGATCAACTATTTTTTTTATTTGCAATTGGAGGCTAACTATCCCCAAAGGAACACACAGGGGACATTTAGCTGTGTTTCCTCCCCCGCCCCCCAATTCCTTCCCTTCAGTGATGACAGCAACCTGGGAACATGGATTTATTTTATCAGGGTCATTTGCAGGCAAAGGAACACAGAACTTGCCTATTCTCATGCTGATGCCTCAGATCCTGTGACATTTTACCCAGCAAAATGCTTCTGCCGTGGTTTTGATGGAAGTTGGCCATGATAAACACGGAAAACTGACATCTTGTCTTATTAAAGGAATGCCGAGGACAGTCAGATCAAGGAAATAAGCTAATTCCATAAAGCTAACTCAACGCTAAATAGCAATCCCCAACAGCGTTCAGAGAAAAGGGTTCTAGTAAGGACAATGCATATACATCTCTCTAACGTGTTCTGTGTTGCACAGATATTCTCTCAATGGCTCTCTCTCTCTCAGTTGCAGCTTTAATTGAATGTGACACAGCCGGTGGGGCTGGTGCACTGGGGAGCCCAGCAGCCCCTGGCCTGGCCTGGCGGAGAGCACAGAAAGCCACAAGATCGCACAAGTTGGGTCTGGGCAGCCACAAAACATTTAAAAGTGAAAACTGGCTTAAGGTGGGGAAAAACGGGGCTTGGAGAAGCCTGGCTGAATGCTGATCCTCTCAGGTTCACCAGGGCAGATTCTGAATATTCCGTATCCTGACCATCTTTGAATATCTGAGAGCCAGTTTGGTGTAGTGGTTAAGTGTGCGGACTCTTATCTGGGAGAACCGGGTTGGATTCCCCACTCCTCCACTTGCAGCTGCTGGAATGGCCTTGGGTCAGCCAGAGCTCTCTTATCTGGGAGAACCGGGTTGGATTCCCCACTCCTCCACTCGCAGCTGCTGGAATGGTCTTGGGTCAGCCAGAGCTCTCTTATCTGGGAGAACCGGGTTGGATTCCCCACTCCTCCACTTGCAGCTGCTGGAATGGCCTTGGGTCAGCCAGAGCTCTCTTATCTGGGAGAACCGGGTTTGATTCCCCACTCCTCCACTTGCACCTGCTGGAATGGCCTTGGGTCAGCCATAGCTCTCTTATCTGGGAGAACCGGGTTGGATTCCCCACTCCTCCACTTGCAGCTGCTGGAATGGCCTTGGGTCAGCCAGAGCTCTCTTCTCTGGGAGAACCGGGTTTGATTCCCCACTCCTCCACTTGCACCTGCTGGAATGGCCTTGGGTCAGCCAGAGCTCTCACAGGAGTTGTCATTGAAAGGTCAGCTGCTGGGAGAGCCCTCTCCATCCCATCCACCTCACAGGATGTCTGTTGTAGGGGGGAGAAGATATAGGAGATTGTGAGCTGCTCTGAGTCTCTGATTCAGAGAGAAGGGTGGGGTATAAATCTGCAATTCTTCTTTTTCTATTCCATATCCAGGCCATCTTTGAATATTCCATATCCTGACCTTCTGGGGCTGCCAGCTCTGGGTTGGAAATACCTGAAGAGTTTGAGGGTGGAGCCTGAGGAGGATGGGATTTGGAGAGGGGAGGGACTTCAGTGAGGTATAATGCGAGTCCACCTCCCAAAGCAGCCATTTTCTCCAGGGGAACTGATCTCTGTCACTTGGAGACCAGCTGTAAACCCGGGAGATCTCCAGACTCCACCTGGAGGTTGGCAACATGACCTGTGACCAGTGTTCCCTCTAAGCTGAGTTCGTGTGAGCTAGTTCAGTTTTTTTAGTTTCTGGCTCACACATTTTTGTCTTAGCTTGGGAAGGACGGCCCCAGAGCAAACTAATTTATGCAGTAGCCAAACTGCTCGCTCACAACATTAATGCCAGCAGCTCACAAAGTAGAATTTTTGCTCACAAGACTCCACAACTTAGAAGAAGCATAGCCTGTGGCCACCTTGATTTTTTCTCCTCCTCTAGTGAATTTATTCTATTTCTTCCCTGTGTGCCGTACCTCTAAAGAGGGTGGCCAGCATTAATAGTTCTAGTTTAATCTGTGTACGGTTCAGTTTGTTTTTCTTCTTTTTATACTTAACACCTTTCAGATCCTGGTGATCAGATCACAGTGTGTGTGTGGGGGGGAAGGGATGTTACAGTTTAGGATTCAACATACACCTTTTAATTAACAGGCAACAGCTCAAACGGAGCGTATCAAAGGCACCCCAAGGGGTCTTCCAGCAAGACCCTAGAAGACCCGAAATGTCTATATTTAAAACAAACATGAAAATGCTGCCTTTGAACAAAACCTTTGAAGGATTCTTTTTCACCCAAGTGGCATCAATGGATTACAGAAAGAAAGCCAAACTCAGTTGGAAGTCCCCTTTGAACAATACGCTGTGTTGTACTTTAACAAGCTAAATGATTCACAGATGCTACGTGCTCATTAAGTTAATATCAGGGTTACCACTTTTAAGCTTTGCTAAACACAGGAAGGAATTGGACTGGTTTTATATGGATTAGTAATAGATACTGCTATTGTAATTCTTCCCCGGTTTTCCACACCCCTTTAACAACCACACGTCCAATGCTTACCAAACACTTGCTCCGCCCCACTGTGGCTCCTCGCAGAGACCTTCTCACTACATCCTCTGAATGAACAACGCTAGAAAAAGCAAGAGGAATCACATTCCAACATGGCTTCTCTTATGTTTGGGGCAGCGATGCTCTGTCTTCTTGGTGCTTGTGGGGGCAACAATGGGAGGGCTTCTGGAGTTTTGCACCTACTGATGGACCTCCTGGTGGCACATGGGTTTTGGCCACTGTGTGACACAGAGTGTTGGACTGGAGGGGCCACTGGCCTGATCCAACATGGCTTCTCTTCTGTTCTTATGAGACACAGAGTGTTGGACTGGAGGGGCCACTGGCCTGATCCAACATGGCTTCTCTTGTGTTCTTATGTGACACAGAGTGTTGGACTGGAGGGGCCATTGGCCTGATCCAACATGGCTTCTCTTATGTTCTTATGTGACACAGAGTGTTGGACTGGAGGGGCCATTGGCCTGATCCAACATGGCTTCTCTTGTGTTCTTATGTGACACAGAGTGTTGGACTGGAGGGGCCATTGGCCTGATCCAACATGGCTTCTCTTATGTGACACAGAGTGTTGGACTGGAGGGGCCATTGGCCTGATCCAACATGGCTTCTCTTGTGTTCTTATGTGACACAGAGTGTTGGACTGGAGGGGCCATTGGCCTGATCCAACAGGGCTTCTCTTATGTTCTTATGTGACACAGAGTGTTGGACTGGAGGGGCCATTGGCCTGATCCAACATGGCTTCTCTTGTGTTCTTATGTGACACAGAGTGTTGGACTGGAGGGGCCATTGGCCTGATCCAACATGGCTTCTCTTATGTTCTTATGTCACACAGAGTGTTGGACTGGATGGGCCATTGGCCTGATCCAACATGGCTTCTCTTGTGTTCTTATGTGACACAGAGTGTTGGACTGGAGGGGCCATTGGCCTGATCCAACATGGCTTCTCTTATGTGACACAGAGTGTTGGACTGGAGGGGCCATTGGCCTGATCCAACATGGCTTCTCTTGTGTTCTTATGTGACACAGAGTGTTGGACTGGAGGGGCCATTGGCCTGATCCAACATGGCTTCTCTTATGTTCTTATGTGACACAGAGTGTTGGACTGGAGGGGCCATTGGCCTGATCCAACATGGCTTCTCTTGTGTTCTTATGTGACACAGAGTGTTGGACTGGAGGGGCCATTGGCCTGATCCAACATGGCTTCTCTTATGTGACACAGAGTGTTGGACTGGAGGGGCCATTGGCCTGATCCAACATGGCTTCTCTTGTGTTCTTATGTGACACAGAGTGTTGGACTGGAGGGGCCATTGGCCTGATCCAACAGGGCTTCTCTTATGTTCTTATGTGACACAGAGTGTTGGACTGGAGGGGCCATTGGCCTGATCCAACATGGCTTCTCTTGTGTTCTTATGTGACACAGAGTGTTGGACTGGAGGGGCCATTGGCCTGATCCAACATGGCTTCTCTTATGTTCTTATGTCACACAGAGTGTTGGACTGGATGGGCCATTGGCCTGATCCAACATGGCTTCTCTTGTGTTCTTATGTGACACAGAGTGTTGGACTGGAGGGGCCATTGGCCTGATCCAACATGGCTTCTCTTATGTGCACAGAGTGTTGGACTGGAGGGGCCATTGGCCTGATCCAACATGGCTTCTCTTGTGTTCTTATGTGACACAGAGTGTTGGACTGGAGGGGCCATTGGCCTGATCCAACATGGCTTCTCTTATGTTCTTATGTGACACAGAGTGTTGGACTGGAGGGGCCATTGGCCTGATCCAACATGGCTTCTCTTGTGTTCTTATGTGACACAGAGTGTTGGACTGGAGGGGCCATTGGCCTGATCCAACATGGCTTCTCTTATGTTCTTATGTCACACAGAGTGTTGGACTGGAGGGGCCACTAGCCTGATCCAACATGGCTTCTCTTATGTTCTTAAGTCCCACCTGGAGGCTGGCATCCCTATTATGCAAGCATCTTGAGGGACTGAGGCTTTTAAAAGTTGCCTGTATGTATTTATTTATTAAAATATTTATATCCCACCATTCTTTGTGGTTCAAGGTGGCTTAAAATAAAGCATTTTCTGTGAAAACAACTACAAAAATAAAATAGCAAACCCAAAATCTCTCCTCTCTCCCCTTCTTAAAAGATGCCTGCCATTCACACGAACACATGAAGTTGCCTTATCCTGAATCAGACCTTTGGTCCATCAAGGTCAGTATTGTCCGCTCAGACTGGCAGCGGCTCTCCATGGTCTCAGGCTGAGGTCTTTCCCATCACCTCCTGCCTAGTCCTTTTACTTGGGGATGCTGGCGATTGAACCAGGGACCTTCTGCATGCCAAGAAGATGCTCTGCCACTGAACCAGGGTCTCAGGCAGAGGTCTTTCACACCACCTGCTACCTGGTCCTTTTAACTGGGGGTGTCGGGGATTGAACCTGGGACTTTCTGCATCCCAAGCAGAGGTGCTTCCGCTGGCCATGACCCCCTCCCCAAGCCCGTTCAAAAGCCTTGGCAAACAGGCAGGCCTTCCAACACCCTTAAGATCTCCCAGTAGGCCCATCCTCACCCATTCCACACAGCTGGAGCCATGATGGAAATGGCCCAGGGCGCTCTGGTGGATGGCAAATGGGCCACCCTAAGTGGTGGGGCAGCCTACAGTTGGCCTATCCAGTCCAACACTGACCCTTTCCACAGCTTGCTCCGATGTTGCTTTGCACGAGGCTTCTGTTTCTCTCTGGAGCAAGCTAGCGATTTTGCACCAGCTGATCCGTGCTGCCATTTTGCGCTGGGGCAACCTGTGCTTTGCCATGCAGCAGTGTAAACCTGAAAAAACAGGTTTATGTTGCTGCGCAGCAAATCACGGGTTGTCCCGGCACAAAATGGCCACGTGGAGCAGCTGGTACAAAATTTCTCTCTTGCTCTGGAGAGAAACAGAAGCCTGGTGCGGAGCAAAGCAAGGTTAGTGCGGAAAGGGTCTCTGTGTCATACAGTGTCCACAACCCAGGTCCACCAGGAGGTCCATCAGAACTCCAGAAGCCCTCCCATTGTTGGCCCCCGAGCACCAGGAAGACAGAGCATCCCTGCCCCAGACAGAGTGTTCCAGCTATCCCTTGTGGCTGATAGCCACTGATAGACCTCTGCTCCATCTGTTTATCCAATATCTTCTTGAAATTATCTATGCTTGTAGCTGCGCCACTTCTTGCTGTAGTGAATTCCACAGTTGAGGATCCCCTGTGATCCCCAGCTTATCTCCAGACCAGGGATCAGCCCCCCCCCCCCCCGGGAAAATGGATGCTTTAGATGCTGGACTCTGTGGCCTTGTAACCCGCCCCCCTCCCATGATCCCTGTCACCCCCAGGCTGTATCTCCAGGAATCTCCCAACCCTAGTCCAGCACATTTTCCGGACCCTGGTCCAGCACATCTCCAGGAATTTCCCAACCTACCCCTACATCCCATGCCGATGGCCAGGGGGGGACCCAGCAACCCTATTGCACAAGAAGAAGGCAGCACAGGAAACAAGTGGGAAATCAGCCTCTGAACTTCCAGTGGCTTTCACTGCCAGCTGGCTGGGAAAAGGTCAGCCAGGGCAAGAAGGTGACTTCAAAGCCCGCTTTATTTATGATATATTTGGGGAAGCTTAATGTGACTTTAATCCTCTTAAGGAACAGCAAAACGGCCTTAGCATAATATATGCATCAGGCTGGAGTTTATTAGCAACTTAATAGTCTGCCTTTTTGCATATCAATAATTAAAAAAACAAGAGAACAATAAAATAAAATAGCCAATAAAGGGGATGACAAGCACGGGCTTAGTTATTACTAACAGCAATAAAGGGATGCTCCTGCTTCTAAAGAGAATGACTTTCCCCCCTCTCGTTTGGACAGCAAAATAGGAATGAGGAAATGTTCTCTACTTTAGTTGTTTTTTTTTTTAAATATATATATTATTTCTTTCTATTTTTGCAAACTTTTCACTTGGCTTCGTAAGTTTGTTCCTATTGTAAACTCAAGGTGTACAGATTTTATACACAGCGTAAATAGTCTCTACAAATGATGTACCTCATTTATACGTATAAGAACATAAGAAGAGTTCAGCTGGATCAGACCAGGGAGGGTCCATCTAGTCCAGCATCCCATCTCACACAGTAGCCAAACCAGTGAGAGCCAGTTTGGTGTAGTGGTTTAGTGTGCGGACTCTTATCTGGGAGAACCGGGTTTGATTCCCCACTCCTCCACTTGCACCTGCTGGAATGGCCTTGGGTCAGCCATAGCTCTAATAGAGAGCCAGTTTGGTGTAGTGGTGAAGTGTGCGGACTCTTATCTGGGAGAACCAGGTTTGATTCCCCACTCCTCCACTTGCACCTGCTGGAATGGCCTTGGGTCAGCCATAGCTCTAATAGAGAGCCAGTTTGGTGTAGTGGTGAAGTGTGCGGACTCTTATCCGGGAGAACCGGGTTTGATTCCCCACTCCTCCACTTGCACCTGCTAGCATGGCCTTGGGTCAGCCATAGCTCTGGCTGGAGTTGTCCTTGAAAGGGCCACTGCTGTGAGAGCCCTCTCCAGCCCCACCCACCTCGCAGGGTGTCTGTTGTGGGGGAGGAAGGTAAAGGAGATTGTGAGCTGCTCTGAGACTCTTCGGAGTGGAGGGCGGGATATAAATCCAATATCTTCTTCTTCTTCAAACATTTCCTCTGGACAGCCAATAACGTATGAAGAGGCCAAGGCCTTCATAAAAGCCATGCTGGATCAGACCAGTGGTCCATCTAGTCCAGCATCCTATTTCACAAAGTGCTCAACCAGTTTCTCTGGAAGGCCAACAACAGGTCATAGAGCCTAAGGCCTTCATAAAAACATAAAAAGAAGAGCCCTGCTGGGTCAGACCAGGGAGGGTCCATCTAGTCCAGCTTCCTGTCTCACACAGTGGCCAACCAGTTCCTCTGGAGGGTCAACAACAGGGCAGAGAGACCAAGGCCTTCATAAGAACATCAGAAGAGCCCTGCTGGATCAGACCAGTGAGGGTCCATCTAGTCCAGCCTCCTGTCTCACACAGTGGCCAACCAGTTCCTCTGGAGGGCCCACAACAGGGCAAAGAGGCCAAGGCCTTCATAAGAACATAAGAAGAGCCCTGCTGGATCAGACCAGTGAGGGTCCATCTAGTCCAGCCTCCTGTCTCACACAGTGGCCAACCAGTTCCTCTGGAGGGTCAACAACAGGGCAAAGAGGCCGAGGCCTTCCCCTGATGTTACCTCCTAGCACTGGGATTCAGAAGTTAGTGCCTCTGAAAGTGGAGGTTCCCCTCAGCCATCATGGCTAGTAATCATTGATAGACCTGTCTCCCATTTTTCTATCTAATCTCCCTTTAACGCTGTTTATTCCTATCATGTGTAATACTGGTGTTTTGATGTGCAGAAAAAAAAAAAGAAAATGCATAAATTTAAGGCCTAGTGAGCTTTCATGGCAGAGTGGGGATTTGAACTTGGGTTTTCCATACCCTAGTCCAGCACTCTAACCCCTGCACCTCACTGGCTTTTCCCTTGTCCAGAGCATTATACCATGAATTAATTTGCCTCATCTTCATGAGAACTTTCAGAAGATAATTGTTTAAAAATGTAACCAACAGTTGTTGAAGCTGTTCAAATAGAGTCCAGCAATGACTTAGCAGCATGAAAATTTCAAAAACTACCAAACCTACATTTATGGAGATTTTTCTTATTTCAGTTTCCTATCCATAGCATGACAGCATCTAAGCACAAACAAAGAAGCGCAAACCTGGAATCTTAATATATGGTATTCTTCAAGTCCATACAACACCCCCCCCCCCCAAATAAAGCAACATTACTGCATGATTTATGATAGTTAATGGAAGGTAAATACTTCCGACATTCCTTATTTTTATCCATCTATATTTCATGAGCATTCATGTAATCTGTCAACCTGTGAGAAATTGCTTCTTTGTCTTGCATAACAGATTGGCAGCTTTCCATCTTTGCCTGGTGGAAATAACAAAACTGGGTTTGTAAAGATAATGTTTTCAAGAGCCTGCAAGGTGGATTTGGTCAGTGCAATGAAAAGTGTTTAAGAAGAAGAAGATGATATTGGATTTATATCCCGCCCTCCACTCCGAAGAGTCTCAGAGCAGCTCACAATCTCCTTTACCTTCCTCCCCCACAACAGACACCCTGTGAGGTAGATGAAGATATTGGATTTATATCCCGCCCTCCACTCCGAAGAGTCTCAGAGCGGCTCACAATCTCCTTTCCCTTCCTCTTCCACAACAGACACCCTGTGAGGTAGAAGATATTGGATTTATATCCCGCCCTCCACTCCGAAGAGTCTCAGAGCGGCTCAAAATCTCCTTTCCCTTCCTCCCCCATAACAGACACCCTGTGAGGTAGATGAAGATATTGGATTTATATCCCGCCCTCCACTCCGAAGAGTCTCAGAGCAGCTCACAATCTCCTTTCCCTTCCTCCCCCACAACAAACACCCTGTGAGGTAGATGAAGATATTGGATTTATATCCCGCCCTCCACTCCGAAGAGTCTCAGAGCGGCTCACAATCTCCTTTCCCTTCCTCCCCCACAACAGACACCCTGCGAGGTGGGTGGGGCTAAGAGAGCTCTCACAGCAGCTGCCCTTTCAAGGACAACTCCTGCCAGAGCTATGGCTGACCCAAGGCCATTCCAGCAGGTGCAAGTGGAGGAGTGGGGGAATCAAACCCGGTTCTCCCATATAAGAGTCCGCACACTTAACCACTACACCAAACTGAGCTGGAAAGACCCTGATTCAAATCTCTGCTCAGTTATAAAGTTATGCTGGGACCCTCCTCTCTCCTCCCCTGTCCTACTCTCCAACCTCACCTACTTCACAGTAAAGTCCACTGGCGTCTGTCTGCTACCCTTGGGAGACTTCCGAGGTGTGCGTGTCTGACCTGGAAGTGACATCAATGCCTGGTGGTGCTCTAGAAATCCTGCCGGATCTATATGGTAAAATCAAAGAGATTGGAGGGGATTCCTAGAGTAACACAACAATTACATCCAGGGTTTTTTTTTTTCTGGGGGAACACAGTGGAATGGAGGGGACAGGATTGCTCTCTATAAGTACTTGAAGGTCTGTCACTGAGAAGAGGGCAGGGAGCTGCTCTTGTTGGCAGCAAAGGAGAGGACTCGTAATAAATTAGGTGGGGGGAGGTATTGACTGGAAGTACTTCTTCACCCAAAGGGTGATTAACACATGGAATTCACTACCACAGGAGGTGGTGGTGGCTGCAAGCATAGTCAGCTTCAAGAGGGGATGGGATCAGCATATGGAGCAGAGGTCCATCAATGGCTGTTAGCCACAGCGTATTGTTGGAGATCTCTGTCTGGGGCAGTGATGCTCTGTATTCTTGGTGCTTGGGGGGGGGGGGGCAACAGTGGAAGGGCTTCTAGTGTCCTGGCCCCACTGGTGGTTCTCCTGATGGCACTTGGGTTTTTTGGCCACCTTGTGACACAGAATGTTGCTCTGCATGGGCCATTGACCTGATCCAACATGGCTTCTTTTTTGCTCTTCTGTCTGGGGCAGTGATGCTCTGGATCCTTGGTGCTTGGGGGGGGGCACAGTGGGAGGGCTTCTAGAGTCCTGGCCCCACTGGTGGACCTCCTGATGGCACGGGTTTTTTGGCCATTGTGTGACACAGAGTTTTGAACTGCATGGGCCATTGGCCTGATCCAACATTGCTTCTCTTATGTTCTGTCTGGGGCAGTGATGCTCTGTATTCTTGGTGCTTGGGGGGCATAGTGGGAGGGTTTCTAGTGTCCTGGCCCCACTGGTGGACCTCCTGATGATGCCTGGTTTTTTTGGCTACTGTGTGACACAGAATGTTGGACTGGATGGGCCATTGGCCTGATCCAACATGGCTTCTCTTATGTTCTTCTGTGACACAGAGTGTTGGACTGGAGGGGCCACTGGCCTGATCCAACAGGGCTTCTCTTATGTTCTTCTGTGACACAGAGTGTTGGACTGGATGGGCCATTGGCCTGATCCAACATGGCTTCTCTTATGTTCTTATGTGACACAGAGTGTTGGACTGGAGGGGCCACTGGCCTGATCCAACAGGGCTTCTCTTATGTTCTTCTGTGACACAGAGTGTTGGACTGGATGGGCCACTGGCCTGATCCAACATGGCTTCTCTTATGTTCTTATGTGACACAGAATGTTGGACTGGATGGGCCATTGGCCTGATCCAACATGGCTTCTCTTATGTTCTTATGTGACACAGAGTGTTGGACTGGAGGGGCCATTGGCCTGATCCAACATGGCTTCTCTTATGTTCTTATGTGACACAGAATGTTGGACTGGATGGGCCATTGGCCTGATCCAACATGGCTTCTCTTATGTTCTTATGTGACACAGAGTGTTGGACTGGAGGGGCCATTGGCCTGATCCAACATGGCTTCTCTTATGTTCTTATGTGACACAGAGTGTTGGACTGGAGGGGCCATTGGCCTGATCCAACAGGGCTTCTCTTATGTTCTTATGTGACACAGAATGTTGGACTGGGTTGGCCTGATCCAACATGGCTTCTCTTACGTGACAAAGAGTGTTGGACTGGATGGGCCATTGGCCTGATCCAACATGGCTTCTCTTATGTTCTTATGGATATAAGGAAAACCCTTTTTACGGTAAGAGTTGTTCAACGGTGGAATCAGCTACCGAGGGGAGGTGGTGAGCTCCCCCTTACTGGCAGTCTTTAAGCAATGACTGGAGGAACATTGGTCAGGGATGCTCTAGGCTGACCCTGCATTGAGCAGGGAGTTGGACTAGCAGGCCTGCACGGCCCCTTCCAGCTCTCTGATTCCATTATTCTACCCTCTTTGTGGAAACAAAATTCTCAAAAATTTTCTGAATGGCACCCTTGTGTTTCTCCTTCATTCCCCTCTTGAGAATTCCAACTTCTCTTTTCCTGAAAAAAAGCCCCGGCTACATGACTCCCAGCTCAGCCGCCACCCCAACCCCTTTTCTCCCACAAGGGCAGAGGCCATGCGAGGCTGTTGGTAAGCACAGGGCCATCATGAGGATGAAACGCCACTCTGGCCCCTTCAGAGGACAAGTGAGATTTTAAAAATATGGTAGACAAATGAAGGGAGAACTCTCATAGCCCAATCCCATGCTAGGTAGGATATGCACAAGATGGGTCCAGAAAATTAACATTTAGGGGAAATTAGCCTTTACTGGAATATATTAGTTAAGTTTAGACCATAGGGTACCCAACCTTTTAAAGACACTCCTGCTATGATATATGAAATCCATTCAGGAAACTGGGGTTACATTTGGTCTGAAATGAGATCTCTCCACGGGAGTTTAAATTACAGGCCAAAATCCAAGGTAGCTCAGGTGTACCTATGAAGAGACGGCTGCGGCTGTTTACGCACAATGTAATATCTCCATAACATTCTTCTCTGCAGACTGACAGCGAAACCAATCGTGCCGCATGCTAGATAACTTGGGGGAAATATCCAGCTCTGCTAACTCAATTCCGCCCCCCCTCCCCAGAAGTCAGTGTTAACTTGAAAAGACAACTGTGGTTACGTTGATCTAATAGCTTTAGTCATTGACATCCAGCTCCTTGGCTAGAAGTGCCTGCCGGTCCAGAAATAGCCAGATAGTCCATTCAGCCATCCTGCCCTGGACCCTGCTGGTGGATATTTCTCTTTGTTTCACCAGGATTCATTCATGCCTTTTGGAGGTGGTCTAGCAAGGCCGTCCTCGTTGCCCCAAATCACTGATTAGTCATGGCTTTGACTGCTTCCGGGTCAAAGTTCACAAGGGAATATGGCAGACCCGTAAGGCTTCGAAATGGGATTGCCGTCAGCTAGTCCTGATAGGACAAAGCATTGTAGGAGATGCAGTGAAGGCAACCCAACCTCGCATTGGCTGAGAATGTTCCAGATAACCTCATCGCTCTCCCCCGACAATTACATGTGTGAGTCAATGAACCTCACGACAGCTGACAGCATCACAAAGTTCGATAGGCATTTCTCTTCAGAAGGACAACGGTCAGTAAGAATCAACATCAACGTCTTTTTTTTAAAAAGAGCGGAAATGCTGCTTTTATTGCACCCAAGTGGGGGTGGGGGGAAGGAATGAAAACAAAAGATCTACCCGTTTGGAAAAGGGCTTGCTACTTCTCTTTCACATGTGTGCTGAGAACCAAAAGAGAAGCTGGGCTTCTTTGGGGTGGGACGGTGGCTCAGTGGTAGAGCATCTGCTTGGGAAGCAGAAGGTCCCAGGTTCAATCCCTGGCATCTCCAAAAAAAAAAGGGGGTCCAGGCAAATGGGTGTGAAAAACCTCAGCTGGAGACCCTGGAGAGCCGCTGCCAGTCTGAGAAGACAATACTGACTTTGATGGACCCAGGGTCTGATTCAGTATAAGGCAGCTTCATATGTTCATATGTTTGGGGAGGGATGGTGGCTGAGTGGTAGAGCATCTGCTTGGGAAGCAGAAGGTCCCAGGTTCAATCCCTGGCATCTCCCAAAAAGGGTCCAGGCAAATAGGTGTGAAAAACCTCAGCTTGAGACCCTGGAGAGCCGCTGCCAGTCTGAGCAGACAATACTGACTTTGATGGACCCAGGGTCTGATTCAGGATAAGGCAGCTTCATATGTTCCTGTTCATATGTTCACAGAGTTGGAGGGACCTCCAGGGTCATCTAGTCTAACCCCCTGCACAATGCAGGAAACTCACAATCAGTGAATCAGCCAGGCCAAAGAACAACACAATGCATGTCTCAGAACACCACTTCCCTGCATTCTATCACGCAAGCAACCCTGGATCAGTTAATCTCTTGTCCAAACAAGGGCAGAAGGTCAGGTTCCTAGAACTATTACTAGATCTGGTCAATGCAGAGGCTTCACGCTATCTACCTGTTGCAGGGACCAGCACCCCTTCTGTGCTTGAAGAGGGGTCTGAGGCCCAAGCAAATGGGTCCTAGGAAGCTCACTAACTTAGATCCAAGCTTCTGGACATGAGGACTCCCAGCAAGCAAGTAATAGTACATTTTAGTGATAAACCTGAGTAAAGCACAGCTGGACATCTCCAGCTACTATTGAACAATGGCATGATATCATCTGGGAACACTTCATTAGGTATAAATTAGCATATAATATCTCAAATAGATAGATAAATTTATTGTCATTGTTCTCAAAAAAGAAAATGAGAGCAACGAAATTCATCAGCTGATGGATATGACAATAAAGTGATCGCAATGCTTTTGAGTTATTATGGCAGAACAGGATATAGTTTTTAAAATTCCATATTATGGGGGGCGGGGGTTGTAGCAGGAACTCCTTTGCATATTCCCGACTCCTCCACTTGCGCCTGCTGGAATAGCCTTGGGTCAGCCATAACTCTCGCAGAGCTGTCCTTGAAAGGGCAGCTTCTGGGGGAGAGCTCTCTCAGCCCCACCCACCTCACAGGGTGTCTGTTGTGGTGGGGTGGTGAAGGTAAAGGAGATTGTGACTACTCTGAGACTCTGAGATTCAGAGTACAGGGTGGGATATAAATCCAATATCTTCTAAATCCAATATCTATTAGCTCACATACCCCTGATGTAGCCAATCCTCCAAGATCTTACAGGGCTCTTAGTACAGGGCCTACTGTAAGCTACTGGAGGTTGGGAACCCTACTACCTCTGCGTAGCAGCCCTGGATTTCTTTGGTGGCCTCCCGTTGAAGGAGTAACCAGGGTCAACCCAGATTAGCTACTAAGATCTGATGAGATCAGGCTAGTTTAGTCCATCCAGGGCAAGAGATGAACAAAGGTGGTTTGCCTTTCCCTGACTCTTTGTAGCAACCCTGGATTTCCTGGTTGGTCTCCCATCCAACTACAAAGCAGAGCCAACCCTGGTTAGCTTCTAATATCTGATAAGACCGTGTTACCCTGGTTTAGAAGATCTGGTCTTCTTAGTACCACTCTGATATTCTAACCACTATTCCACATTGGGTCATGATTCGGTACTGGGTCATGCCCTCGCTGAAGATGATTTTTACATGCTGAACCACCACCATTATTGAAATAAGTTTAAGGAGGTAGAAATAAAAAAAAATGGAGAAAAACAGAATGGGAAAACAGAGAGAGAGAAAGAGATGACGGAGAGGTCATCAAAAATTAAAAGAGAGTTTCATATTGCAGGCGGAGGTGAAAGGTGGGTTCCGGACTGGAAAAAATGTTGAAGACGACAGATTGAAAAGATAAGCAGTCCGTAGAGTACAAAATGTATTGAACAATAAATAGTACATCCCTCTGTCTCTCTCTATTGCTGACCAATGAACACCAATGCACACACACAAAAATTCAAATGCCTTTGAAAGATGCTGGGGATTTGATTTACCTTTGGAGGGGGGGGGGCTCAGAACTAAGGGACCAATGCCCCAAACTGTCCAAAGATAGGTCAACACATAAAGATTTTCTGTGCCAAATAGCTGATCAGAGCTGCTGGCACACTTTCTCAGTTTGAATAGTTTTCTTCCGTTTCATTGTGCCTGAAGAAGTGGGCATGCACACAAAAGCTCATACCTTGAATAAAAACAGGGCTTGTTTTGAGCAGGAACGCACAGGGACACAGTTTTGGCTGGCTTGGTGGCAGGGGGTGCGGCCTGATATGCAAATGAGTTCCTGTTGGTTTTTTCCCTACAAAAAGCCATGTTTGAAACAATGGTGATGTTGGGGGTGTGGCCTAATATAAATGAGTTCCTGCTGGGCTTTATATATATATATATATATGCTTACTTATTTTCATATCCATCTTTCACCTTATTAAATTTACTTTCTACTTGCTTCTTGTAACACTAACTCAGTTTTCTTCACAAACAGGATTCCATTAAAAAGAAAACCACCTATAAAAAAACCCTTGCAAAAACGATTCTGAGGACTGGAAGTGGGAATGATGTTGACTTCGTGAACATTAGCCAAGAAGCACCCATCTTCCCCCAACACACTGAAAACTTGCAGGTTTATTTCTGGATCTCTCTATGACAAATCTTTGGTTTGCCAACCTCCAGGTGGTAGCTGCAAATCTCCTGGGATTCCAACTGATCTCCAGCTGACAGAGATCAGTTCGCTTGGAGAAAGTGGCTGCGAAGAAGACGACCATAGATTTATACCCCGCCATTCTCTCTGAATCCGAGTCTCAGAGTGGCTTACAATCTCCTTTATCTTCTTCCCCAAAAACGGACACCCTGTGAGGTGGGTGAGACTGAGAGAGCTCTCCCAGAAGCTGTCCTTTCAAGGACAAGAGCTATGGCTGACCCAAGAAGGCCATTCCAGCAGGTGCAAGTGGAGGAGTGGGGAATCAAACCCGGATCTCCCAGGTAAGAGTCTGCGCACTTAACCACTACACCAAACTGGCTCTCCAAACTGGCTTTGGAATGTGGACTCTATGGCATTTTAGCTCATTGAAATCCCTCCCCTTCCAATGACCCACACTCCAAAGGCTCCCCCCCCCCCAAAAGCTCCAGGTATTTCCCAATCCAGCACTGGCAACCCTAAACAACCCATGTTCTCTGGGCAGCAAAGATATGTTCAAACCAACTCTGTCTTCAGGCTCAAAACATGAACTCTCTCCCCGCCCGCCCCCCCCCAGGCCTAATTCGCTAATATCAGCATCCACAGCAGCCAGAAGAGAACATACAAACTCAACCTTGCCTGAATGGTCTATATCAATCAGACGTCTGGCATCTGCTGCTTATGGACAAAAGACTCATTTGGAGAGAGGTGGGGTGGCCATATTTGAATTGGATACCCATCTATTTGAGCTTTGTGAGAGCCAGCTGGCAGGACCTGGAACTGCTGCCGGTGAAAGTTGCCAGTGCCTCTCTCCAGGAGGACAAGGTAGGCCGCTGAATCAGTGAAAAGGATGGAAGGAAGGAAGGAAGGAAGGAAGGAAGGAAGGAAGGAAGGAAGGAAGGAAGGAAGGCAGATCGGCAGCTGCAGAAGAAGCTGACCTCAGCAGATTTCCTATAAAGGCTCCGGGCACCAGAAATAAATAAATAAAAACCTCAGACTAATCCCATTTACAGTATTAAAGGGATTTAAGGCAAAGCCATTTTAAAAGCATCAAGATAGTATTAATAATAGGATGTCTGAACATGGCGTTGCAATACTACTGACACCATAATCTTCAGACGAACTTTTAATTATTATTATTTTTTTGTTTGTTTTCTGGAATCTTAGGGGCAGGGTGGTTACTTGGAGATTCAATTGCTTTACCGTTTGAGCTCAAATCGTAATAAACTGCTTATCTGAGAACGTTCTGTTCTGAAACGGTTGCGATGACTTGAGATCGAGGTGCAAGAGGGTTTCAAACAAACTGCTTGGACACCTTCTCTCCCCCCCCCCCCCGTTAACTTCCAGCAGGAAGAAAGAATCTGAAAAGCCTACAGGATGGAAGTCATTTTGGGCTGACCCACTGCAATACTGAAAATCAAGAGTCATGTATTATTCTTCCAAAGAAGGCTAGATGTTCCATTCTAAAGTTTTATCAGTATGTGTTCCACGATAAATTTAAACACCTGTTATATCCTTGTGTTTAAAACAAATGCAGTTGCCAAGTCCATGTGGAGAAATTCCTGGAGGTTTCGGGGGGTGGAGCCTGGGAAGGGTGGGATTTAGCGAAGGGAGGGGCCTCAGTGGGGTCTAGTGCCACAGACTCCACCCTCCAAAGCAGCCATGTTTCCCAGGGGAAGTGATCGCTGTTGTCTGGAGATCTCCTGGCCCCACCTGGCAACCCAAATACAATCACAGAATCCTAGAGTTGGAAGGGAGCTCCAGGGTCATCTAGTCCAACCCCCTGCACAATGCAGGAAACTCACAAACACCTCCCCTCAAATTCACAGGATCTTCATTGCTGTCAGATGGCCATCTAGCCTCTCTTGAAAAACCTCCAAGGAAGGAGAGCCCACCACCTCCCGAGGAGGAAGCCTGTTCCACCGAGGAATTATTCTAACGGTCAGGAAGTTCTTCCTAATCACAGAATCGTAGAGCTGGAAGGGATCTTCAGGGTCATCCAGTCCAACCCCCTGCCCAATGCAGGAAACTCACAAATACCTCCCCCTAAATTCACAGGATCTTCATTGCTGTCAAACGGCCATCTAGCCTCTGTTGAAAAACCTCCAAGGAAGGAGAGCCCACCACCTCCCAAGGAGGAAGCCTGTTCCACTGAGGAATTGCTTTGATGGTCAGGAAGTTCTTCCTAATGTTGAGCCGGAAACTCTTTTGATTTAGAAGAAGAAGAAGAAAACACTGGATTTATATTCCACCCTCCACTCAGAGTCTCAGAGTGGCTCACAGTCTCCTTTATCTTCCTCCACAACAGACACCCTGTGAGGTGGGTGGGGCTGAGATGACTCTCACAGCAGCTGCCCTTTCAAGGACAACTCCGCCAGAGCTATGGTTAACCCAAGGCCATTTCAGCAGATCCAAGTGGAGGAGTGGGGAATCAAACTTGGTTCTCCCAGATAAGAGAGCTCTGGCTGACCCAAGGCCATCCCAGCAGGTGCAAGTGGAGGAGTGGGGAATCAAACCCGGTTCTCCCAGATAAGTGTCCGCACACTTAACCACTACGTCAAACTGGCTCTCTTAATTTCAACCCATTGGTTCTGGTCCTACCTTCTGGGGCCACAGAAAACAATTCCACACCATCCTCTATAGGACAGCCCTTCAAGTACTTGAAGATGGTGATCCTATCACCTCTCAGCCGCCTCCTCTCCAAGCTAAACATCCCCAGCTCCTTCAACCTTTCTTCATAGGACTTCGTCTCCAGACCCCTCAACTTCTTCATCGCCCTCCTCTGGACCCGTTTCAGCTTGTCTATATCCTTCTTAAATGTGGTGCCCAAAACTGAACGCAATACTCCAGGTGAGGCCTTACCAGAGCAGAGTAAAGTGATACCATCACTTCACATGATCTGGACACTATACTTCTGTTGATACAGCCCAAAATTGCAGTTGCCTTTTTAGCCACCACATCACACTGTTGACTCATGTTCAGTGTATGATCAAACAACTTTGCAATGACACTGTCAATATATTATTTTGATGGGTAAGCTTTCAAGAGGGCTATTTGAGGCAATTTTTGTGTATTGTTCCTCTTATTAGTTTTAATCTGTAAAAATGAATGTTGCTAGCCGCCCTGAGTCCGCTTGCGGAGACGGCGGGATAGAAATTTAAAGTAATAAATAAATAAATAAAATTAGGTGTGAAAATGTTAATCTCTTAGCATGTTTAAGTGAAGAATCCAAAATGGAGAAACTGGGTGTATCCAGACATTACCAATCAATCAGAAGGCTGGATTAGACACATCCATTCTACTCCCAGGGCCACTTTCCTGTGGAGCAGGAACAACAACAGACTCTAAATTTATTACTCTTTACAATTAAGAAGCCTAATGACAGCCTCTCACCATCAAGGACACATCAGTCTCCAATTCTGACAAATGTCCTTGTGATGTTGTCCTCCCCCGCCCCCCCCCGGGGTCATTTCTTAGAAAAAGAAATGCTAGAGCTCATTAGCACAACTCATTTGCATATGCCACACACCCCTGACATCACCGGGAGGTGTACTCAATTATATCAGCTCAGCATCTACCTTGGAATGCTTCTAGAATTATCATGGTCATCATAAAACCTTACCTCCGTCATACTTTTAAAATTACTTTCTCCTATGTGGCCACAGGAGCACGATGTAGGTGTCTATCTGTTTGCTTTGTATGTTTTGGTTATTTCCCCATTTTTTGTGGGGAGAAAAATATTAGAAGAAGAACTGCAGATTTATACCCCGATCTTCTCTCTGAATCAGAGACTCAGAGCAGCTTACAATCTCCTATATCTTCTCCCCCCACAACAGACACCCTGTGAGGTGAGTGGGGCTCAGAGGGCTCTCACAGCAGCTGCCCTTTCAAGGATAAGAGCTCTGGCTGACCCAAGGCCATTCCAGCAGGTGCAAGTGGAAGAGTGGTAAATCAAACCTGGTTCTCCCAGATAACAGAACTCTGGCTGACCCAAGGCCATTCCAGCAGGTGCAAGTGGAGGAGGGGGAAATCCAACCCAGTTATCCCAGATAACAGAACTCTGGCTGACCCAAGGCCATTCCAGCAGGTGCAAGTGGAGGAGTGGGGAATCAAACCTGGTTCTCCCAGATAAGAGTCCAGGCACTTAACCACTACACCAAACTGGCTCTCTTAGATTCCAGCAGAATTCTCACATGGAGTTTGAACAATGAAGCCCAGAGGCAAGTATTGGGGGTGGTTAAGAAAGAAAGAGCACAATAAAATTTAAAGGTTCCGGAGTTTCGCTCCTGTGAAAGAAAGACTAGATGGCCATCTGACAGCAATGCTGATTCTGTGAATTAGTCAGATCATGAGAAGGAGGGCAGGAGGGGGTAGGGTGGGGGATGTATTTGTGATGTTCCTGCATTGTGCAGGGGGTTGGACTAGATGACTCTGGAGGTCCCTTCCAACTCTGTGATTCTATGATTCTATTAATTTAATCTTTTTAAAATGTCTACATTACTCTGTATGCTAATTTACTGCCCACCTTTCATAAGTAAGATCTGTTTCCATTTAATTCTGTCCACGGGAGTGTTCATGCACACAAAAGCTCAACTTTGTTGGTCTTAAAGGTGCCATTGGACTCTAACTTTGTTCTATTGCTTCAGGCCAACACGACCACCCACCTGGATCTGACAAACTCTCGTTAGTTCTTAGTCAGTAAGCTGTAAGATTCAGTACAGCAGGAAGTCTCACCACAAACAAACCACAATATATTCAAAAAATCTGAATACAATGAAAGGCAGTCTAAAGAAGCGATGTTTTTAAATCCCAGAGCTGAGAGCATTGATATCAAAGGCTGTTCTAAGAGAATGCAGTAATGGAAGAGGAAACAAAGGCAGCTATCTCAATGGCAATGTGTGCACAGGCTAATGTACCAGGAGGAAACCCCTGAGCTAGGTGGGTCCCAGAAATACTAACAATGTGGATCTGTGAGACTGCAGGCTGGATTCTGCACTCATGTTCATCCACTCAAGCAACCAGAGGCCTACAGGCAACTCCAGTGCACACATTTCCACCCTCTCCCCATGCTCTCATTATCCTATTTCTTTCTCTTCCCTGCATGATATCTTATCTATCTTATCTTAATTTACATCTACTGCTGTACTGATATACAAAATGCACCCAAATGGAAACTGCTGCCTGTGACATATATGCTGTTTGTTTGGCAGGGGAGGGCGGGATATAAGAATCAATTTATCATTATTATTATTATTATTATTATTATTATTATTATTATTATTATTATTATTATTATTATTATTATTATTATTATTATTATTATTATTATTATTAATTATTGTATTTTATGGTTTTAGTTTGTAGTTTTAATTGTTTTAACTTTTATTGTTATCCGCCCTGAGCCTGTTCATGGGAAAGGGTGGATTACAAGTTAGCACAAATAAATAAATTAATTAAACAAACCCTGACCCAAAATGGTAGAACATAGGAAAGCATCTTTACATTTACAAAGCCTCCCATTCAGCCCTTTTTTAATCACGGCTATAGATCTGTGCTCCGGTTGTGCTTTGGCACAACAGACAACAGCTCTGGATGTGGCCTTCTTCCTCATCAGCATCAGAAGATACACCCAGCCAGTTCAAGGGAGACTTGGATGACCACAGTTTCAGAAGGCAGCCCCGCTGATCTGTGGTAGAACAGCTAGATTCAAGTCCAGTCACACTTTAGGGACCAACAGGGAGGGACAGTGGCTCAGTGGTAGAGCATATGCCAGCCTGAGTAGACAATACTGACTTTGATGGACCAAGGGTCTGATTCAGTATAAGGCAGCTTCATAAGTTCATATGTTCAACAACATTCTGAGAGGTATAAACTGAAGGGAGCTTTGACTCTTGGAAGCTTATACTCTGAAAATCTTATTGGTTTCTAAGGCGCTACTGGGCTCAGCTCTAGCTGTCTGGATGACCAGCACCACTGTTCACATCAAGATACACAACTACGGGCTTTTCCACATTCTCTTTTTCCCTGCTTGTGTATTCCTGTTGCTTTATGTTGCTATTTTCCCTGCGCTTTTCTCCCTCTAGTGGACAGTTTGATATTACATCCTTTATGTTCAGTATCTCTCCCTTGCAGATTTAAACTGCGGGTTTTTATTGCCAGGAACAAAACAATGTAATATTGAATCGACCGCTAGAGGGAAAAAAAGACATGTGGAACAGAAACCTATCCCACCCCTGAAACGACAAGTGAAGAAAATGAGGAGACAGGAAACTCCTGTGTCTGCTCTTGCAGATATCTTCTTCTACATGCCAACCTCCCATGTGAAGAGGAATATGTTTAGTTCCCCATGCAGAAAGCAAGAGTGATGTGTGAAGATTTGTACGCTGAAGGTGTGGAATTGATCATCGGTGAAATAGGACATTTTATCCAAAGCAAACAATTTTTTTTTGTAAAGGAATCAATGCCAATGCAATATAATCTGGGAAACGTCAAGGGAGATTTATTCCAACGGCCCACCGATTTTCAGATAAGCCGTTTCTCTGCAGTTCCCAGTCCCCTCTTCTTTTAAACAGCATGGTTATATCATCACCACTAATGTATGAATCAGCATTCCGGTTTGACATAAAAGAGATTGAGCTGTATTTTTAGTAGGCTGGTCATGAAAACTGTAATTTGATTTATTGATCTTTATACATGAGCATGTGGGTGAGAGTAGAGCACTGCATTATCACTCCAACAATGGAGGAGTGGGAGGGAGGGAAGAGAGATTACTCCATACTTCACATTTTAAAATGTTTTGCTTTTTATGAAAAAACGTCACCCGCTTTGAACAGGTTACACATACACAGTATATTTAAAATGAAAAAAGTGTCTATCATTACCCAAGAAGATGGTTTTATAAGTAATAGTAACAAGTACTACTTTATAAGTAGTAGAGGTATTTGTGAGTTTCCTGCACTGTGCAGGGCATTGGACTAGATGACCCTGGAGGTCCCTTCCAACTCTATGATTCTAAGTAAGTGTAGAAGGAAAAAACCCCTTGATTCTCTTTTACCTACTTTAGCACTCCTAGCTCAGCATAAGACTCCACACACACCAAGAGCTCATAGGGTAGATGGCAGATACCACCCCACATCCTCAAGTGGACACAACATGCTCTGATGTATGAGAACATCAGAGGGCACCATTTCCCATGAATATACGATGTTGCCTAATACAAATCCCACCCTCTTTTCAAAGACCTCCCCCCACAAGCTGTAGTATGATATAATAACATGAATGAATTAATCATATGGATTAAAATATGGAGGAGAGGTCCATCTGCAGCTATTAGCCACAAAGTCTAGATGGTGGAAGACAGGAGGGCCTGGCGTGACTTTGTCCATGGGGTCGCAAAGAGTCGGACTTGACTATGCAACTGAACAACAACAATAGATGGAACACTATGTCTGGGGCACTGATGTTCTGTATTCTTGGTGCTTGGGGAACAACGGTGAGAGGGCTTTTGGAGTTCTGGTCTCTTACTTAAATTAAAAAACAAAACAGGCACAAGTTGTGAGAAACACCATCTCCCTTGCAAGACAATTCCCAGCATGCGATTTTCAGAAACATACAGTGTTCTCCACACGCACAAAAAGACACACACAAAGGATTTACTGCCATCTTCCAGTTTCTGGAACACAGTCTTCCCATATGCATTAAAACTCAGGCAAATCAGAAGACAAGCACAATCTTTTGAAATTAAAAAGTGCTGACTGCTCTTCATGCGGTCCTGTCACTGGCCGCATCAGCTGTCGGCGACACTCTTCAGGCAGATAATCAGCTCTTCCAAATTAACGGCTCTTGGAAACATTCCTACGCTTTATCTCACATTCACTCAAGCCGAAGGTGGTACCACTGGGGCAGGGCGAATCGCAGATCTGTTTTCCCTCCTACAGTCGGAACAAACATCAGCTGTGGCTGCTTTAAAACCACAACAGATCATGTGAGTTCTCCTGAGGTGCATCTCAGAATGAGCACTGGGGATTACACAGAAGACTCTGACAGCATCAAGACCAGAGAATCCACAGACTCGTCAGAGTTTCATACATTTAAAACAGCACCGAGGAATGGCTGTGGGCATGAAGCCATAGAGAAGAAACTGCTGCAAGCATAAACAGAAATGACTTGGTGTAGCGACTGGTGTGAGACTTGGATTAGGGAAACCTGGGTTTGGATCCTTTCTCTGTCATGAAACTTACTGGACTAGTCTCTCTCTCTTGTTGGGAAGATACAACAGGGAGGGTCACGTGTTGTACAGGATTAAAATGCATCGATTAGAAACAGAGGGCAGCTATGTTGTAGAACAGCGAGATTCGAGTGGGAGGGCTTCTGGAGTCTGCAGACCTCCTGATGGCACCTGGGGTTTGGCCACAGTGTGACAGAGTGTTAGACTGGCTGGTCCATTGGCCTGATCTAACATAGCTTCTCTTATGTTCCTACGTTTAGTACCTGACTCTCAAAAGCTTATACCTCAAAATTCTCATTGGTCTCTATGGTGCTACTGGACTCAAACCCAGCTGCAAAGGAGTTCCTGCTACAAAAAAGCCCTGGAGGCACAGCTGTAGTTTGCTATGACCTACCTTGAAGCTACTGTTGTTGATGATTGTTTGCCATCAAGTCACACATGACCTATGGTAACCTCATAGGATTTCAAGCCAAAAGACATTCAGAAGTGGTTTGCTGTTGCCTGCCTCCAGGTTACAACCCTGGTGTTCCTTGGAGGTCTCCCATCTAAATACTAGCCAGGGCTGACCCTGCTTAGTTTCTGGGATCTGATGAGATCTTGCCAGCCTGAGCTATCCCGGATAGGGGTGGAGTCTACCAAAATGACTAAATTCTTACAATCTAACTTATGTCTCAGTGAGAAAGGCAGTCTATAAATGGAGTTAACGTCTACTAAAACATTATGCTCATTTCTGTTCTTCGTCTACAACTATAACTACAAATTGTTTGTTGTTATCTATTGTTCCAACAGCTTTGTATCAATTGACTGCAGACTTGCCATTCTCTGAAGATGAGGTATATGTCTCTAATAAGTTCAGTCGCAAGAAAGCCATGATTTATTATTAGGGACTTTCACACAATTATTGTAACCTGTCACAGGAGGTGGTGGCGGCCACAAGTATAGCCACCTTCAAGAGGGGTTTAGATAAAAAATATGGAGCAGAGGTCCATCAATGGCTATTAGCCACAGTGTATATGTGTATATAAAATTTTTGGCCACTGTGTGACACAGAGTGTTGGACTGGATGGGCCGTTGGCCTGATCCAACATGGCTTCTCTTATGTTCTTATGCCTCTTAAGAAACAATCAAAAGACACCATTATTAGCTCATAGTTTTATGCTAGGATAACACCAAAGGGATTCATCTTCTCCATGCTGGAAATGAAACGAAAGCCACATTGTGATGTTATAAAAAAGGATCTGTGTTAAAAAAAAGCATTAAGGTAGTAGATTGAAGTAATATAAGAAGAGCCCTACTAGATCAGACCAATGGTCCATCTAGACCAGCATCCCATCTCACATAGCGGCCAACCTGGAGGGCCAGCAACAGGGTACAGAGGCCAAGACCTTCATAAGAACATCAGAAGAGCCCTGCCGGGTCGGACCAGCAAGGGTCCATCTAGTCCAGCCTCCTGTCTCACACAGTGGCCAACCAGTTCCTCTGGAGGGGCAACAAGAGGGCATAGAGGCAGAGACTCTCATAAGAGCATCAGAAGAGCCCTGATGGATCAGACCAATGAGGGTCCATCTAGTCCAGCCCCCTGGGTCACACAGTGGCCAACCTGTTCCTCTGGAGGGCCAGCAACAGGGTACAGAGGCCAGGGCCTTACCTGATGTTGCCTCTTGGCTCTGGGATTCAGAGGCTGACTGTCTTTGAACATGGAGGTTCCTCTCAGTCACCCTAGCTAGTAGCCACTGATAGACATTTCAAGCTGTTTATTCCTGTGGCCCTCACCACATCTTCTGGCAGTGAATTCCATACTTAATCACTGTCTGTGAATTATTTCAATTACACCCAATGTCCACCTGCTGTATTGCATTACGATAAGTTTCTGAAGCATGAATGGGCTTTTACAGAAGGCTTTGGTCAATGAAATAGATGCATAATGTGCACACTTCCATGAGCATCACCAAATTAAGGACATCTTTAACACCCCACAGGGTGGCAAAGCTTTCCTTTCCATTCACAGGAAAGAAACAGAACTGCTAAGAAACTCAAAATGCAGTTTGCTCTATGCAAGCCATGGCCATTCAAAAACCCAGCATTTCTCACGTTTCACGGAAACTAGGTTTTTCCTACTGCTATGCAAGGCAGTTAGGTTTTGCTACATAGATGTCTCCCTTTGGAAACAGAGCATTAGAAAAAAAAAATCAAACGGTTCCATTTAAATATCACATCTTATTGAATAACAGCTGAATGCCTCAAAAGTGCTTCTATTTGAGGATTTATAAGCAAGAGCAAACTTGGCCAGCAGATCTGAATAAAATGAAGGCTGCAACTGAGCCATCTTTTCCAATAAAAATATCCCCTAAGTCAGCAGCCTATTAGGCAAGGCATGAGATAACCGATGCGCTCGTTTTAGAATGGCTTTTTCACAGCTGATTTTAATTACATCTACAGTAGCAACTGAGGGTTTGAGGACATCAAATTCTTTGCATTCGAGAACTATACAGAGGCTAAATGGAAACATAAAGGTTGTCATCTCAAGCTTTTAGGATTGCTAATACGAAGGCAGGCCTAATAACACCACACACACACACACACAAGCTTCAAATGTGACTAGCTCTGGATTGGGGAAATACCTGGAGATTTTGGAGATGGCATCTGGGGATAGCAAGGTTTGAGGAGGTGAGAAGCCTCGGTGGGATACAATGCCATTGAGTCCACCCCCCAAAACAGCCATTTTCTCCATGGAATTTGGTCCTGGTCGCCTGGAAATCAGTTATAATAATGGGAGATATCCTGGAGGCTGGCAACCCTAGAGAGCAGGTTTTTAACACACCAGTTTTCTCTGCCTTAAGGAGACTCAAATCAACTTACAATCACCTTCCCTTCCTCTCCCCACAACAGGCACCCTGTGAGGCAGGTGGGGATGAGAGAGCTCTGAGAGAATGGTGACTAGCCAAAGGTCACCCAGCAGGCTTCCTGTAGAGGAAGAATGGGGAATCAAACCCAGTTCTCTAAATTAGAATCGGCGGCACTTAAGCACTACACCTTGCTGGCTACTGGATTCAGAACACACACAGGTAGTCCAAATGCACACAGGTAGTAGATGACAATGGGGATCAATTGTGGGGGAGTCAGCAATGGTCAGCCCCAGAGAGCTGGGGTCAGGAGAAAGCCAGTGGCCAGGCAAGAGGCTGGGTCGGTCTTCAGGACCACGGACAGCTCTGAGACAGGCAGTAGCCAGAGCCCAACCAGACCCTGCTGCCCTCTCTGGAACAAGCCCCACATTCTGCTGGCATGAAACTCTTCATTAGAGCAGCGGTAGCCAAGCTTGCTTAAGAGCCACATAGAATAAATGGCAGATGTTTGAGAGAAGGAAGGAAGGAAGATGGGAGAAGGGGAGGGAGGGAGAGGTGGAAATAAAGCAACTTTAAATGAATTCTTCAAGCTGCCAGCTGGCTTGGCTTGGAGAAATGATTTAAAGAGACTAATGCCTTCTCCAAGTCAGCTGACGGGACATTTGGGGCTTCAAGAGCCATGCAATATGTGTGAAAGAGCCCCTTGTGGCTCCTGAGCCACAGTTTGGCCACCCCTGTGTTAGAGGGTTCACACAATGGCTTGTAGTATTTGGTGGCCTGAGTATCTCAGCATGGATGACTGGACAAACAGGGGGCCCAGAATAGCCACTGGGTGGTTCCTCTGGCAGCTCCAGCTGCCTGTGAACTTCACACCCACCCCCTGTGCATAATCGCACCCCACCCAAGTTGTAACATTGCTGACTTTAATGGAGCCATTCCCTCTTGTGCTGCATTATCATAAATGCTCAGGAAATAAGGACACGAGGAATTAAAACAGAAGTTCATGAGTGGTGAAGATTCAAATAACGCAGAGATGCAGAACCCACAAAAGCAGCCGCCGTTGTACTCTCTATACTACTCTATACTACTCTATACTACTAAGAAGAGGAAAAGAATAGTAACTTGCAATACTCCAGAGCATCGGCCCTGCAGTGCAAAAGCAGCCATGTGCCAAATCTGCCGTCTTAACAAAATTCGTTGGCGCTAAACTGTGCTTAGTGCTCTCAGAAAGGGGAGGGGAGCTATATAAAGCACCAGCAATGACCAAGGATGAGTAGAAGGCAATGGCGAACCACCTCTGCTTAACCACATGCCTTGAAAACCCCCTGGAGTTGTCATAAGTTGGCACTTACACACACAAACGCACAAATACACTGATAGGAAAGAGATCTTTTTAGCTGCTCACTGTGCGCTTGCCTCTGTTTTTATGTCCTGCTCATAGAAGAGCCCCGTGGCGCAGAGTGCTAAAGCTGCAGTACTGCAGTCCTAAGTTCTACTCACGACCTGAGTTCGATCCCCAGCAGAAGCTGGGTTTTCAGGTAGCTGGCTCGAGGTTGACTCAGCCTTCCATGGTTGGTAAAATGAGTCCCCAGCTTGCTGCGGGGAAAGTGTAGATGACTGGGGAAGGCAATGGCAAACAACCCCATAAAAAAGTCTGCCGTGAAAACGTTGTGAGAGCAACGTCACCTCAGAGTCGGAAACAGGGGACCTTTCCTTTCCATCTTTTAAATGGCTTTAGCTTTTTTTTAAAGTCTGTGTTGTAGGGTCTTAATTGTAAGGCACTTTCAGCAAGTTTATGCAGAGGCAGCATATAAATTTTTCCAGTACATATGAACACATGAAGCTGCCTTATACTGAATCAGACCCTTGGCCCATCGAAGTCAGTATTGTCTACTCAGACTGGCAGCGGCTCTCTAGGGTCTCAAGCAAAGGTTTTTCACGCCTATTTGCCTGAGCCCTTTTGTAGTTGGAGATGCCAGGGGATTGAACCTGGGATCTTCTGTTTACCAAGCGGATGCTCTACCACTGAGCCACCGTCCCTCCCCAAGTAAACAGAGAAAGTAAACAGAGAACAAAAAGGAGTCTTGTAGCTCCTTAGAAATAAAGCTTTCTTGGGCTAGAGCCCACTTCATCATCATTATGCATTCTGGTTGATAAAAAGGGTGGAGGGAGAAGAACACATAGAGCTGGAAAGTGAAGCAACAGCGGAGAAAGCTGGCGCAAAGGGCGTCCCTTTCCTCTCCTCCAGCTTTGCACCCCTTTCTCTGTCACTTCACACGTTGCAAAGCAAATTGGAGCAGAAGTCTACAGTGAGAGACTAGAGCCTTTAATTCAATCAGGTTCATAAGCATAATCAGCAGCAGATGGTACCACTAATAAATCATTCAGGTTTATAATTTACAAGAACATCTCTGTGCCTGCAGTTGGTCTAGGAAGAAATTCTCTGTTTCTCTCCAACAGTAAAGCCATCTTTTTAGGTTTCGATGTAGCGCCGAATTCTAATTAATAGTGAAGTGCTACATACTGGTTGTTTAAACCTGCAGATTTCTTTGGGGGGAGAAAAAGTGAGAACATGCCTGGCTAAAGCTTTAAAGATAGCCAGTTTCATCTTGGTTTTGAATTAATAAAAATATTCATGAACGCAGACAGGATTTTCATTGGTATGAAGCTGAAACAAACACAATCACTTTCCTTGGTAAACCCTAAAGAAAAAAAGATTAAGGCATGTGCTCCACATATACACATGAACACATAGAGGTTTACCAGATAATGCATGGGATGGAGAAAGTAGAGAAAAAAGTCCTTTTCTCCCTTTCTCACAATACAAGAACTCGTGGGCATTCAATGAAATTGCTGAGCAGACAGGTTAAAATGGATAAAAGGAAGTACTTCTTCACCCAAAGGGTGATTAACATGTGGAATTCACTGCCACAGGAGGTGGTGGCGGCCACAAGCATAGCCAGCTTCAAGAGGGGTTTAGATAAAAATATGGAGCATCAGTGGCTATTAGCCACAGTGTGTGTGTATATATAAATTTTTTTGCCACTGTGTGACACAGAGTGTTGGACTGGATGGACCGTTGGCCTGATCCAACATGGCTTCTCTTATGTTCTTATGTACATATAACTGCTGCCTTCTACTGAATCAGACTCTTGGTCCATCAAAATCAGTATTGTCTACTCAGACTGGCAGCAGCTCTCCAGGGTCTGAGGCTGAGGTCTTTCCCATCACCTACCGCCTGATCCTTTCAACTGCAGATGGTGAGGATTGAACCTGGGACTTTCTGCATGCCAAGCAGAGGCTCTTCCACTGAGCCATGGCTCCACCCCGATAATGAATGAATGCATGAAGCTACTACAGTCAATGAGACCATTAGCTCATTATGCTACGTACTTCTATTCAGACTGGCACTAACAGCTCTCCAGAGTCTCAAGCTGAGGTGTTTCACATCAACTACTGTCTGGTCCTTTTAACTGGAGATGCACTTAACCACTACACCAAACTGGCTCTATTCTGGTGGGGCTGAGAGAACTCTCCCAGAAGCTGCTCTTTCAAGGACAGCTCTGCTAGAGCTCTGGCTGACCCAAGGCCATTCCAGCAGCTGCAAGTGGAGGAGTGGGGAATCCAACCCGGTTCTCCCAGAAAAGAGTCCACACAGTTAACTATGACACCAAACTGGCTCTCAAGAGTCACAGCATCCCAGGAAGTCTCCAATCTCAGCTTCAAGCACAGGGGGAAAGGAAGTGGAGGGTGGAAAGAGCAGACAAGCTGAATACTGTGAAAGTGAGCGCATCGCGAATAAACCATGACTGAAACAAATAGCAGAGTGGGCAACTTTTGGCAGTGAAGGCAGCCAGAAAATCAGGCTACCCGCAGACAAGGAAGGAGATCAGGAGGACCACGCCGGAAAATGCAATTTTGTAAATAAACCAGAAGAAAGAAGCCTCTCCACAGACCCCACAGATTCTAATGAGGACTGAGGATGCTCCAGGACAAATGAAATGTTGCAAATAGCTTCAGCTAAATGGGCAAAACACAAACACACACATGCAAAGGGAAATCAACCTGCTCAAGGTTATGAGAGCATCTCAATACACAAAGGGAAAAGTGTGTGTGTGTGTGTGTAAGTTCCAAATTATTTATCCCACTCACATGTGAGCCAGATTATCAAACAGATAACACGGAGAGTTCTTCAGACGGTAAACTTTCACTTCCCACCTGCCCCAAACTGTCCATTCACTTAAATAACTAGGGATGATTTATTAGAGATGGCACAAGAAGTACAATAGCACCTTCAAAAAATAACAACATTTGTGGCAAGGTATGAGCTTTTGTGAGTTACTGCCAGGGCCGGATTAAACCCTGTGGAGGCCCTTATGCAGTCTCAGGAGCCCCCTCACACATTATCTCAGTCGGAGCACCTGTCCCAGGGCCCGTAGCCCCACTGCAGCCTGCAGGCCCCTTCTCAAAAGCCCCTTTCTCAAAACTGTGGGGGAGAGGCAGAGAGAGGCAAACTTGGCAATGACGCCAGCCGCAGCAGGCAAGTCAGGCAAAGTGTGAGAGGGCTGCAAGCAGGGGGGAAACCTGGGGGGAAAGCCAGCCCAGGGCCCCTAAAGGCATGGGGGTCCACAGGCCAGTGTCGGCTTGGCCTAATTGTTAATCCAGCCCTGGTTCCTGCTTCCTTTTTCCAAGTACTATCCAGGTCCGACCCTGCTTAGCTTCTGAGAACAGATGAGATCGGGCATGTTCAGGGTGGTACAGCTAGAATGTGAGTCCACATGTCCTTATATCTTGGAGGGTGGTGTGATTTCAGATGCTGAGCGACAATAGCAGGCAAATGTATCTGAAGAAGTAAGCAATGATTCACAAACGCTCCCCCGCTGCCACAAATTTTGTTAATCTTTAAGGTGTTCCTGGGCTCTGGCTCTTTTCTACTGCTGCAGACAAATAGAACGAGCCGTCTTGATCCAGCAACCAGAAGAATGGCACAACCCCTGGTAAATACAGGCCTTTGGAGCCTATGTCATAGTGGAGGAGTAGGCAAGAAAATTCTCTTTTCAAATCCGCTCTCCCTTCGGAGGGCTGCCTCAATGCTAAGGCCGCTGGGCAGCAATGCATTAATCCCTGGTTTGTAAACTTTAAAATATATAATTATTTTTTAAAAGAGTGAAAGCCACATACCTCAAGGAAAGGACACAACCGTCTCAAAGAAATCAGATTACCTCCGAGAAAAGCAGCAGAACCTTAAGGAAATTTTGCTCCACTCTCATGAAACTGACACACTGTACCCAAACTATCACATCCGACAGCGAAACACCAAGATGATTGCCTTACAAAAGTCCTTCACCAGAGAGAGCTTAGCTACGCAGCTTTGAAGCTCGGCCAGAAATTAAGAACAATCCAGTGGTTAGCCAATATATAAACTGAAAGCAAAGAAAAAAATCCTGCTATGTCCAATGCCAGTTTTTCAACTGACGGCAGGGTTATATAAACTCCTTGGCGCCCAGGTAGCAGTTGCAGTGAACGGCAGGTTCTAACTTATGAACCCCCTTTGCTGTGTGCTATTGCTTCATCTGTTCCAACACACTCATGGAGAAGTACTGCCAGAGAGAAGACAACCGTGAAACTGCGCTCTCCCCCTCCCCTTTTCATTATGTAAGGGAAGCAGAGAAGAAATCTATAGAAGACTCATGAGTACAGTATTAATTCCCAAAAAATAGCTTCTTGTAAATGCTACAGATTTGCTCAGCAGCATCCTCTGTACAACCTGAGCTTCTAACAAAGGGAAAGAAGAGAGTACCTTTCGACACAGAAAGATATTTCACTCATTACTTTCTGAGTGTACATGTACAAAATGTACCAGAAGAACCTGAAAAGCAAGTATTTCCAAAGGCAGGTTTTACAATGTACATGCTCCAGTCCAGGGAATCAGGATTGAGTGCCACACACACAAAAAAAGTCCCCTTGGTTCATAATGCAGTCACAAAGATGGCACTTCTCTCAAATCCAGCACAATGCCCTGTTTCAGAAAGGCTCAATGCCACATTTTCAAGGCCTCTCCAGAAAACCAAGCTTCTACATTTATAATTCTATGCATTTGCACATTTGTAGGACCGTGTAACATTTCACTTCTAAAGACATCAATACAGAGTTGCAAAATTCAGCAAACACTGGGGAAATCCGCAAGAGCCGGTTCTTGAGAAAGACAGGTTTTGCTAGCCAAATGAATTAGTCTGGGAAGCACTCTCCAATCACATATTGTCAGCATCCTCTCCAACTGCAGTTCTGGGAAAGCCAAAAGGCACTAGGAGGGGAAGGGATTCAATGGCCTCCCCTCTCCCCAAACAATTCCCAAATAGTCAACAGTTAGCACACTTGTCCTTTTCTCAGGCTGATAATAGCAACTAGGGCTGGTAGCTAAGGCTGGTTTGGGGGGAGGGTGTTGAATTGAGAAGAAGAAGAAGAAGATAATGATGATGATGATATTGGATTTATATCCCGCCCTAAACTCTGAATCTCAGAGTCTCAGAGCGGTCACAATCTTCTTTACCTCCCCTCCACACAACAGACACCCTGTGAGGTGGGTGGGGCTGAGAGGGCTCTCCCAGAAGCTGCCCCTTCAAGGACAACTCCTGCGAGAGCTGTGGCTGACCCAAGGCCATTCCAGCAGGTGCAAGTGGAGGAGTGGGGAATCAAACCTAGTTCTCCCAGATAAAAGTCCATGCACTTAACTACTACACCAAACTGGCTCTCACTTGAAGGTACGGAGGGTACAGAGACAGAATTTGTGGCCTACCCCAAAGCAATCTTGGGGAGGTGTTCAGCTGAGTGCAAGGGAAATGCCTGACCTGCCACATGCTTCCATTGGGCCTATTCACACTGTCAAGGTTTCCATTCCCCACCAATCATGAGTTCTCCTGAGGCAGATGAAGCAAAAAGGGGGAAGTCTCTTCTCTTCCCCTCCCCTCAATAAGTATGCCGCCTTCAGATGTTTTATATGATTGCAAGGATAAGAAATGTAGACGTATGTTGGTTTGGTCATAAAAGTGTCCACATTTATAAATGCATGCCTATTTGGAAGTGTGGGCACAGAAGTACGCTTATGCCTTCCAAGGATTTGCGATATCAGTCAGCCAGCCAAATATATCCTTCTGCCTCCAACAGTTTTCTGTTTCCTTGGCACATCAACATATGACCTGGATCAATTTTACCCTCATCTTACTCATTCTTAACGCTTCGTCTGATTTTCAGACGTCTCTGAGTCCAGGGCTTCTACATTTCACCTCTCTCATCGCAGGAGAGCTTCTTTCTCAAAGAAAGTGCTTGATTATGAAATATAGCTCCAGCTTCCATGCAAACAGAAGCTCCGCTTCACCAGGCATGCCTCAAAAAAAACACAAAAGCAAATCTCTGAGTCTACTTCCAAAAAAGCCCTTTACATCACCAGGAAGGAGTAACATTGATCTCCAGAGACCTGGGAAATCAAACCTGATGCCTCTCCATTTATCCATATGTGTTTCTGTTCTCTTTAAATTTTAATGCCTTCTATAAGGATAATTCACAAAATGTCTCTCAGGTGGGATTTCCACGGGTCTTTAGTTGCTCCTGACCCCAGTTAATGTATGATGTACAATGTCTCTGTGGCACCTGAACTATACTTGTTTGTCCCTTGCCAGATCTCAGCAGGAAAAGAGGCCACGTTTACCCCAGAATTCCTTGCAAAATAAAAACATATGAATGTGCATACTCACAACGAGGGGACCAGAATGAAGAACACCAGCCCAAAATATGTGCTACTACCACCTTTGCCACCTCAAACACAGGCCCTCTAAAAACAGATCTTCTCCTCCCCTTTCCTAATGGAATTTATTCTGCCAATGACTGACAGGCATGATTAAAATATCTGCACCAAAATCTAGCTTTTCTTCCTGACCATGACTTAAACAAAGAAATTCAGTGCTTTCTGCTGTTGCTTCCTCCAGCAACCAACTTACAGAAAAAACTGACAGCTCTTTTTTCTTTCCAGTTTCTGCAAAAATATATATTTACAGCCCGATCCTACACATGCTTATTCAAAGCACTGTTAGTTTGATAGAGCTCACCCCCAGGTAAGTATGCATTAAGTAAACTTAGAACAGTATTCCTGTTTCTTAGAAACCAAAATAAGATTTGGTAATTCCACATGACTTGGGCCTGGCGTGGCTTGGTCCATGGCGTCGCAAAGAGTCGGACTCGACTGTGCGACTGAACAACAACAACAAATTACGCATCAGGACATAATGAAACATAATGAGACTGCCCCAATCCAATCCAATCCAAACAGCAACTCAGCTTCACATACAGATACAGAGTTCAGCCTAACCAGCGATCTCACCATTTTCTCCACAGTTGACTAGCCCATCTTGACTAGCCCAGAGAATATTCCTTGCCAGCAAAATAAAGTAAGCCACTCTACTGGGATACTGTAGATGAGGTAGTAGAGCTGTTCCTAGAGCGTACCAATTCAGACTGCAAAGGAGAGGTCACATGACCAAATGTCCCACCCTCTCTCTGGGAGAAGGCTAAACTGGAATTGTGCTCTGTAACTTATAACATTCCATATCTTCTACTATTCCATCTTTCCTCTCGTAACATTGAAGAAGGCACTCATTCAATCACAAGGCTGAGTCTGAATGGCAACAGCCAGAAACACTTCATTCTACTGTTTGTGCAGACAAAGGTCTCTGGGCATATGCAGGCATCTCCCACTCTGGAGCTTTTGAGAACTGGATCTGTTGATATAAGTACAACCCAAAGCTTTGGTACAACCAGCTACCGAACATCAAAGCCTTCTTTCCCCGACAAGAAGAGCTCTCAAGCACATCAGCACGGTGCCAGGATACAACAAAGAGTGTACTTACGTTGAACTCGCAGAAATCGAGACTATCGAGGCTTTTGCTCCTATGTATTCTCCCTTTTATTCTTCTCAAAGAAGGCTTTCCTTGGCTTATGCTACAGTTAGAACCATTGGGGTTTTCAGAGGATGGTGTTACCCTGTTAGAGAGAAAGAAGGGCACATTTTGAGTTTTTTTAAAAAGCAGAAGGCTCAAGAACTATGAGCTATGAGCAAGGTCTGAAGTCTTCCTCTGCCTTTTCTTCTGGTGGAAGAGCCTCTCAAGTTAGAGTTGCCATATCCAGGCTGGGAAACTCCTGGAGATTTGGGGATGGAGCCTGGGGAGGACAGGGGCCTCAATGGGGTACAGTGCCCTAGAGCCCACCCTCCAAAGCAGCCGTTTTCTCCAAGGGAACTGATCTCTGTAGTCTGGAGAAGAGCTGTAATTCTGGGGGATCCCCAAGTCCCACCTGGAGGCTGGTATCCCTAACGCAGGTTGAGGAGAAGGCTTCATGGGTTGAAGATTAGGCTGTAAATGTTGCTTAAGCTACACTTCCTCTGTGTAACAGTTTCCTATTGGTCAGGAGGGTTCTTGCTTTGGTATTGTTCCAGGGGCACTGTGAAGCCCTCTTGAACACACATAAAGCTGCCTGAATCAGACCCTTGGTCCATCCAGGTCAGTATTGTCAACTCAGACTGGCAGCTGCTCTCCAGGGTCTCAGATGGAGGTCTTTCCCATCACCTCCTGGCCCCGGCACTTCCACCTGGAGATGCCGGGGATTGAACCTGGGACCTTCTACATGCCAAGCACAGAGGTTCTACCACTGAGCCACAGCCTTTTTTTGATAAGAGGTTTTGGGGGTGGGGGTGCAATTCAATTAAAAGGAAATTATATTGATGCTGGTGGGTACGCGCAGTCGAGATGAATTCAGGGCCAGTTTCCAGCTTTGTTTCCCTTTTTTTTGTTTTGTATTTATAATGAATCGAAACACAATCCCAACCAGCAACTCATAATTCATTTTCAAATTCCAGAGCTTTTTCATATATACATATATATAGCAGTCCTTCAGCACTTTAAAGATTAACAAAACTTTATTCCACAATTAGCTTTAAAAACATTTATATGCCATCTTTCCACCCGAATAGAACAGCTTCTCTGGACTACAGCCCCGATGCAAGGAGGGGATCCTCACGATTAAAAAAAAATATTTATAAGGTATAGAAAGGCGAAAAAAGCACACAGCAGTATCCAGTGTGGCATGAAATACAGGGTGAAATGTAATTCTGTAAATTTCCAAAGGAGAAAATGCCTTTTCCCAGAATTCTGCAGTGTCTGCTTTATAGACAGCACCTGATAAAGTCTCTACACCATTGAGCTTGCAAAAGAATTCCAGTTGAACAAAGCAGGAGCCAAGAGGCACCTTTAAGACCAAACAAGTTTTATTTAGAACGTAAGCTATCGTGTGGTCTCTAAGCACACTTCATCAGACGAGGGGATCAGGTATTGTGGCTGGAATACATGCAGTTTGTTGATTAAGAGGGCAAACTAACTGATGACATGGTCACAAGAGCACACGAAAACTTACGTTCTAAATAAAACTTGGTTGGTCTTAAAGGTGACACTTGACTCCTGCTTTGTTCAGCTGCTTCAGACCAACACGGCTGCCCACCTGGATCTACCTAAAAAGAATTGCAGGTTCCCTGTTAATGTTTAAATGGCCAGATGGTGCGTTGTCATGCCTCGGCTCCAAGCATACCTTTGACAACCATGTGAGTGTGAAAGACTGGAGTGGAATAAACCTTAATTGCCCTTTGACTTCCTGTACACTTCCTCCATAGTAACTATTATTAGCCACCGCTCGGGACAAAAGGCTGGTCTATGCCTCCCACTAGTCTGGCCTGCATATGAAATGTTGTCCCCTTAGCATCTTTAGGGGTGACAGAAGAACCAGATAAGTGAGCTCCACTGCTAAAACCACACTTGGGGTATGTTCATACTATACTAAATAATGGATTTTTGCTGTTCTTACATAGTAAAAGTCCAATTGCAAAACGCATTATTTAGTGTAGTATAAATGCACCCTTGGTTGAGCATTGGGATGAAAGATGTCACTCAGATAAATATTTGAAAGAAACAAAGAAGCAACTATTTTGGGGGAATCACAGCATCCTGGCCTAGAAAGCTGAACAGTGAACTGTGAGCTTTTACAGACTCCGCTGGGTCAACCAGGGCCAAGAGGTGATGTCAGGTCATTCCAGAGAATCACACTTCCGATATTTGCCTCTGCTGGTTAGCTGAAGTCATCCAGGCCTTTCAAGGTGTCCCTTTGCATGAATACTGGGTCCTCTTAAGCCAAATGGAGGTGTTACCAATGCTTGGCAGAGGGTCTTAAGTCAGCTTTGGGAAATATAATTACTGTCGATTTAAAAACAAAACAAAACACCACCTTTCTTTAATATCACTGCTCCTTTACTGGTGACAAACATAAGCCTCCCTGCTTCCAGTAAATCTGCTAGACTCCCTATTTCAGTGAAATACATTTAAGAGCCCGCTTCCAAATCAGCTATCGACAAACCTGTTAGCCTAACGGCGAGATGATGATGTAGGACACCACATTAATTAGACAAATCAGATGTTACCAGGAAAAAAAAGTTAAATTGACTGTTTGCAACAAGCTTCCCAATAACATGAGTTTCTACAACAGGCAATTAAGAGTTCTTGCAACAAGTGAGCAAAAATGCCTTTTGCAGAGTCATTTTTTTTTTTTAAAAAGGTTGGGATACGTATAACCTTTTATAGCTGGATTCACATCACAAAAGGGGAAGTTGGTTTTTTTTTTTTTTTTTTCATAATGGCCCTATGGAGAATCTGGAACACTCTGTAAAATTCTGACTAAATCTAAAATGTCTTCTTTTAATGTCAATTGTAAAGAAGAACTAACCTATTTCCCGAGGGCTAGACTTATATTCCTGGCTACACCACATACACGCCCAGTAAAATGAAAGGAGGGTTTTCAAGTGCAAAAGAGGTCCTTTTGCTGAAGGAAACAGAGGTTCGCCCTCAGCCACCATGGTTGCCAGCAACACATTGACAGGTGCCTCTGGACAGCCATTATGGCCATGACCAGGGCTTTTTTTGGAGCTGGAACTCCTTTGCATGTTAGGCCACACCCCCTCATGTAGCCAGTCCTCCTGGAGCCCTGTACTAAGAGCTCTGTAAGTTCTTGGAGGATTGACTACATCAGGACTGTGTGGCCTAATATGCAAAGGATCAATCACAACTGAGAAATTCCAGAAATTATGAGTCTCAATCACTTTGTAGATGGCAATATCAGGTAAAGAATGGATGGAAAAGCTGTCCCCTAGAGAATGAAGCTGTTGCAGCCTAGACCTCAACGGAAGATGGGTATGGAAATGACTAAGCTACAAAGAGTACATATGAACATATGAAGCTGCCTTATACGGAATCAGACACTTGGTCCATCAAAGTCAGTATTGCCTTCTCAGACTGGCAGCGGCTCTCCAGGGTCTCAAGCTGAGGTTTTTCACACCTATTTGCCTGGACCCTTTTTTTGGAGATGCCAGGGATTGAACCTGGGACCTTCTGCTTCCCAAGCAGATGTTCCACCACTGAGCCACCATCCCTCCCCTAGTCTAATGCATATATGTAACCAGCTGTCCAATCACAGTCAGCTTCTGGCAACCCCAGCAAGGGGCTTTCAAGGCAAGGGAGAAACAAAGGTGGGCTGCCACTGTCTTCATCTGCAGTCTTCCTCAGAGATCTCCATTCCAAGTACCGACCCTGCTTAGCTTCTGAGATCTGAAGCTTATTCCATGCCGTCTCCACTCCCAATAAGAACATAAGAGAAGCCATGTTGGGTCAGGTCAAAGGCCCATCCAGTCTGTGAAGTCTCTCAGAGACCACAGAAACACCCAAACAATATCCAGGCATCAAAAGGGGTAAAAGGACTGTTTATTAGTGTCTCAAACAAACCAGTTATCAAGAAGACACTGACTGGACCCAAGTCAACAAGATAATAAATACTTAAGATTTTACAGCTTACACCTGTGCTGTGTTGAGGTGTATATAGACACATTACATCACACAGTCCAACACTCTGTCACACAGTGGCCAAAACCCAGGGGCCATCAGGAGGTCTACCTGCAGACCAGAACTCCAGAAGCCCTTCCACTCTTGTCCCCTAAGCATCAAGAATACATAGCATCACTGCCCCAGCCATAAGAACATAAGAGAAGCCAAAGGCCCATCCAGTCCAACACTCTGTGTCACTCAGTGGCCAAAACCCAAGGGCCATCAGGAGGTCCATCAATGGGGCCAGGACACGAGAAGCCCTCCCACTGCTGCCTCCCAAGCACCAAGAATACAGAGCATCACTGGCCCAGACAGAGTGTTCCATCTATACCTTGGGGCTAATAGCCACTGATGGACCTCTGCTCCATATGTTTATTCAATGCCCACTTGAAGCTGTCTATGCTTGCAGCAGCAACCACTTCCTGCAGCAAATAATTCCACATGTTAATTACTCTTTGGGTGAAGAAATAATTAATAGCTAATAAAGCAGGAGTCAAGTGGCACCTTTAAGACAAATCAAGTTTTATTGACTCCTTGCTTTGTTCATCTGCTTCAGACCAACACGGCTGCTCTCCTGGATCTACCTTAATAGCTAACAGTGTATTGAATACGGGAGATGAAGTGGCTGAAGAAATTTTGGCAGGCTCTGACAGGCAGGAGGGAGAAAGAGGTGACATTCATAATATTGTGCCAATGCTGGTGCTGAGGAGCTCCATACTCATCATCAGAAAACAGAATGTTAAAAATAAGAGGAACACTGACATATGCTTTCCATGTAATTATCATGACTGTATAGTTTTTTGAGCCAAAACCAGCTGAAATTCTGCATCAAGGTAACCTAGATTCTGCAACAGAACTGAGCACTGACTTATGAAAGCTCCTTCCCTGCCACAAATGTTGTTAGTCTTTAAGGTGCTCCTGGAATGTGGCTCTTTTCTACAGAGTCTGCAAGAAAGACGAGTTTTTGCAACTGAAAACATTATACAGCTTCTGCAAAGGCACAGAGCAGAACATTTTGAGCCAGCGTCTGCTACCCGTTGGAACCATCCCTGATCCACCTCTTACACTTTTATTGTTTGCATTTGGGTAAATATTTGTGCTGGATCTGTTTGATTGATTTCCCCCCCCAAAAGGTCTTCCTCTTACACAGCATCAACCAAGTGCTATAGTGTCACTGAAACCTTCTAATTGTTTCTGTATTCCAGATCAAGAGAATGTGCATAAGAACATTAGGAGAGCCCTGTTGGATCGGACCAACTGTCTGTCTAGTCCAGCATTCTCACACAGTGGTCAACCAGTTCCTCTGGACAGCCAACAACAGAGCATAGAGGCTTCTCCTGATGTTGCCTCCTGGCTCTAGGATTCAGAGGATGGATGCCTCTGAAGGTGGAGGTTCCACTCAGACACCATGGCGAGTAGTCACTGATAAACTTATCCTCAGGGCTTTTTCTGTAGGATGAACTCCTTTGTACATTAGGCCACCCGCCCCTGATGTAGCCAATCCTCCTGGAGCTTACAGTAGGCCCTGTACTAGGAGAGAGCCCTGTAAGCTCTTGGAGGATTGGCTACATCAGGAGCAGGTGGCCTAAAATGCAAAGGAGCTACTCCTACAAAAATAGCCCTGCTTATCCTCCATAAAACTATCCAATCCCCTGTTTATCCCTGTGGCCATCACTACATCCTCTGGCAGCAAAAGCCACATTTTAATAACTCTCTGTGTAAAGTAGAATTTTCTTTTGTCTGTCCTGAAGCTGCTGCCCATGATCTTCATTGGGTGCCCTCCAGTTCTAGACTTTGGGGAGAGAGAGAACAACCTCTCTTTGTCAGCTCTCTTCACTCCATGCATAATTTTACAAACCTCTATCGTGTCTCCCCACCTTAGTCTTCTCGGAACTGAAAAAGAGGCAGATCCTTGCAGCCAAAGAGGGGGAATGCTTTGGATATGGGCCTCACAGCCAGTCTGGTGTAGTGGTGAAGTGTGCAGACTCTTATCTGGGAGAACCGGGTTGGATTCCCCACTCCTCCACTTGCACCTGCTGGAATGGCCTTGGGTCAGCCAGAGCTCTCTTATCTGGGAGAACCGGGTTTGATTCCCCACTCCTCCACTTGCACCTGCTGGAATGGCCTTGGGTCAGCCAGAGCTCTCTTATCTGGGAGAACCGGGTTTGATTCCCCACTCCTCCACTTGCACCTGCTGGAATGGCCTTGGGTCAGCCAGAGCTCTCTTATCTGAGAGAACAGGGTTGGATTCCCCACTCCTCCACTTGCACCTGCTGGAATGGCCTTGGGTCAGCCATAGCTCTGGCAGTAGTTTTCCTTGAAAGGGCCAGTCTGGTGTAGTGGTGAAGTGTGCAGACTCTTATCTGGGAGAACCGGGTTGGATTCCCCACTCCTCCACTTGCACCTGCTGGAATGGCCTTGGGTCAGCCAGAGCTCTCTTATCTGGGAGAACCGGGTTGGATTCCCCACTCCTCCACTTGCACCTGCTGGAATGGCCTTGGGTCAGCCAGAGCTCTCTTATCTCGGAGAACCGGGTTTGATTCCCAACCCTCCACTTGCACCTGCTGGAATGGCCTTGGGTCAGCCAGAGCTCTCTTATCTGGGAGAACCGGGTTTCATTCCCCACTCCTCCACTTGCACCTGCTGGAATAGCCTTGGGTCAGCCAGAGCTCTCTTATCTGGGAGAACCGGGTTGGATTCCCCACTCCTCCACTTGCACCTGCTGGAATGGCCTTGGGTCAGCCAGAGCTGTCTTATCTCAGAGAACCGGGTTTGATTCCCAATCCTCCACTTGCACCTGCTGGAATGGCCTTGGGTCAGCCAGAGCTCTCTTATCTGGGAGAACCGGGTTTGATTCCCCACTCCTCCACTTGCACCTGCTGGAATAGCCTTGGGTCAGCCAGAGCTCTCTTATCTGGGAGAACCGGGTTTGATTCCCCACTCCTCCATTTGCACCTGCTGGAATGGCCTTGGGTCAGCCAGAGCTCTCCATATGTTCCCCAGAGAGCACTGCGATCCAGCTCACAAAACCTTCTGGAAGTACCTGGGCCAAAGGAGGCCAAACTAAAAATAACCAGAGAACAGGCCTTCTCTATAAAAGCACCCCAATGGTGGAACCAACTGCCGGAAGAGGTGCGGGCCCTACGGGATATTAACCAATTCCGTAGGGCCTGCAAAACCGCCCTCTTCCGGCTAGCCTTCCAAGATGGAACCTGAAATGAACACCATGCCATCACTAACATTAGCAATCGAGATAGGAAACTGATGAGATTATTTTAGATTGATTTTATATTTTATATTATGTAAATTGAATGGTAAATTTTAAATGCTATTGAAATGTATAACTGTTTTATTGTTTTAACATGGCTTTTGCCACATTCTGTAAGCCGCCCTGAGCCTGCCCCGGCGGGGAGGGCGGGGTATAAATAAAATTTATTATTATTATTATTATTATTATTATTATTATTATTATTATTATTATTATTATTATTATTATTATTATTATTATTATTATTATTATTATTATTATTATTATTATTATCTTATCTGGGAGAACCGGGTTGGATTCCCCACTCCTCCACTTGCACCTGCTGGAATGGCCTTGGGTCAGCCAGAGCGCTCTTATCTGGGAGAACCGGGTTTGATTCCCCACTCCTCCACTTGCACCTGCTGGAATGGCCTTGGGTCAGCCAGAGTTCTCTTATCTGGGAGAACCGGGTTTGATTCCCCACTCCTCCACTTGCACCTGCTGGAATAGCCTTGGATCAGCCAGAGCTCTCTTATCTGGGAGAACCGGGTTGGATTCCCCACTCCTCCACTTGCACCTGCTGGAATGGCCTTGGGTCAGCCAGAGCTCTCTTATCTGGGAGAACCGGGTTGGATTCCCCACTCCTCCACTTGCACCTGCTGGAATAGCCTTGGGTCAGCCAGAGCTCTCTTATCTGGGAGAACCGGGTTTGATTCCCCACTCCTCCACTTGCAGCTGCTGGAATGGCCTTCTTGGGTCAGCCATAGCTCTGGCAGAGGTTCTCCTTGAAAGGGCAGCTGCTGTGAGAGCCCTCTCAGCCCCACCTACCTCACAGGGTGTCTGTTGTGGGGGGAGAAGATATAGGAGATTGTAAGCCACTCTGTCTCTCTGATTCAGAGAGAAGGGTGGGGTATAAATCTGCAGTCTTCTTCTTCTATCACTCCTAGTATTTCCCATAAATGGCTGCCATCATTTCTACTCAACTCTTAACTAGGTCCTTTTTTTTAAGCCTTGGGTGATCCTCCATCTCCCTCCTCCCCTCCCTCCCCTTTCTAAATCACGTAACCTTTTCCCTGTGAAAGCAAAAGTGTGCGAGTCAGTAGAACTCAGCTGAACATGATCAGTCTCTCTCCCGGACACCCAGCAGGAGAAGAAGGAGCTGACGCTGGCTCCGGCTGATCAATCCGCAAACATCTTCCGTATTTATAGTCATTCGTTCGCGAGGGATAGAAGCAAAATGGCATGATGCTCATTAAAGTAATGACGAATGACAAGAGAGGCCACAGAGAAAAGCTGCAAGGCTGCATTCCCTCTGCAAGCACCATGCTGAGATGGTCCCGATCCCTGCGTATAAATCCCTGCCCTTTACTGTGGCCATCAGGCAACACCAAGGAGATTTGGGGCCATTGAAATCCAATCCTATCGCACACCTGGCACAGCACTTTGTCCCAGCCTGTTTGCCAACTCTTTACTTGGGACAGGCAGTGGGATCGAGTCAGATAGGGATGCCAACCTCCAGGTGAGGCCTGGGGATAACCTGAAATTACAGCTCCTTTCCAGACGAAAAAGATCCGTTTCCCTGGAGAAAAGGGATGCTTTGAAGGGTGGGCTGGGAGGCACCGTACCCTCCTGAGGTCCCTGTCTACCCCCCACACACACACACATCTCCAAGAAGTCTCCTGACCTGGAGCTAACAATCCTACTGCCCCTGCTGGCCAAGGGGAAATCTGGGCATGCTTTGTGGTTGTGCTGCTCTCTCACTTTCAGGAGGAGACGTTCCACTGTTGGACACATGGAGAGTCCTGCCCGAGATACCTTCCTGGAAGAGCTGCAGGCCAAATGAACCATAACTCTAGGAGTGTTCAGTTGATTGCTCAAGCAATACGTCCATTTTACAGTAATTTGAGGCTTTCCTGAGGGGATGGTGCGCCTCTCCCCGGAGGGATGACATTTGGCTGAAACTAGGGTTGCCAAGTCCAATTTAAAAAATATCTGGGGACTTTGGGGGTGGAGCCAGGAGACTTCTGCGGTGGAGCCAGGAGAAAGGTTGTGACAAATATAATTGAACTCCAAAGGGAGTTCAGGCCACCACATTTAAAGGGACCACATTTAATAGGAAGCAGGGAGTGAGTATAAATGGGCAGTCTTCGCAGTGGAGGACGGTAAGCAGTAGAGTGCCGCAGGGCTCAGTACTGGGTCCCATGCTCTTTAACTTGTTCATAAATGATTTGGAGTTGAGAGTAAGCAGTGAAATGGCCAAGTTTGCAGATGACACTAAATTGTTCAGGGTGGTAAGAACCAGAGAGGATTGTGAGGAACTCCAAAGGGATCTGTTGAGGCTGGGTGAATGGGCGTCAACATGGCAGATGAGGTTCAATGTGGCCAAGTGCAAAGTAATGCACATTGGGGCCAAGAATCCCAGCTGCAAATACAAGTTGATGGGGTGTGAACTGGCAGGGACGGACCAAGAGAGAGATCTTGGGGTCGTGGTAGATAACTCACTGAAAATGTCAAGACAGTGTGCGATCGCAATAAAAAAGGCCAACGCCATGCTGGGTATTATTAGGAAGGGAATTGAAAACAAATCATATATATATATATATGTGTGTGTGTGTGTGTATATATATATATATATATATATATATATATATAAAATTTTGGCCACTGTGTGATACAGAGTGTTGGACTGGATGGGCCATTGGCCTGATCCAACATGGCTTCTCTTATGTTCTTATGACCCCACACCTTTTAAATGCCTTCCCTCCATTGGAAATAATGAAGGATAGAGGCACCTGTTTTTGGGCCTCCCAGAATTGGACTCCCCAGTCCAATCCTTTTAAAACTTGGAGGGTGCTTTGGGGAGATGCACTGGATGATATGCTGAAAATCTGGTGCCTCTACCTCAAAAAGCAGCCCCTCCAGAGCCCCAGATACCCGTGGATCAATTCTCCATTATGCCCTATGGGAATCGATCTGCATAGGGAATAATGCAGTGTGCAGCAGACATTTCCCTCTCCCACCCCCGCTTTCTGATAACTCTGAAGCAGGGGGAGGGCCTCCAAACTGGGGGATCCCCTGCCCCCACCTGGGGATTAGCAACCCTAGCTGAAACAATGTTTGGTCAGGTGGACTGAAGCTGCCAAGGGTTGCCAACTGTAGCTCTGAACATTCTTGGAGATTTGGGGACGGTGTCCTGTGCACAGAAGAGTGTGGGGAGAGGAGTTCAGTGAGGATGTAATGAGAATGGAGAGCCGGCTGGGGTGGATAAAGAATTTCACAATGAGCGAGAAGAGGGAGCCAATGGACCCAGGATATCGGCACCCCACTGGGAGAGCACCTCCTCTCTGCTGCAGTCAGGCTGCTCTGGGAGTCTTTTGCAAGCTGATAAGCCAGGAAAGAAACTTGGGGCAAGCTTGAAAGTTTCAATAAAGCATTTTAATATTTTTTTGCTCCGGGCACCGAATGACCTACCCAAGCTCAGTAAAAGTCCCCATCTTATTTTAGCAAGGCAATATATTCTCCGCACATCGTTCCTGTTAATCACACCTCCTTTAGGAAGGATTTTGCTGGCTCCGGTATTGGAATTTCAGTAAATGCCAACTGTGATATACTGTTTTAGGATTCTCCTGGGTCAATGGTGTATATCCCAAGTAATTAGGGTGCTAATTTGTGTTTCTCTCTGTCTTGGGGCTTGGATGTCTTCATGAAGGGGAGGGAGAGTAGCAATATTTGTTCTTGCTCTCCAACTATAAAAACCCAGGTATGATATTCTACTGATTATAACCTACCCCTCAAGAATGATATTCTGCCAAATACATTCAATGGAAATAGTTTTTTTTTAAAAAAAGCCATATGAAAGAAGAAGAAGATGATGATATTGGATTTATAACCTGCCCTCCACTCTGAATCTCAGAGTTTCAGAGAGGCTCACCATCTCCTTTATCTTCCTCCCCCACAACAGACACCCTGTAAGGTGGGTGGGGCTGAGAGGACTCTCCCAGCAGCTGCCCTTTCAAGGACAACCTCTGGGAGAGCTATGGCTGACCCAAGGCCATTCCAGCAGCTGCAACTGGAGGAGATCAAACCCGGTTCTTCCAGATAAGTGAGCTCTGGCTGACCCAAGGCCATTCCAGCGGCTACTAGTGGAGGAGTGGGGAATCAAACCCGGTTCTCCCAGATAAGAGAGCTCTGGCTGACCCAAGGCCATTCCAGCAGCTGCAAGTGGAGGAATGGGGAATCCAACCCGGTTCTCCCAGATAAGAGAGCTATGGCTGACCCAAGGCCATTCCAGCAGCTGCAAGTAGAGGAGTGGGGAATCCAACCCGGTTCTCCCAGATAAGAGAGCTCTGGCTGACCCAAGGCCATTCCAGCAGGTGCAAGTGGAGGAGTGGGGAATCCAACCCGGTTCTCCCAGATAAGAGAGCTCTGGCTGACCCAAGGCCATTCCAGCGGCTACTAGTGGAGGAGTGGGGAATCAAACCCGGTTCTCCCAGATAAGAGCGCTCTGGCTGACCCAAGGCCATTCCAGCAGCTGCAAGTGAAGGAGTGGGGAATCCAACCCGGATCTCCCAGATAAGAGAGCTCTGGCTGACCCAAGGCCATTCCAGCAGCTGCAACTGGAGGAGTGGGGAATCCAACCCGGTTCTCCCAGGTAAGAGTCTGCGCACTTCACCACTACACCAAACTGGCTCTCCTGTCTCCTCTCACAATCTTAGATGCTCCCCTGTCTCTTCTCACAATCACTCCCTGTGTGAAAAGTTTGAACAGCAGAGAAGAACAGGGTTGCCAGCTTTGGGCTGGAAAATACCTGGATATTTGGGGGCAGAGCTTTGGGAGGGCAGGGTTGGGGGGGGGGTGGCACCTTATCAGGCTATAATGCCATAAAGTCCACCAGGGCTTTTTTGTAGCAGGAACTCCTTTGTCTATTAAGCCCCACACCCCTGATGCAGCCAATCCTCTTGGAGCTTACAGCAGGCCCTGTAATAAGAGCCCTGCAAGCTCTTGCCAGATTGGCTACATCAGGGGTGTGTGGCCTAATAGGCAAAGGATTTCCTGCTACAAAAAAAGCCCTGGAGTTCACCCTCCAAAGCAGCCTTTTTCTCCAGGGGAACTGATCTTGGCCATCTGGAGATCAACTGTAATAGCGGGGAATCTTCAGGTGCTACCTGGAGTTTGGCAAGCCTAGGAAAGGTTTATTTATCTCCAGGGAACCTGCCCAAGATATTCCAGAGGGTAAAGGTGGGGGCTTGTATGAGGAAAATAAAGGTTTGTAATCTCCTCTGAGCGGTCTTCTCTACATCACAGGCCTTTAACCTACGCTACCTCACATATGCAGCTAAGTGCCATCAAGTTGCAATTGATTTATTACAACCCCAGCAGGGGGCTTTCAAGGCAAGGGAGAAGCAGAAGAAGAAGAAGAAGAAGATATTGGATTTATATCCCGCCCTCCACTCCGAAGAGTCTCAGAGCGGCTCACAATCTCCCTTCCCTTCCTCCCCCTCAACAGACACCCTGTGAGGTAGATGAAGATATTGGATTTATATCCCGCCCTCCACTCCGAAGAGTCTCAGAGCGGCTCACAATCTCCTTTCCCTTCCTCCCCCACAACAGACACCCTGTGAGGTGGGTGGGGCTGGAGAGGGCTCTCCCAGCGGCTGCTCTTTCAAGGACAACCTCTGCCAGAGCTATGGCTGACCCAAGGCCATTCCAGCAGGTGCAAATGGAGGAGTGGGGAATCAAACCCGGTTCTCCCAGATAAGAGTCCGCACACTTAACCACTACACCAAACTGGCTCTCCTGGCTCTCCAGAGGTGGTTGGCCATTGCCTTCCTCTGCAGAACCTTCCTTGGTGGTCTCCCTTCCAAGTACCAACCCTGCTTACCTTCCAACTTATGCCAAATACACAGGAAGGTGCTTTCAGGGCAAGCAAGAAGCAGAGGTAGTTTACCATTGCCTTCCTCTGCAGATAACAGCCCCATGGCACAGAGTGTTAAAGCTGCAGTACTGCAGTCCTAAGCTCTGCTCACGACCTGAGTTTCAGGTAGCTGGCTTGAGGTTGATTCAGCCTCCCATCCTTCCAACGACGGTAAAATGAGTACCCAGCTTGCTGGGGGGAAAGTGGAGATGACTGGGGAAGGCAATGGCAAACCACCCCGTAAAAAGTCTGCCGTGAAAACGTTGTGAAAGCAATAAGCAACATCACCCCAGAGTCGGAAACGACTGGTGCTTGCACAAGGGACCTTTCCTTTCCTTTTTCCTCCTCTGCAGAACCTTGCTTTGGTGGTCTCCCATTCAAATGCAAACCCTGATTAACTTCCAACTTATGGTGTACCCAGAAACTGGCACATGCGAAGCAGAGGTGGTTGACCATTGCCTTCCTCTGCGGAGTCTTTTTCAGCAGTCTCCCATCCAAGTCCCAACCAGTGTTCCCTCTAAACTGAGTTAGCATGAGCTGGCTCACAGATTTTTAGCCTCCAGCTCACACAGTTTTGTCTTAGCTCAGGAAGGACGACCCCAGAGCACACTAATTGATGCAGAGGCTCACAACTTTAACGCCAGTAGTTCACAAAGTAGAATTTTTGCTCACAAGACTCTGCAGCTTAGAGGTGACATTGGTCCCAACCCTGCTTAGCTTCCAAGATGAGGCTACACTGTGCCACCTTCCCTCCCACACAACTAGTGCAAGCTCTTAAAAAGTAGACTACGAATGCAACAAGAAGTTCAGAAGCATCTTTCTCTTTTTGGGACTCTGGTGAGCCCCTGCCAGCCTAAGCTGGATGGATCCATGGTCTGATTCATTTCTAAAGTAGCTATAGCTGTTTATGCATTTAGTTAGTTAGTTAGTTAATTTCCTTTCCACTTATATCCTGTCCATTCCAAACGGACTCAGGGCGGCTAACAATCAAAATAAAACCAACAACTGGAGAGCCAGTTTGGTGTAGTGGTTAAGTGTGCGGACTCTTATCTGGGAGAACCGGGTTTGATTCCCCGCTCCTCCACTTGCACCTGCTGGAATGGCCTTGAGTCAGCCAGAGCTCTCTTATCTGGGAGAACCGGGTTTGATTCCTCACTCTTCCACTTGCAGCTGCTGGAATGGCCTTGGGTCAGCCAGAGCTCTCTTATCTGGGAGAACCGGGTTTGATTCCTCACTCTTCCACTTGCAGCTGCTGGAATGGCCTTGGGTCAGCCAGAGCTCTCTTATCTGGGAGAACCGGGTTTGATTCCCCACTCCTCCACTTGCACCTGCTGGAATGGCCTTGGGTCAGCCAGAGCTCTCTTATCTGGGAGAACCGGGTTTGATTCCCCGCTCCTCCACTTGCAGCTGCTGGAATGGCCTTGGGTCAGCCAGAGCTCTCTTATCTGGGAGAACCGGGTTTGATTCCTCACTCTTCCACTTGCAGCTGCTGGAATGGCCTTGGGTCAGCCAGAGCTCTCTTATCTGGGAGAACCGGGTTTGATTCCTCACTCTTCCACTTGCAGCTGCTGGAATAGCCTTGGGTCAGCCATAGCTCTCTTATCTGGGAGAACCAGGTTTGATTCCCCATTCCTCCACTTGCAGCTGCTGGAATGGCCTTGGGTCAGCCATAGCTCTCTTATCTGGGAGAACCGGGTTTGATTCCTCACTCTTCCACTTGCAGCTGCTGGAATGGCCTTGGGTCAGCCAGAGCTCTCTTATCTGGGAGAACGGGGTTTGATTCTCCACTCTCCACTTGCACCTGCTAGCATGGCCTTGGGTCAGCCATAGCTCTGGCAGAGGTTGTCCTTGAAAGGACAGCTGCTGTGAGAGCCCTCTCCAGCCCCACCCACCTCACAGGGTGTCTATTGTGGGGGAGGAAGGTAAAGGAGATTGTGAGCCGCTCTGAGACTCTTCGGAGTGGAGAGCGGGATAGAAATCCAATATCTTCTTCTTCTTCATCTCAAGTTTCCGATATAAAATAAGACATAATAATTTACAATTTAAAACAAAATATTGGTGCTTTACAACATATTAAAAGCTTAGGCGGCTCGGATCATACTAGGCTTTCCATTTACCTGTTGGTGGTCCTTCTGGTGGAGTTGCCCAGCAGAATAAGAGTGGCGGCCTTCTCCTCTAGGTGTTACAGGCTTGTTTAAAAAGTTCGGTTTTACAAGCCCTGCGGAATTGGGAGAGATCCCACAGGGCTCTTATGGCCTCAGGGAGTGCATTCCACAGCATTGGTGCTGCCACTGAGAAGGCCCTGGCCCGTATAGAGCCCAGTCTGGCCTCCCTTGGTTCGGGGATGGACAGTAGATTTTGAGTTCCTGAACGCAGTGCTCTCTGGGGAACATATGGGGAAAGGTGGTCCCTTAGATAGACAGGTCCTTGGCCATATAGGGCTTCTAAGGGAGAGGGCTGCGAGTCAACCAGAGAATAATTGTTTTTGCAGGTAGAATGGCCCAGGTTGAATCCCCAGCATTTCCAGTTTAACAAGGTTCTCAGGTAGCAGCAGGATCAGCCCAGACAGCGGACTAGCGTAGGGGATCACCCAGGGCACCAGATTTTTCTGGATGCCAAAAAGGTGAGAGGAGCCTTTTCTGCTGGCTTGCTGTTAACTGGCTTCCTTTCTGTTGACTCTGGCCTTCTACAGCTGCCATGAAGGAGCACAAAGGGGGGGGAGGGTTATCTGACAAAGAGAACCTTGGAAGCTTACACTCACAAAATCCTGCTGGTGTCTAAAGTGCCACTGGACTCAAATCTAGCTTTCTTTTTAATCTGTTTTTCTTTTTAGAAGAAAAATTGGATTTATATCTAGGGTTGCCAATCCCCAAGTGGGGGCAGGGGATCCCCCGGTTTGGAGGCCCTCCCCCTGCTTCAGGGTCATCAGAAAGCAGGGGGGTTGGAAATGTCTGCTGGGCACTCATTATTCCCTATGGAGACCGATTCCCATTGGGAATAATGGAGAATTGATCCATGGGTATTTGGTGCTCTGTGGGGGGGGGGCTGTTTTTTGAGACAGAGACTCTAGCATGACTTTGTCTAGGGAGCCAAAAACACTTGGGCCGACCCTGGATAGCAGGAGGTGTTTGGAAGATTTTCCTGTGTCTGCAGTCCCAGGGTGCAGCTACAATCACAGCAGACGAGACCAATTGAGGTGGGCCAATGATCTGTCTCAGCGGGGTTCTACCACAACTATGATTTTTAAAAACATATGAAATGCACAAATGCAAAATGGAAATGATTGAGTGGCGTAGACTTGGCATGGCACATCAGCATGCCTGGTTTACACCTTCAGCTTCCTACTCTGCATTTGACCAAATTTATACAACTGATGACCCGTAAAGCCAAACACAACCCAACAACCATGTCTGATGTCCCAGTTTGGTGTAGTAGTTAAGTCTGTGGACTTTTGTCTGGTTTGATTCCCCACTCCTTCACTTGTAGCTGCTGGAATGGCCTTGGGTCAGCCAGAGCTCTCTTATCTGGGAGAACCGGGTTGGATTCCCCACTCCTCCACTTGCAGCTGCTGGAATGACCTTGGGTCAGCCAGAGCTCTCTTATCTGGGAGAACCGGGTTGGATTCCCCACTCCTCCACTTGCAGCTGCTGGCATGGCCTTGGGTCAGCCAGAGCTCTCTTATCTGGGAGAACCGGGTTTGATTCCCCACTCCTCCACTTGCAGCTGCTGGCATGGCCTTGGGTCAGCCATAGCTCTGGCAGAAGTTGTCCTTGAAAGGGCAGCTTCTGGTAGAGCTCTCTCAGCCCCACCCACCTCACAGGGTGTCTGTTGTGGGGGCGGAAGATAAAGGAGATTGTGAGCCACTCTGAGACTCTGGGATTCGGAGTGGAGGACGGGATATAAATCCAATTTCTTCTTCTTCTTCTTCTTCTTCTTCTTCTTCTTCTTCTTCTTCTTCTTCTTCTTCTTCTTCTTCTTCTTCAACAAGGGCTTGTTAAACCTTCTCTTTTTGTAATCTGTCCAGGACCTGGTTTTTTTGGCCACTGTGTGACACAGAGTGTTGGACTGGAGGGGCCACTGGCCTGATCCAACCTGGCTTCTCTTATGTTCTTATGTGACACAGAGTGTTGGACTGGATGGGCCACTGGCCTGATCCAACAGGGCTTCTCTTATGTTCTTATGTGACCCAGAGTGTTGGGCTGGATGGGCCACTAGCCTGATCCAACAGGGCTTCTCTTCTGTTCTTTTGTGACACAGAGTGTTGGACTGGATGGGCCATTGGCCTGATCCAACCTGGCTTCTCTTATGTTCTTATGTGACACAGAGTGTTGGACTGGATGGGCCACTGGCCTGATCCAACAGGGCTTCTCTTATGTTCTTATGTGACCCAGAGTGTTGGGCTGGATGGGCCACTAGCCTGATCCAACAGGGCTTCTCTCATGTTCTTTTGTGACACAGAGTGTTGGACTGGATGGGCCATTGGCCTGATCCAACATGGCTTCTCTTATGTTCTTATGGACCACAAAAGCAGAGGAGTTCCAAGTATATCATCATCACTGAATGTGATCAAGTCACAACCATCTCATGGTGACCCCAAGACCAGGGGAGGAGCAGAGGTGGCTTGCCGTCGCTTTCCTCCACCCCTGTCTTCCTTGGAAGTCTCCCATCCTAAAACTAACCATGGCTAACCCTGCTTAGCCCCCAAGCCTCGATGAGATCAAGCTAGTCATGGCTGGCTGAGGCTGTGTGCTTTGTATGCTTTTTTTTTAATTGCCAAGTAAATAGCAGGCAACAATACTGGGCTGCTGGTTGTTTTCTGCCTGGGAGGGGGGAATTTAAGAAGACAGAGGAGGAGTTGTGCTGGATCTGACTGGGGGTTCACTGGATTTCACACAACAATTCACACAGTGGATGCCCCTAAAAGGTCTACAAGTAGAACACGGAAGCCAAAGTGTCCTTTCTTCACTGCCTCCCCATGTTGATATTGAGAGGGCTGCTGCCTCTTGTCATGGAGGGTCCATTAAGTCATGGTGGCTGATAGTAAGTAAAGTAAAGTAAAATTTTATTTGTATCCCGCCCCCCCCCCCCGCCGAAGCAGGCTCAGGGCGGCTAACAACATTTAAAGGTGAACAATACAATAATAAGATATTAAAATCACATTAAAACCAATCAATAGTTAATTAAAACATTTCTAAATTTAACACTATTTAAATCTGGCAGTAAACATTATTGTTTGACGCTATGTCTGTCAGATGATGTAGTGGTGATGGATCCCTAGACCAGACCATTTTGGCGTTTCCTTTATTGTGCACCTGTAATTCAGTTGTTGATAAATGCCTGTTTAAAGAGGGTGGTCTTGCAGGCCCTGCGGAACTGATCTAAGTTCCGCAGGGCCCGCACTTCCTCTGGGAGCTGATTCCAAAGGTGTGGGGCCACGGCGGAAAAGGCCCGATTGCGGGTGTTTTGAAGTTTAACTTCTTTTGGCCCAGGAATAGTCAATCTATTTTGTCCTACTGACCTCAGTGCTCTCTGGGGCTCATATGGGGAGATACCCAGGTCTGATTCCCTTTTAAAGCCATCTTACTAGCTTTGCCTGTCCCCTGGATGGGCCAGGCTAGCTTGATCTAGTCAGATCTCAGAAGCTAAGCAGGGTTGGTCTTGGTCAGTGTTGGGATGGGAGACCACCAAGGAAAACCAGGGTTGTGATGCAGAGGCAGGCAACGGCAAACCCACCTCTGAATGTCCCTAGCCCTGAAAACTCTAAGGAGTCACGATGAGTCAGCTGTGAGTTAACAGCACCTTCCAGTTTGGTGTAGTGGTTAAGTGTGCGGACTCTTGTCTGGGAGAACCAGGTTTGATTCCCCACTCCTCCACTCGCAGCTGCTGGAATGGCCTTGGGTCGGCCATAGCTTTTGCAGAGGTTGTCCTTGAAAGGGCAGCTTCTGGGGGAGCTCTCTCAGCTCCACCCACCTCACAGAGTGTCTGTTGTGGGGGACGGAGATAAAGGAGATTGTGAACCTCTCTGAGACTCTGATTCAGAGAGAAGGGAGGAGTGTAAATCTGCAGTCTTCTTCTTCTGCCACCAGCTAGCTTAGAGAACATCACAGTCATATTCAAGACAATTTTTCTAAAAACCTGAGAAAATGTAGGTTTCCATCTACAAAAGAAATGTACAACAAGGGCAACCAAAGACCTTTCTGAGAAGCACCCTAATGCGACGCCTCATGCTTACTGCTGTGGACTCTGCCTGCTTGCTTTTTTCTGGTCAAGGTCACCTCAAGTGCTACCAATTGATTATTGCCTTGGTGGTTTCCAAAATAACGTTTCTTGGCATGTAAAACCAGCAAGAGATACTTTGCAAGAAGGCAGCTGTTAACACCAGATCCGGGTTAAAGTTCAATAAATACAATCAGGGGTCATTTTGTAGAAAAATAGGTGGCAGAGCTCATTAGCATATGCCACCGCCCCCCAGCAAAAAGCAACCCAATGCAAGAAAAGAGAGCCCTGGGAGAGAGAGGCCTGCTTGGGGTGGCTAGAGATCCAACCAGCCCAAGCAGACCTCGCTCACCTGAGGTACTCCTGGCTGCCCCCTCCCCGTCAAATGGCCAGCAAGCCGCCTGCCGCCCAAAATCGCATAAGAAGTGGAGAAAGGGTGGCGTGGGCTTCTCCAGGAGTTAATGAGGGCTGCTGAGCCCCTGTTGGCTGGCTGGCTGGCTGCCTGCTCTCCTAATCCAGGGATTGTTATGCAGCTGCACCTACTATTCAATGGAGAAGGTAGGTGAGGAGAAAGAGGGGGAACCCTCAGAAAGGTCCAGGAGCTGTGCTCCAGTGAGCTCCTGCTGAATTTGAGGCCTGAATGCAATCAACTTGCAGGAGTTCAGCCACGAGTCAGTTTAGGTTAGAACACAACAGACATTTTTTTAAGGCTTCAGTTTTACTGTACAGTGCTAATATATGGCATTAGTAACCTTGTCAGCTCTGCCTATGATCCACTAATCTGACAGCCAGTGTGGCACAAAGGTTAGAGTGTCAGACTAGGACCAGGGAAATCCACGTTCGAATCCCCACTCTGCCATGGGAGTTTGTTGGGTGACCTTGAGTCAGTCTTACACTCTCCACCTAACCTACCTCATAGGGTTGTTGTGAGGATAAAATGGAGGACAGAAGAATGATGTAAGTTGCCTTGGGATTCCACTGAGGGGAAAGGTGGGTTACAAATTAACGAAAACAATAATAAATAGAAGTCTCCTCATCCTATCGATTCTGCTGATTGACATGATGTAATCCGCCTTGAGTCTCACTGAGACAGGCAGACTACAAATAACATAAATGAAATAAATGAAAGTAAACCCAACTCCTAATTCACAACACGGAAATGGTAACCCATAAGCAGGACACAAAACAATCTTACTGCTAACACCTAACTTTCTGTAACTGTAGGCCTAATTTGTAACATATCATGACCTTACTGAAAACATCAAATTAACCCACATCCCAAATAGAAAATAACCCTAATCCAAAGAAATGTAACCCTAGCCCAAAATATAAAACAAAGTTTGAGCCCAATGCCACCTTTAAGACCAACAAAGTTTAATTCAGAGTCTCAGCTTTTGTGTGAAAGCGCACTTCTTCAGATACATGCTCACAAGAGTTTATATCCAGAATTAAACTTTGTTGGCCTTAAGGGGGCCACTGGACTCAAACTTTCTTCTGCTGCTTCAGACCAACAAGGCTGCCTCCCTGAATCTGCTAAATTGTTAGCCACCCTGAGCCGTCAGGGGGGGGCAGGATTTAAATTTGATTAAATAAATAAATAAATAAATATAAAATCACCCTGACCGTAGCACAGAATATAAACCAACAAGCAATGATATAAAATTGCCCTAAGAAGTGTGAATGCACACGAAAGCTTAAATCCAGAATTAAACTTCATTGGTCTTAAAGGTGCTACTAAAAAGGCAAAGGTAGTCCCCTGTGCAAGCACCAGTCGTTTTCGACTCTGGGGTGACGTTGCTTTCACAATGTTTTCACGGCAGACTTTTTACGGGGTGGTTTGCCATTCCTTTCCCCAGTCGTCTACGCTTTCCCCCCAGCAAGCTGGGGACTCATTTGACCGACCTCGGAAGGATGGAAGGCTGAGTCAGCCTGGAGCTGGCTACCTGAACCAGCTTCCGCTGGGATCGAACTCAGGTCGTTAGCAGTATTGCAGCTTTACCACTCTGTGCTATGCTTGTGGCCGCCACCACCTCCTGTGGCAGTGAATTCCACATATTAATCACCCTTTGGGTGAAGAAGGACTTCCTTTTATCCGTTTTAACCTGTCTGCTCAGCAATTTCATCGAATGCCCACGAGTTCTTGTATTGTGAGAAAGGGAGAAAAGTACTTCTTTCTCTACTTTCTCCATCCCATGCATTATCTTGTAAACCTCTATCATGCCACCCCGCAGTCGACGTTTCTCCAAGCTAGAGAGCCCCAAGCGTTTCAACCTTTCTTCATAGGGAAAGTGTTCCAACCCTTTAATCATTCTAGTTGCCCTTTTCTGGACTTTCTCCAATGCTATAATATCCTTTTTGAGGTGCGGCAACCAGAACTGCACACAGTACTCCAAATGAGACCGCACCATTGATATAACTGCCCTATCCCTTAGGGGCAGGGACATCTTAGAGGCTACTGAAGTAGGCAGGTACAAATCAACTGTGGATTTCTTTGGACTTTACTGTGGCTGGCAGGCAGGCAGGCAGGGGCTGTCTGATATCTAATGTGAGGCGAAAGATCTTATTAGGAAAGAACTGAGTCACTTGCAGACCCATCTGCTGGCCTGGTGCCAATTAGAAGGCTCCTTTGGCAATCTGGAAAAATGTCCCAGGGAATCAGTCTCAAGACAACCCCCCCCCCCTTCATTTTCTTAATGACTCTAAATGGCTTTTCATTCCGTCACTGCTCTGACCTTTGCAGCCCAGAATTGAATCAGCAACCTAGAAATTAGGTTATCGATACTGCATGATGGTGAAACCAACCACTATTTGTGTGTACGTGTGTGTGTGTTGTATCTTGAAGCTGTGCTTTTTGCGTCCCACAAGGCAAGACCTTTTTTATGGAAGAAATTAGGGCGGCAGATGTTCGACGGAGAACCCAAACAATTACTACTTTTTTATTTTTCATTTAGTGGGATTCGGGTGGATTATCTCCCACAACAAAAGATAAGCATTTTAAACCTTTCTCATTAAACCATTTTATGATGCTCGTGCTAATAGTACGTGCTAACGTATCGCACAACATACGGACTGAAGGGCAACCAAGAACACTGAAATCCTAACTTTTTAAAAAAAATCACTCAGATTTGGAAATATCTAATTACAAATGAGAATGATGTATCTTGTTGTCTAGATAAAACCTTCTTTTCTGATTCAAGGCAGCAAAATTGTTTCTAATTACGTACATTGTAGAAGGCAGGGAAATTTCTCCGACAGTTTTGGATCTAAACCCTGGTGAGTTTGCATGCTGATGAATCCCTATCGATCTGGCAACAATACCACAACCTTCTGGCTTTTTCAGTTATGCTCTATTAAAGATGCTTTTACAAAGTATCGCTATATTCATAGCACAGCATGTTAACATAACACAATATTAAAAGCAAACACTTCTGTCTGTCAGGACAATTGCTGTTTTGGCCATGGGTAATAATTAAACTTCCAACGCAACCCTCTTTGGATCTTTCATCATGCCCTTTGATAAAACGTACGTCTGCTAAAGGGACGCACACACGCTTTCAAGGTAAAGTTCTTTGTGCGGCGGCACACTCACCATCTTGTACAATTATCTGAGAATGTATTGCAGGGAACACCGAAAAGGTCCTCAAAAGCAGAAACTGTTTAATGCCCCCCCCCCTCCGTTTTGTTACTGACAATTAAACTTTATCGTTCAACATCCTCACTGATTTGCCTGCGCTGTCAGCACAAGAAGAGCTATGTAGCAAAGAAGAAGAAGATATTGGATTTATATCCCGCCCTCCACTCCGAAGAGTCTCAGAGCGGCTCACAATCTCCTTTTCCTTCCTCCCCCACAACAGACACCCTGTGAGGTGGGTGGGGCTGGAGAGGGCTCTCACAGCAGCTGCCCTTTCAAGGGCAACCTCTGCCAGAGCTCTGGCTGACCCAAGGCCATGCCAGCAGGTGCAGGTGGAGGAGTGGGGAATCAAACCCGGTTCTCCCAGATAAGAGTCCGCACACTTAACCACTACACCAAACTGGCTCTCCACCAAAGAGCTCTAATGAGACCAACACTTGGTCCTTCTCAACTAAAACCAAAATCAGACTGTGAATGACCAGCTTTTAAAGGAAGATTAATAATTTTTATGATATATTTTTTTAAATCAAACGCTTCTTGCTTTGCTACAGCATGTCAGGTTTTGCGGGCAGTACATGCCACACAAACTTTTTAGCAAGGTAGGTACTCTGTACAATCCATGTCTATGGGTGCAGACCACTGCAGAGTGCTGCCTGTATACATGCGTATGCCACCACCGCAGCCTTAAAATCAGCTAAATTGGTTCTAACAAGACAAAACAGGATTTTTTACCAAAGGAAAAAAAAATTCTGGCAGAGGAAATGAAGAGATAAGCCACAGAAGCTGGCACAGCGCAAGAGCGGCAGCAATGTGACCTTCTCAGGAAAAGGCCTCAAATTAACAAAATGGTAGGTAGCCTCAGTGCTGGTGTGTAATATTTTACTCTCTCTGTTGTGTCGTCAAGACTTCTGTTAATCTATATAAAAAGGAGGGGAGGGGAATCAGACACACCAAGCGCTGGAAATAGGAACAGGCTATTGGCTAGTCGTTCTGCTGAAACCTCTTCTGTGTCATCAGCATTTCTGAAACGCTTCCTCCTCGACACACATGCACCTTTCTGACATACGGCACTTTCTCATTTGTAACCCGAGGTCACAGAGACAACAAATCACAAGAACGTCACTTCTCACACACGCTTCTTCCACTCGTGTGCGTTCAATGTGCCTTGTAATGTGCATATTGAGTACAATCCAAGAATTGACTGGGAGGGGCGTTTTAAAAAAGAAGCCAGGCATCTATCCTGTACCTTAAAATGCACATTAGCAGTCTGATCAAAAGTACCAGAGATGGAGAAGTACATCAGAGAAGTGGGGTTCTAGTCTGTAATACGGCTCAACCAATTCCACCCCACCCACACCCCGCGAAAGTTTTCTTTTTGTGTTGTTATGCCAAATGGCTGAAACACCATCGCTGCTACATTTCGCTCTGCAAACACAGTTGCAGCAGTGGGCTCGCATTTCCCCTTTCCTTTGTGCCTTCGAAAAACCACCTCTATCCTCTTCCTTCAAGTCCAACTGGTCACTGCTACCTGGTTCTCTAGAAATCCGCTGTGAAATGCAGTGTGCAGGAGCATCTTACTACCAATCCACGGTGTGACAATCTGTCTTGTTTCTTTTCCCTCCCACCATCAGACTCTAGCAAAGCACAGTCTACATTTCCTGAGAAGCTGACCTGATACGTCAAGTTCGCACAATACAATGTAATTTTTGTTTTCTGCCCCCACAGTCAATTATTTGGCCATCCAAAACCAGACTGATCTGGGTGAAGATCCTGGTTGGTTGGTTTGTTTGTTTTAAACCAAGGCAAATGTCAAGCAGATCAAAAGCAATGATCCATCTCTGAATACCCACAAAAGGGCCTTTCTTTTAAAACTCCCTTTCTGCTTCCCTGAAACAGCACCCAGGACACCAGCTTCAATAACCAAGGTTTAACAGAGACAAAAGATGGATAGATGGGTGGATGGATGGATGGATGGATGGATGGATAAATAAATAGATGGATAGATACTTTTGAACTTTGGAGGAGCTTCCAATAGGCTGTTTGCAGCTCCCAAGCCTCTGCCCCATAACCTCCTGCAACAAAGAACCCCACAGCAGCCGGCGGGTCTGATTCCACTTTAAAAAATAAAAGCCCTCAAACCGTTGTGCCGCAAACGACTCCAAGCATTGCGCTGATGTTGGCGGAGCAGCATCCCCTGCACAAAGGCGTCCTATTGCAAGGAAAGGGGGGGATGTTCCGATTCTTTTTGTAAAATGCAGCACTTCTGCCCCCCCCCTCCCACGCTGGCACTAGCTACGTCGCGTAGGGCGCAGGTCAGAGAAGCGGCATTGTCTCTGGTGCCCAGGGTGGCTTCCAGGGCCGGCCGCGCGTGGTGCCACCCAGGCGAGGAGGGCGCGCGCACACACACTCTCGCCCCCCCCCGCCCCCAGGCGCCCGGCCATGCAGCAGCCAGCCACCCCCGCAGCGCGGCGCCTCTGCTCACCAGAGCTTCCTCTTTAAGGGCATGAGGCTGCCCCGGTTGGAGGCGGTCACCCCGATGGCCATCTGCAAGACAGTCAGGTATTTCTGATACTTCATGGTGCCGTCGCCCCCCCGCTCCCTGCTGCGTCCCCGCCGCCGCCACCGACAGAGCCGCTCCAGCCGCTGCATGCAATCATCAAATTTTTATTTCCAGGCATCTGCCGGCCCTGCGTCGCGCTGCCTTCCCCGCCGCCTCCTCCTCCTCCGCCGCCGCCGCCGCCGCCTCCTCCTCTTCCTCCTCCGGCGCCCTCTCGCTCTGCCGCCGCCGCCGCCCCCCCTCCAGCTCCCGCTCGCCTCCTCCTCCTCCTGCCGCTGCTGCCGCTGCCGCACTCCCCACTCGCGCTCTCTGACGCCGCCGCTCGCCTCCTCTCCTCGGTCCCGCTGGCTGGAGAGGCGCTGCGCCCACCTTGGCCGCTCTCCTGCGCGCTGCTGCCTCCGAGGGGCGCGCCCGGGGCAGGCGGCTGGCACGTGCCCGCTCTCGCTCGCTCGCTCGCTCGCCCCCTGGGCCACCGAAGCAGGACCTTGGTCAAGGTCACTAGGGGCCCTTCGCATCGCTCTTCCAACTGCAACCTGGGACCTTCTGCACGTTGAGCAGAACAGCCGAAGTTGCCTTGGAGTGAACCTGACTTTTGGTTCTTTAAGGTCAACTGAGAGCAGCTCTCCAGGGGCTCAGGCCGAGAGAGGTCTTTCACATCACTACTGCCTGGTTCTTCCAACTGGAGATGCCGGGGATTGAACCTGGGACCTTCTGCATGCCAAGAAGAGGCTCTGCCACTGAGCTATGGCCCCTCTCCATGGCTCTCCAGGGTCTCAGGCTGAGGTCTTTCCCATCACCTCCTGCCCGGTCCTTTCAACTGGAGATGCCAGGGATTGAACCTGGGACCTTCTGCATACCAAGCAGATGCTCTACCACTGAGCCACTGCCTCTCTCCATCATTGTAGAGGGCAGCACCTCTCCAGGACCTCAGGCTGACGTCTTCCCCATCACCTCCTGCCCGGTCCTTTCAACTGGAGATGCCGGGGATTGAACCTGGGACCTTCTGCATACCAAGCAGATGCTCTACCACTGAGCCACTGCCTCTCTCCATCATTGTAGATGGCAGCACCTCTCCAGGACCTCAGGCTGACGTCTTCCCCATCACCTCCTGCCCGGTCCTTTCAACTGGAGATGCCGGGGATTGAACCTGGGACCTTCTGCATACCAAGCAGATGCTCTACCACTGAGCCACTGCCTCTCTCCATCATTGTAGATGGCAGCACCTCTCCAGGACCTCAGGCTGACGTCTTCCCCATCACCTCCTCCCCGGTCCTTTCAACTGGAGATGCCGGGGATTGAACCTGGGATCTTCTGCATACCAGACAGATCTCTGCCACTGAGCCACGGCCCTTCTCATATAATCCATGGACACATTAAGCTGCCTTCTACTTGGACACATTAAGCTGCCTTGGTCTATCAAGGCCAGTGTTGTCTGCTCAGACAGGCAGCTGCTCTCCAGGTCTCAGGCTGAGGTCTTTCACATCACTGCTACCTGGTTCGTCCAACTGGATATGCCGGGGATTGAACCTGGGACCTTCCACATGCCAAGCTTAAGCTCTACCGCTGAGCCACATGGACACATGAAGCAGCCTCATACTTAACCAGACTCTTGGTCTATTGAGATCAGTCTTGTCTAAGGCTGGCAGTGGCTCTCCAGGGTCTCAGGCAAAGGTCTTTCACACCACCTATTACCTCAACCTTCAGCTGGAGGTGCCAGGGCTGAACCTGGGGCCCTCTGCATGCCAAGCAGGTGCTCTACCACTGAGCCATGGCTTCTCCCCCATCAAGTTCAGCATTGTAGATTGGTAGCAGCTCTCCAGGGCCTCAGGCTGAGGTCTTCCTCCTCATCTCTTACCTGATCCTTTAACTGGAAATACCAGGGACTGAATCTGGGACCATCAGCATGCTGTGCAGCTCTGCCACTAAGCCACACTGTGGCAGTCTGAACATATAGAGTTGCCTTACACTGAATCAGACCCTGGGTTCATATGGCCTCACTGGTGGACTTCCTGATGGCACTTGGCCGCTGTGTGACACAGTGTGTTGGACTGGATGGGCCATTGGCCCGATCCAACATGGCTTCTCTTACGTTCTTAAGGTCCATGAACAGCTATTAGCCACAAGATATAGAGGGAACATTCTGTCTGGGGCAGTGATGTTCTGTATTCTTGGTGCTTGGGGGGCCAAGAGTGGGAAGGCTTCTGGAGTTCTGGTCCCACAGGTGGACCTCCTGATGGTACCCAGGCTTTGGCCACTGTGTGACACAGAGTGTTGGATTGGATCAGCCATTGGCTTGATCCAACATGGCTTCTCTGATGTTTTCAAGATTGGTCTTGTTTATTCAGACTGGCAGTGCCTCTCAAGGTTCTTGGGTCTCAGTCCTTCTCATCACATACCAGTTGATCCTTTTAAATGGAGATGCCAGGGATTGAACCAGGAACCTTCTATCAGTCAAGCGTAGGCTCTTTCACTGAGCCATACTGTGGCAATCTGAACACATGAAACTCCTGCAGGCCTCGGATTCAGTGAGAGCTCACAGGAGTGCAGCTCCTGAACCTTTCTGAGAGTTCCACCTCCTCCTTCTGAGAGTTCCACCTCCTTGCCCATTGAATAGTATGTGCAGCTACATAACAATCCCTGGATGAGCTCCAGGGCTTTTTCGGTGGCAGCACCAGAACTTTGGAACACCCTTCCAGAAGCCATAAGGGCCCTGCGGGATCTGTCTGCGTTCCGCAGGGCCTGTAAGACCGAACTGTTTAAGCAGGCCTTTGCTGTTTGACTGAAAAAGGGCTGCCACCAGACATCTTATAGAATGCTGGCGATCGCAGTCGAGAATTCAATACCGCCTATACTGTACTGAAACAGCGCTATAGAATGGTTTTAAAATTGATATAAGTAAATTATGGTTTTATATGTTTTATTGGACTGATTGTATTTTATGATGTTGTAAGCCGCCCTGAGTCCGCTTGCGGAGAGGGCGGGATATAAATTGAAAGTAATAAATAAATAAATAAATCGCCTATTTTTCTACAAAATGACCCCTGACTCTGTATACTGAACCAGATTTTTAGTTCATCCTGGTCAGTCTTATCTACTCAGACAAGCAGCAGCTCTCCAGGGTCTCAGGCAGAAGTCTTTCTCATCACCTCCTGCCTGGTCCTTTTTTAAAATGGGGATGTCAGGGATTGAACCTGGGACCTTCTGTATGCAAAGAACAGGCTCATTCACTGAGTCACAGCCCCCTACCCTTACACAGTATGGCTGGAAGCAAAAAACCCTCATTCAGTCTCTCCCCCCAAACACACTAGTAGTTGTGAGTACAAAAATCTAATGAGAAGTTTTCTTTGTCTTATCAGTAGCCTTGAGGTCTAACTGACTGCTCCCACCCTACAAGAACCTCCATCCATCCTCCCCAGAAATACATTTTTACAATCTCCTCCTGCCTGCCTGAAAGCTTCCTCTGTGTTGCTCTTCCCTCCTATAAATTTGTAGTTCTTCTTTCAGAAGGCTGTTCCTAGATTTTTTTATTGGCCATCATCACACTCTTTCCTTCTGCCTCTGTCCCCATGTCATCACTGCCAGAGATGTCCCCAATAACACCTAGATGGAGAGCCAGTTTGGTGTAGTGGTTAAGTGTGTGGACTCTTATCTGGGAGAACCCAGTTTGATTCCCCATTCCTCCACTTGCACCTGCTGGAATGGCCTTGGGTCAGCCAGAGCTCTGGCAGAGATTGTCCTTGAAAGGGCAGCTGCTGTGAGAGCCCTCTCCAGCCCCACCCACCTCACAGGGTGTCTGTTGTGGGGGAGGAAGGGAAAGGAGATTGTGAGCCGCTCTGAGACTCTTCGGAGTGGAGGGTGGGATATAAACCAATATCCATCTAACTCACAGGGTGTCTGTTGTGGGGAAGAACGGGAAAGGAGATTGTGTGCTGCTCTGAGACTCTTTGGAGTGGAGGGCGGGATATAAATCCAATATCTTCATCTACCTCACATGGTGTCTGTTGTGCGGGAGGAAGGTAAAAGAGATTGTGAGCCGCTCTGAGACTCTTCGGAGTGGAGGGCGGGATATAAATCCAATATCTTCTTCTTCTTCCTCTCCCCAGATTTGTCCTTTGGACATGGCTTCATCAAGATGTTCACCTGTGCTTTTGGAAGAAGTCCGATATTTAGAAAACGGCAAGAGAAGCTTCCGCTGGACCAGAACTTTTATCGGCTGTTGATGGCTGCAGATCACCATGGCCCAAGACACAAGAGTCAGGCCACGGGTTGGAACCTACCGCTTGCTTTCCTGACAACCACTAGCTGCTTAGGGTTGCCAATCTCCAGGCAGGGCCTGGAGGTTTCTCAGACTTACAACTTCTCTCCAGCTATCAGTTCTCCTTGACAAAATGGCAGCTGTGGAGGGTGGGGACTGTGGTATTACAGTCCAGCGAGGTCCCTCCCCATGTGCTACCCCTACATCTGCAGGAATTTCCCAACCTGGACTTGGTAACCCTATAACCCTTTCGGAGAAGCCAGCTCAATGTACTGCTTTAAAGCACTGGATTGTCAATTGTCAGGACATACATGGAGTGGTAAGGCCAGTCAAGTGCTTCCTTCTGTGCCCCTTACCAATTTGTTGGATGTAACCCTTCGGCTCCCGAGAGAGACTAGTTGTTCCACCCATCCCCCATACATGTATCTCTAGCCCTGATCAACCTGTGGCCTTGGTCCCAGCCCTCTGCACAGAACCCCTTCAAATCTCATCCCTCCCTGTACCTGCTGGCTGTTTCTCTCCCTTCGGTTCTCATGCACAAACTCTGCTACTACCCTAGAAGACAGCTTTCCACCCAGCCACTGTTAATTGCAGACTGACACCCCCACTTGGCTTCTCCCTGCTCCCCATTTCTCTTCCTTCTTCCTTTCCTCTTCCTTCCCCCTGCCCTATTTCTCTAGGGGTAGAGCTAGGGTTTCCAGCCTCCAAGGGGTGGCTGCAGATCTCTTGCTGTTCCGATCGATCTCCAGGCAACTGAGATTAGTTCACCTGGTGCAAACGGCCATGCTGGAAGGGGGACTCTATGGCATTCTGCCCCACTGAAGTCCCTCCGCTCTCCAACCCTTGCCCTCCGCAGGCTCCAGACCCCAAATCTCCAGGTACTTCCCAACTCAGACCTGGTTGCCCTAACCAGAACTGTATCCTCTCCTCCTCACAACTCAAATCTGCCGCACCTCCTGGTTACCTGGGACCCGTTCTCCTTGCCCGGTCTCAGTGGGGGCCTGCTGGATGTTCCCCATGGCCCTGTCCTGTGGGACTAGGCCTCGCCTCCTCCCCCTGCCCATTGAGAGCCATGCTGTAGCTCTCACTCAGCGGCAGCGGTGATGGCAGTGGACACACAGTCCCCTGGCAGTGCCAGGAGTCGCAGGGAAGGTCTACCTTTGCTGCTGCCATCCTCTGAGGCCTGGAGCTGCCCTCCTTCCCACTGGGCCTCTGCCCTGAGCATGCTAATCTCATTAGGGCCTAGAATAGCCCCATGTTATTCTTTTAATCCCCACCTGGCCCCCGCCCACCTGGCCTCCTCCCTCATCTGTACTTTACTGATCTCAATGACACCTGAGTGCTGCACTCTCTTCTCTAGTCAGAACACAGGAGGGGGATTCTGTCTGCTGGAGGGGGGGGTGGGCCCACCGAAGGAGGGAGAAGGGATCAGGGCTGGTGGCAGAAATGCCTGCAACAAACTCTTCCAAGAAAGGAGGAATGACAGAACCATATTGCCTGCCTCCGACTGGCAGTGGCTCTCCAAGGAAGAGGAAGAACTTTCCCCTCCCTTCGTGTTTTGTTCTTCCTGCTAACAAAAATTCACATGCAAGTCACAGTGAAATTCAACCAACAGAAAGTTACAAAATGGAATATGTTTTGTGGGATGTTGTTTTTCTGCGTGTGTAATAGATGTATGAAAAACTGGACGATTCAACACCAGTGCAAAATTTATAGGGTTAATTATTGTCCCAGTTCTGCAGGGAATGCAATGGTGTGCTTTTCAGGGGTAGCTAGCTGTGCAGCAACACAGAATGGAAGTCCAAGGGCATTTTAAAAGCACCTTGAAAAACTCATTTAGCACTTCTTTTCAACATTTTATCTGAAGAAGGGAGCTCTGTTCCATGAAAGTTCATCCTGGAATATATATTGATAGTCTTTACAGTGACACCGGACTTCTGTTTTGCTTTTCAGGTGAGCCTTTTTGATAGGCATGATGTTGGATGGTGGATTTGATTTTTGGATCTGGGGGGCCGTTGGTGATGCTTTAAATTTTGGGAAACTTTTGAAACAAATGTCTCACAGGGCTGGTTCCAGGTTTGAGGGAGCTGACAGCAGACAGTGCCCAGGGACCCCCATCTGCCCACTTTCAGGGACCCCTTCATAATAACATAAGAGAAGCCCTGTTGGATCAGGCCAATGGCCCATCCATTCCAAACTCTCTGTGTCACATAAGAACATAAGAGAAGCCCTGTTGGATCAGGCCAATGGCCCATCCAGTCCAACACTCTGTGTCACATAATAACAGAAGAGAAGCCATGTTGGATCAGGCCAATGGCCCATCCATTCCAACTCTCTGTGTCACATAAGAACATAAGAGAAACCATGTTGGATCAGGCCAATGGCCCATCCAGTCCAACACTCTGTGTCACATAAGAACAGAAGAGAAGCCATGTTGGATCAGGCCAATGGCCCATCCATTCCAACTCTCTGTGTCACATAAGAACATAAGAGAACCCCTGTTGGATCAGGCCAATGGCCCATCCATTCCAACTCTCTGTGTCACATAAGAACATAAGAGAAGCCATGTTGGATCAGGCCAATGGCCCCTCCATTCCAACTCTCTGTGTCACATAAGAACATAAGAGAAGCCCTGTTGAATCAGGCCAGTGGCCCCTCCATTCCAACTCTCTGTGTCACATAAGAACATAAGAGAAGCCCTGTTGAATCAGGCCAGTGGCCCCTCCAGTCCAACACTCTGTGTCACATAATAACATAAGAGAAGCCATGTTGGATCAGGCCAATGGCCCCTCCAGTCCAACACTCTGTGTCACATAAGAACATAAGAGAAGCCCTGTTGGATCAGGCCAATGGCCCATCCAGTCCAACACTCTGTCACACAGTGGCCAAAAACCCCAAGTGCCATCAGGAGGTCCACCAGTGGGGCTAGAAGCCCTCCCACTGTTCATGCCTGTCTTGTTTTGTAAAATGGAATTCAGGCACTCAGACAAATGAAACTAGGCATGTGTGCCATTACACTCTGTTTGCACTTTGCTCCACAGATGTCTCAGACCATTTCCCATAGGTTTCCTGGAGCCAAGATTAAATAGAATGGCTTCGATGCCATCTGAAAAGCCCGAACTGCATGTAAATCCTACCTGCAAGTGCTGACAGATCTGCTTCTGCTTTTGCCCTCAGTATGACAAGTAAAGCCTTTTTAAAAAAAACTGAACAAGGAAGGAAGTGCGCTTTAGTTTAAAACAGTACACTGTGAAGAGTCCCCCCTTTAATCAGATTAAAACTACAATGCACATTCATGTAATAGGATTTGTTATAATCAGAAGCAAGAGTGGAATCGCCTTAATATTAACAAAAGATGCCAGAGGGTGTGATCCTTTGCAAACATCCCCTCCCCACGCATGGTGCTGACATGCATCACAGCCATGCCGTTCTTCCCGCACGGGGTATGTTGTACTCCAACTTCTTGCTATGTTGGCAGGGGGTAAGTGGACGGGTGTTAACATGATGCTACATGATAAACAACATTTACGTGGCAGTTGAAAAGAGCAAGAGTCCTACAGCACCTTAGAAACCTTATGCCCCCCCCATATCTTTTTATTTGTATTTATATGTGCATATGTGAATGTGTGTGCACACCTGGAAGTCATGGTGATTTTTGGTGACCGACCCCTACTGGAGGCCTGGAGGATATTAAGGGAGGTGGCTGAGTAAAGCCTGCCCCTGCCCTCCTGACTGCTGGTATTCCAAGGAGGTCTCCCCTCCAAGGACTTGCCAGAGTTGGCCCTGCTTAGCTTCCAAGCTGTGATGAGATCAGGCTTGCCTGGGCTATCCAGGTCAGGGTATCCTCCAAATCCTGTTGGTCTCTAAGGTGCTGCTGGACTTGATTCAAGCACAGATTTGATTGCTAAGGCACTACTAGATTCAAGCACAGAAATTGTACTAGTGCAATATGGTGGTTTATAGCAAGCCTGCAAAGTTCATTTAGAAAGGTAACAAGTACCTATACAAGAGAGGCTAAAAAGGCAGGTGGGCAGGTAAGCAACTGCTTGGATGAATGGATGGATGGGTGGATGAATGGATGGACAGATGGATGAACAGATGGATGGATGGATGGATGGATGGATGGATGGATGGATGGATGGATGGACGGACAGACAGATGGATGAATGGATGAATGGACCGATAGATTAATGGATGGATGGACGGATGGACAGATGAATGAATGGATGGATGGATGGTTGGATGGATGGAAGGATGGACAGATGGATGGATGGATGGACAGACGGATGGATGGATGAATAGACGGATGCATGGATGGATGAACGGACCGATAGATGCATGGATGGACAGACGGACGGACAGATGAATGGATGGACAAATGGATGAAAGGATGGAGGGAGGGATGGACAGGTGGATGGACAGACAGATGGACAGATGAATGGATGGATGGAAGAGCAAACAAACTAGTTGCCTTCCCTCCCCTCAGCAAGAAGGTAACCAAACTGAAAGGACTAAGCAAAGGTGAGAGCCACGTAGCAGGCTGTCCAGGATGACTTGATTCCCAGGTCCCAGTGGATTCTGCTCCACCACTTCCCTCTCCCACCCAACAATGCCAGCAGCACAACTCGTTGGTCAAGCCAAGCGAAGCCTTCCAGAAGGTTGATATTAGAAGAGAAATTATCCACTAGCCTGTTAATGGTTGAAATATGTTACTGAGCAGCACAGTAACATCACTTCCCACCCAGCTTATTTCATTCCTTTTCTCTTCTAATCTACAGTCCATACACTTATCACCTTTACACTTTCTTTATCTCTCTGAATCTTATTAGCAAATTTTATGCTAGTTTTTTTACCTTTTGTTGCCCTGCTGGCTTTCATTGTGGAAAACAACAACAACAATCCAAGTGTTTATTTTCTCTTATTTTGATGTGAACAGACCGTGTATGTCTGTGTGGCCCTTGAGGTCTTTCAATAGATCTGTACTTCCTTAACGTTAAAGAGAGTTCTTATCTCTGTGCTTCCAGACTTGTGCTGCAGTCCAGTTCACTGTGGAATTTCTTTGTGTTCCTCTGAAATGAGTGGGACTTAAGTGCATTCAGCTGAGGGCAAGACTGTGGCTCGAACTAGCGTGACCAAGATGAAGCTGAGGTGTGAAGGACACAGTGAATCATCTAAGGGTTGCTAATTCCAGGTTGGGAAATTTCTGGAGAAAAGAGTGACTGCTAGGTTTTGCACCCAGATGATTAAACAGAAGAACAGTTGTAAATAATAGGAACTTTTTCTTTTGGTGTAGACTTTGTGAAGCTATTACAAATGACTACTGCTATACAGGGCTTTTTGTAGAAAAATCCCAGCAGGAACTTATTTGCATATTAGGCGACACACCCTGACATCACCATTGTTTCACACAGGGCTCTTTTTGTAAATAAATCCCAGCAGGAACTCATTTGCATATTAGGCCACACATACCCCCTGACATCACCATTGTTTCACACAGGGCTCTTTTTGTAAAAAAAAAAAAAAAAGCCCAGCAGGAACTCATTTGCATATTAGGCCATACCCTTGACATCACCATTGTTTCACATAGGGCTTATTTTGTAAAGAAAGCCCAGCAGGAAATCATTTGCATATTAGGCCACACCCCCTGATGCCAAGCCAGCCGGAACTCCGTTCCTGTGTATTCCTGCTCCAAAAAAGCCCTGCTGCTATGTATCAAAATTTTATTTACATTTTAATGCTGCTGTATTATATATGGACATGTATTTTAGCAGTATACCTCTGATAGATTTGTACATTTTACTTTTTCCTATTTCTGATAGATTTGTGTTTTTTATCTGGTCTATGACTGTTATAATAAAACTCAACTCGATTCCTGGAGATTTGGAGCAGGTGGAGCTTAGAGAGAGAAGAAGAAGAAGAAGAAGAAGAGAGAAGCAGCCTGGTTCTCTAGGACAACTGATCTCTGTAGTCTGGAGATCAGCTGTAGTTCTCAGAGATCTCCAGGCCCCACCTGGAGGTTGGCAAGACCAAATGAAGAGCCAGTCTGAGATTCACTCCCTTTCTACCAGAACAGTTTATAATCCCAGACTTCCTCCAAGGACCTCTGAGTGAGCCATACAGCTCCCCCTTCCCATTTTATCCTAACAACAACCCTGCATGGTAGGTTAGACAAGGCAAGAATGGTTGAAAGTCATCCAAAGAACTTCCTGGAGGAACAGGAGACCACCAAGGAAATCCATAGTTGCTGCACAGAGGCAGGCAATGGCAAGCCCACCTATCTACGTCTCTTGCCTTGACCCAGGCTAGCCCAATATCATCAGATCACGAAAAGAAGAAAAGGAGGAGGAGGAGAAGGAGGAGAGACAACTGCAGATTTATACTCTGCCCTTCTCTTCTGAATCAGAGACAGAGCGGCTTATGATCTCCTATATCTTCTCCCCCCACAACAGACACCCTGTGAGGTGGGTGGGGCTGAAAGGGTTCTCACAGCAGCTGCCCTTTCAAGGACAACCTCTGCCAGAGCTATGGCTGACCCAAGAAGGCCATTCCAGCAGCTGCAAGTGGAGGCATGGGGAATCAGACCCGGTTCTCCCAGATAAGAGTCCACACACTTCACCACTACACCAAACTGGCTCCAAACGTCCTCCAAGGACCTCAAAGTGAGCCACACAGCGGGATCAGTCATGGTTAGTACTTGGATGGGAGACCACCACTAATGAACTCCAGGGTCACTAACCAGAGATGCTAACCAGGTCATGGCAACCCATGACCTGGATGGCCCAGCCTATCCTGATTTCATCAGATCTCAGAAGCTAAGCAGGGTCAGCCCTAGATCACCAAGGAAGTCTTTGGATGGGAGACCACCAAGGAAGTCTAAGGTCACTATGCAGAGACAGGCAATGGCAAACCACCCATGAACATTTCTTGCCTTGAAAACCCCATGAGGGGGCCACCACAAACCAGCTGTAACTTGATGGTACTTTCCTTCACTGCCACTGCCACAAGCGTAAGGAGAGGTTGGAAGAACTAGATACAGAAGGAAGGAAGGAAGGAAGGAAGGAAGGAAGGAAGGAAGGAAGAAGGAAGGAAGGAAGGAAGGAAGGAAGGAGAAGGAAGGAAGGAAGGAAGAAGAAAGAAAGAGAAAGAAAGAAAGAAAGAAAGAAAGAAAGAAAGAAAGAAAGAAAGAAAGAAAGAAAGAAAGAAAGAAAGAAAGAAAGAAAGAAAGAAAGAAAGAAAGAAAGAAAGAAAGAAAGAAAGAAAGAAAGAAAGAAAGCCATATGGGTTTCCTATTGGGGGTAAAATGAGCCCCATGGAGCAGAGTGGTAAAGTTGCAGTACTGCAGTCAGAGCCCTGTGGAAGCTACGTTCAGGTAGCTTGCTCAAGGTTGACTCAGCCTTCCTTCCTTCCTAGGTCAGTAAAATGAGTCCCCAGATTGCTGGTGGGAAATGTAGATGACTGAGGAAGGCAATGGCAAAACACCCCATTAAAAAGTCTGCTGTGAAAACGTCATGATTTGACATCACCCCAGAGTCGGAAATGACTGATGCTTGCACAGGGGACTACCTTTACCTTTTAATTGGTAAAGGAAAGCACTTTTACTATTTTCCCTGAAATCAGCTTTACATCCAAGGAGATCATATGCTCCACGTTAACTATATTGGTACAACTGCTTTGCAAAAATTTTAAGTGATCCAGGTTTTTAAAAGTGGAAAGGGAGTAGCAAAGGGGGGAGGAAAGAAATCTTCTCACAAGAGAGTATGCAGTTCAACAGTAATTACCCTATGTTATATATGTTGCCTTTATAGGACTAGCACCACAAGAGACCGTAGAATTCAGCAGGGGTTACGCAAAGAGAGGCAGGGCAATCGTACAGAAAGGGAGGACGAAAATAAAACAGTGGATGCCTCCAGCTCCCACAAACTTGACTGCAGCTTTATTGAAGTGGCAGCCAGGAAACGAAGCAAGCGAACTGATTTATTCACCTATTGTTATTAGTTAATGCAATGGCCTACGATTTCTCTACAGCAGCAAATGTCTTGATGCCAATTTTCTTTTTAATTCTGCAGTACCGGCATTAAAAAAAAAACAGCGAAGCTTTAAATGCTTGTGGCGTGAAGAGCTACACGATTCAAAGACCACGGCTTTTTCTGTGATCCCATCATCATTTCTATGGTTGGCTGAGAGCCACCTTCTTGGTGATGATGAACCTTGTTCAAGAGGACAGAAAAATAAAAGTCTGAAGGAGAGGGTTCTTTATGTATTTATTTCTCTGTCTGGCAGCACCTGACATGTCCCTGAACCTGAGCCAGTAGAAACTTGTCTGGAAGAGAAAGGGAACCCACAACAGTTCCTGGGACACTGTTGGTCAAGAAGGGCTCGGATCCCTCCAGTGGAGACTATGGGGACACCTTTGTATTCTGCTGAACAAAGGGACATCAAGGCTGATTACAGACTGGCAGTTTGGGCTGACTCAGAGACGCCTGAGAAATCGACCAGAAAAATCCTTCCAAGCACAAATATCTGCCACCTGTCCCCATCCTGTACTCACCTCGCCCTCCAGCCTTCAGCCTCTTCAGAGCAGCTAAGAATGCTTCGGCAGTGGTAGCAAAGTTATGAGCCACACGAAAAAGCTACCACTGTTGAAGTGGTAGCAAAGGTATGAGTCGCAAGCCCATCGCCTCTACTAGAAGGAAAACCTGGAGCCACAGTTTCAGCTCTGGAGGACGAGGAGACTGGATTTATACCCCACCCTTCACTCGGAGTCTCAGAGTGGCTTTCAGTCTCCTTCCCTTCCTCTCCAAGCAACAGACACCATGTGAGGCAGGTGAAACTGAGAGAGCTCTGAAAGAACCGTGACTGACCCAAGGTTACCCAGCTGGCTGCATGTGGAGGAGGAGTGGAGAATCCAACCCGGTTCTCCTGATTAGAGCCCGCACCTCTTAACCATGACACCAAGTGGGCAGCTGTGTCGATCTCCAGTAGGAGAGCAAGATTCAGGTCCAGTAGCACCTTCAAGACCCTCTACATTTCCAGAGTATAAGTTTTAGAGAGTCAAAGTTCCCTTTTTCAGATAAGACTGTTGGGTTTTCTATTGCAATTTCACTTCCTGTTGTCATGAGTTAATTACGGTAAATGAATGTACATGCACGCTGATGCTTAGCCAGTGAGAGATAAAGCCAATGAGAATGTGTGCACGTATTTCCCGCTCAGGCTAGGTGTCAAAATGTAAAGTGACCATTGAAGCAATGCCCTGATTGGCTAATCCATATATTTGGGAGGTGGTCTGGGGGAAACCATTTGGTCAGTTTTTATTGCCCTTTGTGTAAGCCCTCAGATCTCCATGCAGTTAGAGATGTAGCTTAGAAGCTAGAAAGGATATTGAGTCTTTCTTTGTTTTCTAGTAGTCCCAGTAACCCTTTCCTCATAGTAAAAGTAAACTACTTTGTTCTTAAGCTAAAACGTGTGCCTGGCTTGTTTATTGTGGTTTTCTCCACACAACTCTGCTAAACTTTCTATAAACCCCAACAAAGACAAAGGGAGTTTTGACTCGCAAAACCTTATATGCCAGGAATCGTTTCGGTCTTAGAGTTCTACTGGGCTTGAATCTTGAAGCCACAGACAATCCTGAGGGGGAAAGGCAGCAGATAAATGTCTTTAATTTAATATTCCTCAGGAGAGCTGTCATGAGCACTTGTTAATGAAAATTAACACAAGAAGGCGGGAGAGCAGGGGGAACGTAGAATAAGTGTTTGATGGAACTGAGAGGAAGGGACTGTCAAGAGTACTCATAAAGCCCTTCGTTCGAACAGGCTCAGCCTCGTACTCGTCAGTCTTACAGGTGCCACAAGACTCCTACTTGTCTAAAGAAGTTTCCTTTCTACCTCCTCGCCTGGTGAAGAGTCCTTGGGAAAGAAGGGACGGGGCAAAATGAAGTGCATTGTGGTGGCTGCCCCACCAATTCTGAAATGCCTCCTGCGTCGGGTGCCACCATTACCCATCTTCCAGTGCCGCACCAAGACATTAAAAAGAAATCAACTGGCTTTTGATTGCTGAGCAGTCGGTTTCTCCCCCTTCTGTTCCCTGCTCTTGGTATGAATTTGGTTTTAAGGGCCTTATGTGCATTGTGTTTTAATTATTTTTAACTGGCTGCTTGGCATTTCTGTTAATTATGGCCGTTTTAGTTACTGCTGTCGGTTGTTTATTGCCGTTTCGGAATGTGTTGTGCTTTTAGGACTGGCGGATTGCGTTGTTTTGGGGGATGCGAGGTTGTTTTGTAGACCGCCTTGTGAACTTTCATGGAAAGGTGCCATAAAAAGAGACACATAGGGTGCATTCACACTGCACTAAATGTGTTTTGCAACTGGATTTTTACTACGGAAGAATAGGGAAAAAATCCTGTTGCAAAACACATTTTTAGTGTAGTGTGAATGCACCTAAAGAGTCCCTCCTTGTTACCATGATCCTTGGAGAAGGAGGAGGAGGAGGAGGAAGAGGAGGAGGAGGAAGAGGAAGAGGAAGAGGAAGAAGAAGAAGAAGAAGAAGAAGAAGAAGAAGAAGAAGAAGAAGAAGAAGAAGAAGAAGAAGAAGAAGAAGAAATTGGATTTATATCCCGCCCTCCACTCCGAATCTCACAGCAGCTCCCATCTCCTTTACCTTCCTCCCCCACAACAGACACCCTGTGAGGTGGGTGAGGCTGAGAGAGCTCTCACAGAAGCTGCCCTTTCAAGGACAACTCCTGCGATAGCTATGGCTGACCCAAGGCCATTCCAGCAGCTGCAAGTGGAGGAGTGGGGAATCAAACCCGGTTCTCCCAGATAAGAGAACTCTGGCTGACCCAAGGCCATTCCGGCAGGTGCAAGTGGAGGAGTGGGGAATCCAACCCGGTTCTCCCAGATAAGAGAACTCTGGCTGACCCAAGGCCATTCCGGCAGGTGCAAGTGGAGGAGTGGGGAATCCAACCCGGTTCTCCCAGATAAGAGAACTCTGGCTGACCCAAGGCCATTCCGGCAGGTGCAAGTGGAGGAGTGGGGAATCCAACCCGGTTCTCCCAGATAAGAGAGCTCTGGCTGACCCAAGGCCATTCCAGCAGGTGCAAGTGGAGGAGTAGGGAATCAAACCCGATTCTCCCAGATAAGAGAGCTCTGGCTGACCCAAGGCCATTCCGGCAGCTGCAAGTGGAGGAGTGGGGAATCCAACCCGGTTCTCCCAGATAAGAGAGCTCTGGCTGACCCAAGGCCATTCCAGCAGCTGCAAGTGGAGGAGTGGGGAATCAAACCCGGTTCTCCCAAATAAGAGTCCACACACTTAACCACTACACCAAACTGGCTCAGGTAAGGTTGCTAGCTCTAGATTGGGAAATACCTGGAGATGTTGGGGTGGAACCTGGGAAAGGTGGGGCTTGGGGAGGGGAGGGTACAATATCTTAGAGCCCACCTTCTAAAGCAGCCATTTTCTTCAGGGGGACTGATTCCAGTGATCTGGAGATCAATTGTAATAGTGGAAGACCTCCATCTACCACCTGGAGGTTGGCAACCCTAGCAGGGGGATATCCTTTTGGAACGCAAGGATGAAAAAAACCCAGTTTCCTGGAGTTCTGTAAGAATGTGACATGTGAGACAGAAAAGTTCAGACATGGCTCTCAAACTCGCAAAGTAGCTACATGGACATTGGAAGCTAGTGGGACCCATGAGTCAGGGAAAGAGTGAGGGTTAGAAAAAAAGGATAGGAGGACAAGATTCAAATCCAGTCACATCTGAAAAACCAACAAGTTTTCCAAGGGTGTAAGCTTACAAGAGTTAGAGTCAGAGGGCAGCTTTGATTCTCTAAATATTATACTCTGGAGCAGGAATGTCAAACATGCAGCCCAGGGCCGAATCAGGCCCCCGGATGGCTCCTATCAGGCCCCCAAGCAACTGGCTGTCATCTGCTTCCTTCTTTCCCTCTCTTGCTTCCTTCTGTTTGCTTTGCAAGACTTGCTCAATCACACAGGAGCTACAGAGCAAAGCCTCTATTTTCTCCATTGGCTGAGGCTTCTCCCTTAGGGAGGAAGGGTGGAGGGAGGCAGAGCTTGCTTTGCCAGGCTCTCTCAATCCCACAGCAAAGCTACTGAGCCAAGCCTCTCTTCCTCCTATTGGCTGAGGCTCTTCCCCCCTCCTGGTTCCCTGGGGAAGGAAAGAAAGAGCCAGAGCTTCCTTTGCCCAGTTCCCTGGATCAGATGGAAGAAATACAAAGAAAGAACCTTTAAGACCAATGAGTGCTAATTTTTTAAGCATTTTAAAAAGGTTTTTTTATTTAAATAAATCTTTAATTGTGTTTGTCTTTGTCTTTTATAAAGTTTATATCTCTGCTACCTAATCTTAAATTGGTACACACTTGGCCTGCCCCAACAAGGCCTTATTTTATGTCAGATCTGGCCCTCATAACCAATGAATTCGACACTCCTGCTATGGAGGAGCCTTTGTGGGTCCTTAAGATGCTCCTGGACTCAAAACAGCTGCCCACCTAAAACAAAAAAGGATAGAATTTTAGGAATGGAGGGGAAGGCAGGAGCCTGGTGCAAGTCTTCTTTGGGCAGAAGAAGATATTGGATTTATATCCTGCCCTATACTCTGAGTCTCAGAGTAGCTCACAATCTCCTTTACCTTCCCCCCCACACACAACAGACACCCTGTGAGGTGGGTGGGGCTGAGAGAGCTCTCACAGCAGCTACGCTTTCAAGGACAACTCCTACGAGAGCTATGGCTGACCCAAGAAGGCCATTCCAGCAGCTGCAAGTGGAGGAGTGGGGAATCAAACCCAGTTCTCCCAGATAAGAGTCTGCGCACTTAACCACTACACCAAATTGGCTCTCTAGGTAGAGGGGACTATACAGAAATACTGGAGCAGAAATTATTATTATTAGGGTTTGTAGAATCTTTCGGGCTCAAGTGCCATGTTCTACTGGAGAAAGTTTTCCTTCCAGACGTTTCGTTCTCAGCTGCAGAGAACATCCTCAGTGGCGTTGCAGCCGGAGCAGGTGCTCTGACCTTCTTGGCTGCTGTGCGTTGAGTGGGGCCAGGGCTGCTGGAGAGCTGCTATTTCTAGGCTGGAGGGGGTGTGATGAAAGGGCAATTGATTTGTGGATATGCCCATTGTTTGGTGGGGCTTCCTGGAAGGATAGTGATAAGGAAACTGGCTGTTGAATGCGACCATTGTTCTGTGTTAATTGCTGGGAGGGTTGGAAGGGGTTTGAAGATAAGGAAGACGGTTGTTGACTGTGCTGATTGTTCTGTGGAATTTGCTGGTTGTTCTGAGACTTTCTGCAATTTATAGTCTGTAGGGTGTTTTGCAGAGCTGGGTACCAAGATTGGTGGATGAAAATGCCTTCTTCCTTTCTGTTAAAATTGTGCTGGTGTTTGTAAATCTCAATAGCTTCTCTGTTCTGAGATCTGATGACATCATCCTATACCACACTGCCTTCCCTCCCAATTCTGTGGCTCTGCAGCTGCTTAAAATAAGGGCTCTTCAACACAAACTGGGATTAGGGCAAGAGATCACATTGCTTCAGACTCATTGGGTCTATGCTTACACTGGTGTCAGATATCAAGAAAGATGCCTAGGCTGTTACCCTCTTGCCACTATGGAGAAACCCTCTTTAGTGGTATCTGCACACCAGAAGTGTATTATGCATTTCCTGTGTGCGTCCTTCAAAGGGGAAGCCTACAATGGCTTAAGTATACAAGCTTTGAGATTGCGTCCTCTGTTTTGAGTCCTCTGCTTTGCATCCAACTTTAATTAGCACAAGAAAGGAAACGTCCTCTGTGCAAGCACCAGTCATTTCCGACTCTGGGGTGATGTTGCTTTCACAACGTTTTCATGGCAGACTTTTTGCCATTGCCTTCCCCAGTCATCTACACTTTCCCCCCAGCAAGCTGGGGGCTCATTTTACGACCTTGGAAGGATGGAAGGCTGAGTAAACCTTGAGCCGGCTATCTGAAATCCCAGCTTCCGCCGGGGATCGAACTCAGGTCGTGAGCAGAGTTTAGGACTGCAGTACTGCAGCTTTAACACTCTGCACCACGGGGCTCTTAATTAGCACAGACATGTACACAAATAGCAGTGACCGTCTCCAAGGTATTTCTGTGCCAGCTGTACATAAGAGCACAGAAAAGGTCCACATTGCAAACAGTTATGAAGTCATGCTTTTGAACTGTTGAGTCTTTAATCTCTCTGAGTATTTATATTGACACTACAAACACCTCTCTGGTTTCTGGAGGTGGTGCAAAGTGCCCTCGAGTCACAGCCAAGTTATGGTGGTCCATCCCGGGGTTTTCAAGGCAAGAGACAGAGGTGGTTTGCCATTGTCTGCTTCTGTGTAGCAACCCTGGACTTCCTTGGTGGTCTTCCCTCCAAGTACTAAATAGGGCTGACCCTGCTTAGCTTCTGAGATCAGGCTAGTCTGGGCTATCCATCCAGATTAGGGTGAAAGAAATACAGAGGTAGTTTGCCATTGCCTTCCTCTGTGTAGCTACCCTGGATTTCCTTGGTGGTCTCCCATCCAAAAACTATAGCTTCTACTGACATAAATATCATTGGTTTCCTAAAGAATTGTGAACTTGTAGTTTAACGAGCCCCGTGGGGCAGAGTAGTAAGCTGCAGTACTGAGTACTGCAGTACAAACTCAGGTCATGAGTACTGCTCATGACCTGAGTTTGATCCCAGTGGAAGCTGGGTTCAGGTAGCCGGCTTAAGGTTGACTCAGCCTTCCATGCTTCTGAGGTCAGTAAAAGGAGTACCCAGCTTGCTGGGGGTAAAGTGCAGATGACTGGGGAAGGCAATGGCAAACCACCCCGTAACTAAAAGTCTGCTGTAAAAATGTCATGATGCGACGTCACCCCAGAGTCAGAAACGACTGGTGCTTGCACAGGGGACGACCTTTACCTTTAGTTTAATGAGAGAGCTGTGGATTCTGTTAGATCTCTCCCTCTCTCTCCTTTTGCCATCAAGTCACAGCTGACTTATGATGACCCTGTAGGGTTTTCAAGGCAAGAGATCCTCCAAGGTACTTTACAGTTGCCTTCCTCTGTGGAACGATCCTGGCCTTCCTTGGTGGTCTGAGTACTGGCCCCATTTAGCCTCTGAGATCTCATAAGACTGGAAAAGGTCAAGGCAGTCCCCTGTGCAAGCACCAGTTGTTTCTGACTCTGGGGTGACGTCGCATCACAACGTTTTCACAGCAGACTTTTTATGGGGTGGTTTGCACTTGCCTTCCCCACTCATCTACACTTTCCTTCCAGCAAGCTGGGGACTCCTTTGACTGACCTCGGAAGGATAGAGGGCTGAGTCAACCTGAGCCGGCTACCTGAACCCAGCTTCTGCCAGGATTGAACTCAGGTCATGAGCAGAAAGCTCAGACTGCAGTACTGCAGCTTTACCACTCTACACCACAGGGCTCCTAAGAGTGGGCTAGCCTGAGCTATCTAGCACCAGAAAAGTTAATTTTAATAGAAATGTTGGTTTTAAATGTTTTTTATTTAATGTATTATTTATTGAATTGTACTGATGTTTTATTGTAAACCGAGATTTACATGTTGTGAGCCGCCCTGAGCCTGCTTCGGCGGGGAGGGCGGGATATAAATAAAATGTATTATTATTATTATTATTATTATTATTATTATTATTATTATTATTATTATTATTATTATTATTATTATTATTATTATTATTATAGATCAGGGCAGACATCTCTAGCCACCATCCAAGAACTATATTTCCCAAGATTTCCTAGGGGAGGGAATTAACCTATTTAAGTTTGAGGGTAGTGTTTGTGGGCATTTGATTGGTATAACAACTTTTTTTTGGTGGGGAATCACATGGCAAACATATGCTGATCACAGAGATGGCACTAACCACATCACAAACGAATAACAACTGAGTGGCTGGAGCCAGGGGCTCTGACTTAACAGCGTGAGGGTTCTGTCTGACAGCCACCCAAAGGAGACGACCCCTACCAGAGGGAGTTGCAGAATGCCTCTGGAATGAATTTTAAAGAACTCCTAGCTCCCAGTGCAAAACTCTAGGGTTGCTTAGGCATGACAAAGATGATGTGGGATCCAAGAAACCTAGCAGAGGAAATCTGCTGCAAAGAAATAATTTGGCCTTCAATCCCTGGGAGAGGTCCAGTGGTGCAAGGAACTGCACTCAGAGCTGTGTGGCTCAAAACAAAGCTGGGTGTAGTGACCATTCTTGATTAAAGTTTCTCACGGAATTGATGCCCAGAAATTTTGTTTCTGGTTGACGGAGACAAGAAGGGCTTTTTTTGTAGCAGGAACTCCTTTACATATTAGGCCACACCCCCTGATGTAGCCAATCCTCCTGGAGCTGACAGTAGGCCCTGTTGGAAGAGCCCTGTAAGCTCTTGGAGGACTGGCTACATCAGGGGGTGTGGCCTAATCAGGGATGGAATTCTAGCAGGACCTCCTTTGCATATTAGGCCACACCCCCTGATGTAGTCAATCCTCCAGGAGCTTACAGTAGGCTTTGTAAGAAGAGCCCTGTGAGCTCTTGAAGGATTGGCTACCTTGGAGAGGTGTGGCCTAGGAGTTCCTACAAAAAAGGCCCTGGAGACGCGCATCCATTTAAACAAAGGCATGTTTATATGTTCATTTTTGTGAGGAAAGAATTTCCCCTAATTTTGAGTGTCATGTTTTTAAATACTCTCTGGCCTTCTTGTGCGTGTCCATCATGGCTCAGACCGAGGGCACAGTGCGTGTCCTGGTGATCGTCCCCTCTGCAAGTTTTCCACTGCTGTCCCCAAGGGAACCACATTATATAAAGAATTATGCATAGACTGGTAGAAGAGACATGCAGAAGAGAAAGATTAAGCCGTTCCATCTACAAAATAGTATGAAGGATGCGCTTTGGGAAACTTGCTTTTAAATAACTTGCAGGGAAGTCAATTTGGTTCACAAATTTTATACCCTGCCTCGGGGGTTTGGCCTTCACATCAACGCTGGACAAACCCTGACAACGCAGGGTTGCTAACTTTGAGTTTAATTTTTCCCCCTGGAGATTTGAGGATGGAACTTGGGGAGACTGGGGTCAGGCAGCGGAGGGACTTCTGGTCAGTATAATGCCATGAAGCCTGCCCTTCAAAGCAGCCATTTTGGTGTGAAAGCCAGCTTGAAGTAGTGGTGAAGTGCACGGACTCTTATCTGGGAGAACCGGGTTTGATTCCCCACTCCTCCACTTGCACCTGCTGGAATGGCCTTGGGTCAGCCAGAGCTCTCTTATCTGGGAGAAGCGGGTTTGATTCCCCACTCCTCCACTTGCACCTGCTGGAATGGCCTTGGGTCAGCCAGAGCTCTCTTATCTGGGGAACCGGATTGGATTCCCCACTCCTCCACTTGCATCTGCTGGAATGGCCTTGGGTCAGCCAGAGCTCTCTTATCTGGGAGAACCAGGTTTGATTCCCCACTCCTCCACTTACATCTGCTGGAATGGCCTTGGGTCAGCCATAGCTCTTGTAGGGAGTTGTCCTTGAAAGGGCAGCTTCCAGGAGAGCTCTCTCAGCCCCACCCACCTCATAGGGTGTCTGTTGTGGGGGGAGAAGATAGAGGAGATTGTAAGCTGCTCTTAGACTCTGATTCAGAGAGAAGGGTAGGGTATACCCTTCTCCAGCTGAACTTATGTCCATTGTCTGGAGTTCAGCTGTAATTCTGGGAGGTCTCCAGGCCTCTCCTGGAGGTTGGCATCCCTATACCACATTCTTGCCCAGTTCAGCTTTTTCAACTGTAGGAACAATTTGACTACGATGCAATTCCATAAGCCCTGCTTCAGAGAATGACAGAATGCAGTCTGGGAAAACAGTGAAATCACCATGAGTTTACATAGTCCCGAAGAACAAACTGCTTTCTGGTGTCTGCTAAACTTGCTGGCAGCCTAATGTTTAATTCCCATCCTATATATATACACACACACACACACACACATACTCACTGTGGCTAATAGCCACTGATGGACCTCTGCTCCATATTTTTATCTAACCCCCTCTTGAAGGTGGCCATGCTTGTGGCCGCCACCACCTCCTGTGGCAGTGAATTCCACATGTTAATCACCCTTTGGGTGAAGAAGTACTTCCTTTTATCCATTTTAACCTGTCTGCTCAGCAATTTCATCGAATGCCCACGAGTTCTCGTATTGTGAGAAAGGGAGAAAAGTACTTATTTCTCTACTTTCTCCATCCCATGCATTATCTTGTAAACCTCTATCATGTCACCCCTCAGTCGACGTTTCTCCAAGCTAAAGAGTCCTAAGCGTTTCAACCTTTCTTCATAGGGAAGGTGTTCCAGCCCTTTAATCATTCTAGTTGCCCTTTTCTGAACTTTCTCCAATGCTATAATATCCTTTTTGAGGTGCGATAGAACCAAACATTCTTACTTAGTAGAAGCCAGGGCTTTTTTTGTAGCAGGAACTCCTTTGCATATTAGGCCACTCCCCCTGATGTAGCCAGTCCTCCTGAAGCTTACAGTAGGCCCTGTACTAAGAGCCCTGTAAGCGCTTGGAGGATTGGCTACATCAAGGGGGTGTGGCCTAATCAGGGATGGAATTCTAGCAGGACCTCCTTTGCACATTAGGCCACACACCCCTGATGCAGCCAATCCTCCTGGAGCTTACAGTAGGCCCTGTAAGCGCTTGGAGGATTGGCTACATCAAGGGGGTGTGGCCTAATGTGCAAATGAGTTCCTGCTACTAAAAAAGCCCTGGTAGAAGCCAATGATGTCCTGATCTGGATGACCCAAGCTAGCCCAATTGTAACTGATCTCAGAAGCTAAAAAAGTTTTGGCCCTGGTTAGTCCTTGGAGGGGAGACCTTCAACAAAGTCCATGGTTGCTATGCAGAGGAAGGCAAGAGCAAACCAACTCTTTTCGTCTTCCCTGCTTCCAAAAACTGATAAGATCGACTAGCCTGCCAAGGCTTTTTTTGTAGCAGGAACTCCTTTCCATACTAGGCCACACCTCCCTGATGTAGCCAATCCTCCAAGAGCTTACAGGGCTCTTAGAACAGGGACTACTGTAAGCTCCAGGAGGATTGGCTACATCAGGGAGGTGTGGCCTAATATGCAAAGGAGTCCCTGCTCCAAAAAACGCTCTGGCCTGGGCCATTCTGGTGAGGGCATCCCCATCTTCACTAAACTGTGATTCCCATGATTTGGGGCCCGGGAAGCCATAAGTTATAAAGCCGACATATTTTCCCAAGATGGAATTGTCATGGACACCTAATGACTGTTCTTCCTGGCTGCTTGTTTTTACATTTAGAGAAACCCTGCAGTTTTTAAATGCTTGCCTATTTCCTTTTTGTTTCCAGTTCCCTGCTCTCATGCCAGCGTTTTACGAAGAGTTTGCAGCTGTCCAAAGAGGGTACATTTGAGGAGCCGCTATCTGACATGTTACCTCCGCACGGCACGAACATATTGTGATTTCCAGCGCACTGAGTCAGCATTCTGATGATTTAGCGTTTACATTCCCGACAGCTGTTTATTCCTCTCAGTGTAATTCCAGAGATAGATGTCCAGAAGGGGTTTACTGCCCCAGATCTATCAGAAAACATATTTAAGATATTCTCTGGTATTTAAATCATGATAAAATATATTATTCAGTAACATTAGGATACAGGATTGGTAAAGGAGGTTAATTTTGACCACTAAATGGCTTTATCTTAAAGTTTCGAAAATGAATTTTAAAGCTTTCAGTTCTAAAATGCACAATATCAGGGGGTTTTGACTGTGGAGGGGCTGTGGCTCGGTGACAGAGCATCTGCTTGGCATGCAGAAGGTTTGAGGTTCAGTCCCTGGCATCTCCAGCTAAAAAGGAGAAGGTTGTAGGTGATGGGAAAGATCTCCAGCTGAGACCCTGGAAAGCAGCTGCCAGTCTGAGTAGGCAATACCAAGTTTGATGGACCAAGGTGGGTCTGATTTAGTAAAAGGCAGTTTCATGGGCTCCTGTATGTTCACCTCTCTTGCAACAGTAATCCTTGGGGCCAGGTAACAAATGATAATTTGTCTCTCCTTTATTTCCAAAGGGTATGACATCAAATGGCCAAGGAACAAAATGGATGACAATCATAGTCAGGGGCATGGAATGGCTTCTATATTTATTTACTTCATTTACACTCCACCTTTCTCCCTGACGGGGACTCCAGATGGCTTACAACATGCCCCCCTTGTCCATTTTATCCTCACAATAGCCCTGTGAGGTAGGCTAGGCTGGGAATGTGTGACTGGCCCAAGCTTCCGTGTCATCATGGGGATTCGAACCTGGTTCCTCCAGGTCCTAGCCCTCACACTCTGACCACTACACCACACTTTCTCTATACAAAGAAAAGTTGAAACAGTCACAGAAACAACCTTATAAACAGAGATGAAATGCCACTGGATGCACTGACTTCTGTAAAGGGCTTTTTTTTTTTTTTTTTTTAGCAGGAACGCACAGGAACACAGTTCTGGCTGGCTTGGTGTCAGGGGGTGTGGCCTAATATGCATATGAGTTCCTGCTGGGCTTTTTCTACAAAAAAGCCCTGCTTCTGTGTAAAGATATGTTAGACCAGGTTACCTGGATTATTAGGGCAGAAACAAGACCATGGATCAAGGGAGAGGTGCGACGTCACCCCAGAGTCAGAAATGACTGGTGCTTGCACAGGGGACTACCTTTACCTTTTAACACATCAGCCATTTGGGGATGGGCTGCACGGTCCCTCCCTCTCACCCTCCTTTGCTGTGGACAAATTCCTACTCTGTGTCCATATGTCCACCTGCTTTCCTAGTTCGGTTCAGTCTGCTCTGGGAGGCAGCAGCCCTCCAAACTCCCAGGCCCAGACAGGCCTCTCCCAGCATCTGCTGCCTTGCATCTTTTAACAAAAAGGTGTCACGGACTGGGCCTGGAACTGTCTGCAGGCTGAACAGGTTCTCTGCCTTTCAGACATGGCCTTTCTCCTGAACTGTGGCTTGCAGCTGGGAAACGCCACACTGGTTCATCCTACCTCATGTACATTTCAGGCCCAGCATTGGAGACCAGCATGCAAACCTGGTTCCAAATTCTGTATTAAGATGTGCAAGTGTATTTTCTTCAACCTAATAAATGAGCCTGGGAACCATAAATAAATGAGCCAGTTTGGTGTTGTGGGTAAGAGCAGAGGACTCTTGGGAGGTAAGGTAGCATGACACAGCCTGATCTCTTCAGATCTCAGAAGCTAAGCACACAAGACCACCACACTTAGACACAAGCCCACCAAGGAAGACTCTGCAGAGGAAGGCAATGACGAGCCACTTCTGCTTCCCCCTCCCCCTGCCTTGAAAGCCCCTTGCTGAAAGCCTCTTGTTGGCATTTTACACACAGAGACATACATAGATAAATCCAGGTGAGTAGTTGTGTTGGTCTGAAGCAGCAGAACAAAGTTTGAGTCCAGTGGCACCTTTAAGACCAACAAAGTTTAATTCTGGGTATAAGCTTTTGTGTGCACACTTCATCAGTTAGATATAAACATATCGATAGATAAATTGTATTTGTATTGTTTTGTTCTATGTTGTTAGCAGTCTTGGGCAAATTCTGGAGACTACAGGATGTAATCACTTAAAATAAAGATGCGCTGCTTTGGCTTCCACTTGGGAAGGGGCTGTGGCTCAGTGGTAGAGTAGTTGCTGCGCATGCAGAAGGTCCCAGGTTCAATCCCCGGCATCTCCAGTTAAAAGGACCAGGCAGGAGATGATGGGAAAGATTATGCCTGAGAACCCCAGAGAAGGTTCAGTGGCAGAGCCTCTGCTTGGCATGCAGAAGGTCCCAGGTTCAATCCCCAGCATCTCCAGTTAAAAGGACCAGGCAGGAGGTGATGGGAAAGACCTCTGCTTGAGACCCTGGAGACTAATGGAGAAGGGCTGTGGCTCAGTGGCAGAGCATCTGCTTGGCATGCAGAAGGTCCCAGGTTCAATCCTCAGCATCTCCAGTTAAAAGGACCAGGCAGGAGGTGATAGGAAAGACCTCAGCCTGAGACCCTGGAGAGCCACTGCTGGTCTATAATACTGCACGATGGGGAGAGAGTGTGGCTCAGTGGCAGAGCCTCTGCTTGGCATGCAGAAGGTCCCAGGTTCAATCCCCAGCATCTCCAGTTAAAAGGACCAGGCAGGAAGTAGTGGGAAAGACCTCAGCCTGAGACCCTGGAGAGCCACTGCTGGTCTACAATACTGCACGATGGGGAGAGAATGTGGCTCAGTGGCAGAGCCTCTGCTTGGCATGCAGAAGGTCCTAGGTTCAATCCCCGACATCTCCAGTTAAAAGGATCAGGTAGGAGATGATGGAAAGTCCTCCATCACTGAAAACCCTGGAGAGCCACTGCCAGTCTGAGTTGACAATACTGATCTTGATGGAACAATAGTCTAATTCAGTATAAAGCAGCTTCATCTGCATGCAAGAGAGCTGAGAGGTCAGATAAAGAGATATAAAGACAACAAGCAAGGAGAGAGGCACATGCATTTTCACAACAAATGTGTTTTTGTACAGGCGCATTTGAAATTGTGACATGAGAAGAAAATCCTGCACGTAAAACTGCTCTTCCATTTTTGTTCATAGTTCTACTCACTGATGTTTTATGTCATCTTCTTTCCTCTGCCCGAGATAAATGGGCAGCCCTGCAGTCAAGAGAACTGAAAAGCAATCCCCCATAATGATTTGCAGAGGGATAACTAGAGGCACCTTTATTTCAGAAGCGCTAGCAATGACACCTGCTGAAGGTAACCTGTAGACAACCAGAAAGGAATGCAGCTGACAGAGACAAGAAAGCCGAGGTCTACCGCAGGCTCATACACCAAAAATAGCAGGCAGAAGTGAGAAATCACCTGACATCTTACTCTAGGTATTCTCAGGAAAATTCGCATGCTTCTAAAATAGCACTTAATGAGGCAGAGGGAGACGGAGTTCTCCGGGTCAGCTTGGGGAAAAAGCCTCTCTTTGACAAATGGAATAACTAACTGAACTTCAGCATCCATTCTTATTCCAATTAATCAGTAGTAGAATCCTATTCATATGCAACTTGTGTGAAAATGACTCTATTGGAAGTCGTTGTATTGTATTAATTTTGGCCATTCTGTTTTCAGCACTCATAATGATGTATCCCAGCCATGTAGGGTCACTAATGCTTGCTTTAGAGTTTGTGTGTGTGTTGTGCCATTAATTCACTTCTGACTTATGGTGACCCTGTGAATCAATGTCCTCTAAATTAAAATGTCTGATCTTTCACAGCCTTGATCAGGTCCTGAAGACAATGAGCTGTGGTTTCCTTGGTTGAGTCAACCCAACTCCTGTTGGCTTTTCCTCTTTCTCTGATGCCTTCCACTTTTCCTAGCATGTTTGTCTTTCCCAGTGACTCTTGTCTTCTCATAATCTGACCAAAGTCCAAGAGACTCAGTTTGGTCATTTTACCTCGTAGGGAGAGTTCAGGTTTTGATTCAGTCTGGATTTGTCTTTTTGGCAGTCCACCGTCTCTGTAAAATTATCCTTGAATGTGTCGACTTTCTTTCTGCCAGCTTTCTAAATGGTCCAACTTTCACACCCATACATAGTAATGGACAATATGATGCCATGAATTAAAGTGATCTTGGTTGCGAGTGACACATCCTTAGACTTAAGAATCCTTTCTAGCTCCATCATGGCTGCGTCAGTCTCCTGATTTTTTGGTTGATGATGGAGTTTTACAGTTCGACCAACCTTTTGGTTGATGATGGAGCTTTAAGAAGAAGAAGAAGAAGAAACTGGATTTATATCCCGCCCTCCACTCTGAATCTTGGAGTCTCAGAGTGGCTCACAATCTCCTTTATCTTCCTCCCCCACAACAGATACCCTGTGAGGTGGGTGGGGCTGAGAGGACTCTCACAGCAGCTGCCCTTTCAAGGAAAACCTCTGCCAGAGCTATGGCTAGCCCAAAGCCATTCCAGCAGGTGCAAGTGGAGGAGGGAGGAATCAAACCCGGTTCTCCCAGATAAGAGTCTGCACACTGAACCATTACACCAAACTGGCTCTCTTTAAGAGGTTGCATGACCCTTAAAGCCCCTTGGATTAAGCTCCATCTTGCAACAGCCAAGAGCAGTGTCATGTTCCAAATATCAGAGGTTTGGATAGTAAATCTATGAAAGTGAGTCTGCAGGGGTCTACCTGAGGGATCCCGTAGTCCTCTAGCTACCCTGATCGGTGCAACAGAAAATGCTCCACTGGCCATCTTGACAACTTGATGCCTGACAACCATAGAAGCCAAAGGCTTAGAGTCCTCAAGAGAGGAACTAGATTCCACGGCTATGCCATCTCTCGAACCATCCAACCATCCTGTACTCTTGGCTCCTCTGAGTCTGGAATTTGCCTTGCAGCTCTCCAAGGTCCTGAAGAGCTCACATCTGGCATGATGGGAGCAAAACTACATAAGAGCTGCTCTACCATGTAGGAGGGGAGTATGAGTCCATTTCCAGGAGAGAAGAGTCTTCAAGTGGAGGCACCCACTTCCTCTCCTGGAGTGCCTCACCTGTAGACTCTCTTCCTTGCATTCATTTCTCCTGAGTCTTCGCACGTTAGGTCACATAGTAGTTTCTCTCCCATTGTTCTTGTGGCTTTTGATTTCCTCCAACATATATATTCATATCACTGTTTTACCCTGTTGTTTTGCATATGATACTTCTTTTATTTTGTTGCATTTTATTCTGGGTTGTCAATCATTTTGAGAAACACCCAGTTGTGGTTTGTGGGTCAAAATGCTTTAGATAAATAGATAAATTGGATATCTATCCATCAGTCTCTGGATTGGCTGTATCCAAAGAAGAAACACAGTGCATAAGCAAAGAGATAACTGGAGTCTAGAAAAAGCTCCTTTCCCTCCATACCGATTACCAGTTCATCTCACGTTCTGCAGTCAAAAGGTTTATATTCCTGCTGTAAGGATCCTTTGTAATCGCATCTTTTGATCCCATTTGCGTTTTGGCGCCACCAACACTGCACAGCAGTGAGTTCAATTGGTTAATTATGCATCTTGTAAAAGGATACTTCCTTTTCTGGGCCTTCGAGCTGGCTGTGTCTCAGTTTCAGGGATCAACCCAAGGGTATCTCTGTTTACCTTCCCTCCATCGTTCCTTCAGGTACTTTCAGAGAGTAACAGCAGCAACCTGGATGAAGCGGGCCAACGAGGAATCGGATTTTGTGATCATACATTTGGGGCAGGAGAGGTTCAGCAGGAGTTGCAAGGGAAATGGGGTTTGTGGCATCACCCCTCTGATCAGCGACCCACACACTGACTTGGAGGTGGATACTGTTACTACTTTGGCCAGGGGGTCATTTGGACCACTAATAATGGAGTCACCCAGTCATCTGAAGGATATAGGGTCTGAGAAGGTCATAAACCCAATGGGATCTGAAGCCCCCAAACAGATAGGAAGAGCCCTACTGGATCAGATCAGTGAGGGTCCATGCAGTCCAGCATCCTGGTTCACACAGGGGCCGACCAGTTCCTCTGGAGGTCCAACGAAAGGGCAGAGAGGCTGAGGCCTTCCCTTGATGTTGCCTCCTGGCTCTGGGATTCTGAGATTTAGTGCCTCTGAACACGACGGTTCCACTCAGTCACTCAGTAGCCATTGATAGGCCTATCTTCCATGAATCTACCTGATCCCCATTTTATAAGAACATAAAAAGAGCCCTGCTGAATCAGATCAGTGGTCCATAGAATCATAGAGTTGGAAGGGACCTCCAGGGCCATCTAGTCCAACCCCCTGCACAATGCAGGAAACTCACAAATACCTCCCATGAGGGAATCCAGTTCAGGAGACGCTTTGTCTGACAGGTTCCAGAAACCAGCATCTCAGTTTCCTGAAATCATCCAAGGAGACGCCTTGCCAGTTAACCTAAACCCAGCAATCTGAGCTTACCCTTCTTTTCCTGAGATGCTAACAAACCTGTTCAGAGAATACAAAATACCAGTGGCATGTGAGACTTGAGGAAATCCATTCCTTACCAAGGAGATGAGGCTTGCAGCAGCCTTCATGGCTGGCTCAACTCTTGAAAACTCTTTTCTGAAGAGAGGCTGGAAGAAGAAGAAGAAGAAGAAGAAGAAGAAGAAGAAGAAGAAGAAGAAGAAGAAGAAGAAGAAGAAGAAGAAGAAGAGGAGGAGGAGGAGGAGGAGGAGGAGGAGGAGATTGGATTTATACCCCACCCTTTACTACCCAAAGGCGTCTCAGAGCAGCATACAATCTCCTTTCTCTTCCCCTTCCCACAACAGACACCCTGTGAGGTAGGTGGGGCTGAGAGAGCTCTGACAGAAACTGCTCTTGAGAAGAACAGCTCTGTGAGAACCTGTGGCTGACTCAAGGTCACATCAGCAGGTGCAAGTGGAGGAGGGGGGAATCAAGCCCGGTTCTCCCAGATAAGAGTCTGCACACTTAACCCCTACACCAAACTGGCTCTCTTATCTGGAAACCTGCCTTGGGTGTTGGATCTCTACTAGGTCACACTACGATTCTGCACAGTGACTTTGGCAAGCACTGAACTTGCTTGGGACAGTTCTACTTTTTCCTTCAGAAGTTTAAGTCCATCTAACGATGTGAAGGTATGAAGCAGACATTAGCTGTTAGGCGTCAGGGGTGCAATGTCATCATACCCTCCAATCATCACAGCCTCCTAAATAGCAACCCTGAACTTTTAAGAACCCGCATGCTGATGTGTTCTGCATTTGCACTCGATATTCCCCCAGTCCCCAGGGATAACTTTCTTTTAGTGAAGTTTCACATGAACCTTGATGTCCACCATCTATGACAAATGGCAGGCAAAGGAAAGCATCTGTGCGGGGAATGCTAACAATTGAGATCGAGGCCACTTCTGCATAGTATTGAATTCCCGATGAAGAACAATGCCTGGTCCTTTCAACAGAAGCCCAATTAATCTTCAGGCCTGACAAGTGTTATCATTCTGTTAAGGGTATTCCACAGGTACCAACACACACCATGTTTCAACACAACTAGGTACCTGTTCTTCTATTAGCTTCTCTTCCCCCCGCCCCTGGTTCTCTCAAAGCCCCAGAAGAATAAAAAGACTTAAAAGTATAAGCCCATTTCTTGCCCATCCCAACAATATTCCATTTACAATTCAATATATAGAGCAGTGTATTTGAGAAGAAAAGGGGAAGAGAATAATGCATTCAGTTTTAAAAGATTAAAAACATTATGTTTAAAAGGATTATCTAGCAATGCCAATTTAATGCTCAACTTTGCATAATCTTTGTGTGGAATTCATAGATCTTGCAGTCTCTAGTTTATGGCACAAACCGGTCTTTACACCAGGTGCCCTTCAGGGCCAATCTGCCCTTCGACACCTTTCCTGGTGCCCATCAAGTGGTTTTAGAATCTAGGTGGGGCTTTTGCCCAGCAAGGTTTCTGACTGGCTACTGGAGATTTGTTCTACAGATTTTTAAAAATGTTACTTTGGCAGCAGTTACCACCACAACACGAAGATCTTCACTGTTTGACTGAAGCAAAAGTGCGGTAGCCATTTTGTGGCTGGCTCCACCTTCTGCGGCAGCCATGTTGTGGTTGGCTTTGCCTCCTAACACAGCCATTTCATGGCAGCTATTTTGTGGCTGTGCTTGTCGCACTGTTTCAGAATTCCCAGGGCTTTTTTTGTAGCAGGAACTCCTTTGCATATTAGGCCACTCCCCCCCTGATGTAGCCAATTCTCCAAGAGCTTGCAGTAGGCCCTTTAATAAGAGCCCTGTAAGCACTTGGAGGATTGGCTACATCAGGGGTTTGTGGCCTAACATGCAAAGGAATTCCTGCTACAGAAAAGGCTCTGAGAATTCTAGAGGTGACTGCAGGCTCCAAAAGGTTGGTGACCCCTTCCTTACACACTCTCAGAGGCCAGGGGGGCATCTTCCTCTGGACTTATACAGTAGGAAAACTGTGCAGGGGTAAATGATTGAAAATTTTACCACAAATGTTTTTCCAGTCCAGTTCCTCCTTTCCCCATGGCTCTTCTGAACTACAAAAGAGAGACTCAGTCATGCATCTCCTAGTTCCGTTTACCTGTATCTGGGCCTTCTGTATCTGGAATTGCCACTCCATAGAAATTCATCAGTTCCCTTCAATCATGTCCATATTTGAGACAACAAGATACAGTTAATGTGGAACTGCTATCTAGTGAGAGAACATAACAAACCACAGAATCAGGGCCTTTTTTATAGCAGGAACTCTTTTGCATATTAGGCCACACACCCCTGATGTAGCCAATCCTCCAAGAGCTTACAGGGCTCTTAGTGCAGGGCCACCTGTAAGCTCCAGGAGCATTGGCTACATCCAGGGGTGTGGCCTAATATGCAAAGGAGTTCTTGCTACAAAAAAAGCCCTGCACAGAATTATCAATATCAATAATGTTATTAACATTTTCAAGAGACTTGAAGATATATATATATATATATATCTTCAAGTCTCTTGAAAATGTTAATAACATTATCAGGTAGCTGGCTTCAGGTTGACTCAGCCTTCCATCCTCCCGAGGTCAGTAAAATGAGTACCCAGCTTGCTGGGGGGGGTGGGGTGGAATTGACTGGAGAAGGAAATGGCAAACCACCCCATAAAAAAAGTCTGCTGTGCAAAGCACCAGTCATTTCCGACTCTGAGGTGACGTTGCTTTCGCAACGTTTTCACAGCAGACTTTTTTTATGGGGTGGTTTGCCATTTCCTTCTCCAGTCAATTCCACTTTCCCCCCCCCCAGCAAGCTGGGTACTCATTTTACTGACCTCGGAAGGATGGAAGGCTGAGTCAACCTGAAGCCAGCTACCTGAAGCCAGCTTCTGCTGGGATTGAACTCAGGACATGAGCAGGGAGCTCAGACTGCAGTACTGCAGCTTTACCACTCTGCACCATGAAGCCGTATTGGAGGGAAAGAAACAGTAAACATGGGAACAAGACAAAGCTATAAAGCCCTCTGATTCAGTGAGGTGTGCCATTCGCCTAAAGGTAGGAAGGAAAATAGCAGGAAAGTTAAGAATGCAGAATAGCAACGAAGGGCTGCCTCGGGAAGAGGAAGGCGTCCCGACTGGGACCTTGTTCCTTTAAAATGCGATCTAGGGAAAGGAATCACATCCTGATACGATTATACACTCCCCCACCCGCTTTTCACCTTTGTAGTGCTGACTTTCTTCTTTGAACAGTTCACCTTGACCTGACCACTGTGTGGCACCGTAAACCACACGGCCTTCTCCACAACAGCATCCATGTTGGGTAATGCCAGGACAGCTTTCGTTGCTGCTGCAAACTAATCAAATGGGGCTAGGCAGCACAAGGGAATTACTACACACACACACACACACACACGCACACAGCCTGAGAGTTGGATGGCCTGTTGAACCTGAGACTACTGTTTTACAAGCTTAACGTTAAAATGGCAACACAAGAGTCTTTGCTCTGGCACAAGAGCCTACTGTGCTGAGCAAAGGTTATTTGGAGGAAGCCGAGGAAGCTTTGTCTTAACTTTTGGCAGGAAGCAGACTTTCCCTGCCTTCTTTGATCTTTAATTACATTGGCTCAGATTATCTGCTCCTGCAGGGGGGAAAAAACAGAAGGAGCCCACACAGGACAGGAGAGAGCTACACAAGGAATTAGCTGGGAGGATTTCCTTGCAGAACTCTACCCACGACTGTGCAAAGTTTGAAGCCGAGATTAGTGAGCGTGTCTGAACTGGATGTTTCCCTTGGTTGAGTGTGCAATTAGAGGTGCATACGAAGCTGTCTTATGCCAAATGAAACCAGCAGCCTCCTTAGTTCATCATTGCCTCAGCAACCCCAGGACTCTGGTAGGGATGAACATATGAAGCTGCCTTCTACTGAATCAGACCCTTGGTCCATCAAAATCAGTATTGTCTACTCAGACTGGCAGCTGCTCTCCAGGGTCTCCAGCTGAGGTTTTTCACGCCTACTTGCCTGGACCCTTTTTAGGTGGAAATGCCAGGGATTGAACCTGGGACCTTCTGCTTACCAAGCAGATGCTCTACCCTTGAGCCACTGTCCCTCCCTAACACTTATGAAGCTGCCTTCTACTGAATCAGACCCTCAGTCCATCAAGGTCAATCTTGTCTATTCAGACTGGCAGCCATTCTCCAGGGTCTCAAGCTGAGATTTTTCACGCCTACTTGCCTGGACCCTTTTTAGGTAGAGATGCTGGGGATTGGACCTGGGACCTTCTGCTTACCAAGCAAAGGCTCTACCACTGAGCCACTGTCCCTCCCCAAAGTCAGTCTTGTCTACTCAGACTGGAAGCAGCTCTCCAGAGTCTCAAGCTGAGTTTTTTCACGCCTACTGCCTGGACCCTTTTTAGGTGGAGATGCCGGGGATTGAACCTGGGACCTTCTGCTTACCAAGCAGATGCTCTACCACTGAGCCACCATCTGTTGTGGTGGGGGGGGGGGAGGAGGTAAAAGGAGATTGTGACCACTCTGAGACTCAGAGTGGAGGGCGGGATATAAATCCAATATCATCTTCTTCTTTACAATGCTGGATCACAGGAGGAACAGTAAACAAGTGTTTTACAGGGGAGGGCAGCCTAAAAGTCTGATTTAATAATTTAATTTAATTTAATTTAATTTGAGACTTATACCTTGACCAATCCTGCAAGGCAGGCTCAGGGTGTCTTACAACATTAAAACATTACAATAACAATAAATAAAGCATATCCAATTAAACACAAATTTAAAACCTCATAATAAAATAAATAAGTATGCTGGATTAGAAGTTATTAGTCCTTAAAGTGCCATAAGACTCCCATTCCATTCTTTCCTGTTCATCATTTCTTTAGCATACCCAAAACTGTTTAGATTATACAGGAGCTATTTTAAACTTTACACAGTTTGAACTTTACATTGTTTGGGAAACATGAGAAAAATATTGCTGATGGAAAGTAGGTCTGTACATTTCAGATAAATTGAACAGCCTTCTTTCAGAGATGGAATAGCCAAGACACTTCAAATGTACATTATTCAAGTGGTTTAATTATATTAATATAGTACCATCTAGTGGCCACATCATCAAACAAAAACCAGGGCCTTGTTTGATTCAGGGAAATGAGGGGTAAATCGTCAGGATCTTACTAGCAAAAACTGATGGCTGTGAACTTGCTCTCCTTGCTAAACATAAAAATCAATGCCCTAGCAAAAGAAAATATGTTGACAGAGGCAACATTCTGCTCTTATGCAAAAAATGGGCCCTGAAATACTGTACGGGGCTAAAATCTGTGAGTGTAGTATTGCTTCCAATTGGGGGTCTGTTCAAAACTGAGAACTATTAGATAATCCAAAAATAGAAGAGCATTTACATATATTTTTAACTTCTGATTCAAAGTGCCAGCTAACTGGCAGGTGAGAATATCCATATTGTGTATTAAGGAATAAGCTTCTAATGGGAGTGTCCTAGATTAGGACTAAATCGCAAGCCAGTTTTATACCCCAAGGCAGAATCCAGCTTTGAAAAAACAGTACAAGCCATAGTTGGTCAATTCAGGAATCAGTGCAAATTCTGGTTTGCTGCAAAAGGCATCTGTCTAACTATATGCAAGACAGGCGAAGAGCTGGGATCCTTTGAGCCACCTGACATTCTTCTGCATCTTATCCTTACAGCATCTTCTGAACCTTGCTCAAAATCCACTTTTTCATGGCAACGTCTTCTTCCAAACACGGCAAGATAGGACCCATGTTTATTAATTCATCCCTCTCCTTTTTTCATATTTACTTACCGCTGTTACAGGACAGAATAATCTCTTCACCTGCAGCCATCTGCTAGCATGGGTGAAGGTCTCCGTGCTGATAACCAGTCCCTCCTGGGTAAGGACTGCTATGTCTCTTGGACTTTGGCCCTAAATCTCAGATTTGGTGGCTCACTTCCAGGGCCTGAGGGAAGGTTGCCCGCTCCAGGATGAGAAAGTCTTGGAGCCTGCGGAGGGTAGGGTTTGGGAAGGGACAACACCTCAACACTACATAATAGCACAGTGTCCACCATCGTGGAATCATAGAGTTGGAAGGGACCTCCAGGGTCATGTAGTCCAATCCCCTGCACAATGCAGGAACTTCACAAATACCTTCCCCAAACAAATAGACCCCCAGTGACCCCTGCAGGCTCCATGCCCAGAAGATGGCAAAAACCTCCAGGATCCCTTGCCAAACTGGCCTGGGAAAAAAAATTGCTGCCTGACCCCCCAAAGTGGTGAGCAGCATTCCCTGGGCATGTAAGAAGGGGCCACAAGAACTAAGCCCTGATGCAGCCCTTCCTGCCCTCCTTCTCATGATCTACCTAATTCACAGAATCAGCGTTGTTGTCAGATGGCCATCTAGTTGCTATTACTCCAGGGGAACTGATCTCTGTAGTCTGGAGATGAATTGCTTTCCAGAAGATCTCCAGCCTTCACAGGGTTGTTGAGAGCCCTAAGGAAGCTCCTTCAAATGGATTCACACCTAGAGTTGCCAGCCTCCAAGTGAGACTGGAGCAGTAAAAGCCTCCAAACGATGCTCCACTAAGCTTGTTCCGGAGTTGGAGCTCTTCCCCCCCCCCCCCACCCACAATGCTTCCATCCAATTTTGCACAAATTGTCCCAGGACTGCGACTTACCTCGCCTCTTTCCCACGGCAAGCCTCTGAGAACTGGTTTCTGCTTGCCGCTGGAAAGAGGTGTGGCGAGTTGCAGCCCTGGGGCCGTTTGTGCAAAATTGGATGGAAGCATCAGGAAAAAGAGCTCCGACGCCAGAACAAGCCTAGTGGGGAATCTGTCTCCGTGTAACAATAGCCTCAATAAAGATCCAAAAGCATTCTTACAAAATTTATTGAATGTTGCTTTGTTGTCAAATGACTAAAGTGAAGTAACACTTCAACATAGTAAAGTGAATAACATTTCATGAATAGCTGGTGAATAACCAATGATTGGAATGAATAGCCAATTGGAAGTACACAGTATTATAAGCAGTGGAGAGCCAGTTTGGTGTAGTGGTTAAGTGTGCGGACTCTTATCTGGGAGAACCGGGTTTGATTCCCCACTCCTCCACTTGCACCTGCTAGCATGGCCTTGGGTCAGCCATAGCTCTGGCAGAGGTTGTCCTTGAAAGGGCAGCTGCTGTGAGAGCCCTCTCCAGCCCCACCCACCTCACAGTGTGTCTGTTGTGGGGGAGGAAGGGAAAGGAGATTGTGAGCCGCTCTGAGACTCTTCGGAGTGGAGGGCGGGATATAAATCCAATATCTTCTTCTTCTTCTTCATTTTGGAAGTCTTCTGCTGTTTGTAAAGAACTGGACTGGACTGGAAAAAGCATCCAGCGAAACGTGGCCTGGAATCACTGGTCTACACATTACTGAAAGCTGGAACCAGGTAGTTGGAATAAGATTAGACTCTTGGAAACTTTAAAGTATTCTGGCACTGGAACAGATGTTTGCACTGAAAACTGTTTTGTGGACTTACAGATATGGACTGCATGGACACCATTCTCTGTTCTGGTTTGGTTGTATATGTGTCTCGTTATAGAGCACTACACAGAAATGTTATTTACTTTAGTAATTTGACAACAAAATAACATACAATAAATTTTGTAGGAATACTTTTGGACCTTTATTGAAGTTATTTTGCTTCTTCAGGACTATCTATTCCATATTACTCAAGTGTGTTGCATGGCCTCCAGGTGGAGCTTGGAGATCCCCTGGAATTACAACTGATCTGCAGACTGTCAAAATCTGTTTTCCAGGAGAACAGGGCAGCTTTGGAGGGTAGAGTCTATGGGTGAGATTGCAAAGGAGATTTGGCCCAACCTAGCCATGCCTCCCCTCCAGATTTAATGTGTGTTATCACACACACACATCTGCTCCCCGAGTTCTTCCCGTACTTACCTTATTTTAGGACAAGCTGGGACCTGATTAAATAGCTACCGGGAACTTCCTAGTAGCAAATATCTAAAATACATGTAGAGCGCATTTCCCAGCTTCTGAACGGCTGCTGTGTTCAATGCACTCACAGGAGCAGTCTGAATGCTCCTTTTGCACATGTGTGGCCCATGCCTCTTCTGGCAGCAGGGCAGGGACTGCGTGATTGCCACGGTGCACATTAAAGAGCACGACTTTTTCAAAGCCAGGATACTGCCACGCCAAATTCCCAGTGTGACCCCGCCCTATGGCATTATACCCTGCTGAGGTCCTTCCTCTCCCCAACCCCTTCTCTTTATAGGCTCCATCCCCAAATCACCAAAAAATTCCCATCCTGGAGCTGGCAACTCTACACACGAACCCATGAAGCTGCCTTCCACCAAATCAGACTATCAGTCCACCAAAATCAGTATTGTCTACTCAGACTGGCAGCAGCTCTCCAGGGTTTCAAGCAATCTTTCACATCACTTACTGCCAGATCCTTTAGCTGGAGATGCTGGGGACTGAACCTAGGATCTTCTGCATGCTAAGCAGAGGCTCTGCCATTGAGCCACATGTCCTCCCAGCTCCACAATGGCTTCTTCTGACCATGCAGTTCCGAACAGCTATACCCTTTGAAGTCCACTGAAGCCAATGGGTTTGGATAGGGCTTTTTTTATAGCAGGAATTCCTTTGCCTATTAGGCCCATACACCCCTGATGTAGCCAATCCTCCTGGAGCTTGGAGTAGGCCCTGTACTAAGATCCCTGTAAGCCAGTTTGGTGTAGTGGTTAAGTGCGCGGACTCTTATCTGGGAGAACCGGGTTTGATTCCCCACTCCTCCATTTGCACCTGCTGGAATGGCCTTGGGTCAGCCATAGCTCTGGTAGAGGTTGTCCTTGAAAGGGCAGCTGCTGGGAGAGCCCTCTCCAGCCCCACCCACCTCACAGGGTGTCTGTTGTGGGGGAGGAAGGGAAAGGAGATTGTGAGCCGCTCTGAGACTCTTCGGAGTGGAGGGTGGGATATAAATCCAATATCTTCATCTACCTCACAGGGTGTCTGTTGTGGGGGAGGAAGGGAAAGGAGATTGTGAGCCGCTCTGAGACTCTTCGGAGTGGAGGGCGGGGTATAAATCCAATATCTTCATCTACCTCACAGGGTGTCTGTTGTGGGGGAGGAAGGGAAAGGAGATTGTGAGCCGCTCTGAGACTCTTCGGAGTGGAAGGCAGGATATAAATCCAATATCATCTTCATCATCTCTTGGAAGATTTGGTTACAATGGGGGGTGTGGCCTAATGTGCAAAGGAGTTCCTGCTACAAAAAAAAGCCCTGGGTTTGGAGGGGTTTAACTCATGTGCACTCCAGCCTATCTCTGCTCTCACTTAATTCCTCTACAGTGCATTCCTAAAAGGAGTCACATCCTTTTAAGTCCCTTTAAGTCAATGGTCTTAAAAGGGTGCAACTCCTTTTAGGATTGCATGGATAGAGCTTCGTCTTTTTCTCAAGGCTCTCTTTGAATGCACAGTTATATTTTAAATGATTTCTTTTCCAGTTTTTGTTTGTCGATTTGTCCTTTTCTTTTGCAAGTGTTTCAGCATTTCCTACATGTTTCTATGGTTCCCCAAGTCACCCCATATTTATATTTATAGATAGACCCTGGAGCTTCCAATTGGTTGCCTGGTTGATAGGAGAAACCGTCACCTTGGTTTTCAGCAGTGTGTGAATTTATGCAGGTCTGTGTGGGTGGCACCTTAGCTTGGCTTTGAGTTATGCATTCTTCAGAAGTCTTCTTGTCATTTTTGGTAAATGACTGCTTGTTCTTGGGAACTGTATTCCACCTCCAGTTTGTGTAAATGTGTCATATTATAAAAAATATGCAAGTGATATCGTTGCTTAACAGAAGGAATATATTCTTGTCAAGTACTCATGGTCACTCAGTGAAATGAATGGGCAACAGATAAGAATATCAGAAGAGCCCTGCCGGATCAGACCAGTGAGGGTCCATCTAGTCCAGCCTCCTGTCTCACAGAGGGGCCAGCCAGTTCCTCTTGAAGGCCAGCAACAGGGCAGAGAGGCTGAGACCTTCCCCTGAGAAGAACTTCAGAAGAGCCCTGCTGGATCAGACCAGTGAGGGTCCATCTAGTCCAGCCTCCTGTCTCACAGAGGGGCCAGCCAGTTCCTCTTGAAGGCCAGCAACAGGGCAGAGAGGCTGAGACCTTCCCCTGAGAAGAACATCAGAAGAGCCCTGCTGGGTCAGACCAGTGAGGGTCCATCTAGTCCAGCCTCCTGTCTCACACAGTGGCCAACCAGTTCCTCTGGAAGGCCAACAGGGCAGAGAGGCCGAGGACTTTATAAGAACATCAAAAGAGCCCTGCTGGAACAGACCAATGAAGGTCCATCTAGTCCAGCATCCTGTCTCACAGAGGGGCCATCCAGTTCCTCTGAGGGGCAACAAGAGGGCAGAGAATCTGAGGCCTTCCTGAGAAGAACATCAGAAGAGCCCTGCTGGGTCAGACCAGTGAGGGTCCATCTAGTCCAGCCTCCTGTCTCACACAGTGGCCAGCCAGTTCCTCTGGAAGGCCAACAGGGCAGAGAGGCCGAGGACTTTATAAGAACATCAAAAGAGCCCTGCTGGAACAGACCAATGAAGGTCCATCTAGTCCAGCATCCTGCCTCACACAGTGGCCAACCAGTTCCTCTGTAGGGCCAGCAAGAGGGCAGAGAGGCCTAGGCCTTCCCTGAAGTTTCCTCTTGGCACTAGTATTCAGAAGCTGACTGCCTCTGAACATGGAGGTTCTAATTAGTCACTGTGGCTAGAAGCCGCTGATAAGGCCTCTTCTACATGAATCTATTTCCTTTTAAAACCATCTATGCGTGTGGCCATCGATACATCCTCTGGCAGTGAACTCCACATTTTAATCACAGAGAAAGGAAAGCACTTCTTCACACAGTGTATCAACTTATGGATCTTGCTGCCAGAAGATGAGCTTGTGGCTAAGGATGTGTGTGTGTGAAGTGATGTCAAACTGCACCTGACTTATGGCAACCCCAGCAACAGGCTTTCGAGGCAAGCACAAAACAAGCTGGCCATTACTTTCCTCTGCAGAGTCCTCCTTGGAGGTCTCCCTGCCAAGTACTGACTATGTATAGCTTATGAGATCTGATGAGATCAGGCTATACCATGCTGCGTTCCCTCCCCTGGCCCAGGATACAGCCTGTTTGGTGTAGTGGTTAAGAAGAAGAAGACTGCAGATTTATACCCCGCCCTTCTCTCTGAATCAGAGACTAAGAGCTGCTTACAATCTCCTTTATCTTCCTCCCCCACAGCAGACACCCTGTGAGGTGAGTGGGGCTGAGAGAGCTCTCACAGAAGCTGCCCTTTCAAGGACAACTCCTAACAGAGCTATGGCTGATCCAAGGCTATTCCAGCAGCTGCAAGTGGAGGAGTAGGGAATCAAACCCAGTTCTCCCAGATAAGAGTCCGTGCACTTCACCACTACACCAAACTGGCTCTCCTTAAGTGCGCAGACTCTTATTAGGTAGAACCAGGTTTGATTCCCCACTCTTCCACATGCAACTGATGATATGACTTTGAGTCAGTGACAAGTTCTTGCAGAACTGTTCCTCTCAAGAGTAGTTTCTGTCTGAGCTCTCTCAGCTCCACCTACCGCACAAGGTGGCTGTTGTGGGAAGGGGAAAGGAAAGGAGATTATAAGCCTCTCTGTGACTCCTTTGGGTAGTGGAGGGCGGGGTAAAAATCCAATCTCTTCTTCTTCTCTTAAAATGGGGATTATACAAATTCCTGGAGGACAGCTAAATGGTGGCCATTAACCATGAAAGCAGGGTTCAGGTAGCCAGCTCAAGGATGACTCAGCCTTTCATCCTTCTGAGGTCAGTAAAATGAGTACCCAGCTTGCTGGGGGGAAAGTGCAGATGACTGGGGAAGGCAATGGCAAACCACCCCGTAAAAAGTCTGCCGTGAAAATGTTGTGAAAGCAACGTCACCCCAGAGTCGGAAACAATTGTGCTTGCACAGGGGACCTTTCCTTTCCTAGCATATATAAGAGCCCCGTGGCGCAGAGTGGGAAAGCTGCAGTACTGCAGTCCTAAGCTCTGCTCACGACCTGAGTTCGATCCCCGGTGGAAGCTGGGTTTTCAGGTAGCCGGCTCAAGGTTGACTCAGCCTTCCATCCTTCTGAGGTCGGTCAAATGGGTACCCAGCTTCCTGGGGGGGAAGTGCAGATGACTGGGGAAGGCAATGGCAAACCACCCCATTCAAAAAAAGTCTGCCGTGAAAACGTCATGATGTGACGTCACCCCAGAGTCAGAAACAACTGGTGCTTGCACAGGGGGACTATCTTTACCTTTCTTTAACCATGAAAGTAAAAACTGAACCCCCATGTTTCAAAGCAATGCACCTCTGAATCCTAGTCACTGCAGAGCAAGTAGAAGGAGACGGCTGTCATCCTCTAGTCCTGCTTGTGTACTTCTGGGCTTGTGGGGGGACAGCCTCTGTTGAAGACTGGATACGAATTAGGGCCTAGAGGAGTCTCTGCCAGGAAACTCCAGCTAGGATTCTGTTGTGAAATTATCCATGCATCCATCTCTGGACTGGGGCCACTAAGGACAAACTCCAAATGCTTTCATGCCTTTCCCATCCATTTAAACCCTTATGAAATGGGGTGCAAACCCTATTTGTGGGAAGCGTGGGCTGCACAAGAGCAGCGCTGGATCTCAGCCTAATGTACATTTGTGCTGGCTTAATCGAATGCATTTATTTGAGTGACAGTAAGCATTCCGCTTAAGGTTACGCTCCCAGTTTGCCCTTTCCTTCGCCGACGCAGTCTTTAAGGGAAAGATTTGGGCATTTTTTAATTAGTTTGTTTCTCTGAGTGCCCTTGTGATATAATAAGCACAGCGCTGTACAGCAGAATGCTATCTACGGCACAGCTGTATGCAGTTGCAGTCCGAGGAATGACGGATTCAGAACTTACCAGTGGGCAAAAAGGTCAGAGCGGCAAAGTCTGGATATGGACTTGAACTTCAGAAGGAAGTCAGAGAGCATTAGGATCAGCAGTTTGCTTGGGGAATTGTTGTTTCCAGATATTGGAAATGATGGCTTTTCAAACTCTATTCGTACATCCTTCATGCAAAGCCCCATTTCATTCCGTGGGATGTATTTCTGGAAGTCTGGGTGCTCCTCCTTATCTCTAAGTTCACTGATTTCCTGCCTCCCCTCCCAGTTCTGTCCCATTTAGATTACTTTGTTATGGGTCATTTATTATATTATTATTATTATTATTGCCAGGGGTCATTTGTAGAAAAATAGGTGGTGGAGCTCATTAGCATAACTCATGAGCATGTGCTGCCCCCCACCAGCCAAAAGCAACCCAACGCAAGAAAGGAGAGCCACCACAAGAAGAATGTCTACCTTCTCCATCCCATGCATAATCTTGTCAACCTCTATCATGTCACCCCGCAGTCGACGTTTCTCCAAGCTAAAGAGCCCCAAGCGTTTCAACCTTTCTTCATAGGGAAAGTGTTCTAAACCTTTGATCATTCTAGTTGCCCTTTTCTGCACTTTTTCCAATGCTATAATATTCTTTTTGAGGTGCGGTGACCAGAATTGCACACAGAATTGCACTCCTTCAAATGTCTCCACACAGAACCATACTTATTCCACTGCCCCTAGGAGCTCATTGGTTCCCAAACCACCAGGTACAGGTACCATGTGCCTCCTTCCCATATTTCCTTTGCTGAAAAGGGTCATGGAACACCTTTTCTCTCCATTTATTGCTTCCAAGTTACACTCAGAAAGCACCTTAGGGACAGACTAACACAAGAAAATCAAACGTATTGTAAAAAAATATGTAACTTGTACTTGTTGAATGAATGACTGGTCTGATCCTCAGCGAAAGGGTTTCCGTCCAGGTCACTGGCTTCACTGATTTCGTGATCATCCATTTCCGATGCTTCCCTCAATTCTGAACCTTCAAAGGATGTATCAGGGAAGTCTTGGTTTGTAACACCTGGATAATGACAAAGACACCTCTGGAATAGGCAGTTTGATGCAAAACAGCTTTAATACAGCGCACACAAAAAAAGAGGCCATATTTTTAATTGCATATTTTGCAGTAGCTCAGTTTCTATTAGAGCAGGGGTCCTCAGCCCACGGGACATGGACCAGTACTGGTCCGTGGCCTGTTAGCAACCAGGCCACTAGGCAGAGGTGCCGCACTGCCCCTTTTGCCCACGCAGGACCTGGGCGGACGGAAGAGGCAGTGCAGCATTGCTCCAAGGCTGCCTCTACTTGGAGGCGACCTCGGAATGAGGCAGTGCAACCCCACCACTGCTTTCACCTGCATGGGTCCCAGGAGGGCAGAAGGGGCAGCACTGCTGCAACCTTCCCCTAACCCTCATTTATAGACCCCACCCATCAGCTGATCGCGAGGGTCTTTAAATGGAAGGGGCAGGCAGATTGACCATTTCTGCTGCCAGCAACTTAGCAGAAAGGCTTCAGGACATAAGAAAGAACATAAGAGAAGCCACGTTGGATCAGGCCAATGGCCCATCCAGTCCAACACTCTGTGTCACATTAGAACATCAGAGAAGCCATGTTGGGTCAGGCCACTGGCCCATCCAGTCCAACACTTTGGGTCACATAAGAACATAAGAGAAGCCATGTTGGGTCAGGCCACTGGCCCATCCAGTCCAACACTCTGTGTCACATAAGGACATAAGAGAAGCCATGTTGGATCAGGCCAATGGCCCATCCAGTCCAACACTCTGTGTCACATTAGAACATAAGAGAAGCCCTGTTGGATCAGGCCAGTGGCCCATCCAGTCCAACACTCTGTGTCACATAAGAACATAAGAGAAGCCATGTTGGATCAGGCCAATGGCCCATCCAGTCCAACACTCTGTGTCACATAAGAACATAGGAGAAGCCTTGTTGGATCAGGCCAATGGCCCCTCCAGTTCAACACTCTGTGTCACATTAGAACATAAGAGAAGCCCTGTTGGATCAGGCCAGTGGCCCATCCAGTCCAACACTCTGTGTCACAGAAGAACATAAGAGAAGCCATGTTGGATCAGGCCAGTGGCCCATCCAGTCCAACACTCTGTGTCACAGAAGAACATAAGAGAAGCCCTGTTGGATCAGGCCAATGGTCCATCCCGTCCAACACTCTGGGTCACATAAGAACATAAGAGGAGCCATGTTGGATCAGGCCAGTGGCCCCTCCAGTCCAACACTCTGTGTCACATAAGAACATAAGAGAAGCCCTGTTGGATCAGGCCAGTGGCCCATCCAGTCCAACACTCTGTGTCACATAAGAACATAAGAGAAGCCATGTTGGATCAGGCCAATGGCCCATCCAGTCCAACACTCTGTGTCACATAAGAACATAGGAGAAGCCTTGTTGGATCAGGCCAATGGCCCCTCCAGTTCAACACTCTGTGTCACATTAGAACATAAGAGAAGCCCTGTTGGATCAGGCCAGTGGCCCATCCAGTCCAACACTCTGTGTCACAGAAGAACATAAGAGAAGCCATGTTGGATCAGGCCAGTGGCCCATCCAGTCCAACACTCTGTGTCACAGAAGAACATAAGAGAAGCCCTGTTGGATCAGGCCAATGGCCCATCCAGTCCAACACTCTGTGTCACATAAGAACATAAGAAGCATTTTTTCCAAATCACTACATAACTGCCCCCACACACATTGTCAAGTCATGGCCAACTTATGGTGACCCCATACAGTTTTCCAGACAAGAGATGTTCAGAGGTGGTTTGCCATTGCCTGCTTTTGCATAGTGGACCTGGTATTCTGTGATGTCCGCCCATCCAAGCACTGACCAGCAGAAGCATCGTGCCCGAACATCTGAACAGCATATTTCCATCCAGATGTTTTGAGCCATATTGCATACACGTTAGGACACAACTTGAAAATAGTGCAAAGGGTTTGAAATATGGAGCCCAGAAGCAAGTGTGTGTGTGTGGGGGGGCGTGGTAAGGAAGAAAGAACACATTAAATTTAGTGGTTCCGAACAAAGAATGGATAAGGTACTCTGGCTACTATTCTGAAGTTGTCACTACTTCTCCGAAGAGGGCTGTTTGTATTCTAATTTCCTTTCTTATTTCATATCCAGACAAAATATGTAACATATTGGATTAGCATACATCCAACTTGATTTGGATATTGGTGAAGCTTTTATATTGTTGTCTTTGTCATCAAACTGTCCAGTAAATGATAACGGGGGGGGGGGGCGGGGAAGGGGGAGGAGAGAGAGACATGGTCTGCTACTCACACAAGTAAGTTATGATACATGGGCTATTGCCTCATTGCTTAATTGAATTTGTAGTTGTCAATTTTAATGATAATTAAGTTTACAAGTGTGGAATAACAGAGGAATAAGCTCTGGCTATTTTAGTGGTCAACGCCATTTCTGTAGTGTTTAACCAACACGCTTGGGTGTGCGTTCAGTTTCCAAAATCTAGCTGTCACCTTTAGATTAAATTGCAAATAGAAATGTTGGGCCTTTTAATTTTCTGTATTTCTTAGACATGTGCAGTGCAGTTAATAAACCTGCAGGCCAAATACAATCCTTGGGGGAAATCAGCCTTTTATCCAAATATGACTAACAACTTAAGTGCCAGAAAGCCACAATCAGATTATGGCAAACCACTCATGGGGGTTTTCAGGGAAAGAGGAACAGTTGGTTTTTATTCCCTTCTTTTCACTGCCCAGAGCCCCGTGGTGCAGAGTGATAAAGCTGCAGTACTGCAGTCCAAGTTCTGCTCTCTACCTGTTTGATCCCGGTGGAAGCTGGGTTCAGGTAGCCGGCCCAAGGCTGACTCAGCCTTCCATCCTTCTGAAGTCAGTAAAAGGAGTCCCCAGCTTGTTGGGGGTAAAGTGTAGATGACTGGGGAAGGCAGTGGCAAACCACTCTGTAAAAAGTCTGCCATGAAAATGTCGCGATGTGACATCAACCCATGGGTTGGCAATGACTCAGTGCTTCCACAGGCGACTACCTTTACCTTTCCCCCTCACTACCCAGAGAAGTCTCAGAGCAGTTTACAATCTCCTTCCCTTCCTCTCCCCACAATAAACACCCTGTGAGGTAGGTGGGGCTAAGAGAGCTCTGAGAGAACTGTGACTGACCAAAGGTCACCCAGCAAGCTTCAAGCGGAGAATGAGAAGAGAATCAAACCTGGTTCTCCAGATTAGAGTCTACCGCTCTTAACCACTACACCAAACTGGCTGAGATGAGTGGAGGTGGTTTGCCATTGCCTTCCTCAGCACTGCAACCCTGGGTTTCCTCGGTGGTCTCCCATCCAAATTATAATCAAGGCCGCTCCTGTTTTGCTTCCAGTCTCTGACAGTCTAGGCCAGGTGTGGCCAAACATGCTTAATGTAAGAGCCACATAAAAGAAATGTCAGACGTTTGAGAGCCGCAAGACATGAATGTCAGACATTGGAAGGAAGGAAGGAAAACAGATGGGGGAGGGAGAGAGAGAGGTAGCAAGAAAGCAACTTAAAATGCATTCTCCAAGCCATCAGCTGGCTTGGCTTGGAGAACTGCTTTAAAGAGATAAATGCCTTCTCCAAGCCAGGGTGGTGAGGGGTTTGAGAGCCACACAATCTGTGTGAAAGAGCCATAAATTGCTCCTGAGACACAGTTTGGCCACCCCTGGTCTAGGCAATTCAGGCTGCTGGACTGAATATAATATGTTAAAATTCTTGAGAATTCCCAACGCATGAGTTGGAAGGGCTGGATATAAGGCAATCCAGTATCATTAAAGCTAATGGGGTTAAATCTGTTTAAATCTAGTTGTTTTGGATTTGGTGTTGCAGTTTGGTCTGTGAAATCTTTCGAGGATGCATGAGGAACGCAGCTGCCCCCGGGTTATGTTACGTTTGCTCAGAGCTTGCAATCTGCTTGCCCCAGTGTGTTCTGTAAACCTTGCTGATCATTCAGGAATGATTCTCGGACTTTTTCAGAATGGTACACCTTGTGACTTAGCACAGTAGCACAGAGTGTACCATGAATGCAGCTGACTCTGATCCGAAAAGACTAGATATATATAGCCGAAGCAACATATCTGCAAACCGCCACTGAAAAATGCATCTGAATCAAAGCAGTAAGAACAAAGTGGCAATTTTATACCAATATCAGAGAAATCTTTAAAATAAAACTTTAGTGTGTTTCTTGTCAACAAACTGGTTACTCCAGCAACAGCAGTCATAGTGGTATTAATAGTTTCTATTTTATCAAATTGCAAACACCGATTTGAATCCTTATTTAAAAAAAAAAACACAAAACTAATGGATCTGAAATTGCTTTATTCTCTTTGGATTCTTCTATGCTTTAAGAAGGAGCTAGAAGGAGAATGAATGCCTGGCACAAGAGAGAAAGTAATTACTAATTATAGGCTATTAGTGTCGAAGGATGCACTGCCAATAACCCTCTTGGAACATTATTAAGACCGGACCTGTGACCTTACCTGGGTAGTCAAGGAGAACAGAGGTGAGCAACTGGGGGCAGATCTCCTCCAGAACGTCACAGAAAGCTGAGAAGGCGCGGGGCCCTTTGTGAGAGAGTTTCTCTATGAAATATGCCGCTCGCTTCTTGCAGCACTCCTGGGATAAAATGTCTTTGTACTCCTCCAAGGAAAAGACTCTCTCGTAAACCAGATCTGACAGCACTTTCTGAACGTCCAGCTCCGCCACAATTCTCTCCCCGTGGTTGCTTAGGATGCCAGGGAGCCTGCCGCTCTTATCGCCGTTTTCTTCATGTGTCAGTTTTGTACAGTTATAAAACCATGAACGAGCTGGCCATCCAAATATTTTTTCTTTGCATTTAGGCTAAAAATAAGAGTTAAAAGGTGGTGGAGGGGGAACCAACCAACAACTCTTCATCGGCTGCGCAGTCTTCAGTGGGTGGCAGATGCCGAACGCTGATCGAGGAAAGATTCGTACTGTCTGCTTATGGCTATTGCAATTCTTCTGGAATAGTGAAGGCCTGGATCCAAATTATAAAAGAAAAAACACATCTGAGCATGGCGCTTGTAGCCCCCTAAGAGGATTACTTTACACTAATTAGTCTTTTACAAGCGTTAACGAGCATCTCTGCAGCTATAATGAAAAGGACTGAGAGAAAAGCTGGGCTGCTGTTGCTTTTTGAATTCTGAAACGGACTGTCATTTGTAATACTGAAGAAGATGAGGGTATATACTGAATTATCGATGCCAAACTGAGATAAGGAAATGACTTCAAGGGGTTACAGAGTTTTGCATTTTTGTGAGACCACCACAGCACAGCCAGCTGCCGGTTTTAGGTTGCATTTCTAGGGCTGCCAACTCTAAACTGGGGAATGCCTGGTGATTTGGGGATGGATCCTGGAGAGGGCGGGGTTTAGGAGGAGAGGAGGGAACTCATTGGAGCATAAAGCCATTGGATCCACCCTCCGAAGCGGCCATTTTCTCTGGGGGAACTGATCTCTATTGTCTGGAGGTCAGGTGTAATTAGGGTTACCAACTCTGGGTTGATAAATACCTGGAGATTTGGGGTGTAGAACTAGGGGAGGGTGGGGTTTGTGGGGGGAGGGGGAGGGAGCAGGATATGATGCTGTAGAGTTCATCTTCCAAAGTAGCCATTTTCTCCAGGGGAACTGATTTTGGTTGTCTGGAGAGCAATAGAAGGAGATCTCCAGGTGCCACCTGGAAAGTGGTAACCCCCATTGTAATTCCTTGTGATCTCCAGGCCCTTAGCCTGGAGGTTGGTAACGCTAAAAAATCCATAAGCAATATGTTACATTTTTAACACTTCTCGGGGGGGGGGGAAGGTCCAGGATGGAAGGAACTTTGTTTTTTTGTGCTGGGAGTCATATCTGAGCCAGTAAATGGCCGGGGGGGGGGGACTAGATTATTTCTCCTCCTGCCCCATAAGGTCAGTATTGATAGCTTTACATTTTGACGGTGTTTTATATTTGCTGAACTGTTGAATTGTTGTTGGGGTTTTTAAAAAGCCCTCTTAAACAATGTCCACTTCATGAGTTGCCTTGATGGCCCAGACTAGCCCAATCTTGTAAGATTTTGGAAACTAAGCAGGGACAGCACTGATTAGTACTTGGAGCACCAAGGAAGGCACACCGAAACAGGTAACAGTAAACCACCTCTGAACATCTCTTACCTTTCAGCTCCCTACGGGGTTGCAATAAATCAGTTGCAACTTGATGGTACTTCCCACCTCCACCGCTTAATGAATTAGGATTAAGAGAAAAGATTCTTACAGCTTGAAGAATGTAGGTGTGCTGCCAGTAGCAATTATTCACTGAGGATCACACTTTCATAACCTCGCCTCTTAACCTGTAAACGCATGCTATTTACAACAGGTTTTATTGTCTGTTTCTACAGGATTTTTTAAAAAAGAGATTTTTAGTGATTCTCTCATGGCCTGTTGCTGTCTTCAACCATCCATTTTTTCTGTTGTGAATTTCCTACTCAACCACTTTCCGTCTGGGAGGGTTTCTGGGGTATTATCTGGGGGGCTGAATCTGACTCTCAGTCTAACATTTGCAGCCAAAGGCAGTGGCGGAACGAGCTGTACCGTTTTGCACTGAGGGTGGAGAGAATCACTGCTGCTTTATGCAAAAACTCCCTGCAAATGGAAAGGAGGAGGTCAGGGAGAAAAGGTCTACTCTTTGATAACTATGCTAGCTTTCCACTCACGGGAACGAATAGTCTGACATGGTACACTCTATTCTAAAACCATCTCAAACCTCCACCTCCGCATTCTGCTGCATATTAGGCCAGATGTAAGCACAACCTGGACATGTTAAAGAATGTCCAGGTGGTAGAATGGATTGTGCACCACTGCGGGGGATGGGTTCCAGTTCTGGGTGCTCCTTTGCCTTTAAAAAAATTCCACACAAGCAGAAATCTAACACAACAGGGAGAGGTTCTGAGCCCCCTCCTTTTTCGCTTGTGGTACTGCTTTCCTGTTTGCAGGGAGTTTTTAACATGGGAGAGCATGCCAAAATGCAATCCTCCATCCATGTGTTGTTGTGGTTAGGGCTCTCAACCTTCAGGTGGTTTCTGGAGGTCTCCCAGAATTACAGTTGATCTACAAACAACTGAGATCTTTCCTGGAGAAAATGACTGCTTTGGAGGATGGTGTCTATGGCATTATACTCTGCAGGGCCTCTCCCCTCCGTAGACTTCACCCTCAAATCTACAGGAATTTCCCAGCATGGAGCTGGGAATCCTAAATCAGGTCTCAGTCCATGCTGTTAAAACGATAAACCATGTGGGCATGTTCACAGACACTAAATAACACACTTTGCAAATGGATTTTGTGGTTCGAATTGGCAAAATCCACTTACAAATGATTGCTAAAATGGATTGAAACTATATTATTTAGCATGTGTGAAAGCAACATGTTTACAAGGCAAAGTATACAACACCTAGGGTTGCCAAGTCCAATTCAAGAAATATCTGGGGACTTTGGGGGTGGAGCCAGGAGCAAGGGTGTGACAAGCATAACTGAATTCCAAAGAGAGTTCTGGCCATCACATTTAATGGGATCACAAACCTTTTTAAATGCCTTCCTTCCATAGGAAATAAGGAATGATAGGGGCACCTTCTTTTGGGCCTCATAGAATTGGACCCCCTGGTCCAATATTTTTGAAACTTGGGAGGTATTTTGGGGAGAGGCACTGGATGCCATGCTACAAATTTGGTGCCTCTACCTCATAAAACAGCCCCCCCCCTTTGAGCCTCAGATACCTGCAGATCAATTCTCCATGATTTCCTATGGGAATAAGTCTCCATAGGGAATAATGGAGTTCCCTGCAGACATTTCCCTCTCCCCCTCCCGCTTTCTGATGACCCTGAAGCGGGGGGATGGCCTCCAAACCGGGGGATCCCCTGCCCCCACCTGGGGATTGGCAACCCTAACAACACCCCAGGCAGCAGCCATTGTGTTTCAAGAAAAAGCTACTTCATGAGAAGAGGCCATTTTGAGTAGAGCAGGAGAGGGCCAAACTGGAGTGCATAATCCTTTCCCTGTTAGCCATTTTTCTGCTCCTGTTTTCCACCCTGAACGGCTATCTACCTGGGAAGGTTCCCAGGGGCGTGTTTGTGAGGCCGAACAGGTGTGTGGGGAACCACCAAGAAGGAGGGTAGCTGGAGGGAAGATGCAGAAGAGAAAGAAACGCGAAGCAACCCCTTTCCCTTGCCAAGGATTGCCAGTGGGTCAGAGAAACGGACAACCTGGTCTGCAACTCTGCCTTCAATATGTTTTCAATACACAGACACTGGCACATGGCATGTGGCGTGACATTGGATGAGACACTTGTTAGAATATAAGAACATAAGAGAAGCCATGTTGGATCAGGCCAATGGCCCATCCAGTCCAACACTCTGTGTCACATAAGAACATAAGAGAAGCCCTGTTGGATCAGGCCAATGGCCCATCCAGTCCAACACTCTGTGTCACATAAGAACATAAGAGAAGCCATGTTGGATCAGGCCAATGGCCCCTCCAGTCCAACACTCTGTGTCACATAAGAACATAAGAGAAGCCCTGTTGGATCAGGCCAATGGCCCCTCCAGTCCAACACTCTGTGTCACATAAGAACATAAGAGAAGCCATGTTGGATCAGGCCAATGGCCCATCCAGTCCAACACTGTGTCACAGAAGAACATAAGAGAAGCCCTGTTGGATCAGGCCAATGGCCCATCCAGTCCAACACTCTGTGTCACACAGTGGCAAAAATTTTTATATACACACACACACTGTGGCTAATAGCCACTGATGGACCTGTGCTCCATATTTTTATCTAAACCCCTCTTGTCTTTATCAGAACGGCTACCTCCTGAAATGGCTTATTTCATATTTTAAGGAAAAATAAATGCCTGTCAGGTTTCATTGCATTATTGTCACCTGCATGGTTATGCCCCAGGCTGGCAAGTGACACCAGCCTTGGAGGGAAATAATCCTCTAAACGTGTCAATATTTACCTCAGACAACTTACCAAGACCATAACGCAACTACTGGCCAGTGCTGTGTGTGGCATTCAAAACCACAAAATGTGCCTCAACTATTCATTTTCTTCCCCCTCAGAGTTAGCCTGTGTTCCCTTATCTTATTTCCCCCCCCCCCCTTGTACCAGTTCTGTGAGGTAAATTACCTCACGTTTATTAAGCTTTGCAGCTGAGGAGAAAGGCCTGGCTAAGGGGCCATTCTCTTTGTGGGGAAAAAATGGCCTCAGAGGTGATAATGTAGTTAATTCAAGCGCCTGACTTTTCCTCAGCTCTCTGGGAAGGCAATTACAGCTACCCTGATGAGTCAGCCCTAGCAGCTAAAATCCATATTTCTGATATATATTTTAAACATGGCAGGATATTTTGAATAACAAAAGAGTAACGTGTTTATCATGGAGATGCAGTCATGTTAGTCTGTTGCATCAGGGTGGGAAAAACAGCAGGCTTGTGGCACCTTCAAGGCTGGGGTTGCCAAGTCCAGCTCAAGAAATATCTGGGGACTTTGGGGGTGGAGCCAGGAGACTTTGAGGGTGGAGCCAGGAGCAAGGTTGTGATAAGCGCAATGGAACTCTGAAGGGAGTCCTGGCCATCACATTTAAAGGGTCCTCACACCTTTTAAATGCCATCCCTCCACTGGAAATGATGGATAGGGGCACCTTCTTTTGGGGTTCCTAGAATCGGACCTCCTGGTCCAATCTTTTTGAAACTTGGAGGCTGTTTTGAGGAGAGGCACCGGATGCTATGCTGAAAATGTGGTGCCTCTATTTCAAAAAACAGCCCCCCCCCAAGAGCCCCAGATATCTGTTGATCAATTCTCCATTATACCTTATGGGAATCGGTCTCCATAGGGCATAATGGAGTGCCCATGAGACATTTCCCTCCCCCACCCCGCTTTCTGATAACCCTGAAGCAGGGGGAGGGCCTCCAATCCAGGGGATCCCCTGCCCCCAACTGGGGGTTGGCAATTTTTATTTATTTATATTTTATCAGATTTATATCCCACCCTCCCCTAACTAATGCAGTTTTATCAAAGATTTCAGGTTTTCACGGCTGGTAACATCATTAGGGTTTGTAGAATCTTTCGGGCTCAAGTGCCGTGTTCTACTGGAGAAAGTTTTTCTTCCAGACGTTTCGTTCTCAGCTGTGGAGAACATCCTCAGTGGCGTTGCAGCCGGAGCAGGCGCTCAGACCTTCTTGGCTGCTGTGCGTTGACTTTCTCGGCTGCTGTGCTCTGACCTTCTTGGCTGCTCAATGCACAGCAGCCAAGAAGGTCAGAGCACCTGCTCCGGCTGCAACGCCACTGAGGATGTTCTCCGCAGCTGAGAACGAAACGTCTGGAAGGAAAACTTTCTCCAGTAGAACATGGCACTTGAGCCCGAAAGATTCTACAAACCCTAATAATGCAGTTTTATTTCAGAATACAACAAAGTGTGAGTTCAGTGGCACCTTAAAGATCAACACCGTTTAATTCAGTGCACACATGCACACAAAAGCATATACCTTGAATTAAACTGTGTTGGTCTTGAAGGTGCCACGGAACTCCCACTTTGTTCTGTTGCTTCAGACCAACATGGCTGCCCACCTGAGGCTTATTCCAAAGTATTCCTTCATTAATGGATTAGACACATGAAGGCTTCTGCTGCAACAAATGTGTTAGTCTTTAGGGTACCACAAGACTCTTTTGCTAATGTGGATGCAGCAGGCTAATGTGGCCAACCCTTGAATATTGTAAAACATTGCTGCTTTAAAAAACTTAACAGAATAAAGTTACCCTCTTTCTCGTGTCAGAGAGCATAACAGGCAGACGTTCCAAATTGGCTCCATGGGAAACAGAACAGAGCAATTGTCTTTATTTTGGAGGTGTTCAAGCCGGCAGGATTTGCCTCTGGCGATTCTCTGTTCGCACCTTCGCTCTCCACAGAATATATGGCCATTTTTTCAGGGTTGTTTCTGAGCCCAAACGCACTGCGACAGTGCCACTCGGTGGCTGTGTGTTACACAGCAAGTCCTTTGGGAATTTAAAACAATGTTTCTTGAGAGTTTTCCATTGGGCAACAAAACAGCAGTATGTCAAAATGTGAGCTTGTCTGTCAATGACCATGGGAGATGGGTTCAATATATCTAATGGGATAAAGCAACCAAAGTATGCACACTGTTTGAGTGTGTCAACACATAGTACTGTTTTGCTTTCGCATGCTCACGCTACTCAGATTAAAAGTTTGCACCAATTTGTTAATTTTTTTACTATTCCGTCATTGTACCCTTTTGCATTCTAAACCACTGCCTACCGGATCATTTCACTTCACTGCCATTGGTTCCTAAAGCTGTCCCATGTTGCATTCGGGGCCACTGCCTACCAGGCAGCTCTGTGTGGCTCAGCTCAGCTCTCTAGGGCTTTGCTCCCTGTGCAAAGAGCGCACGAAAGGTGACCTTCTCAATAAAACCGGGTTGGTCTTAAAAGTGCACTTGACTCCTGCTTTGTCCCACTGCGGAGGGGCACGAGGGAAGGGGGCCGCGAGGCTCTGATTCCCGGGCTCGGGGGCGGGCGGAGGGAGGGGGCGGTGCGGGCTGTGCGCTGCGCAGCGATGGCGGCTGCGGAAGGCCTGGCGGCCCGGCTGGCCCGGCAGGAGCAGGAGATCCGCGGCTTGGCGGCCGAGATCGGGCGGCTGAAGGAGCCCGAGCGCTGGCCCGGCGGCCTGGGCCTCCTCGCCGACGCCAGCCCGGAGCTGCAGGCGTTGCGGGCCGAGAACGAGAAGCTCCGCTACCGCCTCCTCCACCTCCGGCGCAGCCTCCAGGCAGAGCTGGCCCGGCCCGGGCAGCAGCAGCAGCAGCAGCCGCCGGAGGGGGCAGCAGGGGAGGTAAAGGGGTGTGTGTGTGTGTGCTTACTCGAGAGGAAGCCCCTTGCCCAAGGGGACGGGATCGGGCCTGCTCTTGCAAAGCGCCCTGCAAAGGCCCCCCTGGCACACGCGCGCGCGCGCAAAAGGTCTGGGCAGCGGCGCTTGGTTGCCATTGCGGCCCCGCTTCTTGCTGGGGAGGAGAGGAGAGGAGTCGCCCCTCCAGGCCTGCAGCCCCCTGCCTTTCAAGGAGGCCCGCAGCCTTCTTTTCCCAGGCTGAGCCGGCGGAGTGGCAGCCAGAGCCAGGAGAGCTGAGCAGGGCGCAGTGCAGTGCAGCAGCAAAAGGAGGCAGAGGAAGCCAGGGGGCAATGGGCCGGCGAAGGGGGTGAAAGATGGAGCGCCCGGTTGCAAAGTGCCAGGGGGGGAGAGAGCGAGGTGGAAGGAACCCACCCCTCCCTGCTAGCACGCAAAGTGCAGTCCCTTCTTCATTCCAAAGTTTTAGGGTTGGCTGTCTCAAGGTGGCCACATTCAGAGCCTCCAGCTTTTGCCCCTACCCTACAAAGCTTCTGAGAAGTGGCAAACCCTGCGGTGGATGGGAAAGGGGGCCCCCCGGACTTGTAAAATCCTGGCTACAGCCCTGACTCCACCCCCAGGAATTTCCCGACCTGGAGTTGGCAACACTGATTGCAGCATTGCGGGTGCTTCTGGAAGCAGCCTTGTGGAAATCTGGTGGGATCACTTTATAAAGTGTGGACGGGAGGGGGGCGGCGTGAAAGCGGAGGTGCTGGGCTGCAGGCTTTGTGGACCTGTGGGTCCCAAGGCAGGCTATAAATTGAATGACATTCTGGAAGGAGGCTTCCTTGACTAGAAGGCATGGCTCTTCAAAATAAAGTTCGAATCTGGAGGCACCTTGAAGACCAACGAAGTTTTGAGGTGTGAGCTTTCATGTGCATGCACGCTTCTTCAGATGCATTGAAATGGAAGTTAATAGTTCATATCTAGAGACAAATGCCTCTACATAGGCATGAACTGTTAACTTCCATTTCAGTGTAACTGAGGAAGTGTGCATGCACACGAAGCGTATACCTTGAATAAAACTTGGCTGGCCTTAAAGGTACTGCTGGGCTCTTGACTTTGTTCTGCTGCTTCAGACCAACATGACTGCTGCCATGATTCTCTCGCCAAAATATTTATTTCTCCTTTGCTATTTTGATTTGCTACTCTCCAAACTCTCTCTGGGCCCAGTTGCCTACAAAGAAATCCCATGGGATGAAGGTAGATAAGCAGTCCTCTTAAAGTTGCTTGTGGCAAATATAGCAGGAGTGTTTTGGTACCTGATAACTCTTTTATTTTAATGTGAGCCATGACATTTTATCCTAGATTTTAAATTGCTGAAAGACTCCCATGGAAGAAAGGCTGTGTGGTGTAGTGGTTAGAATATTGGACTTAGGTCTGGGAAACCCAGATTCGAATTCCCACTCTGTCATGGAAACTTGCTGGGTGATTTGCACCCGTCACACACTCTTAACGTAACCTACCTCCCAGGGTTGTTGTGAGAATAAAATTAGAACAGTGTAACCTGCATTGGTCCCCATTGGAGGAGAAAGTGGGATATAAGTGAAGTAAGCAGGGCTTTTTTTGTAGCAGGAACTCTTTTGCAGATTAGGCCACACCCTTCTTATGTAGCAATCCTCCCAGATCTTACAGGGCTCTTCATACAGGGCCTACTGTAAACTCTTGGAGGATTGGCTACATCAGGGGGTGTGGCGTAATATGCAAAGGAGATCCTGCTACAAAAAAAGCCCTGGGAGTAAGTAAATAAAGTGAAATTTCTAAGTAACCGGGGATAGGATTGAGCTGTACTAGGTAGAAAATTCAGTGGAAATGCAATTGCAGTCTTATCTCTTTTTCTGCTGTCAATAGGGCAAGGAAGAACCCTTTTTAGTCACTAGGATGACAACATAGGGCCCACCTAGATAAAGATGTGGGGTGAGGGCTACACAGAGGAGGAGACTCCTCCAAAGTTGAATAGCGAATCCAGAACTTTCTTAACTACGCTTACATGTTTGTAGTAAGCTACGTGGTTAAATAAACTGATTTTTTACATCTTTCTAACTCAGTTCATATATTTGCTTAGGAACCTACCAGTGCAAACACCGTCGCTTGCCAATCCAAACATAAAAAGGAGAAGAAGAAAGAAAATGAAGCTGCAAATGGGTCTAGGAGTGAGGTGTGTGGAACTTCTAGCGTGGCCAGAGAGCTGACGTTTCATAATCTGGGCAAGCCCATGAGGCGTTAGGGTGTTAGGGAAACAGGAATGAGTTTGTTCTTAGTAGTCCAAATCTCCATCTAGCTCCTACTGAAAGAGTCCCAGGTGAGATTCAAGTGAAAAAAAAATCCTATACAAACAAGCATTCTGTCTGCAGGTAATAAACCAGCGAGATTTTTATATAGGAATCTGTAACAGGTTTCTATAATGACTTATAATATCAGTGACCTAGGGGAATGGATGTGACTCAACAGAAGAGCCTCTGCTTGGCATGCAGAAGGTCCCAGGTTCAATCCCCAGCATTGCCAGTTAAAAGGACCAAGCAGAAGGTAATATGAAAGACCTCTGCCTCAGACCCTGGAAAGCGGCTGCCAGTCAGAGTAGACAAGACTGACCTTGATAGACCAGGTCAGATTCAGTATAAGGCAGCTTCATGGGTGTTCGTGACCCAGATGGGCCAGGCTTAGAAGGGTCAGCTCTGGTTAGTGCTTGGATGGGAGACCACCAAGGGAGTTCAGGGTCACCACCCAGAGGCAGGCCATGGCAAACCTGCTGTGTGTGTCTTTCACTCTGCCCTAGATGTCCCAGGCTAGCCTGATCTTGTCAGGTCTCAGAAGCTCAGCGTGGTCAACCCTGGATGGGGGGCCAACAGGAAAGTCCAGGGTCGCTACACAGAGCCAGAGAACGGCTCTGAACGTCTCTTGGCTTGGAAACCGTACGGGTCACCATAATTTGGCTGTGACTTGATGGTGCTTCAATCAGTATAAAGTACTTGGGAGTTTTGTGAAGCAGGACTTAGTAATTGCCGAAAATGCAGAAGCGGAGCAGAGAGCCAGTTCAGTATAGTGGTGAAGTGTGCAGACTCTTATCTGGGAGAACCGAGTTGGATTCCCCACTCCTCCACTTGCAGCCGCTGGAATGGCCTTGGGTCAGCCAGAGCTCTCTTATCTGGGAGAACCGGGTTGGATTCTCCACTCCTCCACTTGCAGCTGCTGGAATGGTCTTGGGTCAGCCATAGCTCTCTTCTCTGGGAGAACCAGGTTTGATTCCCCACTCCTCCACTTGCAGCTGCTGGAATGGCCTTGGGTCAGCCAGAGCTCTCTTATCTGGGAGAACCGGGTTGGATTCCCCACTCCTCTACTTGCACCTGCTGGAATGTCCTTGGGACACCCGTAGCTCTCTTATCTGGGAGAACTGGGTTTGATTCCCCACTCCTCCACTTGCAGCTGCTGGAATGGCCTTGGGTCAGCCAGAGCTCTCTTATCTGGGAGAACCGGGTTGGATTCCCCACTCCTCCACTTGCGGCTGCTGGAATGGCCTTGGGTCAGCCATAGCTCTCGTAGGAGTTGTCTTTGAAAGGACAGCTGCTGGGAGAGCTCTCTCAGCCCCACGTCCTTCACAGTGTGTTTGTTGTGGGGGAGAAAGATAAAGGAAATTGTGAGCCACTCTGAGATTCATAGTGTAGGGCGGGATATAAATCCAACATCATCATCGTCATCTTCTTTGGGAGTTTGTTTTTGAAAAAGTGCCATTTCCTTTGCCAGGAACCCAGCTACGTCCAAGACAGACTGAAGCTCTACGAAGTGCTGAAGAGAGAGCATGACAGTCTGCTTGCCTCCAGGGCGGCTGGTCAGAGCAGGACGATCCAAATCACGCTCGCTGATGGGAAGAAGGTGGAAGGGAAATCCTGGCAAACAACGCCCCATCAGATCGCACAAACCATCAGGTAAATTACAGCACAAGAGACGTCTTTGGGGAAAGCAACTGTTGGCGTTAATGTTAATTTGTATATCATGTGTGTTTGCCTCTAGGAGTTGGAAGGGGAAACGTTTTGGTTTGTTCAGACCTTGGTTGTTGCCTGACTTTGCTGATGCTGCTGTTAGCTCAGGGAAAGTGGAGAGGAGAGGCCGTGGCTTAGTGGCAGAGCCTCTGCTTGGTATGCAGAAGGTCCCAGGTTCAATCCCCAGTACCTCCAGTTAAAGACCCAGGCAGCAGATGATAGGAAAGACCCCCTCCCTGCCTGAGACCCTGGAGAGTGGCTGCCAGTCTGAGTAGACAATACTGACTTTCAGGGGTAAAATTCTAGCAGGAGTTCCTTTGCATATTAGGCCACACACCCCTGATGTAGCCAATCCTCTAAGAGCTTATAGGGCTCTTTGTTGTTAGAAGAAGAAGATGATATTGGATTTATATCCCGCCCTCCACTCCGAAGTCTCAGAGCGGCTCACAATCTCCTTTACTTTCCTCCCCCACGACAGACACCCTGTGAGGTAGGATTTATATTCCGCCCTCCACTCCAAAGAGTCTCAGAGCGGCTCACAACCTCCTTTACCTTCCTCCCCCACAACAGACACCCTGTGAGGTGGGTGGGGCTGGAGAGGGCTCTCCCAGCAGCTGCTCTTTCAAGGTCAACTCTGCCAGAGCTATGGCTGACCCAAGGCCATCCCAGCAGCTGCAAGTGGAGGAGTGGGGAATCAAACCTGGTTCTCCCAGATAAGAGTCTGCACACTTAACCACTACACCAAACTGGTAAGCTCTTGGAGACTTGGCTGCTTCAGGGAGGTGTGACCTAATATGCAAAGGAACTCCTGCTAGAATTCCACCCCTGCTGACTTTGATGGACATTCAGGAACTGAAGTCTTGCTGTGTGTGTGTGTGTGTGTGCAAAGAGCTGTCAAGTCACAGCAGACTTAGAGCAACCCCAGCAAGGGCCTTTCAAGGGAGAAACAGGTGGTTTGCTGTTGTCTTCCTCTGCAGAGTCTTCCTTGGTGGTCCCCCTTCCAGCACTGACTCTGCTGAGCTTTCAAGATCTGACAAAATGGGGCTGTATACCCTGAGGCTTGTTCTGTGGTCCTCCTCCTTCCCATTCCCTTCTCTACAAGCAGATTTCAAAATTTAAATGCAGCAGCAGATTGGACCAAGCACCCCTTTCTTTTAAAAAAGCGCCTGATTTGCATACATGGTAGCTGATGTGCGCATTTTTGCTTTGTGTAGCCGAGCACTGACTGACAACGTGGTCATCGCCAAAGTGAATGGGGAACTGTGGGATTTAGATCGCCCGCTGGAGGGAGACGCTGCTTTGGAGCTCCTCACCTTTGACAACGAAGAAGCACAAGCGGTACATAAGCTGTGTTCCCCCCCCCCGGTCTCCCCCCCAGTTCCTGGAACTGAAAATAATTTCCTCGATTCAAGAAGGGAAACCTTTGTGGTGGGCTGCATGTGCTATCGATGTGAACGCCACCGTGGAGTCTTCCTGTGATCTGAATGCCCAGATGTGTCTTTTGATACAGCTGCAGATGCTCTCTTCCGTCCATGGCTTCTTACTTATTTGTTTGGTTGATTGGTTTATAGCCCTCTCTCCCCTACACAGACAGAGCCCCGTGGCGCAGAGTGTTAAAGCTGCAGTCCTGCAGTCCTAAGCTCTGCTCACGACCCGAGTTCGATCCCCGGCAGAAGCTGGGTTTTCAGGTAGCCGGCTCAAGGTTGACTCAGCCTTCCATCCTTCCGAGGTCGGTAAAAGGAGTGTAGATGACTGGGGAAGGCAATGGCAAACCACCCCATAAAAAAGTCTGCTGTGAAAATGTTGTGAAAGCAATGTCACCCCAGAGTCGGAAACGACTGGTGCTTGCACAGGGGACCTTTCTTTTCCTTGCCCCCTACATAGCAAGGCTCGGGGCTGGTTACAATGATAAATATAAGGCAATAAGTTCATATAAGTCATTACACTATTACTAAAATCTGAACATCTTATAGGTAACTCATTAGAATTATTTTATTTATTTATTTATTTTATTCGATTTATATCCCGCCCTACCCCACCGAGGCGGGCTCAGGGCAGCTTGTACAAGTGATCAAAACCCATTTCATAGATGAGACATGCTATAGGAAGTTGTTGTATTGGAGGAAGCAAAAAAACCCATTTCTAAGTAGCTGGACAGGGAAAAAAAACCATTGAATGTGCGGGGCCATGGCTCAGTGGTAGAGCATCTGCTTGGCATGCAGAAGGTCCCAGGTTCAATCCCTGGCATCCCCAGTTAGAAGAAGAAGAAGAGATTGGATTTATACCCCCTCAGTCTCAGAACAATTTACAATCTCCTTCCCTTCCTCTCCCCACAACAGATACTCTGTGAGGTTGGTGGAGCTGAGAGAACTCTGACAGAATCTGCTCATGAGCAGAACAGCTCTGAGAGGACTGTGATAGACCCAAAGTCACCCAGCAGCTGCATGTGGAAGTGTGAGGAGTCCACACTCTTAACCACTACACCAGGCTGGATCTCTAACAGATCCAGGCAGTGGGTGATATGAAAGACCTCTGCCTGAGACTGGGAGAGCAGCTGCCAGCCTGAGCAGACAAGGCTGACCTTGATAGAACGATGCTCTGATTCACTATAAGGCAGCTTCATGACTTCATGTATGTGAGCTCAAACATTAAAGTACCTGGGGATGTTTAGCCTGGAGAGGAGGCGGCTGAGAGGTGATAGGATCACCATCTTCAAGTACTTGAAGGGCTGTCATAGAGAGAAGGGTGTGGAATTGTTTTCTGTGGCCCCGGAAGGTAGGACCAGAACCAGTGGGTTGAAATTAAATCAAAAGAGTTTCCGGCTCAACATTAGGAAGAACTTCCTAACCATTAGAGCGATTCCTCAGTGGAACAGGCTTCCTCAGGAGGTGGTGAGCTCTCCTTCCTTGGAGGTTTTAAAACAGGTTAAATGGCCATCTGACAGCAATGAAGATCCTGTGAATTTAGGGGGAGGTGTTTGTGAGTTTCCTGCCTTGTGCAGGAGGTTGGACTAGATGACCCTAGAGATTCCTTCCAATTCTATGATTCTACCTCTCTTTAAAATACAGGTTTATTGGCATTCTAGTGCTCATATTCTTGGAGAAGCCATGGAAAATTTTTATGGAGGATGTTTGTGCTACGGACCGCCCATTGAGAATGGGTTTTATTATGACATGTACATGGAGAACAGGTACAGTTTTGCTGGCAAGCATGAATATTTTGCGGTTGGAATAGCTGCTTGAAACTCTTTCTGTTGAATTACATATGAACATCAGAGAAGCCATGCTGGATCAGGCCAAAAGCATATCATGTCCAGCACTCTGTGTCACACAGTGGCCAAAACCCAGGGGCTATCAAGAGGTCCACCAGCAGGGCCAGAATTCCAGAAGCCCTCCCACTGTTGCCTCCCAGGCACCAAGAATACAGAGCATCACTGCCCCAGACATAAGAGAAACCATGCTGGATCAGGCCAATAGCCCAGCCAGTCCAACATTCTGTGTCACACAGTGGCCAAAATCCAGGTGCCACCAAGAGGCCCACCAGTGGGGCCAGAAACCCTCACTGGAATGGGGAGGATTCGGATGTGGAACCCTACATCTGGAACCAGAAATAGTTCTGTTCATAACAAGTTTTATTGTTTGATTCTGCTGATTGTTTAAATTTGCCTTTTCATTACCCACAGTGATGAAGGCACTGCCGAAAGTAAAGATTTGGTGGTTAAGCACATGTTATTTTACAGCCGTTAAATTTACAATTTATAGGAATGCCCACTGTTTAAAAAATACGTTTTCAAACTGTTCCATACAAATATTTTTAAAAGTCATTTTCGATTTGGATTTGAAGTAAACCTGCATTAGTTCTTCTTTGTGTAACTTGATTGATGACCTCTCTTTTCTTTTCTCTAGAGGAGTATCTAGTACGGAGTTCCCAACACTGGAGAACCTCTGCAAAAGCATCATAAAAGAGAAGCAGCCCTTTGAAAGACTAGAAATCCGGAAGGAGGTCCTGCTGGGAATGTTTAAGGTAGTTCTTCAGCTTTGCTAGAAACCATCCTGTGCAGACAGTGGTGCTGAACTTTCACAATGGAAGCATCACACTTCTTCATTTTTTCTGTGTTCGTACCATGCCTGCAGATTTCCTAAGCCAGTTTGATGTAGTGGTTAAGTGTGCGGACTCTTATCTGGGAGAACCGGGTTTGATTCCCGACTCCTCCACTTGCACCTGCTGGAATGGCCTTGGGTCAGCCATAGCTCTGGCAGAGATTGTCCTTGAAAGGGCAGCTGCTGTGAGAGCTCTCTCCAGCCCCACCCACCTCACAGGGTGTCTGTTGTGGGGGAGGAAGGGAAAGGAGATTGTGAGCCGCTCTGAGACTCTTCGGAGTGGAGGACAGGATATAAATCCAATATCTTCATCTACCTCAGAGGGTGTCTGTTGTGGGGGAGGAAGGTAAAGGAGATTGTGAGCTGCTCTGAGACTCTTCGGAGTGGAGGGCGGGATATAAATCCAATATCTTCATCTACCTCACAGGGTGTCTGTTGTGGGGGAGGAAGGGAAAGGAGATTGTGAGCCTCTCTGAGACTCTTCGGAGTGGAGGGCGGGATATAAATCCAATATCATCTTCATCTTCTTCTTCTTCTCAGAATTTTTCAGTGTTAAGAGCTTCGCTGCTTTGCCATCTGGGTCAACTGACCTGCGTACCTTAGGGACCGCCTTTCCCCACATGTTCCCCAGAGAGCACTTTGGCCAGGGTCACAAAATCTACTCTCAGTCCCTTGCCTTAAAGAGGCCAGGCTCATGACAACTAGACCCAGGGCCTTTTCTGTTGCGGCCCCAAGCTAGTGGAACAAGCTCCCTGAGGAGGTTAAGGCCCTGCGAGAGCTGCACAGTTCTGCAGGGCCTGTAAGACGGCGCTTTTCCACCAGGCATTTGTAAATTAAGGCCGCAACAGACTCTGCAACAACTGGGCCACCTTGAACATGAACCTAACATCGATCTTCCTATAGAACATCCAGCTGGAATAACAAATAGAAAATTTAAAGATCGTTATAGCACCTGAAACGGTTTTTATGTTTTTATGTTTTCTGTATCTTTTTATATTTCAAAGCGATTTTATGTCCCGTGCATTTACATGGCTGCGTAAGCCGCCCTGAGCCTGCTTTTGTGGGGAGGGCAGGCTATAAATTGAATAAAATAAATAAATAGCATGCAGGTAGCCGGGGCCTCGGCTGTGTGAAAATGGTTTTGGAAATCACGCTTCTTGGGTTGATTAGCGAGAACAGGAGGAGGGTGGGAAAGGAAGAACTCCATTGTCAGCTGTTTCCTTCCTCCTTTCCCACAGCATGTGATAAATCTTGCATTCTATTCTTGTTGCACCCTAACCCCACATACCAGCAACGTGCTCATAGCACTCCTCCCTAGTCTTCCCAAGCGGAGGGGACCAAATGTTCCCTCTACACTGTGGAGCCCTGTGAGCAAAAATTCTACTTTGTGAGCAACTGGCATTAAAGTTGTGAGCTCCTGCATCAATTAGTGTGTTCTGGGGCCATTTTCCCTGAGCTAATGTGTGAGCTGGGAGCTAAAAAACTGTGAGCTAGCTCACACTAACTCGGCTTAGAGGGCACACTGGAGGGGAAAAAACCACCCGACAAGAGCCAAAATGGCCTGTCAGAATGATCATGTGTTGCCTCATGCCCCGCCCTTCTGTTAGCACTGAACTTTTCAGGCTGCTTCTTGAACGAATGGCTCAAAGGAGCTCTTCTGATGTGAAGCCCCCACCTTGAAAGAGTCACATGATCAGGTTAACACAAAAAGAATTGAAATTCTTGACTCCTTCTCCGCATAAAAATCTACGGTTTTTTTCTCTGTCTTCTTACATAGTATAACCCATTTAAATGCCGAATCCTGAATGAGAAAGTCGACACGCCCACAACAACAGTGTACAGGTAAATTCATGCCTACCTAATTTTTTTGTCATGTATTTGAAATAACTGTGGTATAGCAATAATCGGGAAGAAGAGGTCGATAGTCTTAAATTTCAGCCAAGGACAATACAGTCAACGAAATGGCTAACTGAGGGGTGTCAAACATGTGGCTCAGGGGCCAAATCAGGCCCTCAGAGGGCTCCTATCAGGCCCCCGAGCAATGGGCTGTCATCTGCTTCCTTCTCCCTCTCTCTTGCTTCCTTCTGCATCACAGCTTGCTTCACACAGCTGCATCACACAGGCGCTACTGAGCAAAGTCTTCTTTGGCTGAGGCTCCTCCCTTGGGGAGGAAGGAATAACTTGCTTTGCCAGGCTCTCTCAATCGCACAGCAGAGCTACTGAGCCAAGCTCTGCTGTGCGATTCCTTCTATTGGCTGAGGCTCCTCCCCCTCCTCATCCCCTAGAGAAGGAAGGAAAGAGCCAGAGCTTCCTTTGCCCAGTTCCCTGGATCCCATGGGAGAGATACAAAGAAAGCAGCTTTAAGTCCAACAAGTGCTAATGTTTTAAGTTTTTTTAAAAATAAATCTTTAATTGTGTTTGTCTGAGTCCTTTATAAAATTTATATCTCTGCTACTTAATCTTAAATAGGTACACATATGGCCTGGTCTGACATGGCGCGGCCCAACAAGGTCTCATTTATGTCAGATTCGGCCCTCATAACAAATGAGTTAGACACCCCTGGGCTAACTGGTTCAAGAGGTGTGCTGGCCACCATATTGATCTCTTGTGCCATCTTCTGATCTCTCTTTGGTAGATGCGGCCCACTGATTGATTTGTGCAGAGGGCCCCATGTGAGGCATACCGGCAAAATTAAGGCCTTGAAGATCATTAAGGTAAAGGAGCCTATTTTAAAATGAGGGGTTTCAGGGGCAAAGTCATCTCTTGATTAACTTTTAAAGCTGTTGAAATGTCCTGTGGGATGTATATTCTGGATGTTGTATCCCTGAATGCTTGTAAAGTTGAAAATGTTTTCAACATTAGAATTCTTCCACCTATTGGGAGGGGAAAGCCAACATGGAAACGCTGCAGAGAATTTACGGGATATCGTTCCCAGACAACAAAATGATGAAGGAGTGGGAAAAGTTCCAGGAGGAAGCCAAAAACAGAGACCACCGGAAAATTGGCAAGGTATGAATTGAGAGCCAGTGTGGTGTCGTGGTTATTTCAGAAAGCATTGTGGGAAAACTAGTAACTGGGCAACACAAGACTCTCGGCCTCCATCTCTTCTCAATTCCGTTATCGGCAAACCAGCCACAAGTGAATTTTGATGCATGCATTACATGACTTTGCAAAATAAGAACAGCTGACTAATCATTTCCTTCTTTTAATTCCCAATTTCTTTTGATCCAGGAACAAGAACTCTTCTTCTTTCACGATCTGAGTCCCGGAAGCTGTTTCTTTCTTCCCAGAGGTGCCTTCATTTACAATACACTCATCAGTTTTATTAAAGTGAGTATTAAATGTTATGCACTAATAACGTATGCAGTGCTTCTGTGTTCTGAAATGCATTTTCCAGCCAGGGAGAGCTGCTGCCAGCCAGAGTACACAATACTTAGCGAGCTTGACGAGTAAGAACATAAGAACATAAGAGAAGCCATGTTGGATCAGGCCAATGGCCCATCCAGTCCAACACTCTGTTTCACACAGTGGCCAAAAAAATTATATATATATGTATACACACACACACACACACACACACACACACATACATATATATACACACTGTGGCTAATAGCCACTGATGGACCTGTGTTCCATATTTTTAGCTAACCCCCTCTTGAAGCTGGCTATGCTTGTGGCCGCCACCACCTCCTGTGGCAGTGAATTCCACATGTTAATCACCCTTTGGGTGAAGAAGGACTTCCTTTTATCCCTTCTAACCCGACTGCTCAGCAATTTCATTGAATGCTCACGAGTTATTGTATTGTGAGAAAGGGAGAGAAGTACTTCTTTCTCTGCCTTCTCCATCCCATGCATAATCTTGTAAACCTCTATCATGTCACCCCGCAGTCAACGTTTCTCCAAGCTAAAGAGCCCCAAGCATTTCAACCTTTCTTCATAGGGAAAGTGTTCCAACTTTTTAATCATTCTAGTTGCCCTTTTCTGGACTTTCTCCAGAAGTCGTGGGGATACACGGCAGCTTCCTGTGTTCAGATGCAGCCACGCAAGTTGCTGTGATTGTGTGATGCTGGTTGTGAGGAGTCCTCTTTTGTATTGGAGTGAGAAGTATTTTTGAGACTGTTGAGAGCAATTATTGCTAAGTGCTAAAGCACCTGCTGCATCACACACTCAAGAGCTGATTCGCTTGTACAGGAGGAATATCACCGGCGTGGCTTCACAGAAGTGCTTTCTCCCAATATCTACAACAGCAAACTTTGGGAAGTCTCCGGCCACTGGCAACACTACAGTGAAAACATGTTCTCGTTTGAGTCCGAGAAGGAAACCTTTGCTCTGAAGCCAATGAACTGCCCTGGACACTGGTTTGTGCTTTGTTTTTAAACTCCTAATTGTTTATTTAGCCTGTTCAGTCTGTAATTGTATTTCTGCCTCAGGGCTACCAGGTGTCCAACACCAACAAGTCATCCCCTACACGATGGAGCTGATTCCCAGTCTTGGGGTATCTAGCTTTGAAACTTCAGCTTGGACGGGGAAAGGGGTTATAGCACCCTCCTCTTTCTCCTTCTGCCAGCCTCTGCTTCGTGCTTCTGGGAGTGGGCAGCTGAAGGTTCTCCTTGACTGACTTCCTTGCCTGTATGAACTTACCCAACCCCTGAGGCCGGGGTGGCAATCATGCGGCCCAGGAGCTGAATCAGGCCCACGGAAGGCTCCTATCAGGCCCTCGAGCAAGTCTACTTCCTTCTCCCTCTCTCTTGCTTCCTTCTGCATCACAGCTTGCTTTGCCAGGCTTGCTCAATTGCACAGGAGCTACAGAACGAAGTCTCTGTATTCTCCATTGGCTGAGGCTCCTCCCTTGGGGAGGAAGTGGGGGCGGGGGAGGCAGAGCTTGTTTTTCCAGGCTCTCTCAATTGCACAGCAAAGAGCTACTGACCCAAGCCTCTCTTCCTTCTGTTGGCTGAGGCTCCTCCCCTTTCTGGTCCCCTGGGGAAGGAAGGAAAGAGCCAGAGCTTCCTTTGCCCAGTTCCCTCAATCCCATGAAAGAGATACAAAGACAGCAACTTTTAAAGAAAAAGAATGCACCTTTGTGTTTTTTATAAAGTTTGTGTCTCTGCTTCCAGGCATGCCCTCCTCTGTTTTCTCTTGCATTCCCTCAAATTGTCAGTCAGCCCTGGTGGCCTTCAACAGACAGCGAGGCAAATCTCGCAAATGAGAATAACAGTGCCTTGACGATTATATGCAGCAGGTTCCAACGTCCAGCCTGACAAGCCTTTGGGCTGTTTTTAATTTTGAGATCCATCAGGTGTGTTGGTTGTGCTAATACACTGCCCCCCCCCCCCCGTCCCCCTCCTAGCTTGATGTTTGCTCACCGACCCCGATCCTGGAGGGAAGTGCCTTTGAGGTTGGCTGACTTTGGAGTTCTCCACCGAAACGAGCTCTCGGGGACCCTGAGCGGCTTGACTCGTGTTAGGCGCTTCCAGCAAGACGATGCCCATATCTTTTGCGCCATGGAGCAGGTAAAAAGGTGGAGCTGGGATGGCTTTAAAAGAGGGTTGCTTTGCGGAAGGGCCGTGGCTCAGTGGTAGAGCCTCTGCTCGGCATGCGGAAGGTCCCAGGTTCAATCCCCGGCATCTCCAGTTAGAAGGACCAGGCAGGAGGGGCTGGGAAAGACCTCTGCCTGAGACCCTGGAGAGCCATGGAGAGGGGCCATAGCTCAGTGGCAGAGCATCTGCTTGGCCTGTAGAAGGTCCCAGGTTCAATCCCCGGCATCTCCAGTTAGAAGGACCAGGCAGGAGGGGCTGGGAAAGACCTCTGCCTGAGACCCTGGAGAGCCATGGAGAGGGCCATAGCTCAATGGCAGAGCATCTGCTTGGCCTGTAGAAGGTCCCAGGTTCAATCCCTGGCATCTCCAGTTAGAAGGACCAGGCAGGAGGTGCTGGGAAAGACTTCTCTCTGCCTGACACCCAGGAGAGCTGCTTCCAGTCTGTGTAGACAAGACTGTATCTGATAGATGAATGGTCTGATTCAGAATAAGGCTGTTTCATGTGTTCATGTATTCTATGGGAGGGACGGTGGCTCAGTGGCAGAGCCTCTGCTTGGCCTGCAGAAGGTCCCAGGTTCAATCCCTGGCATCTCCAGTTAGAAGGACCAGGCAGGAGGTGATGGGAAAGACCTCTGCCTGAGACCCTGAAGAGCCGCTGCCAGTCTGAATGGACAATATTGATCTTGATAGGCTGATGGTCTGATTCTTGTAGAATAATATTTATTTGTATTTAGCCATAGGCCATTACATACCAAGGATAAAAACGATGTAACATAATTGTGTAAAATGTAATGATATAAAATAAAATAAAACCATTAGTCCATTATCAAGTCCGAATATGACAACATAAAACATCACAAAATATCCTCAGAGATCAATGTCAGTTAAATCCCCTCTTAATGGTGTTAGAAGATGGCCTGATTTTGTATATGGCAGCTTCAGGAGTGTCCTTGACTTTCCAAAGAGGTGGTGGAGGGGGTCAGGATTGGAAACTGGCATCGGCATCTCTGTTCTTCAAAACTGCAGATTGAAGAAGAAATCAAAGGCTGCCTGGACTTCTTGCAGTCCATATACGCCGTCTTTGGCTTTACCTTTCAACTCCATCTTTCTACAAGGCCTGAAAACTTCCTTGGAGAAAAGGCGATCTGGGACCAGGCAGAGAAGGTAACGTAGGAAGAGATTTATTTTTACAGTCCTAGGGGAGACCACAAATTGTTTGCGTCCTGAAATGGAGGCTATTGTGAGTGCTTCTGTGTGGGGAAGGCAAGATGCACATCTGAACATAACATAAGAGAAGCCATGTTGGATCAGGCCAGTGGCCCATCCAGTCCAACACTCTGGGTCACACAGCGGCCAAAAAAAAAGGAGGTTCACTAGTGGGGCTAGAAGCCCTTCCACTTTGCCCCCTGCCCAAGCACCAAGCATCACTGCCCCAGACACTTCCAATAATATGTTGTGGCTAATAGCCACTGATGGACCTGTGCTCCATATTTTTATCCAATCCCCTCTTGAAGCTGTCTATGCTTGTAGCCGCCACCACCTCCTGGGGCAGTGAATTCCACGTGTTAATCACCCCTTGAGTGAAGAAGGGCTTCCTTTTATCTGTTCTAACCTGACTGCTCAGCAATTTCATCTGGTGCCGTGTTAAACAAGCTGGATCTAAGAAAAAGCTGAATGTGTCTCTAGGTGGGACTTCATGCCAAAGATGTTCAGTGGATCACCTTACAGAGCAGACTGGGGAACGGTCTGGATGCTAAATGCCTTCAGCAACTTTGGTACTAAAAAGCCCTGGTCTGGACTGCCCAGGCTAGCCTGATCTTGCCAGATCTTAGAAGCTAAGCAGGGCCAGCCCCATTTAGTGCTTTGATGACAGACCATCGAGGAAGTCCAAGGTTGCTAACCACCCCAGGGTTGCTAGGCAGCAGCAGGCAATGGCAAGCGGACTCTTACCTTGATCTGGCTATTCCAGGCTAGCGCAGTCTCATCAAACCTCAGAACCTAAACAGGCCCAGCCTAGTTGGAACTTGGGTGGGAGACCACCAAGGAAGTCCGAGGTTGCTACGCAGAGGCAGGCAATGGCCAATCACCTCTGTTCCTCTCTTGTCTTGACCTGGATGGCCCAGGCTAGCCCAGTCTCATCAGACCTTGGAGTCAGCCCTGCTGAGTCCTTGAATGGGGGACCACCTGGGAAGTTCAGGGTTGCTACGCAGAGTCAGGCAACGGCACCGTGCTCCTGCTTCTCTCTTGCCTTGACTGGGATGGCCCAGGATAGCCTGATCTTCTCAGATTACAGAAACTAAGCAGTCAGCCCTGGTTGGTACTTGGTGGGAGCCCACCACTGGAGTCCAGGTTGCTATGCAGAGGCAGACGCTTTCAGTGCCCCTGCCAACTGGAATTTATTGTGTGAACTGGCAAAATGCTGTTGGAAAGCGGACTGAAAGTGCATCATTTAGGGTATGAGGTCAAAGCCTGAGATAGTTCCCCTGACAGTTGAGGGCAATGGAAGTTCTGGAGTGGTTTTTCAGTGGGTTAAAAACCATCTGGGATGTTTAGGCTGCTTGCTTGATAGGCAAGTCCCAGCATATTTTAAAGCTAGTCAGTTTGACATGTAAAACCTCGAGGAATGGCTTTGAATTGAAGAACAGAATTGTGGTTTATTTTTCTACGGGGAAAGAAAAGGAGTGATGTAAATGAGTGATGCAAATAAGTGACTAAAAGTTACTTATCTAGTCCACTGGACTCGCTTTACAATTTAGAAAGAGCCAGTGTGGTGTGGTGGATGTAGAATGCTGGGCAACAAGGGTTCGAATCCTGGGTGATCGGGGTTTGAATTCTCACTTCTACCATCAAAGCTTGCAGGGAGAAAGCTGTTCTAGAAGCCACTGAGTCCAAACTGGGGAGATAAGCATGATATAAATAAATAAGTGCAAGCAAGGGTGGAATCTAGCAGGAGCTCCTTTGCATATTAGGCCACACCCCTCTGATATAGCCAGTCCTCTTGGAGCTTCCAGTAGGCCCTGTACTAAGAACCCTGTAAGCTCTTGGAGGATTGGCTACATCAGGGAGGTGTGGCCTAATATGCAAAGGAACTCCTGCTAGAATTCCACCCCTGCGCGCAAGCATGCATGAATAAATAAATGCAAATACATACTTACTGTGGCTGTGCCTACATAAACTCATGTTAAAATTTTATTCTTGCAACAAACTTTTTAGCAACTCCAGAACAGCTTGGATGACTTTGGGGAGCCCTGGAAGCTCAACCCAGGAGATGGAGCATTTTACGGCCCCAAGGTTTGTCATCTTTATGCGCTGCAGCACTAATCTCTTTTAAAAAGTATCATAAGTTTTCCAACAAGGGCATTTATTGGGTCGTACGGTCATTTACAGATTGATATTACAATCAGAGACGCTATCGGCCGCTACCATCAGTGTGCAACTATACAACTCGACTTCCAGCTACCCATCAGATTTAATCTCTCTTACGTTGGGTAAGTTTGCAAAACGAGCACTCATGTTTGAATCTTGGCCACGTGGCTTCTATAAATCATCTTTCTCTTTCATAGCAAAGATGGAGACGACAAAAAACGGCCGGTGATCGTCCATAGGGCTATTCTGGGCTCCGTGGAGCGGATGATAGCCATCCTAACCGAAAACTATGGCGGGAAGTGGTAAGTTGGCGCGTTTGGTAAACGGGGAACTGTTTGGAAAGAGGCTGCCTGAGGTAGGTCTTCCAGCTGGCTGCTTGGAACAGTGTTTTGGAGACCAGCAGGCATCGTTAACTTTTGTCTGCATTCGGAGGGGAAAGTGTTCATGATAAACATAGTGGGTTTTTATGGGTCCTTCTGGTCTGCCTAGGTAGAAACCGCTGCAGTTTGGTGTTGTGGTTAAGTGTGCGGACTCTTATCTGGGAGAACTGGGTTTGATTCCCCTCTCCTCCACCTGCACCTGCTGGAATGGCCTTGGGGTCAGACATAGCTCTCGCAAGAGTTGTCCTTGAAAGGGCAGAGGTCAGCCCCACCCACCTCACAAGGTGTCTGTTGTGGGGGGGAAGGGAAAGGAGATTGTGAGCCGCTCTGAGATTCTTCGGAGTGGAGGGCAGGATATAAATCCAATATCATCATCTTTAGTTCTAGTCAAACTGCTTTTTGCTCCTGAGCAGCTGGAGCGGACTGTTACAATTGTCAAGTTCAGAGGAAAAGATTTTTTTTTGTAGTATTTTATGAGTGTTTTGCATGAAATAGCAGGGAAGGAAAAATATTCACCCTAAACAGCCTCTTGTGCTAAGGCAAAGTTCTTTGTTTCATTGACCTAAAGAGGTCTAAGACTGATTTATATCCGAGTCCTAGGAGCTGAGATTTGGGCTGGAAATGGTCTAATCATTAGTATATTTTTGGTGATTGACCAGGGATGCTGTTTTGTCTGTGTTTCTATTCTGGGCAGGCCTTTCTGGCTCTCTCCTCGGCAGGTCATGGTGGTTCCTGTTGGGCCTACTTGTGAAGAATATGCTCAGCAGGTAAGAGCAGAAGATTCTACAGGAAGGGAAAGTGGCCAAATATGGTGTTACGCTCTGATGGGGAGAGTGAGAGGTTACAGAAGCTAAAAATGCATTCTGCTCTCTCCACTTGATACAGAAATTGGCCCCCATCTCTGCTTGGTCGATCGGGCCTCTCTGTTTCATGCTACAATAACTTGAAGGCTGGACTACTGTAACTTGGTATACGTGGGACTGCCCTTGAAGACAGTCTGGAACAGAGGTGGCCAAACTTGCTTAATGTAAGAGCCACATAGAATAAACATCAGATGTTTGAAAGCCACAAGACATGAATGTCAGGGAAGGAAGGCAGGTCAGGGAGGGAAGGAGAAGTGGAAAGAAAGCAGCTTTAAATGCCTTCTCCAAGTCGGCCAACAGAGCAGTGGGGGCTTCAAGAGCCACACACCATGTGTGGAAGAGCCACATGTGGCTCTTGAGCTGTAGTTTGGCCACCCCTGGTCTGGAAATGTGCACTGGTGCATGTGCTGCGGCTTATATACTATCTGGAGTTAGTTTCCGTTCACATATTCCACCAGAGTTAATTGCAGTGGCTGCCTGCTTGTTTTGAGGTCCAGTTCTGCTTATGACCGATAAAGCTGTTAATGACTTAGGAACCGCCTGTCTTTCAGGATCGCCTCTCCAAGTATATTCCTGGGTGACCCTTACTTGTTCTGACTGCATTACATAGCTCCTTGCAACTTGGAGGAGTCGGACAGCAGACAAAAGGGGATTCCTTGAGCAAAGGAAGCGTTGATCGTACCACCAAGCAGTAGTTTTTGCATACACATGATGATGTCACCCCCATTTTTTTTTGAGGTTATTCCTCCAACTTTTTCCCCCCCTTTAGATCTGCAGTGACTTTTTTGATGCTGGCTTCATGGCTGACGTGGATCTCGACCAGAGCTGCACTTTAAACAAGAAAATAAGAAACGCCCAGCTGGCTCAATATAATTTTATTTTTGGTATGTGTAACAACTTCTGTTGTCCTCTTGACGATTCATCTTTCTTTATCAACGGAAAATTCCAAAGCAGCTTTTGTGAGCACAGAGTGCAGCTGGGTTTTGTGGGCTTAGGGGAGGGACTTTGCTGGCTCTCCTCCCTCCCTTGCTCCAAGATGACCAGCTTGACTGAAATAATGGCAACTGTTCATTTTGTAAAATGGATAAGAACATAAGAGAAGCCCTGTTGGATCAGGCCAGTGGTCCCTCCAGTCCCACATTCTGTGTCACATAAGAACATAAGAGAAGCCATGTTGGATCAGGCCAGTGGCCCATCCAGTCCAACACTCTGTGTCACACAGTGGCCAAAAAACCAGGTGCCATCAGGAGGCCCATCAGTGGGGCCAGGACACTAGAAGCCCTCCCACTGTGCGCTCCCAAGCACCAAGAACACAGAGCATCACTGCCCCAGACAGAAGAACATAAGAGAAGCCATGTTGGATTAGGCCAATGGCCCATCCAGTCCAACACTTTGTGTCACACAGTGGCCAAAACCCAGGTGCCATCAGGAGGCCCATCAGTGGGGCCAGGACACTAGAAGCCCTCCCACCGTGCCCCCCAAGCACCAAGAATACAAAGCATCACTGCCCCAGACAGAGAGTTCCAACAATACCCTGTGGCTAATAGCCACTGATGGATCTCTGCTCCATCTGTTGATCCAGTCCCCTCTTGAAGCTGGATGATGTAATCATTTCAATGAAAGACGGGTTACTTTCAGTAGAAGGCAGCTTCATATGTTCAAGGGAAAAGGGAGCAGATGACAGTGATAAGTTGTTTGTGGGCCTCCAGCTTGAGACCCTGGAGAGCCGCTGCCAGTCTGAGTAGACAATACTGACTTTAGGGAGGGACAGTGGCTCAGTGGTAGAGCATCTGCTTGGTGAGCAGAAGGTCCCAGGTTCAATCCCCAGCATCTCCAACTAAAAAGGGTCCAGGCAAGTAGGTGTGAAAAACCTCAGCTTGAGACCCTGGAGAGCCATGAATGGGGCTGTGGCTCAGTGGTAGAGCATCTGCTTGGTGAGCAGAAGGTCCCAGGTTCAATCCCCAGCATCTCCAACTAAAAAGGGTCCAGGCAAATAGGCGTGAAAAACCTCAGCTTGAGACCCTGGAGAGCCGCTGCCAGTCTGAGGAGACAAGACTGACTTTGATGGACTGAGGGTCTGATTCAGTAGAAGGCAGCTTCATATGTTCAAGGGAAAAGGGAGCAGATGACAGTGAACAGTTGTTTGTGGGCCTGATAGGAGCCCTCTGGGGGGCCTAAACCAGCCCACAGGTCACATGTTTGACACCCCTGGCTTAGAAGTACTGAATACAGTGGGATTTGCCCCCAAGACAATATTGCAGGTAGCATACCAAATAATGATGTTCTGCATCTTCTCCCCTCTTCCCCCCCCCCCCCAGTGGTTGGAGAAAAGGAAAAAGCAAATCATGCTGTGAACGTCCGGACAAGAGACAACAAAGTACATGGAGAAGTTTCTGTTCCTTCAGCCATTGAAAAACTAATGAAGTTAAAAGAATCCCAGACGCTCCATGCAGAAGAAGAATTCTGATCCTTTCCAACTTGAGAACACACTGGAATATCAGGGTGCAGCTGAGCCAGTTTTCTTGGAAGTAAGCCCCACAGAATTCAGTGATACTTACTTCGTTGTAAGTATGGTTAGGCTTGCGCCCTTGGAAGAATGGGGCTAGCATCTCATGCCCTAGTACCTCTTTCAAGCTCTCGAGACATTCAAATAAGCAAATCTATAGCTGATGCTTCTGATGAAATAGTGTGAAATCCCCGGGCCCTTATTTAAATGCCCCTCGACCAATTGCACGCATCTGCCAAATTGTGAATCACCTTGTGAATTTCCTAACGGAAAGGTGGTAAGACAAAAATCCGTCAATGAATAAAAAGCTGTGAAGCTCCACAGGAAAATTGCTTCATATTAGTACAAAACTAAGTTTCTCACTTCAGGTGACAGAAAACCACAACATTTGTGAACCCTGTTGACAGCTGACAGGGTCAAAATTAACCTCAAAACGTGACTTTTTTTTTTGGTGCATGAATACAAAGTGCTCTGAGGCTGGGCCATGTTTGCAGGCAATCTCACCTGATCAACAAGAGACACCCTCAGTTCATGTATATTACTGCCAGACTTGTCATGACTGGGGTATAGAGTGAAGCAGAATTCATATGCGTATGCAGTTTTTTTGTGTCTGAAATGTAGGGAAGCTGTTATTATTCCCTTGTTGCTCTCCATCGCTTTTAGCACATCTTCCCTCCTGCCTTCTAATATCGGAGCTGGGACAGAAGAAAAATTGTTCAAGGGAGAGAATGAAGCATGAAGAAGAGGAGCTGGGAGGCAGGGTTTGGCTCCTTTGGCCTGCATTTTCAGTTTCCATTCACACACACAGATCCCACAAGTGGATAATGAACAGGTAGAGATTTTCCCCATCTTGATCTAGTTCAGCCACTGCTATTTTTAAAAGCTGTGATCTTTTCAGTGAGGTTTCAGGGAAGGGGAAAAAAATCAAATTCTGCATCACTTTGGGAGTCTGCACTGGAAAGCTGTCCTTTGTGTGAGCCACGCTGCAAAGAAATGGGGCTCGATGAGCTCTTTTGATTTCCCTGGACTTGTGTGTTGTTGAACATGCTGAGAGAGCTGGCCTTAGAAAAGTTTGGGTTTTGAAAAGCAATTGGATATTTTTTTCCTTGCCCCACCCCCCTGCTTAAGAACACTGAAGAATGGATCTTTCATCAGAACTTAACACCCAAGCTTCAAGTAGGAGAAAAGAGTGCAGGAACACCTTAAAAACTAACACAATTTGTGGGAGGGGAGGAGCTTTTGTGAGTCACTGCTCACTTCATCAGATGCAGCTAGAATGAAGTGAAGACGTGAGCAGTGATTCACAAAAGCTCCTTGTTGTTGTTCAGTCGCACAGTTCAGTCCGACTCTTTGCGACCCCATGGACAAAGTCACGCCAGGCCCTCCCATCTTCCACCATCCTCTGAAGTCTGCACAAATTCATGTTCGTTACATCAGTAACACTGTTTAGCCATCTCATCTTTTGCTGTCCTTCTTCTTTTGCCTTCTGTCTTTCCCAGCATCAGGATCTTCTCTAGAGAGTGCTCCCTTCTCATTTGGTGGCCAAAGTATTTGAGCTTCAGCATCTGACCTTCCAGGGAACAGTCTGGGTGGATTAACTTTAGGACTGACTGATTTGGTCTTCTTGCAGTTCGAGGGACTCTTAAGAGTCTTCTCCAGTACCACAGCTTGAAGGCATCTATTCTGCACTCGGCCTTCCTTATGGTCCAACTCTCACAGCCATACATTACTACTGGGAATACCTCCCCTGTCACAAATTGTGTTAGTTTTGAAGGTGCTACTGGTCTCTTGCTCTTTTCTGCTTCAGACAGGCTAACACAGCTACCCACCATGAACAAGCTTCAAATGCGAAGGCCAAATCTCTAAATGTGGTGTAATAATAATTGTACCTGCACCTTTGGATTGAATAAAAACCTCGTTTACACAGTTGGACAGCTACACTGTCCCAGGTTCACATCAGTTAGAATAAAGAACTCTAGTTAACTGTATCTGTACTTTGATTGTATTTGAAACTGCTTTTGACTTTAGAAGATCTCTGAGGCAATTATTTTCAATTTGTCAAGCTGGTCACAGCAACATTGACACAAGCCAAACAACCAGTAATCAGTTTCAGTTAGGAGAACTAAAACTGCAGCAGAGATTGTATTATCTGTTGTGAGGAAGCCATGCAATTTTGACTGGGAAACTTATGAAAGATTGTGTACTGGGTGACAAATTTCTGGGCAGGGTATTCCATGGAGAGGAAGCTATTTTCACAAAATCCCCTTCCATCGAAAAGAGTGAGTTATCCAGGACTGGAATTTGCATGATGAACTAACTTTGCAATGCAACATACAAAGCAGCTATCCTATTACTTAACCCTGGTCAGATCTTGGAATGCCATTTTTATTCTAGGACGATGGTCTGTGTGGATCTGGGGGAGAGAGTCCGGTTTGAATCCTTGTTCCACCTCCTGGATGCCCATGCCTTTATCCTAACAGACCTTGCAGGGTTGTTGTGAGGAAAAAGGGGTGGAGAGGAGATCTGTGTAAGCCACTTTGGTTCCCTATTAAGAAAAGCAAGGGTGTACATACGTTCAGTTGCCATTTAGCTTTGAACCATACAACCACCTTCAGGCCCTTTTGGAAAGGGCAGAATAAAAAAATCTGCTAGCTGAAGTGAGCAGGCAATTTAGTATTGCTAGCCTCCAGGTGGGACCTGGGGATCCCCTGGACTTCCAGCTCATCGCAACTAGAGATCAGTTCACCTTGGGGAAAAGGCTGCTTTAGGACTTTGTAACCCACGGAAGTCTCTGTCCCCACCCTCAGCTCCAGGGTGGACAGAGGGGACGTGGCGACCCTTGCCGCAAATGTCTTCAAGCGCTACTGGACTCTTGCTGCTACCACCAGGAATGACGATAACGGGATGCTCTCTTTGGGTTTCGAAGGCATTCGTGATTCCACCACCTACACATTAATCCACCACTGCAATACTATTCTAGGGCAAGGGGGGCCAAACTTGCTTAACATAAGAGTAGGGTTGCCAATCCCCAGGTGGGGGCAGGGGATCCCCTGGTTTGGAGGCCCTCCTCCCACTTCAAGGTCATTAGAAAGCAGGTGGGTGGGGGAGGGAAATGTCTGCTGGGCACTCCATAATGCCCTATGGAGACTGATTCCCATTGGGCAGAATGGAGAATTGATCCACAGTTCTGGGGTTCTGCGGGGGGCTTTTTTTTTTGAGGTAGAGGCACCAAATTTTCAGCACAGCATCTGATGCCTTTCCTTGAAAGACCCTCCAAGTTTCAAAAGGATTGGACCAGGGGGTCCAATTCTATGAGTCCCACAGGAAGGTGCCCCTATGTTTCGTTATTTCTAATAGAGGGAAGGCATTTAAAAGGTGTGATCCCTTTCAATATGATGGTCAGAAGAACTCTCTGAAGTTCAATTATCCTTGTCACAACCTTGCTCCTGGCTCCACCCTAAAAGTCCCCAGATATTTCTTGAAATGGATTTGGCAGCCCAACACAAGAGCCACATAGAATGAATGTCAGATGTCTGAGAGCCACAATACATAAAAGATGTTTAAAGGAAGGAAGGAAGGCAAATAGATGGGAGGGGAGACATGGAAATAAAGCAACTTTAAATGCATTCTCCAAGCCACCAGCTGGCTTGGCTTGGAGAAGGGATCTAAAGAAACAAAAGCCTTCCCCAAACTCCCATTTTGATCCCTGCACTTCTTGCAGAGCTTGCAAAGGCGAGGAACCAGAAACAAAGGGGGAGAGTCAGTTGCGCGTGCGCAGAGCAGAGCGAGCGCATGCTCGGTGGTCTTCGGGCTGGCAAGAGGGAAGGACCAGGCTTAGGGCAACTTGGCAGCAATGGCTGGCCTGGGAACAGCATGGGAAGTACCCGGATGAGGACAAAATGGAAGCGTTGGTTGGTTGGCGGAAGGGATGAGAAGTACCCGGATGAGGGCAAGATGGAGGCTTTCATTGGCTGGGGTAAGGAAGGGAAGTACCCGGATGAGAGAAAGATGGCGGTACTCACCGACTGGATGGGAGCAAAAAAGTACCCGGATGAGAGCAATACTGAGGTGTTCATTGGCTGAGGCAAGGACGGAAAGTACCCGGATGAGGACAACATGGAAGCACTGGTTGGTTGGAGGAAGGGATGAGTAGTACCCGGATAAGGGCATGATGGAGGCTTTCATTGGCTGAGGCAAGGAAGGGAAGTACCCGGATGAGAGAAAGATGGCGGTACTCACCGGCTGGAAGAGAGCAAAGAAGTACCCGGATAAGAGCAATACGGAGATGTTCATTGGCTGTTCAAGGACGGAAAGTACCCGGATGAGGACAAAACGGAAGCAACTGGTTGGTTGGCTGACGAGAATGGGAAGTGCCCGGATGAGGGCCGAGCGCAAGGCAGCGGGCGCATGCTCGGCCGTCCTCGGGCCAACTGGAGGGAGGGGGCGGAGCGAGGGGAGTACCCGGATGAGGTCAAGATGGCGGCGCTGGAGGCGGCCGGGGGCTTGTGGCGCGTCGCCCTCTTCCTCTCCCAGCTCTACGTCCTCTCTGGAAGGGGTCGGTCCGGGGCTGGCGGGGAAAGGCCGGGGCTCCTGGAAAGGCATCCTGAAAACGGCATCCCTCTGGGGTCTTGCTGAGCTCCAAGGCGGGCTTTCTGGAATGGGAGGCTTTGCTAGGGTTGCCAACCCCCAGGTGGGGGCAGGGGATTCCCAGGGTTGGAGGCCCTCCCCCCGCTTCAGGGTCATCAGAAAGGGGAGGGGGGCACTCCATTATGCCCTATAGAGACTGATTCCCATAGGATATAATGGAGAGTTGATCTGTGAGTATCTAGGGCTTGGGACGGAGCTGGGGCTTTTTTTGAGGTAGAAGCACCAAATTTTCAGCATAGCATCTGGTGCCTCTCCTCAAAACACCCTCTGAGTTTCAAAAAGACTGGACCAGGGGGTCCAATTCTGTGAGCCCCAAAAGAAGGTGCCCCTATCCTTCAATATTTCCAATGGAGGGAAGGCATTTAAAAGGTGTGCGGTCCCTTTAAATGGTTGGCCAGAACTTCCTTTGGAGTTCAGTTGAGCTTATCACAACCTAGCTTCACCCCCAAAGCCCCCAGATATTTTTTAAATTGGATCTGGCAACCCTTTGCTAACTCTTGGTTCTTGTGGCTGGGGACTTCTGGTTTGGGTGTTTCATTCGTTGCCTTTGTTCCCTGTGGGAACCCAGAGTGGCTCTCTCAGCATCCTCCTCACCGCTGCAGTTTTAGCCTCACAACAACCCTGCAAGGTAGGGGAGGCTGAACATAAATGACCTCTGCCTGAGACCCTACAGCTAGTCTGGGTAGATGATAAAGACCTTGATGGACCAAGAGGGGGTCTGAGTTCAGTATAAGGCAGTTTCATATGCCCTGGCTTAGCGGCAGAAGGTCCCAGGTTCAATCCCCAGCATCTCCAGGTGAAAAGACCAAGTTGTAGGTGATGGGAAAGACCTCTGTCTGCCTGAGACCCTGGAGAGCTGCTGCCAGTCTGCATAGACCAAACTGGCCTTGATGGACCAAAGTTCCAGTTCACTATGAGGTAGCTTCATGTGTTCATTTGGGGAGCAGCCATGGCTTACTTGGAGAGCATCTGCTTGGCAAGCAGAAGGTCCCAGGTTCAATCCCCGGCATCTCCAGTAAGGAAAAGGTGATGTGAAAGCCAGACTTTGAGAACTACTCCTAGTCTGCATAGACAGTAGTGACTTTGATGGACCAAAGGTCTCATTCAGTATCAGGCAGCTTCATGTCTTTGTTTGTGGAGCGGCTGTGGTTCAGTGGAAGAGCCTCTGCTGGGCATGCAGAAGGTACGAGGTTCAATCCCCGCTTCTCCAGTTGAAAGGATCTGAGTAGGCAGTACTGCCTTTGATGGACCAAGGGGGTCTGCTTCAGCATGAGGCATTACAAAAGTCTTTTAAGACCTGTTATTTAGGCCAACCCAAGTAACACAAAACAACATTCAATCTTCGGAGTTCTCCATAACTCTTCATCAGCATGTTTGTTTGTTTTTTAAAAATCCCTTGAATCATGTTGGTGTTTTGTGCCTTTCACTTCTCTCCAGCTTCCTTGAGCTCCCATTCACAAGCTCAGCTGTCCCACCCTCAAGCTCCACGGCCAGAAGTCGGAGTCCTACCCAGAAGCACTCATGTTCCCAGCTTCAAAAGTACCAGGTAAAAAAATCCTTTCTCCCCGCTTTAACATCCTGCTTCCAAATCAAACAGTTTCCTCTTGAACCTTGCTGGCTGCTGAGCTTGTTCATAACAAAGCTTTAAAAATGAGATACTTTAATTTCAGGGTCTTACAAGCTTGTAAGTGTGCATAGAATTAGACTGCACAATTGCAAGCATGTTATAAGAACATAACAGAAGCCATGTTGGATCAGGCCAATGACCCAACCAGTCCAACACTCTGTGTCATATAAGAACATAAGAGAAGCCCTGTTGGATCAGGCCAATGGCCCCTCCAGTCCAACACTCTGTGTTACATAAGAACATAAGAGAAGCCCTGTTGGATCAGGCCAGTGGCCCTCCAGTCCAACACTCTGTGTCACATAAGAACATAAGAGAAGCCCTGTTGGATCAGGCCAGTGCCCATTCAGTCCAACACTGTGTCACAGAAGAACATAAGAGAAGCCATGTTGGATCAGGCCAATGGCCCATCCAGTCCAACACTCTGTCTGTCACACAGTGGCAAAAACCCCCCCAAGTTATAATTAGAAGTGGGTTTCTTAGCAGGCTGGGGAAAAACTCCTTGGCCTCACACTATAGTATTTTGTAAGTTTATAAGGGTTTCTTGTATCAATTATTTAAGCAGTTTGCAAATCCTGTACACAGTGATTTTGTTTTCTCTGCCTTGTCAGTTATGACGAGATTTTGAGCATTTCAGACGGTGTTTGTCACCCTTTTGTGCTGAACACTGAAGTCTTTGTTTTATGGGGTTTTAATTCTTCAGAGACCACAGGGACCCCGCCTTACGTGAACCTGTGCCCCAGTAACGGGCCATGTGGCCGCTTGCCTCCGGATTGCGTGAGCTGTAAAATGAACAACAGCTGCGTCTATGGAAAACCGGTCCTTTACGAATGTCAGGCCAAGCCGCAGGTTCACTGTCTCGTAAGTATTAAGCAGTTAATTGGTTTGTAATCCCTCAGGTTAGTTCAGTTCCCAGTGCCGAGAGTTCCAGGTAGATCAGTCTTGTCATTCTTGCAGCGGTCCTATAAAGTGAACCCTCTAAAGAAGGGGACCCCAACTTGGTGCTACCTGTCAACACCTTTCCTGGTGCCGATTGTTTTTAGGAAGTGGGTGGGGCTCTTTCCCAGCAGAGCTCCTGAATGGCCATTGGAGATCTGATTGGCTGCGCAGATTCACATAGTGTTGTTTCACTGACAGCTGTCACCACAGCATCAGTTGTATTGTCTCTCTTCCTCTTATTTCCCAGGAGAGAGAGATTAAATTACTCCTCTTCTCCCCTGCACTTGGGCTTCTTTGTCTGTACAAAATGAAGATGATATTGGGTTTATATCCCACCCTGTACTCTGAATCTCAGAGTGGCTTACAATCTCCTTTATCTTCCCCACCACAAATCCCTGTGAGGTGGTTGGGTCTGAGATGGCTCTCACAGCAGCTGCCCTTTCAAGGACAACTCCTGCAAGAGTGAAGCTAAGTTGGTAACTTGAGAGCCAGTTTGGTGTTGTGGTTAAGTGCCTGAACTCTTACCTGGGAGAACCGGGTTTGATTCCCCACTCCTCCACTTACATCTGCTGGAATGGTCTGGGGTCACCCATGGCTCTAGTAGTTGTCCTTGAAAGGGCAGCTGCTGTGAGAGCCCTCTCAGCCCCACCCACCTCACAAGTTGTCTGTTGTGGGGGGAGAAGATATAGGAGATTGTAAGCCGCTTTGAGTCTCCGATTCAGAGAGAAGGGCAGGGTATAAATCTGGAATTATTCTCTTTCTAACCTCCCCCTCCCCCAATTATATACAGTGGTCTTTGGTGAGGCAGTATCTCAAAAGATGTCTGGATGCATCCACCACCCTAAGCAGCATTGGTGTGTGAGATGAGTGATGTGGGGAACAGTGTCTGCTCTCTGCGCTGTACTCGATTCACACCAAATACTACAGACTTCTCCAGACAAATCCTTCTCTGGCTTGTCAAGAAATCCCATTTCTTTTCATCCCAGTTTTTTATTGAGAGAATTGTATGATTTACCAGTAAAACAGCTTGCTTTTTGTATCAGAATCTCTTAAATCTATAGGTAACTCCAAGCATCAAATTATTTCTGGAAGGCTGACTTGGGTTCTGTTTGGGTTTCTTGTGCAGGGACCAGAAACCTTTGTGCTCAACATGACGTGCCAGTTCTGCTGGCAGCTTCCTCCGTCCGGCTACATCTGCTCCAACGCCACAAACTGCAAGACAGTCTCGTGTCCGCGGGAACGGTACCGAGCCAACTGCACGGTGAAGGATCACATCCACTGCCTAGGTAAGCTCTTCTGTGGCAGAGGTCCTGAGCGACCTCTACCGTTGGAGACTTGGCTTTCAGCTTCTGATTTCTTGGTTTGTTTGAAGGTAATCGGACCTTCCCCAAGATGCTTTACTGCAACTGGACCGGAGGCTATAAATGGTCGACGGCTTTGGCCCTCAGGTAGGAAGGGATCTTTGGTTCCTATTTTCTCTGGGTCATCCAGTGCGTGCCAACCTGGAGCACTAAGGACATAAGCACAGAGTCCACAAAGCTGCCAGCCAATGAGAGAGCTGATCTCCAGCCTGCCTCTTAACAGGTCGTTCTCGGCTCCAGATCAGGGGTCTCCACATGGTGCCTCTGGATACCCCCCCCTCCCCAGGACTTCCCCTGGTGCCTGCTGAGCTTCTCAGGAAGGGGGGGCAGGGCTTTCGTCAGACAGGGCTTGTCGTTTGTTTTCCCGTGGGTGCAAGAGCATCAGCAGCCCCTGGAGGACCGGAAAGCCACCCAGTCCTGTGTTTCTGCTTCCCCCTTTAGGCTTTCCTTTTTCTTCCCTTCTCTTTTCCCCTTCCTTCACCCAGTCTTCCCTTCGTTTCTTTGTGTTGCCTTCGCTGATTCTTTTGCAGAGTTAAGAGGGAGGTATTGCTTGCGCCTCTGCCTCTTGTATTTGTTTTGTTTCCCACTTACCTTGATTTCTTGTGCGTGGCCCCCAAGTATCTGTATATCTAACAGTGCCTGGCCCCCATCTGCAAATAGCTAAATCTGCAGATTGGGGCCATGCTGACACGAAACAGATTTTGCTTACAAACTTAGGGCGGACCCCCCCAGTTTGGGGGGGGGGGGTGAAGCTGGGTGTCGCTCCAGGCTGCTGTGGCTGGCCTCAAAGGTGGGGGTTGAGGGCCAGAGCTGCACCAGCCTCAGTGATGCGAGGGGGGGGGATGGAATTCCCCCCCACAAGCCTCCCACTTGCATGATACTAATTCTGATTAGACTGATCAGTTTACGTATTCTAATTGCCTTGCTTTCAGCATAACAAAAAATGGCCGGCGGAACACAGATCCACGCAGCCGCTAACTCATCCCCTGTTGCATTTTCAGCATCACCCTTGGCGGTTTCGGAGCGGATCGTTTCTACCTGGGCCAGTGGCGGGAGGGCCTGGGCAAACTCTTCAGCTTCGGCGGCCTGGGGATTTGGACCCTGATAGACGTGCTGCTCATCGGGGTCGGTTATGTGGGCCCCGCCGACGGCTCCCTCTACATCTGACTGTCTCCGCAGCAGACATCGGACACAGAGCAGCCCTGGGAAGTACACAAGCCGGACCTCAAAACGTAGACCTAGAAGCGTGTGTTCCTTAGGAGCACATATATTTAATGTACAGTATCTGTACTTAGCCCGCCTTTAACTTAAGGTAAAAATAAACAGATGGATCGTTGAGCTGTGCTTTCCTAGAGTTCATTTCTGTTGATTTTTCAAATGCACCTTATCTTTTTTTTTCTATGAAAAATGTTTTTAAGTTGCACAACTGAAGCTATTTCTTGGACAGAACTAATTAATTTGCACGACTGAATGCCGCAGGCCAATTTCCTAAGCATGCTTTGGAAGAATTCAAAAAGTGCAAGGCCAGTTTAACCCCCCCCCCCCCTTATTCAAAAAGGGCAAGGTGTAAGTAACGTGCAGCCATTCCAGCAGAATTTTTCATCATGTTAGCTGCACCTTGCCTTTTAAGTGTTAATTGTTCTGTGCTGTGATTGCAGGGAAGTCAGAAGGGGATGCAGAAACCTCGTGAAGAGAGAAGGGTCGCACGATGCTGACCTCTTAGTATCGGTCTGGGTGCAAAGGGCTGGGAATGCAGCCTGGAGATGAAATATTCTAAGTATGGGACAGCTAAACTTGCTTAACGTAAGAGCCACAGAACAAACATCAGATGTTAGGGAGCCGCAAGACATAAGCATCAGATGTTTGAGAGCCGGAAGGAAGGAAGGAAAATAGATGATGAGGAGGAAAGAAAGCAACTTTAACTTTAAATGCATTCTTCAAGCCAGCTGATGGGGCAGTGGGTGCTTCAAGAGCCACGCAATATGTGTGAAAGAGCCACATGGGGCTCCCGAGCCACAGTTTTGGCCACCCTATTCTAAGTTTTCCTTTATAAAAAGAAAGTAGCTGACCTGGACGGCCCAGGCTAGCCACATCTTGTCAGATCTCAGAAGCGAAGCAGTTTTTTAGAGGGGAGACCACCAAGGCCGCCCAGGGTCCCACCACAAGGGCAGGCCGCAGCAGACCACCTCTGCTCATCTCTCGCTTTGGTCTCGCCATAAGTCAGCTGCATGTTGGTGGCACATCCAACCAATGCCATCCCACGAAATGAAACAAGGATTTCTAGGAAGAAGAACTGAGATTGAAAGGGTTTTTTGCTCAGTGACATGCTATATTGAACCATGTTCTGGAGTTCCATGATTTTTTTAAAAGTTCAGGTTGCTTGTGAAAGGCCCCTGTGGGATTTTGACTGTAAACAAATAGCTGCATAGCCCCAATGGAAGCTCGCAGATAGATTTTGGAACAGCCATGGAATACTTAGTAGAAATATTTCTTCTTTTTCCGGTTCTAGCTGCTTCCGACCACTAAGTAGTGTATGTCTAAAATTTAAATCCAGCTTCCATTCCGTATATTCCCATGTGTTTCATTTGTTTGTTTTATTCCTGAGGAGGAGGGAGGGTGTCTGTTACAATGAGAATCTTCTCAGTCTCATGGACAGAACGTTCAGCTGTACTTTGCAATTGCTGGGTAAACATCAAAGTTGCATCTTCTGAGTTAAACATGATGGAGTCTTAATAAACTGTATTTTGCTTTATGGTGTTTGTTTCCTTCAATCTTTCCTCCCCCGCCTCTTTTGTTTTTGTTTTGCTACCTTGGTGCCATTAAATCTTGTCACCAGTTTTGAAAATTTCATAAGAACCTTTAAGACCGACAAAGTTTTGTTCTGGGTATAAGCGTTCATGTGCGCGTGCGCACACTTCTTCAGCTACAGCAGAACAGAGTCATTACTTATACGGGGTGGGGTGGGGGCTCTTTAGCTTTTGTGACTATAGCTGAGAGTGGATGCAATGGACAGAATGGTTGAGCGAGGGTGGTTATCTTTATTCTTTGTTCCAATTCCAATAAACATTAATGGCATAACTTTATTCTTTGTCGTAAAGCTGTAACTCCTTTATAAGATCCTTCCACGTGATGTTATATTTGAATGTCTGACTGTGTTATATCAGGGGTGGCCAAACTTGCTTAATGTAAGAGCCATATAGAATAAATGTCAGATGCTTGAGAGCTGCAAGACAGGAAGCGAGGGAGGGAGGGAGGCAGAGAGATGGGAAGGAGAGGTAGAAAGAAAGCAATCTGAGCTTTAAATGCATTCTCCACGCTGCTGGCTGGCTTGGTTTAGAGAAGTGATTTAAATAGAGAAATGCCTACTCCAAGCTGGCCAGTGGGGTGGGGGGAACTTTCAGAGCCACACAATATATTTGAAAGAGCCAGTTTGGCCATCCCTGTATTATATGTTCTTTCTGTGTTACAAATTTGAATTGGGTTATGCCAAAGCTACATAAAACTAATGCAGGACACAACACACTTTAATATTCATAAACAGTACTGATGTATTTATACATAGTTCTTGGTTTAGACTTACACATTCCTGGTTTGACCCCCCCCTTCCTCTTAACTTTGACCTTACCGTGATTCTCTCTACTAAACCTCCCAAGTGGTAGCTGGAGATCTCCTGAGATTACAACCAGGGTCCCCTCTAAGCTGAGTTAGTGTGAGCTAGCGCAGGTTTTTTTAGCCTCCGGCTCACACATTTTTGTCTTAGCTCAGGAAAAAAAGGTCCCAGAGCAAAGTCATTTATGCTGTCGCTCACAACTTGAATGCCAGCAGCTCACAAAGCAGAATTTTTGCTCACAAGAGTCCACAGTTTAGAGGGAACATTGAGTACAACTGATCTCCAGGTGCCATAAATTAGTTCCCCTGCAGAAAGTGGCTGCTCTAGATGGTATGGCATGACACCCCACTGAAGTCCCTCCCCTCCCTACACCCCGCCCCCCTCAGGCTCCACCCCCAAATCCCCAGGTACCTGCCCACCTGGACCCAGCAGCCCTCATGCCCCCGTTGGGGGGGGGGTCACTGCACAGCCAGCCAGGGGATCTGCCTTCGCCCTGGATCACACGCGACTGCGGACACGAGTCCATCCTGCCTCTTGGGCTGTCCATCTGTTTGTACATATCCGCGGGCAGCCTCATACTGGCTTTGGGAAATTCTTGCAGATTTGGCTACTTTCTCTTACCAAAGTCTGCCATTAAGAGACAAAAAATAAAGACAAAAAAAAAAGTAATGATTTATTTCTTGCTCAGTTTTACAAGAATCTCCAGCAGAAACCGGTTTACTTTTTTGTAACCGCAACCCTTGTGTTGTGCTATGCGCCCCCTGGCTGTTTCTGAAACAGCGCTTCCCAAGGGAAGAGGAGGTCAATAAAGGAGTGGGGGGGTGGATTTCTCCATCCATGACAGAACTGTTCATTCAGGCGCTCCCCACTGCCCATTACAAACTGCTAACCGTTCTTGCTCTCAATGCAGAGACCAGCGCAGCGTAAAACGCAAACAGAGGAACCCCTTTCTGATTTCAGCGAATGTCGGGGGAACTCCCTCTGCGCACCTTTGCTCCAGGAGGACAATTCCAGGAACCTCCCCCCTCCACATCCACAGACTGGACATTCATTTGTGCCATTTCAGCCAAAACAAAGCGTGTAGTGCTAGACAATCGGTTTTGAGTGTAACCAAAAAATAATAGATCGACTCATCCAGCTTTGAACCTTTCACAAGTGACCTCAGTGGTGTGGATATACAATTCTTAAACAGCAACCATGCATAATATACTTTTGCATATATAATATGTAAGACGTTCTGAAATTCTTTACAAAAAAAGAAGGCATAGAAAGCTCATTGCAGTAAATGAGACCAGGGGGGGGGGGGAAGCTAGACAAAATATATCAAATTCTAGGAGGAAAAAGACGGATCGAGTCACCGGCTGTCTTGCCTGTTCTTCAGCCTCTCTGCTCTTCGTGCCTCAGTTTTTGAATATGTACGGGGGCTCTTGCAACAACCCCCTGCTTCCACTGGAAACATCCCACGGAATTCTTTGCCTTGCAAAAGGATCCCCCAAGCCTGATCCCCAGATCACTAGGGATTCATGTCAGTCTGTCAAAGACAGGACAAGGGCTCGCATTGAGGGAACGTGCGGGATCCCATCCCCAGAGGGTTAAGGTGGACTGGAAGCCTTTACAGAGAAAATCAGCTGCACTCGGTTGGAATGGCTGAACAGCTCAGCCGAGAAGTGTAAAGGCTGCAATGTGTTGAGTGCAATTCCGAGAGGCACAAAGAACCAACCAACCGTTGGCACCAGGAAAAGGGGGGGCTCCTGCAGATTCCCCAGGCAGCCCCCCCCCCCTGCACATTTGCGGGCTGGAATGAACTTCACAGTCACATACTCAGAGGTGTCCAGATATTATCCAGGCTGGCAAGTTCAAGGAATACAGAGGTCGATTCCTTTGAGCAAGAGCTCAACTAAACAGACTGTGTGATTGCAGGCTGGGAACAGAGACTGGCGCTTCAAAAGCTTGGAAAACCGGCACCATCAGATCATCCGAGTGGTCCCATCCAAGGGCTCCAACACTTACTGTGTGAGATCAGGAATGACGAGATCAGGAATGACAATACGAGGGGCACACGCAAGTGCCTACACACTTCCTGTCACAGAATCCAAGGACAAAAGAATAGGACGGAAAGGCAACCGCTCTGGAACACCCAGGAGCGTAAGTGCTGGATACGCACCTCTCACCCATGGTGTGAGTCAGGCCCCGCCTGCCTCATCGGAATTGCTGATGGCTCTGGTCCCGGGGTGGGGGGGGGGGGGGGCGGGCAATGCTGGCGCATGCCACACAAAGCTGGCACAGAGCAGCACAACCACCAGAACTCCTGGCTTGAGACTGGGAAAAGGCTGATGTGGCACATGGGAACACAGGGACGGATAAGGGTGTTCCAACTGGAACACAACTCAACCAGTCTGGGATTCCCAGCAAAGTAGCCAAACTCCAACCAGCAACACGCCTGAAAAAGAGAATGACCCTGCTCAGCAGAAAGCATCTCTCCTCCTTCCCAGCCATGCTGTGAACTGCCTTTCAGGCTCTGCCATGTTCCGACGCAAAAGGAAATGGCTCTTTGACAGCACGCCCTGATCCCACTGCACACCTGTCCAGATGCCTGGAAACCAAGCAAAGGTTCCAGTGATGGGAGGGCAGGACCAGAGAGGGCTGGGGGGAGGGAGACTGCAATACAAGAATTCTTCAGAACTGCTCTCAGGCTGCACCCCAGAAAGGAGGAGAGAAAGAGCCAATCCTAGACAGCAGAAAACGCCCACCCCCAAGCAACAAGTTTGTCACAAGTTTGAGACCTTGCAATGGAATGCTTTTACAAGTGCAGAAAGAAAAAAAAATGCCAACATCTCCAGAAATTCAATCTTGGGATTGTTAAGCCAGCCAAGCAAACATCCTTAGTTTTCCTTTTGTTATTTCACAAAACATGTTTTCCTTTTGACAGAAAACGAGCGGAGCCGGAACCATCAGCTGTGGGGTTTCTTGGAGGTGCCTTCCGGCAGCACAGAACTGAGCCAACCTCTTGCACTTTTGCAGGCAGGGTGGGGTTAAGGTCCCTTTGACCAAGAAGCTGCCCAGAAGGGCAAGGGAGCAAACAGAGAAGAGCCCCCTCCCCTGGCCAGCCCAGCTGTGCTGGAAGTCAGGCAGCCAAGGCCCCGTTCTGCCCTGGAGAGAGCAGCTGTGCCCAGGAGATGCCCCCGTCTTCCTCATCCCCGGAGCCCAGCAGAACTTCCCCTGGCCTTTCACAGCTCGGGACACAGGAATGCAGCCCGACCTCTCTGCTAGGAGCCTCCGCTGCAGCCTGCCCTGGGGGATGTTAGCCATCCCTGGCTCCTCTTAGAGAAGGAGCTGCCGGGACTGACACGGGGAATACTCAGAGCGGTTTGACCCTTGACAAAAAATAACATAAATGGCACCCAAGCAGGCCCCGGGCTCCTTGCCACGCTTCACGTGCCGATCCCAACTCACTGCTTAGAAAACAAAGAGGGCTGAAATGCCAACCCTTCAAGGGGCTGAGGGAAGGAGCCGATTGGGGGCTTTGTTTGCTTTTTTATTTGGCACAAGGATGCCGAAGGTGAACTAGGAGCTTCTCCAACTCGGTCCCCTCATCATGGCTGAAGGAAGGAGGAAGAAAGGCAGCAGGGACCAGTCAGACCGTGGTGGAGTTTTGGGTGGGGGATGGGGCAGGCATGTGCAAATGCTACCCCCCCCCCCCCCCACACACACTTCCAGCCATTTCACTACTGCTTCGTCCACAGGGATTTCAAAGGCAAAAAAAGAGGGGGGCGGCTCAGCCGGAAGCCCAAAAGAGGGGCTGCCTCCAGTTCGGCAGCCCGACAGAAACGTTTGGCCTCTGAGTGGGGGGCAAATAGGACCCCTTTGGCCTCCAAGTGCTGAGCTTTGGAAATCTGTCCTGCAAATCCCCAGCTGCCATGGCTTCAGGAAACCAGACAGAGAGCGAGAGACAGACGGACGGGAAGTTTCAATGCTCCTGAAGCTTTGGTCACGATCCTGTAGAGAGTCTCAGTGGGGAGCGGGGGAGGCCGAGCCTCAGCCGTCTTCTTCGTCGTCACTAATGAGGTCCCTTTTATCGGGCTCGGTTTCCCGCCCCCGCAAGAAGTCCTCCCGAAGAGCTTCCAGTTCCATCAGCTCCAGGCGGACTTTCTCCAGGTGGAAGGCCCTCCGGTTCCGGATCTGGCGCAGCGGGAAGGGGTTCAGGTCCCCGAAAGCGATGCTGATGAGTTTCCTGGGAAGAAGAACACAGCCGCAGGTGACTGACGGCCTGTGATCCAGGCGGGGGCTCCCCACGCCCAAAGCCTGCCCGAAACACCCTCCCCAGTCACTTTGCCTATGGAGTGACACGGTCGGCCCTCCTGCTGCAAACCTGATGAAACCAGGGAAAGGGGCCCACGGAGAGGAGGCTGTGGCTGGCCAGAGCAGTGGAGCAGTTGAAGAACTGAATGGGGAGAGCCAGACTCAAGCCTGACTTTGTCCGGAAGTGTCCCTGTGTGACCTTAGTCCTGCCATTCTCAGCCTGCCTTGCAGGGATGTTGTAGGGAGACGGCAGAAGAACCACAAATGCCACCCCCGCCTCCTTAGCAGAATCAGTGTCAGGTGAACAAGCTGTCCTACCCCTCTGACAGCTGCCCAGGCTAGCAAAAGGGGGGGTCATTCAGCCCTCTGTCCCCCCAGGGGTCACAGCACTCCCTTCCTCCTGTCACCTCCAGCCCTGCTTAGAATCTGGATGTTGGGGAAGGGTGCATTATATACTAAACTTCTAAAACTGGAGAGCCAGTTTGGTGTCGTGGTTAAATGCGTGGACTCTTATCTGGGAGAACCGGGTTTGATTCCCCACTCCTCCACTTGCACCTGCTAGCATGGCCTTGGGTCAGCCATAGCTCTGGCAGAGGTTGTCCTTGAAAGAGCAGCTGCTGTGAGAGTCCTCTCAGCCCCACCCATCTCATAGGGTGTCTGTTATGGGGGAGGAAGGGAAAGGAGATTGTGAGCCGCTCTGAGACTCTTTGGAGTGGAGGGCGGGATATAAATCCAATATCTTCATCTACCTCACAGGGTGTCTGTTGTGGGGGAGGAAGAGAAAGGAGATTGTGAGCTGCTCTGAGACTCTTCGGAGTGGAGGGCGGGATATAAATCCAATATCTTCATCTACCTCACAGGGTGTCTGTTGTGGGGGAGGAAGGTAAAGGAGATTGTGAGCTGCTCTGAGACTCTTCGGAGTGGAGGGCGGGATATAAATCCAATATCTTCATCTACCTCACAGGGTGTCTGTTGTGGGGGAGGAAGGTAAAGGAGATTGTGAGCTGCTCTGAGACTCTTCGGAGTGGAGGGCGGGATATAAATCCAATATCTTCATCTACCTCACAGGGTGTCTGTTGTGGGGGAGGAAGGTAAAGGAGATTGTGAGCTGCTCTGAGACTCTTCGGAGTGGAGGGCGGGATATAAATCCAATATCTTCATCTACCTCACAGGGTGTCTGTTGTGGGGGAGGAAGGGAAAGGAGATTGTGAGCCGCTCTGGGACTCTTCGGAGTGGAGGGCGAGATATAAATCCAATATCTTCATCTACCTCACAGGGTGTCTGTTGTGGGGGAGGAAGGGAAAGGAGATTGTGAGCAACTCTGAGACTCTTCAGAGTGGAGGGCGGGATATAAATCCAATATCTTCATCTACCTCACAGGGTGTCTGTTGTGGGGGAGGAAGGGAAAGGAGATTGTGAGCCGCTCTGGGACTCTTCGGAGTGGAGGGCGAGATATAAATCCAATATCTTCATCTACCTCACAGGGTGTCTGTTGTGGGGGAAGAAGGGAAAGGAGATTGTGAGCCGCTCTGAGACTCTTCGGAATGAAGGGCGGGATATAAATCCAATATCTTCTTCATCTTCTTCAAACCTCTTCCTCCTGCTATGCATCAGAATCAGTATTGTCTTCTTGGACTTGCAGGACTAAGTGGGGGTGGGTTAAAAGTTGCTGTTTGTGCCCCGTGAGCGGCTTTCCCACCCTGCAGAGCCCTTTACCTGGAGTCGAGGATGGTACGTGTGAAGTATCTGAGGTACTTGAAGATGGAGGTTGAGTCTTGCAGCTTTAAGATCTCCTCCTCTTTGAACTTGAAGAGGGCCAGGGCAAAACGGAAGATCACCTAGAGAACAAGAAGAAGATGATACTGGATTTATATCCAACCCTATACTTTGAATCTCAGAGTGGTCACAATCTCCTTAACACCCACCCCCAACAACAGGCACCCTGTGAGGTGGGTGGGGCTGAGAGAGCTCTGGTAGTAGCTGCCCTTTCAAGGACAACTCCCACATGGCTGACCCAAGGCCCTTCCAGCAGGTGCAAGTGGAGGAGTGGGGAATCAAACCCGGTTCTCCCAGATAAGAGTCCGCACACTTCACCACTACACCAAACTGGCTCTCGAGAGGGGATGGCAATGTCATGAGATCAGAGAGAGAAGCCTCCAGAGTTCCAGGGATTTCAGGAGAGCCAGTTTGGTGTAGTGGTTAAGTGTACAGACTCTTATCTGGGAGAACCGGGTTTGATTTCCCCACTCCTCCACTTGCACCTGCTGGAATGGCCTTGGGTCAGCCAGAGCTCTCTTATCTGGGAGAACCGACTCAGATTCCCCACTCCTCCACTTGCAGCTGCTGGAATGGCCTTGGGTCAGCCATAGTCTCTTATCTGGGAGAACCGGGTTGGATTCCCCACTCCTCCACTTGCACCTGCTGGAATGGCCTTGGGTCAGCCAGAGCTCTCTTATCTGGGAGAACCGGGTTGGATTCCGCACTCCTCCACTTGCAGCTGCTGGAATGGCCTTCTTGGGTCAGCCAGAGCTCTCTTATCTGGGAGAACCGGGTTTGATTCCCCACTTCTCCACTTAAACCTGCTAGCATGGCCTTGGGTCAGCCATAGCTCTGGCAGAGGTTGTCCTTGAAAGGGCAGCTTCTTGGAGAGCCCTCTCAGCCCCACCCACCTCACAGGGTGTCTGGTGTGGGGGAGGAAGGGAAAGGAGATTGTGAGCTGCTCTGAGACTCTTCGAAGTGGAGGGCGGGATATAAATCCTACATCTTCTTCTTCTTCATTTCCCACCAATATGTAGCCCCTCTGACCAGGATGGCACAAGTGAGCCCAATCTTGTCAAATCTCAGAAGCTAAGCAAAGGACAATCTTGGTCAATATTTGGATGAGAGACCACCCAGGAAGAAGTCCAGGGCCACTATGCAGAGGCAGGCAATGGCAAACCCACCTCTGAGCGTCTCCTCCCTTGAAAACCTCACCAGGGGGCGCCATAAGTCAGCCGTGACTTGAGGGCTTTTCACAGGCACAATGAGAGCAGGAGACAAAGGTCCTCGAGAAGACCCCCTTCTCTGTGTGCCCCAAGCAGCTCTAAGCAACAGGTCAGATGCTGGAGGGGGGCAGGAAGGCTCCCAAAGTTGCACCCCCCTCCAATACCTTAGGTCCCTCGTACAGAAAGGAGTCCCAGATCTTGAAGAGGACGTCGCTGACCACACTGTCCACGAACACAACCAGGAACCAGTTGAAGGTGATGAGCGAGGAATCCACCCGGTACTGCTCCAGGTGAGCGTGCAGCCGGGGCAGCTTCTCACTCATCAGATCCTTGAAGACTCGCTGGTCAACCTGAATACACACAAGAAAGAGGAAGAGAGGAATGAGAACTCAGTGAGCCTCCATGCACGGCAAGAAGTCTTTGTGCGGCATCAGAAGGCCCAAGAAAAGCGGGCACAGGAGCTATCTGGAGCAAGAACATCAGAAGGGCCCTGCTGGATCAGGCCAGTGAGGGTCCATCCAATCCAGCCTCCTGTCTCACACAGTGGCCAACCAGTTCCTCTGCAGGGCCAACAACAGGGCAGAGAGGCTGAGGCCTTCCCCTGAGAAGAACAGCAGAAGAGCCCTCCTGGGTCTGACCAGGGAGGGTCCATCCAGTGCAGCCTCCTGTCTCACACAGTGGCCAGCCAGTTCCTCTGGAGGGCCAACAACAGGGCACAGAGGCTGAGGCCTTCCCCTGAGAAGAACATCAGAAGAGCCCTGCTGGGTCAGACCAGGGAGGGTCCATCCAGTCCAACCTCCTGTCTCACACAGTGGCCAACAACAGGGCAGAGAGATTAAGGCGTCCTGGCTCTGGGATTCAGAGGATTAGTGCCTCTGAAGGTGGAAGTTCCCCTTAGTCACCATTGATAGTAGCCACTAATATTATGCACCATGACACTACCTAATCCCCTGTTAAGAAAAAATAAGAGAAGCCATGTTGGATCAGGCCAATGGCCCATCCAATTCAACAGTTGCCAAAAAACCCCAGGTGCCATCCAGAGGTCCATCAGTGGGGCCAGGACACTAAAAGCCCTCCCACTGTCCCCCCCGCTCCAAGCACCAAGAATACAGAGCACCACTTGCCCCAGACAGAGAGCTCCTTCTATACCTTGTGGCTAATAGCCACTGATAGACCTCTGCTCCATATGCTTATCCAATCCCCTCCTGAAGCAGTCTATGGTTGCAGCCTCCACCACCTCCTTTGGCAGTGAATTCCATGTGTTAATCACCCTTTGGGTGAAGAAGTAGAAGATGATGAAGAAGAAGACGACATTGGATTTATATCCCGCCCTCCACTCGGAAAAGTCTCAGAGCGGCTCACAATCTCCTTTCCCTTCCTCCCCCACAACGGACACCCTGTGAGGTGGGTGGGGCTGGAGAGGGCTCTCCCAGCAGCTGCCCTTTCAAGGACAACCTCTGCCAGAGCTATGGCTGACCCAAGGCCATTCCAGCAGCTGCAAGTGGAGGAGTGGGGAATCAAACCCGGTTCTCCCAGATAAGAGAGCTCTGGCTGACCCAAGGCCATTCCAGCAGCTGCAAGTGGAGGAGTGGGGAATCAAACCTGGTTCTCCCAGATAAGAGAGCTCTGGCTGACCCAAGGCCATTCCAGCAGCTGCAAGTGGAGGAGTGGGGAATCAAACCTGGTTCTCCCAGATAAGAGAGCTCTGGCTGACCCAAGGCCATTCCAGCAGCTGCAAGTGGAGGAGTGGGGAATCAAACCTGGTTCTCCCAGATAAGAGAGCTATGGCTGACCCAAGGCCATTCCAGCAGCTGCAAGTGGAGGAGTGGGGAATCAAACCCGGTTCTCCCGAATAAGACAGCTATGGCTGACCCAAGGCCATTCCAGCAGCTGCCAGTGGAGGAGTGGGGAATCAAACCCGGTTCTCCCAGATAACAGAGCTATGGCTGACCCAAGGCCATTCCAGCAGCTGCCAGTGGAGGAGTGGGGAATCAAACCCGGTTCTCCCAGATAACAGAGCTATGGCTGACCCAAGGCCATTCCAGCAGCTGCAAGTAGAGCAGCGAGGAATCCAACCCGGTTCTCCCAGATAAGAGAGCTATGGCTGACCCAAGACCATTCCAGCAGCTGCAAGTGGAGGAGTGGGGAATCCAACCCGGTTCTCCCAGATAAGAGAGCTCTGGCTGACCCAAGGTCATTCCAGCAGGTGCAAGTGGAGGTGTGAGGAATCAAACCCAGTTCTCCCAGATAAGAGTCTGCGCACTTAACCACTACACCCAACTGGCTCTCTATTAGAGCTCTGGCTGACCCAAGGCCATTCCAGCAGGTGCAAGTGGAGGAGTGGGGAATCCAACCCGGTTCTCCCAGATAAGGGTCTGCACACTTAACCTTGCCAGCTTGGCAGAATCTTGTCAGCTTGGTTTCCTATGTAAGTAAAATTCTTAGAGACCTACTTGCCCCAGAAACAAAGAAATAAAAGCTGACCATCCGCCCCAAAATACAGAACACGGCAACCTTGAACACGATTGGGGCCTGGAACCCCCCTCTGCAGGAGCCAGTCCCCTCCCACCAGGTGGACTCCCAGCTTCAGGGTCTGCCAACCAGGAGCCTGCAAGGGTTTGAGTCCTGCCCTCTGGCGGGTGCAACTGCAGGCTCCATTTTGCAGTTCTCTCCCCGCCCTTCCCCCCCCCACAAAGCAGGCTTCAGAGAGTGGTGTGTGTGTGTGTGTGTGTTTGCATCACACTGTACTCTGGGAGGTACCGGCTGACCTGCCAAGAGCCTCCAAGGTCAGAAAAGTTAACAGCCACCCACACTTTCACACCCAAGCCTAGCTGAAGCGCTGTGCGAAACCCACAAGCCTTCCCCCACTTGTTCCCCTCTCAGCTCTTATGCTTTGGCACAACAAAGCGACTTTCAGAGCAGCAGCTGAGAGACCCATCTAATCAGGCACTCACGTGGGCCACGGAGAGGGAGGCCGAGGGAGCACGTTCTTTTCCCCAGCTGCAGTCTGAAATGGCACAGCCCAGGTGTCTCTCCTGCCTTGAGAGGCGGAAAGCGCTTTCCCCCCACGGTCCCTACCTGCGATCCAAGGAGGGTTTTTGTGTAATAATCCCGAGCCATGAAGATTTCCACGATTGTCACAAGGCACCAGAAAGCATCCTCCTGCTCCAAGTAGAGAAGTGCAATTGCTGCCAGTCTGGAAAAGACAGAAGGAAAAAAGGAATAAACAAAATCCCAGGGGAAGAATTTGGGGAAACTGTTAGAACTGGTCCTGGAGACCGAGCGAGGGGCGAGGCTGAAGCACAGCTTGGCTTGCCCCCTGCCCTGGCCTGCCTGCTCCCTGCCCTCCAGTATCCAAGGTCAAGTGCAGAAAAGGGCAACTAGAATGATTCAAGGGTTGGAACACTTCCCCTATGAAGAAAGGTTAAAATGCTTGGGGCTCTTTAGCTTGGAGAAACGTCGACTGCGGGGTGACATGATAGAGGTTGACAAGATACTGCATCGGATGGAGAAAGTAGAGAAAGAAGTCCTTTTCTCCCTTTCTCACAATACAAGAACTCGTGGGCATTCAATGAAATTGCTGAGCAGTCAGGTTAGAACGGATAAAAGGAAGTCCTTCTTCACCCAAAGGGTGATTAACATGTGGAATTCACTGCCACAGGAGGTGGCGGCGGCTACAAGCATAGCCAACTTCAAGAGGGGGTTAGATAAAAATATGGAGCAGAGGTCCATCAGTGGCTATTAGCCACAATGTGTGTTTGTGCGTGTGTGTGTGTGTGTGTGTATATATATATATATATATATATATATATAAATAAATTTTCTGGCCCCTGTGTGACAAAGTGTGTTGGACTGGAGGGGCCATTGGCCTGATCCAACATGGCTTCTCTTATATTCTTATGTGACACAGTGTGTTGGACTGGAGGGGCCATTGGCCTGATCCAACATGGCTTCTCTTATGTTCTTAAGGTCCCAAAGGACATGCCTGCCTCTTCCTGCCACCACATCCACACCCGCCCCTGGGGCTCCAGGTGACAGCAGCCACCCTCGGGAAGGACATTCCACTCCCTTCAGCAGAATTTACACCCTCAACACTGCCTCTTTGCAGAAAACAAGCCAACTAACACCATTCTATATCGCTTGCTGCACACAATTTCTTGTATTTCTTCAAAACATTCAAGAGCTGCCTTCCTTCCTTCCTTCCTGAAAGGGCTGAAGGTGGTTTACAGGATAAATAATAGAATAAAATACACTAAAATATAAAAACTTAAAATCACAACTCCAGACTGCCAGTAAGCTTAGCCAAACGCAGTCCCAAAGAAAACTGTTTTCAGCTGCCTCCTAAAGAGCTAAAGTGAGTAAACCAATCAAATGAGGTCCTTAATAAAACCCTCTTCAGTTGCCTCCTAAAGATCAAAAATAAGGGAGCCCAATGTACTTCGCTGGGAAGGTGCCTGGGTAATTGTGGGGCTGCCACTGAAAAGGCCCTTTCTCATGTAGTGCCACCCCCTTGCTACGAGTGATTAGAAAAGCCATAATTGACTGGATGCAAAATAAAGGCAAGAGCCTGCCCACCAGTCTGGGGGAAAAGGGGAGAAGAGGGAGCTGCTGGAACAGAGACACCGACTTAATACAGCCACACACACACACACACACACAAGCCATGTGCCAACTCCTGCAACACAATTAGGAATGTGCAAGGGAGGGGTAGATCGAGACCCCTACCTGTTGAGCCCCTGGCAATACCCGATGTCCGGATTGCGCCACGAGTAGGCGAGCAGAACGTTCCGCAGCTTCTGGATCCCTTCGGAGGTGGGGGAGGCATAGTGCTTGTTGTTCGGCAGGGTCCGCAGGAGGTCTAGCTCGATCTGCTTGGAGGCTGGGTTCTGCTTCTTCAGGGCGTTCTGGAGCAGATTCTGGAAATAGCCCGGCTCAGCGCTGTCCCTGAACTTCTTGACATGGAGGCTGATGCACCACTTCCACATCTTGGAGCGATGGGCATGGGGGATCCCGGACCGGAAGAGGTTCTTCAGTTCCACACAGCGCACCATTTCCCTGTTGACCGTGCTGGCCAGGTAGTTTTCCCACTTCACCCCCAGGGACATCTCCTGGTTCTCCGTCAGAGAGAGGGACCTCAGGTCCAAGGCCCGCACCTTGGCGATCAGCGTCTCTTCCTCATCGTCCTCCGGGACAGTTCGAAACCCGTAAATATCGTATTCGCTGTCAAAGAAGACAGAAGAGACTGAGATTAACAGAGAATCTCCCAACAGACCCTCTCTATCTGGCCTCCCCACCCCCAGGAAGTTGGGATCTGAAAGGGCTCTTTTTCTAGCAGGAGCTCCTCTGCATATTAGGCCACGCCCCACTGATGTAGCCAATCCTCCAAGAGCTTACAGGGCTCTCTCTTCGTACTGTAAGCTCCAGGAGGATTGGCTACATCAGGGGGTGTGTGGCCTAATATGCAGAGGAGCTCCTGCTAGAAAAAGAGCCCTCTGGATCTGATAGGTCATGACTGTTGAGGCAGAGTTTTTAGTTTGCAATTTAGCTGTCTACACTGTCATTTTAATTCATCTTACTTGTACTTTTAATCTTGTTTTTAATTGTTTTAATCCTTGTTGTAACCTGCCCTGAGCCTGCCTGCGGGATGGGTAGGATATAAATCAAAATAAATAAATTGGGAAGGAAAAAAGTCTCAAGCAATGTAGAAAACAGTAGCCTGAAACCAGCTGTAAGTTCCCTGCAATTTTGAAGTCAGCGTCTGTAAAGTGTGAATGCAACAACGGTTAACTCGGGATTAGATTAATTCAAACTATCAATTATCTGAGAGGTTTTAGAGCAATAAAATTTTTGTTGAGAATTCCTTCCAGCCATAGAAATATTTTACTGGTTCCAGTAACCTTTAATGGCATAAGGAAAACAGTGTAATAAGGTTTGAACAATGTAAAAGACAATATGGATGCAACTTTTTGTGGTGCTACTTAATAAGAGGAATAAAAGGAATAATTTAAAATTACTGGTTAAATACTGAAATGCAAGCTACTGTTTTTCCAAGGTAGCTACGGCACTGTGTTCGAATTCTGTTGGTTGTGTGATCAAACAACTCCACCGGAGGAAATTTGTGTTTGTGAGATTTGCGCTGGGAGCTCTCTGAAGCAGTGAAATGGAGCTCTTGCTGCTGTCCCTAAGTAAAGGGCCAGGTGGGAAGCCAGCTGGCACCTGAGGATTACCTGACCAGGTGAGGCTTAAAGACGGTGTGTTCCGGCTGGTCGTTGGTGTCCACTCGCAAGGCGTCTTCCAGGAGCTGAGAGACCACGTCGTGGCTGGGCCTCTGCTCCTCGGAGCACACGGGCCTCTTCATTTCTTGAAGCAGACTCAAGTACTTGCTTTCCACTTGACAGAGTTTGGCTTCCAGGTTGGTGTACTGCAGGGAAGGTGACACCAAAAAGACTGTTTCAATTGCAGAACACAATCTGTTCTATAACAATTAATTTTTAAAGTTCTTCCCTCTGAATTTCAGGCATTGTCAGAAAAGCAGTGAGCAGCTGACCTTCACGACCATGTCTCGCTCACGGTTCTCGGCGTTCCTTCGCAATGCGGAGAGTTCCAAGATCTCCTTGTTCAGGAATTTGTTCTGGGTTTTGTAACCCTGAAGGCAGTCCTGTCAAGAAAGGGGAACGGCATGAAGAGCACCCAGGGGAGAGTGCCAGACACAGAAACACCTCTGGCACCCTCCCAAGGCAAAGGCCTCTCTAGCACCGACAGCCACTCTTGTAGGGTCTCCTTTGGCATAGCTGCAAGGATCAAACATAGGCGATGCGCTGGCTTCTTTGTGCTGGCCCCTACTCCCCCTCGCATTCACTCCCAGTTTCTTTCTATCTCATCTCCACTCCTGAACTGAGGCTTTAAAAAGATCCCAACCCCAGTTCAGGATTTGGGCCTTTCTGTGCCTTGGCCTAAATGGGGCAGCACTTTTCGGACAAGACAACAGTCAAGCCTGCATGATTTAACAATCAGACCTTGGCAGGCAGAAGTTTTGCAACACGCTCAGGAAAAAAGGAGGAAGCCAGCAGATAATGTTTTCAAAATTACAATACGACAACCCCGAACCTGCAGCCAGGAAACTGATAACTGAAAGAACAGCGCAAGCTAACCGCCAACCCCTCCACTTTTCTGGGAAACAGTACTTGGTGTGAATCCCAACACACCCGATTCCTTTGCCTTTAGAACGTTTCCTTCTCTGCAGCCACTCCCCGCCCCCCCCCCCCAAATTATTTTCAATGTTTCCTGTTTCAGGAAGAAACGTCAGGCTCAAGGAAAGCTGGCTTGTCCTTTTTTTTGCAAGTGTTTTTGCACTACCAGGACACCTTCTGAAAACCAGGCTTCCAGAAACATTGGAAATGCAGGAACTGAAAGCTTCCAGAACACACCAAGAGCCAATCTCCCCCGAAGACTGCAAGGACGCAGACAGAGGCGCTGGGTGGCTGAAACGCTGCTGGCGGGAGGACAGGAGGGACAGGCCAGCCATGGCTGCCTCCGCCCCCAAGGGCTGGCCTCACCAGGGTCACTTTTCCCAGGGAGACTTTCCGAGGCCTCATCAGGAGATGTTTTGCCAGCCCCGTCATTGCTCCAGTTAGTTCTTGCCCCCTCCTCCCTGGGATTCAGAGCCCGAGGCAAGGAACACAGCCTAACACAGGCCAGCCCAATGAGACACCACATTTCCAAGAAGGAAACCTCACAGGCAAGAGGGAAACCCCACTCAGTGCTTCTCTACCCTGGGGACTGGGGCTTCGGGGTAGAGAAGCTGCTTGGCACGCAGGAAGTCCCCAGTAAAAGGACCAAGCAGTGGGTGATGTGAAAGACTTCCTCTGCCGGAGACCCTGGAAAGCCCCTGCCAGTCAGAGAAGACAATTCTGACTTTGATGGACCAGTGGTCTGATTCAGTAGAAGGCAATTTCACGTGTACAGTGCTGGAATTATGCCCCAGTAAGGAACAGGCACAAGAATCATAGAGTTGGAAAGGACCTCCAGGGTCATCTAGTCCAACCCCTGCACAATACAGGGAATTCACAAATACCTCCTCCCACACATTCCCAGTGACCTCTGCAGGCTCCATGCCCAGAAGGTGGCAAAACCCCCTTCCAGGATCCCTGGCCAAAGTGGCCTGGAGAAAAACTGCTGCTTGACCCCGATGTGGCCATCAGCATTTCTTTGGGTGTGCAAGAAGGGGCCACGAGAACTAGGCCCTGATGCAGCCCTTCCTGCCCTCCCTCAGTTCACAGGATCAACACTGCTGTCAGATAGCCTCTGCTGAAAAACCTCCAAAGAAGGCGAGCTCACCACCTCCCCAGGAAGCCTGACATGACACAGTCCAAGTTCCTCTACCACAGAGAGGAGGAGCCTAGAGAGGCCCCCACCACCACCATCCTAGGCTTCACCGCAGCAGCGTCTTTTCTTGATGAATTCCTCCAAACCCAACGCAGCAGCTGGAAAAGTGCAGTCACTGTGACCGGGGCGTGAAGACCAGCCCACCTCCCTTCTGCTTGGCTCCCTTTTCTGCCCAGCTGGCCACAGAGCCCAGGAGCTGCTGCCTCCACAAGGATTTTCCTTCCCTTCCTCTAAGACGCCACCACAATCCCGTGACTGATTTTGTCCCACAAACTATCACTGAGATTGGGAGACTAAGAACCTAAGAGAAGCCACGTTGGATCAGGCCAATGGCCCATCCAGTCTAACACCCAGGTGCCATCAGGAGGTCCATCAGTGGGGCCAGGACACTAGAAGCCTTCCCACTGTGCCCCCCAAGCACCCAGAATACAGAGCACCACTGCCCCAGACAGAGAGTTCCATCAATACGCTGTGGCTAATAGTCACTGATGGACCTCTGCTCCACAGAAGAGAACATAAGAACATAAGAGAAGCCATGCTGGATCAGGCCAGTGGCCCATCCAGTCCAAACTCTGTGTCACAAAGTGGCCAAAAACCAGGTGCAATCAGGAGGTCCATCAGTGGGGCCAGGACTCTAGATGCCCTCCCACTGTGCTCCCTGTAAACACCAAGAATACAGAGCATTCCTGCGCCACACATAAGAACATAAGAGAAGCCATGTTGGATCAGGCCAGTGGCCCATCCAGTCCAAACTCTGTGTCACAAAGTGGCCAAAAACCCCAAGTGTCATCAGGAGGTCCAGCAGTGGGGCCAGGACACGAGAAGCCCTCCCACTGTGCTCCCCCTAAGCACCAAGAGTACAGAGCATCGCTGCCCCAGACATAAGAACATAAGAGAAGCCATGTTGGATCAGGCCAGTGGCCCATCCAGTCCAACGCTGTGTGTCACACAGTGGCCAAAAAACCAGGTGCCATCAGGAGGTCCACCGGTGGGGCCAGGACACTAGAAGCCCTCCCACTGTGCCCATTCAAGCACCAAGAATACAGAGCATCCCTGCCCCAGACAGAGAGCTCCAACAATACCCTGGGGCTAACAGCCATTGATGGACCTCTGCTCTAGATGCTAATCCAGTCCCCTCTTGAAGCTGTCTGTGCTAGACTGAGACACATCACCTAGAAAACCTGGGGCTGGACCCAGAGGAGAGAGAGCAGAATTGGGGAGGGGGGGAGAGAATGCAGCCCCTACTTTCAGCCTGTCGAGTTCCTGCAGCTCCTTGTCCACGGAGGAAGCCCCGGGCGGCTGGGTCGGGCTGAGCTGGCCGGAGGCCTGCTGCTCCTGGTGCTCGGTCAGCTCTCGGGAGAGCTTGACGATGACCTCGTCCTTGGCCTGGATGGTCTCCATCAGCATGGTCAGCTGCTCGCTCAGCTCCCCCACTTGGTCCTTCAGGCCGTCCTTCTCCAGGGTCAGCCTCTCCAGCTGGCCGTTCAGGCCCAGGATCTGGCGGTCCTTCTGGTGCAGCAGCTCCTGCTGCTCTCGGGGGCCCACATCGCAGAGGGGGCCAGCGAAATACTTGTCGTACTGGGACGACCGGACTGTCTGCTGGAGAAGACGCACCAGTTCCTGCAGGGGGGGGAGAAAGGAGGCCGGAGGGTAGGAAGCTGCGGAGGCCGACGAGAGGCAACGGGCAGCAGGAAAACTGCGCAGTTCGGGGCTGAGAACATGCACAGTCATCACTTTTTTGTCTTTTGGGGGGAGTATTTTTTTAATCTTTTCACGTGTGTATGAGTGTGTGTTTGTGTGTGTGTACCTGGAAGTCACTGCAACCTCTGGTGACTGACCCCTACTGAGGTCCTGGAGGATATTCAGGGGGGGTGGTTGAATCGAGCCTGCCCCTGCCTCCTAGCTCTGGTATTCCAAGGAGGTATTTCATCCAAGGACTTCCCAGAGACAACCCTGCACAGCTGCAGAAATCTGAGGAGATCGGGCTTTCCTGGGTTATGCAGGGCAGGGCAAGAAAACAGCTGCTTCCCCCCCCCCCCCCTTTGCATTATACGTGGGCATCAGTGTTCCCTCTAAGCTGCAGAGTCTTGTGAGCAGAAATTCTACTTTGTGAGCAACTGGCATTAAAGTGGTGAGCTCCTGCGGAAATTATTGAGCCAGTTTGGTGTAGTGGTTAAGTGCGCGGACCCTTATCTGGGAGAACTGGGTTTGATTCCCTGTTTCTCCATTTACAGCTGCTGGAATGGCCTTGGGTCAGCCATAGCTCTGGCAGAGGTTGTCCTTGAAAGGGCAGCTGCTGTGAGAGCCCTCTCAGCCCCACCCACCTCACAGGGTGTCTGTTGTGGAGGGGAGAAGATAGAGGAGATTGTGAGCCGCTCTGAGTCTGATTCAGAGAGAAGGGTGAGGTATAAATCTGCAGACTTATTATTATTGTGCTCTGGGGTCATCCTTCCTGAGCTAAGACAAAAATGTGTGAGCTGGAGGCAAAAGATCTGTGAGCCGGCTCACGCTAACTCAGAGGAAACACTGCTGTGCATGTTTGGCTGCCCCAGGAAGTCACGGCATCCTCTGGTGACTGACCCCTGCTGGGGGCCTGGAGGGTATTCAGGGAGGTGGCTGAATAAAGCCTGCCCCTGCCTTCCAGCTCAGGTATTCCAAAGAGGTCTCCCACCCATGGACTTGCCAGAGTCGGCCCTGCTCAGCTTCTGAGATCTGACGGGATCAGGCTTGCCTGGGCTCTCCAGGAGAGGGTATGCACTAGGGTTGCAAAGTCCAATTCAAGAAATATCTGGGGACTTTGGGGGTGGAGCCAGGAGACTTTGGGGGTGGAGCCAGGAGACATTGGGGCGGAGCCAGGAACAAGGGTGTGACAAGCATAATTGAACTCCAAGGGAGTTCTGGCCATCACATTTAAAGGGACAGCACGCTTTTTAAAATTTCTTCCTTCCATAGGAAATAATGAAGGATAGGGGCACCTTCTTTTGGGGCTCATAGAATTGGACCCCCTGGTCCAATCGCTTTGAAACTTGGGGGGTATTTTGGGGAGAGGCACTAGATGCTATACTGAAAATTTGGTGCATCTACCTCAAAAAACAGCCCCCCCCCAGAGCCCCCAATACCTCCAGATCAATTCCCCATTATGAGAATCGATCTCCACATAGGAAATAATAAAGTGCCCAGCAGACATTTCCTCTCCCTCCCCTGTTTCTGGCAACTCTGAAGCGAGAAATTGGCGTCTCTACTCATGAGTTGCTGCCAATTTCTTCAAAGTAACACAGACACACCATCCCAAGAGGAAGCCTTTCAATCGGAGACTGAAGCCTCCAAAGGTGGAAACTCACACGGTGGCTGTGGGGGCGGGGCTTCCCCCTGCTGGCCAGCTGACTGGGGGCAGGAAGGAGCCTGGGAAAGCGGGAAACCCCCGCTGGGACCTGGGGATTGGCAAGCCTAGTATGCACAGTCATCCCTTGATGACTGAAACCAAAACCTGCTTCTGGGGAAACAGCCTGCAAAAGTTCATTGTGGACAGAACCTGTTTACCGCAAACACCAGCCGCTTCTAAAGCATACAGAAGCACAGCCCTCCCCTCTACCCGCCCCAGATGCTGCCCCACGTCGCATTCCCAAACCACCTTTGAATATAACAAACGTCATCCCTCCAGTGTGGGACAAAATTCTAACCAGGCGTTCCCAACCTTTTGGATCCTGCGAGCACGTTTGGGATTCCGGCATGACATGGCAGGCGCAGCCACAAAATGTCTGCCGCAGGAGGCGGAGCCAGCTGCAAGATGGCTGCCGCAGCTGACCTTCACTGAAATTCCTCGTGCAGCAATAGCGGCTGCTGCCAAAGCAACATTTTAAAAAAAATTTGTAGTCGGTCAAATGTCCAGCAGCCTATCAGAAAGCTTGCTGGGCAAGAGCCCTGCCTGATGCCACCCATTTTCTAAAAGCACCTGGCGGGCACCAGGAAAGATGTTGGCAGGCACCAGGGCACCCACAGGCTGGGGAGCCCAGACCCTTTGCCTGGAATTGAGTCTTGGAAGAGTCAAGAGAGCCACACAGCTTGCCCCACAAGCATCTGGCTTCCGTTTCTTGGAAACAGCCCCCGGTTCTCCCCAGCTGACACAGGGGTGGCCTTTTCTGGCACAGTGGTCAGTTAGACACAGCAGCATGCTGAAGCACCTCCAAACAACAATGTGAGGCCTGCCTGGGACCACCGAAAGGAGCTCCTGGGATAATCACGCTTCAGCACAACAGAGCACACCCACGAGCAACGGAACAGTGACCCCTGCTTTTCCTGCAAGCCAGTTTTGGGAACTCATATCCCAGCTTTTAAGTGTAAGAAGCCATTTGAAGGCACTGCTCTTAGTTGGCTAGGAGTGAAGAGTAGGGATTTGATGGCACAAGAGAGCCTGAGCTGGACTCAACGAAGTTTCAGGCAGCTACTGAGATCAGGCAAGAGAAGGGAGGAAAGTGGGGTGGAGCACTGCTGACAGGAAACAGGTCCTACAGCCTCCAAAAGAGAAAGGAAGTCAGCCCAGGGAGTTTAAAAACGGGAAAGGGCAGATCACGTATGGTCTTTGCATGGGCCAGACAACAAAAGCTCCCAAGGGTGTATATTAAATTATGTATTTATAGTTTTTATTGTATATTTTGCTTTTAAATTTTTGTTGTTTTTACTTGTCGTTAGCCCATCAGGGGAGGGCAGGATATAAATGTGATAAAATATAAATAAATAAATCTATTCAGATCTGGCTCCCTAGGCCTCTGGATTGCGAGTTGGGTGAACCAGGAAAAAAGGAGGCTTTTATACCTGGCTTTTCTCTACCCAAAGGAGTCTCAGAGCGGCTTATAATCTCCTTCCCTTCCTCTGCCCACAACGGGCCCCTCAGGAGGCAGGCGGGGCTGAGAGCCTTTGGAGAGAACTGTGACTGACCCCAAGCCACCAAGCTGGCTGCATGTGGAGCATAACTGTGCAGTCCTGGAATGTTTGGGATACATATGGAATACCGGGGAAACTCCACCCACTCCCCAGTGCCCCACCCACCACCTACCAGGATGCTTCCTTCCACCGCTTGAAGAAGACGACGAAGAAGAAGAAGAAGAAGAAGAAGAAGAAGAAGAATTGCAGATTTTTACCCCGCCCTTCTCTCTCAATCAGAGACTCAGAGCGGCTTACAATCTCCTGTATCTTCTGCCCCCACAACAGTCACCCTGTGAGGTGGGTGGGGCCGAGAGGGCTCTCACAGCAGCTGCCCTTTCAAGGACAACCTCTGCCAGAGCTCTGGCTGACCCAAGGCCATTCCAGCAGCTGCAAGTGGAGGAGTGGGGAATCAAACCTGGTTCTCCCAGATAAGAGAGCTCTGGCTGACCCAAGGCCATTCCAGCAGGTGCAAGTGGAGGAGTGGGGAATCCAACCCGGTTCTCCCAGATAAGAGAGCTCTGGCTGACCCAAGGCCATTCCAGCAGGTGCAAGTGGAGGAGTGGGGAATCCAACCCGGTTCTCCCAGATAAGAGAGCTCTGGCTGACCCAAGGCCATTCCAGCAGCTGCAAGTGGAGGAGTGCGGAATCAAACCCGGTTCTCCCAGATAAGAGAGCTCTGGCTGACCCAAGGCCATTGCAGCAGGTGCAGGTGGAGGAGTGGGGAATCCAACCCGGTTCTCCCAGATAAGAGAGCTATGGCTGACCCAAGGCCATTCCAGCAGCTGCAAGTGGAGGAGTGCGGAATCAAACCCGGTTCTCCCAGATAAGAGAGCTCTGGCTGACCCAAGGCCATTGCAGCAGGTGCAGGTGGAGGAGTGGGGAATCAAACCCGGTTCTCCCAGAGAAGAGTCCACACACTTAACCACTACACCAAACTGCCTCTCTTGGAGGCCCAGCCAGCAGGCCACCCCAACAGAGGGACCACAGACCGCAGCCACAGTTACCTTTTGGCTTGCCAGCTCCTTCTTGAGCCTCTCCAGCTCCTCCTGCTGGCTCTGGAACTTCAGCTGCGCCTCCCAGGCCAGCTTGCCGCCGTTGCATTCCACCGGGGAAGAGTCGACGCTGTTTCGATTTCTGCTGCTTGCAATGATTTCCTTTAAAGGACGTCTTGTCTTGTGCGGAACGCGCCCCAAGTCAAACAGAAAGGCTGAAGCAGACCCGCCTGGGGAAGGAAGAGGTCGTTTGCCCCATGTCAGATCACGGTTTTAAAAAACTGGACACTGCGGAATACGCCAGTGCTTGCTCAGCAAATTAGGTTCTTGTGAACATTTTCCAAAGGGGATTAGATAGATTCCGCTTTCTATGGGGGTTAGAGAGATTCATAGAGGGGAGGTCCAGAAGGGGCTACTAGCCATGGGGACTAAAGGGAACCTCCCTGGTCAGAGGCAGTCAACCTCGGAATTTCAGTGCTGGGCCGCAACATCAGCAGAGGACCTTGATGCCCTGCTTGTTTGTTCCTCCAGAAGGACTGGCTGGCCCCTGTGTGAGACAGGAGGCTGGACTGGATGGACACTCCCTGGTCTGACGCAGCAGGACTCTTCTGATGTTCTTCTCAGGGGAAGGCCTCAGCCTCTCTGCCCTGTTGTTGGCCCTCCAGAGGAAGAAGCTGGCCATTGTGAGAGACAGGATGCTGGACTAGATGGACCCTTACTGGTCTGATCCAGCAGGGCTCTTCTGATGTTCTCATGAAGGCCTCAGCCTCTCTGCCCTGTTGTTCGCCCTTCAGAGGAACTGGTTGGCCACTTTGTGAGACAGGAGGCTGGACTGGATGAACCCTCACTGGTCTGACCCAGCAGGGCTCTTCTATTTTCATGAGGGTCTTGGCCTCTCTGCCCTGTTGTTGGCCCTCCAGAGGAACTGGTTGGCCACTGTGTGAGACAGGAGGCTGGACTGGATGGACCCCCACTGGTCTAACCCAGCAGGGCTCTCCTGATGTTCTTCTCAGGGGAAGGCCTCAGCCTCTCTGCCCTGCCATTGGCCTTCCAGAGGAACTGACTGGCCACCATGTGTGAGACAGTGTGTTGGGCTAATGGACACTCTCTTGTCTGATCCAGCAGGGCTCTTCTGCTGTTCTTATGAAGGGCGCGGCCTCTCTGCCCTGTTGTCAGAGGAATTGGTTGGCCACTGTTTGAGACAGGAGGCTGGACTAAATGGACCCTCTCTGGTTTGACCCAGCAGGGCTCTTCTGAGGTTCTTCTCAGGGGAAGGCCTCAGCCTCTCTGTCCTGTCGTTGGCCCTCCAAAGGAACTGGCTGGCCACTGCGTGAGGCAGCATCATAGAATCAGAGTTGGAAGGAGCCATACAGGCCTTCTAGTCCAACCTCCTGCTCAATGTAGAACCAGCCTACAGCGTTCCTAACGTGTTTGTCCAGCTGCTGTTTAAAGTCTGCCAGTTAGGTTGAACTGGATGGACAACTAGTCTGATCCAGCAGGACTCTTCTGATGTTTCTATTAGGGAAGGCCTTGGCCTCTCTGCCCTGTTGTTGTTCCTCCAGAGGAATTGGTTGGCCGCTGTGTGAGACAGGAGGCTGGACTAGATGGACTCTCACTGGTCTGACCCAGCAGGGCTCTTCTGATGTTCTTCTCAGGGAAAGGCCTTGGCCTCTCTGCCCTGTTGTTGTTCCTCCAGAGGAACTGGTTGGCCACTGTGTGAGGCAGGAGGCTGGACTAGATGGACCCTCCCTGGTCTGATCCAGCAGGGCTCTTCTGAGGTTCTTCTCAGGGGAAGGTCTCAGCCTCTCTGCCCTGTTGATGGCCCTCCAGAGGAACTGGCTGGCCCCTGTGTGAGACACAATGCTGGACTAGAGGGACCCTTGCTGGTCTGATCCAGCAGGGTGCTTCTTACATTACACAGCAGCGGAGCTCCGAGAGTGAGCCCGCCCGGATGCTGAGGCAGACCAATCCAAAGGCACCCTCCAGCAACATCAAGATCAAGGTCAGTTTCTGGGAGCAGAAAGGCTGGTGTGGGAAGCAGCCACACCACAGCCCCACCCCCCCCACCCATCACAGAATTCCTGGCAGAATGGGGCCCCGAAGGAACAAAGAGACTCCCCACTCCCTGATGTGGAGATGCACACGCCCCAATTAAACTTGCTCTCATGAAACCTGTTTAGCTTTCGGAAATTCCCCATCCCTCTAGTGCCAACAATCTGGAAGTAACATTAAGAGACTGTTCAAAGTGTAAGTGCAGGAGAAGAAGACCATAGATTTATACCCCGCCCTTCTCTCTGAATCAAAGTCTCAGAGCGGTTCACAATCTCCTTTATCTTCCTCCCCCACAAAAGACATCCTGTGAGGTGGGTGGGGCTGAGAGAGCTCTCCCAGAAGCTGCCCTTTCAAGGACACCTCCTGGGAGAGCTCTGGCTGACCCAAGGCCATTCCAGCAGCTGCAAGAGGAGGAGTGGGGAATCAAACCCGGTTCTTCCAGATAAGAGAGCTCTGGCTGACCCAAGGCCATTCCAGCAGCTGCAAGAGGAGGAGTGGGGAATCAAACCCGGTTCTCCCAGAGAGGAGTCCGCGCACTTCACCACGACACCAAACTGGCTCTCAAGGTGAAACGGGGGACAGAAGCCATGAAGGTGAAGTGGGGGCTGTTTGGCACCTTTGCTGGGTTCTGACGAAGGCCTCTTCTTTTCCTCTTGAGCCGTCGACTCCTCCAACTCCTTGGGGCTGGGGTCCAGCATCTCCCACTCCTCCGTGTAAAAGATACTCCTCCGGTTTTCACCATTTCCTTTGCCTGTTCTTAATGAAGTCACGGAATTCCTGCAAAGTACAGAAATCAAGCTGTCAAGCCTAGCCAAAAGGATGGAGAAACTGTAAGAAATGCGCTCAGCTACAAATTCCAAAACAAAGAATCCCGTTTCCAAGATGGAACCTACAAAGCTGCCTTACACTGAATTGGGGAGGGACGGTGGCTCAGTGGTAGAGCATCTGCTTGGGAAGCAGAAGGTCCCAGGTTCAATCCCCGGCATCTCCAACTAAAAGGGTCCAGGCAAGTAGGTGTGAAAAACCTCAGCTTGAGACCCTGGAGAGCCGCTGCCAGTCTGAGAAGACAATACTGACTTTGATGGACCCAGAGTCTGATTCAGTAGAAGGCAGCTTCATAGGTTCATATGAATCAGACGGTTGGCCTTTCAAAGTCTTTTGAGTGACAGCAGCTACCCCAGGCCTTAGGCTGAGGTTTTTCACACTCCCAGCTAACTATCCTTTTAGTTGAAGATGCTGCCAAACACTACAACTGGGAACTTCAGCATGACCAGCAGGGACTCTGCCAGTGAGCCAACTCTTCTTCATTTTAGGACAGGTCCTGTCAGTCTCTGGAGTGCAGCTGATGCAGCTCACCAAACTGGAGAAGCCGGCATTATAAGGAAGGAGGGGGAGGGAAGGTAGCCTGGTATAGTCCAGGGGTGGCCAAACTGTGCCTTGGGAGCCACATTTGGCTCTTTCACACATATTGTGTGGTTCCTGGAGGCCGAGGAGGAACTTAATGCAGTCTTACTCTCAAGTAAGTGTGCTTAGCATCAGGACCTCAGTCAGACTCTGAGCACTGATCCATAGGAAGGCGACTATTTCTGCCTTGTGTGATACAGGGAAGAAGGGGGAAACAGGCAGGTTTGCAAGCTCTTCTCCTCCACCACAGAGGTTGCTCAGAGACCTCGAGCAGGGAAAGAGGGCACAAGAGCTGAGGGAGCCACTGGAAGGAGGGGCATAACTAAAGAGGGCAGTGCAGGGTTCCCCCTTAGTTTCATAGCTCTTGTAGGAGCTGCATTTACTGACCTTGGCATCAAGGCACAGAGAGATGCATAAGGATGCAAATGGTGGTCAGCGATTTATATGGTACATGTGTGTTTCCTTCTCCCATGTGTGCTAAAAAAATAATTCCTTAACTTTTCCCTATGCTGGTCTTATAGAGACTGTTATTCCCAGCTTTTGTTTTTAAAAAAGTCTCCTTCCAGCATGGTTATGTTGTAAAGTGCATACATATGTATCTTATCTTTCTGGGCAAAGAAAGTATTAATAATAATAATTTTTAATTTATATCCCGCCCTCCCCGCCAAAGCAGGCTCAGGACGGCTTACATGGCATAGAAATGCAGACATTACAATAATACAATAATAAAAATACACTAATTACATAGCAATTATACATTACTCAATTAAATGTACTGTTACATTAAAACCATCAAATTTAAAACCAACAAATTAATTCGGTGCTACATTCTCAATGTTACGCATCTTGACATAATTTTACGTGACGACGGTACAATAAATTCCACATTAAGAAAAAGCCAGCTGAAAGAGGTTAGTCTTGCAGGCCCTGTGGAACTGGTTAAGCTTCGCAAGGCCCGCACCTCTTCTGGTAAGTGTTAAGAGTTCGTGTCTTGTGTCTCTCAAAAATCTGACATTTATTCTTTGTGGCTCTTACTTTAAGCAAGTTTGGCCAGCCCTGGTATAGCCTGATCTTGTTAGATCTCAGAAGCTAAGCAGGTTTGGTCCTTGGAAGAGAGATCAACAAGGAAGACTCAGCAGAGAAGGGCAAAGGCAAACCCTCGCATTTGCCTTGAAAGCCCCTTGTTGGGGTGACCGTAAGTCAGATGCAACGACGGCACTTTACACACACAGGGCGGGGGGGAGAGGAGGAGGAAGGGAAGGAGAAAGAGACACAGAGAGAGAGAAGAAAATATTGGATTTATATTCCGCCCTCCACTCTGAATCTCAGAGTCTCAGAACGGCTCGCAATCTCCTTTCCCTTCCTCCCCCACAACAGACACCCTGTGAGGTGGGTGGGGCTGAGAGGGCTCTCACAGCAGCTGCCCTTTCAAGGACAACCTCTGCCAGAGCTCTGGCTGACCCAAAGCCATACCAGCAAGTGCAAGTGGAGGAGTGGGGAATCAAACCCGATTCTCCCAGATAAGAGAGCTCTGGCTGACCCAAGGCCATTCCAGCAGCTTCAAGTGAAGGAGGGGGGAATCAAACCCGGTTCTCCCAGATAAGAGAGCTCTGGCTGACCCAAGGCCATTCCAGCAGCTGCAAGTGAAGGAGGGGGGAATCAAACCCGGTTCTCCCAGATAAGAGAGCTCTGGCTGACCCAAGGCCATTTCAGCAAGTGCAAGTGGAGGAGAGGGGAATCAAACCCGGTTCTCCCAGATAAGAGAGCTCTGGCTGACCCAAGGCCATTCCAGCAGCTGCAAGTGGAGGAGTGGGGAATCCAACCCGGTTCTCCCAGATAAGAGAGCTCCGGCTGACCCAAGACCATTCCAGCCGGTGCAAATGGAGGAGTGGGGAATCAAACACAGTTCTCCCAGATAAGAGAGCTCTGGCTGACCCAAGGCCATTCCAGCAGCTGCAAGTGGAGGAGTGGGGAATTCAACCCGGTTCTCCCAGATTACAGTCCGTAAACTTAACCACTACACCCAACTGGCTCTCTATTAGAGCTATGGCTGACCCAAGGACATTCCAGCTGCTGCAAGTGGAGGAGGGGGGAATCAAACCCGGTTCTCCCAGATAAGAGTCCGCACATTTAACCACTATGGCTGACCCAAGGCCATTCCAGCAGCTGCAAGTGGAGGAGTGGGGAATCAAACCCGGTTCTCCCAGAAAAGAGTCCGCACACTTAACCACTACACCCAACTGGCTCTCTATTAGAGCTATAACTGACCCAAGGCCATTCCAGCAGGTGCAAGGGGAGGAGTGGGGAATCAAATCTGGTTCTCCCAGATAAGAGTCCGCACACTTAGCCACTACACCCAACTGGCTTTCTATTAGAGCTCTGGCTGACCCAAGGCCATTCCAGCAGGTGCAAGTGGAGGAGTGGGGAATCCAACCCGGTTCTCCCAGATTAGAGTCCTTACACTTAACCACTATACCAAATTGAGACAAAAAGACTGAGAGAGACAGAGACAGACAGACAGAAGGAAGGACAGGTAGACTGTTTGGCCTTTGTAGATTTCAGGCAATTTGAAGATTTTGGCCTTTGTAGATTTCAAATCAACTGAAGCCCTTGGATTACATGGAAGAGTCCTGGGGGCAGAGGGCAAATTAATACATTTCTCTCTCTGGCAGTCCAGGGAAACTCTGCCTCAAAGAATGATCACAAGGCCACTTCTAGGATCTCGGAGCAGAAGCAGAGGTTTTGCTACGGCCTGCCACAAAGCAAGATGCCTAACAGAATGCTTTCACCTGCAATACTTTGCATTTAGAGTATCTAATGAGGGATGTAAACTGCTTCACATATACAACCCGCCCTCAAGAACCAGGACCTCCACCTTCAATGGGAACAGAAACCCTCTGCCCTGGGGCTGAGACCATTTTGCTTGCTCAGCTGTTTCACACAGATGAAATATAGCCCCCTCGTGTCCCTGCAAAGCCCTGCCACGTTTCTCTCCACCAAGCTGCACCAGAACTGGCCTCAGACCAGCTCAAACAAAGGGCCCAGTTCGCTGGAAACGGCTCGGCAGAAAGGCCACGGAAAGAGCGCTGAGATATGCAGAGGCCTGACAGGGAAGTCTTGTGTATATTTCAGTTCCCCACTCTGCAAAAATTCTGGTTCTTTCCTCGGTTTCAGAACTTCCAGAAAGCTTGTCTGTATAATGTAACGGGCCAAAAGTCATTTATCAGTTAGTTCTACATTTGGCATTAAAATGCTGGTTGCAAAATCTCATCATGTGCATACCCTTGCCTGAGGTTACTGCAGTACAGGCGTTTGAGACATCTGGCCCTTTGGCTCAGCTGTGCTTCTGGGAGCAGGCTTAGCAGAACCAAAGAGCTTGGAAGAGGACCCCTGGCTCCACTGAGGGGGTGTAGCTCAGTGGCAGAGCCTGTGCTTTGCATGCGGAAGGTCCCAGGTTCAATATCTGACATCTCCAGTTAAAAAGGATCAGGGTAGCAGGTGGTGGGAAAGACCTCTTCCTGAGACCCTGGAGATCAGCTGCCAGTCTGAGTAGACAAGACTGACCTTGATGGACCAAGGGTCTGATTTAGAATAAGGCAGTTTCAAATATGCCCATCAAAGAGCGGAGGAGTCATGGCTCAGTGGCAGAGCATCTGCTTTGCAAGCAGAAGGTTCCAGGTTCAATCCCCGGCATCTCCAATTAAAAAGACCAGGTAGTAAGGAGATGGGAAAGAGCTCAGCCTGAGACCCTGGAGAGCGGCTGCCAGTCTGAGTAGACAAGACTGACCTTGATGTACCAAGAGTCTGATTCACTCCCAGGCGGATTCATGAGTCAGTTTGGTGTAGTGGTTAAGTGTATGGACTGGGAGAACCGGGTTTGATTCCCCCCTCCTCCACTTGCAGCTGCTGGCATGGCTTTGGGTCAGCTGTAGCTCTCGCAGAAGTTGTCCTTGAAAGAGCAGCTTCTGGGAGAGCTCTCTCAGCCCCACCCACCTCACAGGGTGTCTGTTGTGAGGGGGAGAGGAAGGGAAAGGAGATTGTGAGCCGCTCTGAGACTCTGAGATTCAGAGTATAGGGCAGGATGTAAATCCAATATCCTCATATGTTTGTGTGTTCTCTATGGAGCAAATGCAACTGACTGTCTATGTGTCACCGGCTCTCGATGAAGACCGAGCCTACTTCACTTTCCACCCCTTGTTTATTTTTATTTTTTTTACTAAAATGCTCAGCAGCTGTTGCGACATGCAAACGTGGCCACCTTGCAAGGTTCTGCGGAGAGAAACATGCTCAAAGCGGGTGATCCGACAGCTGGTTTGGGGCAAAGCGAGCCAGCGTGGCCTCAGCAGCTACACAAGGGGAACTTGGGCAGATCACATTTTATTTCCCACAGCTGCCTCCGCAACTTCAGCAAGCCCCAGGGGATTTCTCTTAACATCGGCCCTGCCTCTTGCTTACTGGCAACGTCCCTCCTCCCAAAGTTGGTGGCCTAACTTTGTCCGGGATTTTGAAACCCATGTAGGCCCCTTCAATGAGAGGCCCCCCCCTTGCCTCCTTTGATGCACACACTATGTGGACACAAGGATATTCCACCTGAGCCGAAAACTCTGCACGGCCTCCTAACATAAGAGAAGCCATGTTGGATCAGGCCAGTGGCCCATCCAGTCCAACACTCTGTCACATAAGAACATAAGAGAAGCCATGTTGGATCAGGCCAGTGGCCCATCCAGTCCAACACTCTGTCACATAAGAACATAAGAGAAGCCATGTTGGATCAGGCCAGTGGCCCACCCAGTCCAACACTCTGTGTCACATAAGAACATAAGAGAAGCCCTGTTGGATCAGGCCAATGGCCCATCCAGTCCAACACTCTGTGTCACATAAGAACATAAGAGAAGCCATGTTGGATCAGGCCAGTGGCCCACCCAGTCCAACACTCTGTGTCACATAAGAACATAAGAGAAGCCCTGTTGGATCAGGCCAATGGCCCATCCAGTCCAACACTCTGTGTCACATAAGAACATAAGAGAAGCCATGTTGGATCAGGCCAGTGGCCCCTCCAGTCCAACACTCTGTCACATAAGAACATAAGAGAAGCCATGTTGGATCAGGCCATTGGCCCACCCAGTCCAACACTCTGTCACATAAGAACATAAGAGAAGCCATGTTGGATCAGGCCAGTGGCCCCTCCAGTCCAACACTCTGTGTCACATAAGAACATAAGAGAAGCCATGTTGGATCAGGCCAGTGGCCCCTCCAGTCCAACACTCTGTGTCACATAAAAACATAAGAGAAGCCATGTTGGATCAGGCCAATGGCCCCTCCAGTCCAACACTCTGCGTCACATAAGAAAATAAGAGAAGCCATGTTGGATCAGGCCAGTGGCCCATCCAGTCCAACACTCTGTCACATAAGAGAAGCCATGTTGGATCAGGCCAGTGGCCCATCCAGTCCAACACTCTGTCACATAAGAACATAAGAGAAGCCATGTTGGATCAGGCCAGTGGCCCCTCCAGTCCAACACTCTGTGTCACATAAGAACATAAGAGAAGCCATGTTGGATCAGGCCAGTGGCCCCTCCAGTCCAACACTCTGTGTCACATAAAAACATAAGAGAAGCCATGTTGGATCAGGCCAATGGCCCCTCCAGTCCAACACTCTGCGTCACATAAGAACATAAGAGAAGCCATGTTGGATCAGGCCAGTGGCCCCTCCAGTCCAACTCTCTGTGTCACATAAGAACATAAGAGAAGCCATGTTGGATCAGGCCAGTGGCCCTTCCAGTCCAACACTCTGTGTCACAGAAGAACATAAGAGAAGCCATGTTGGATCAGGCCAATGGCCCATCCAGTCCAACACTCTGTGTCACAGAAGAACAGAAGAGAAGCCCTGTTGGATCAGGCCAATGGCCCACCCAGTCCAACACTCTGTGTCACATAAGAACATAAGAGAAGCCATGTTGGATCAGGCCAGTGGCCCCTCCAGTCCAACACTCTGTGTCACATAAGAACATAAGAGAAGCCATGCTGGATCAGGCCAGTGGCCCCTCCAGTCCAACACTCTGTGTCACATAAAAACATAAGAGAAGCCATGTTGGATCAGGCCAATGGCCCCTCCAGTCCAACACTCTGTGTCACATAAGAACATAAGAGAAGCCATGCTGGATCAGGCCAGTGGCCCCTCCAGTCCAACACTCTGTGTCACATAAGAACATAAGAGAAGCCATGTTGGATCAGGCCAGTGGCCCCTCCAGTCCAACACTCTGTGTCACATAAGAACATAAGAGAAGCCATGTTGGATCAGGCCAGTGGCCCCTCCAGTCCAACACTCTGTGTCACATAAGAACATAAGAGAAGCCATGTTGGATCAGGCCAGTGGCCCCTCCAGTCCAACACTCTGTGTCACATAAAAACATAAGAGAAGCCATGTTGGATCAGGCCAATGGCCCCTCCAGTCCAACACTCTGTGTCACATAAGAACATAAGAGAAGCCATGCTGGATCAGGCCAGTGGCCCCTCCAGTCCAACACTCTGTGTCACATAAGAAAATAAGAGAAGCCATGTTGGATCAGGCCAATGGCCCACCCAGTCCAACACTCTGTGTCACACAATGGCCAAAAAACCAGGCGCCATCAGGAGGTCCACCAGTGGGGCCAGGACACTAGAAGCCCTCCCACTGTGCCCCCCCAAGCACCAAGAATACAGAGCATCATTGCCCCAAAATGAGAGTTCCAACAATACGCTGTGGCTAATAGCCACCGATGGACCTCTAAGAACATATGAGAAGCCATGTTGGATCAGACCAATGGCCCATCCAGTCCAACACACTGTGTCACATAAGAACATAAGAGAAGCCATGTTGGATCAGGCCAATGGCCCCTCCAGTCCAACACTCTGTGTCACATAAGAACATAAGAGAAGCCATGTTGGATCAGGCCAGTGGCCCCTCCAGTCCAACACTCTGTGTCACATAAAAACATAAGAGAAGCCATGTTGGATCAGGCCAATGGCCCCTCCAGTCCAACACTCTGTGTCACATAAGAACATAAGAGAAGCCATGCTGGATCAGGCCAGTGGCCCCTCCAGTCCAACACTCTGTGTCACATAAGAACATAAGAGAAGCCATGCTGGATCAGGCCAGTGGCCCCTCCAGTCCAACACTCTGTGTCACATAAGAAAATAAGAGAAGCCATGTTGGATCAGGCCAATGGCCCACCCAGTCCAACACTCTGTGTCACACAATGGCCAAAAAACCAGGCGCCATCAGGAGGTCCACCAGTGGGGCCAGGACACTAGAAGCCCTCCCACTGTGCCCCCCCAAGCACCAAGAATACAGAGCATCATTGCCCCAAAATGAGAGTTCCAACAATACGCTGTGGCTAATAGCCACCGATGGACCTCTAAGAACATATGAGAAGCCATGTTGGATCAGACCAATGGCCCATCCAGTCCAACACACTGTGTCACATAAGAACATAAGAGAAGCCATGTTGGATCAGGCCAATGGCCCATCCAGTCCAACACTGTGTCACACAGTGGCCAAAAAAACCAAGTGCCATCAGGAGGTCCACCAGTGGGGCCAGGATCCTAGAAGCCCTCCCACTGTGCCCCCCCAAGCACCAAGAATACAGAGCATCACTGCCCCAGACAGAGAGTTCCAACAATAGGGAGAGACGGTGGCTCAGTGGTAGAGCATCTGCTTGGTAAGCAGGTCCCAGGTTCAATCCCCGGCATCTCCAATTAAAAAGAGTCCAGGGGTGAGAAACCTCAGCTTGAGACCCTAGAGAGCCGCTGCCAGTCTGAATAGTCAACACTAACTTTGATGGACCAAGGGTATGATTCAGTAGAAGGCAGCTTCGTATATTCAATACTCTGTGGCTAACAGCCGCTGCTGGATCTCTGCTCCATATGCTTATCCAATCCCCTCTTGGAGCTGTCTATGCTTGTAACTGCCAGCACCTCCTGTGGCAGTGAGTTCCACGCGTTAATCACCCTTTGGGTGAAGGAGGACTTCCTTTTATCCATTCTAACCCAACTGCTCAGCAATTTCATTGAGTGCCCAGGAATTCTTGTATTGTGAGAAAGGGAGAAAAGGACTTCCTTCTCTGCCTTCTCTATCCCTGGAATAATCTTGTAAACCTCTATCACGTCACCCCTCACTCTCTTGTTTCCAGGCAACACTCAAACTGCTGGCTTCAATTTTTCCAGCAGCCCGAGACCAGCCTGCTCCTCTCTCTGCCTGCCCTTCCCTGTGATCTTCTTCTCCCCAGGCAAGGTGGGTGGCAAGCAGGGAGGAGATCTTATCTGATGGTGCAGCACTCTGAGCCACCAGAAGCCACCCAGCTGGCACGAATGCCCTTTTTGGGTAAGAGCCTGGCAACGCCAACTCTGTTTTCCCAGGCCTACGGTACAAGGGCATCTTGGCGGGGCATCTCGCCCATGGAAGCGTTTGGCGATCTGACTGCTGTGTCTGCAGATATCAATCTGCCACTGGAATTTAGCTGTCACGTGGCTGTTATGTGGCATGAGCAGCCTGGGACACCCAGAGCAGCAAGCTGTTCTTTTTTGCTAACTACATCAAAATGAACAGAAAGGGTCTCCCACCCAAGAACAAGCCCAGGCACCAGGCACGGAACAGAAGTCCTGTTAAGAAATGTTTCCATCCTTGTTCTCATTTTGTTGTTATTAAAAATATTTATACCCCGCCTTTCCAAATTCATGACTCAAAGCGGATCGCACGCCGGTCTTAAAACAGAAAATTAGCAAAAACTATACTAAATTCTACCAGCAGCAGGATTTGTAAAAAGCAGCTAGAAATACAGTTTTAGCAGCCAAATAAAAGCAGAGATCAGATCCAGAAGGCACATCTGGCTAGGCTGGAACAGCTGCGCGCATCACCCGAGTGTTCAAAGTCCAAAAGGCCTGCCTCTCCCCTTCCCTCCCTGTACCCTTTTGCACGGTGCGTGTTATCACGTAATACCTGCTGTTCTGAGCGGTAAACTGGCTTTAATGCAATAGCAGATAGTTGGGATATAACTGGAGAAGATGTACAGACAGAGGTGTACACACGGGGCCCCACAGGAGGTGGTGATCTTTAGAATATCCTGGCCCCGGGCTATTCACGGCTTCCATAGCCGGTACTCTGAAGTGGCCCAAAAGCAATGGGGAGCCAGAGAGGAAACATAAAATTGGGAGTATTGTGCCTCAGGAAATCTGCCTCCATCAACAACCTGGAGGCCACGTTCTGGGCCAATAGCCCTCCTAAGCACTCCGGGAAGGATGGCTACTTAGCCAAAGCCCCAGTAATCTGGATGCCACTGAGGCAGGAGTAGCCGTGGTCTCAGCAGCTATGCACGTGCTCCTGCCCCAGACAGCTGGCATCTCAAAGGAAGCTGATAAAAATACCAAGGAACAGAAAGAAATCTGGCAACGCTTTTAAGCTTAAAGCAGAGTCTAAGAGGAAGGACCCAACCCCCTTTTTCATGCCTCCCCAATTCACCAGAGCCTTAATTCTGTTCCCTCATTCATTTGTCTTTGGTAACCAAAGAATATGCCGTCTGGGGCAGAATTTGAGACGGCAAAGGAAAAACGCAATGCAAACGTGCAAACTTTCCTAGTTTGCTAGATCCCAGTAGGCAGCCGTGTTGGTCTGAAGCAACAGAACAAAGACAAGTGCATCTTTAAGACCAACTAAGTTTTATTTGGAATGTAAGCTTTCGTATGCTCTTAAGCAGACTTCATCAGACAAAATGGGAATGGCAAGCAGCAATTCGTAATATAAGTGGGCAGTGTGGAATCATGGGAATGTTTTTAGCAGAGTGAAAGAATCACGAATAGGGATCTGTTTTTGTTAGTGTTAGGACAAAACAGGGCTGAAAAAACACTGGAGGGTGACAAAAAGCAGGATAAGTAAGGGTGATAAGTGCAGAAAGAGTTAACAAATAGACACTGAGGCCTTAACTGGTGCTTGGAGAGAGGGGCCAAGGAGGCAGGGAGTTAAAGGAGGCCACATTCTGCTCCCAACAGCTGGTGGCAAAGGGGAAGGGGTCACAGGCCAAGTGACAACCGCTCAACAGACACCAGCAGACATTCAGAACTGCAGACCCCAGAGCTTCCTCCTGAAAGCCTCTTTGTCTCACGTAGGAAGGATGGCAAGAAAAAAAATCAATACCAGGCATTGAAATGACAAGGAGGATGTGGTCTAAGTTTTCTAGGACTGCCCAGGCAACCGTCGCTGCACACTCCCTACCCTGTAATAATCTGAGAAGGGGGATCCTGCCGCCAGGCAGCCATCCAGCCAAACAGCAGCCACGGGCCAGGAGGAATATCCCATAAGTGGAAAGGGGAGGGGGTCACCGGTGGGCCACAGCCAGGAGAGAAACTGCTGCAGCATGGCGGCTGCTCCTTCTTCAGCAAGCCTTCCCCAAAGATGGTGTTCAGACGGCAGAGCAAGAGCTCTCTGCAACTCAGCAGATACCTGCTGGGAGGCCACAGAGCATCGCAGTGAGTGCCGTGTGTGTGTGTGTGTGTGGAATCGGCAACCCTCCTCAAGACAGACCACCCCCCCTTCCTCCCACCCCGGCTCTCCATCATTCTGCATATTCACACCCTTTCCAGACCACCAGCACACTGCATCCAGGTTTGATTCCCCCCTCCTCCACTTGCGGCTGCTGTGATGGCCTTGGGTCAGCCAGAGCTCTCTTATCTGGGAGAACCGGGTTTGATTCCCCACTCCTCCACTTGCAGCTGCTGGAATGGCCTTGGGTCAGCCAGAGCTCTCTTATCTGGGAGAACCGGGTTGGACTCCCCCCTCCTCCACTTGCAGCTGCTGGAATGGCCTTGGGTCAGCCAGAGCTCTCTTATCTGGGAGAACCGGGTTGGATTCCCCACTCCTCCACTTGCAGCTGCTGGAATGGCCTTGGGTCAGCCAGAGCTCTCTTATCTGGGAGAACCGGGTTTGATTCCCCACTCCTCCACTTGCAGCTGCTGGAATGGCCTTGGGTCAGCCAGAGCTCTCTTATCTGGGAGAACCGGGTTGGATTCCCCACTCCTCCACTTGCAGCTGCTGGAATGGCCTTGGGTCAGCCAGAGCTCTCTCAGCCCCACCCACCTCACAGAGTGTCTTGTATGGGAGAAGAAGATAAAGGAGACTGTGAGCCCCTCTGAGATTCAGAGTGGAGAGCGGGATATAAATCCAACATCCAACATTCAGGGAGTCTCTGTGGGCAGGTCCTTTCACTTTGCCTGAGTTTGGCCTGGTTTTACTGTTCCCCATCATCCACTCAGGTACCAGTGAATGTTCCCTTAACAGCCTGAGAAAGCAGTGTCCTCTAATACTTCAAGAGGGAATGAAGGCTGGCCCTGACCAGGATAGCCCAGGCAAGCCTGATCCCGTCAGATCTCAAGAGCTGAGCAGGGCCGACTCTGGCAAGTCCATGGGTGGGAGACCTCCTTGGAATACCAGCAGTCGGGAAGGCAGGGGCAGGCTTTATTCAGCCACCTCCCTGAATACCCTCCAGCCCCCCAGCAGGGGTCAGTCGCCAGAAGTCGCCATGACTTCACACATATACAGACAGAATAAAAAATACACCTCCCTCCTCAAAAAAGAGGCCGATTCACACGATCTCTGAAGCATCACGGTGGGGAGGAGAAGAGCACCGTGGGCTCGGCAACAGCTCAGCCCTTGGCCTGGCCTTCTCCACCGTGCCAGGTGAACCCCAGACATTCTCTCCTAACCCTTCACTGCCAAATGGGAGAATTCGGTCCCTCTCTGACTTTCACAGCTGCCTTGCTCAAAAGCTGTTCCGGACAGCCATCAAACGCTATCTAGGCTGCGTCCGCTTGTTCCTTGCAACACGAGCCTCCATAAGAAAGCACACTGGACTTGGGTTCCGGAGGCCTAGGTCCAAATGCCACCTCCGCCCAGCAGCACGTACGGCGGACGACGCTTCATTTGAACGGGACGCCCTTTCACAGCTCTGCCAGCTGCTGCAGCAGGGCCCGTTTCTGATGACGGAAGGCTCACCTGATCTCGTTCCCCCACTGCTTCAAGGCAAAGTTAAGGGCATTCGGCTGTCCCGGGATGGGATGGGAGGCCGCTTGCTCCCCCACCAGCTGCGGGGGGGCTGTCTCCACCGCCAGGACGGTTCTGGCCTTCTCCGCCGAGGCATCTGGAGGCACGAGGCTCAGATCTGAGGAGGAACAAGCAGGAATTTAGAAGTGCAACGGCTGCCAGAACACGCCACAGCAAGGAGGGGGACAAAAGTGGGACTCTTGGCAAAGCAGCAAGGCAGGGTCCAAGTCTTTCTTGGGGATTTTTTTTGTACTTCTGCATTTTGTGTGTGTGTGTGTGTGTGTGCCTGCACCTAGACGTTATGGCAGCCTCTGGTGGCTGACCCTTACTGGGAGGCCTGGTGGATATTCAGGGAGGTGACTGAATAAAGCCTGCCCATACCTTCCCAACTGCTGGTATTCCTCCCTGCCAGTCAACCTTGCTTTGCTTCCGAGATCTGAAGGGATCAGACCTTGCCTGGGCTATCCTGGCCAGGGCAGCAGGGTCAAAACCTTGATGATTATGACATCTGCAGTTAGAGCCCCCCTTCACCCAGGCCCGCCTGCCATCTGCCCCCTGAAAACTGAATCGCTGCTGAAGAAGAAGAACTGCAGATTTATACCCCGCCCTTCTCTCTGAATCGGAGACTCAGAGCGGCTTACAATCTCCTTTATCTTCCTCCCCCACAGCAGACACCCTGTGAGGTGTGTGGGGCTGAGAGAGCTCTTGCAGCAGCTGCCCTTTCAAGGACAACCTCTGCCAGAGCTATGGCTGAGCCAAGGCCATTCCAGCAGGTGCAGGTGGAGGAGTGGGGAATCAAACCCGGTTCTCCCAGATAAGAGAGCTATGGCTGACCCAAGGCCATTCCAGCAGGTGCAGGTGGAGGAGTGGGGAATCAAACCCGGTTCTTCCAGATAAGAGTCAGCACACTTAACCACTACACCAAACTGGCTCTCAGGAGACAGACACCCTGTGAGGTAGGTAGGGCTGAGAGAGCTCTGACAGAAGCTGCCCTTTCAAGGACAACCTCTGCCAGAGCTATGGCTGACCCAAGGCCATTCCAGCAGGTGCTGGTGGAGGAGTGGGGAATCAAACCCGGTTCTTCCAGATAAGAGTCAGCACACTTAACCACTACACCAAACTGGCTCTCAGGAGACAGACACCCTGTGAGGTAGGTAGGGCTGAGAGAGCTCTGACAGAAGCTGCCCTTTCAAGGACAACCTCTGCCAGAGCTATGGCTCACCCAAGGCCATTCCAGCAGGTGCAGGTGGAGGAGTGGGGAATCAAACCCGGTTCTCCCAGATAAGAGAGCTCTGGCTGACCCAAGGCCATTCCAGCAGCTGCGAGTGGAGGAGTGGGGAATCCAACCCGGTTCTCCCAGATAAGAGTCAGCACACTTAACCACTACACCAAACTGGCTCTCAGGAGACAGACACCCTGTGAGGTAGGTAGGGCTGAGAGAGCTCTGACAGAAGCTGCCCTTTCAAGGACAACCTCTGCCAGAGCTGTGGCTGACCCAAGGCCTTGCTAGCAGCTGCAAGTGCAGGAGTGGGGAATCAAACCCGGTTCTCCCAGATAAGAGTCCTCGCACTTAACCACTACACCAAACTGGCTCTCAAAACAGGAGTCATTCCAACTCCCCTCACCTACATCACAGGCAATGCAGGAAGCTTTGGGACCTGGCTTGAAGTCACAACACAGGGCGGCAGCATCGTTAAGGCTGGTGTAAAATTAAAGACATGGAGGTAGGAAAGGGGGGCAGAAGCCAGGAAGGACAAGGAGCTTCTCCCATCCCTCTCTCCCACAGCCCAAGTGTCCTTCTTCGAGAGCTCCTCCAAAGGCAGCCCCCCCACTCCGCGGGACCTTGCAAGGCCCTGCACATCTCTAACACAGGGCTGCCAACCTTCAGGTGGGACCTGGAGATCTTCTGGAGTTACAAATGATTTCCAGACAAAGATCTTTTTCCGGGGGGACAGACAGATCCACTGGAGGTTAGACACTATGGCATTATACTCCGGCTTTGTATTAAACTCCCTTCCCAGGCTCCACCCCCAAATCTCCAGGAATTTCCTAACCCTGAGCTGGAACCCAGCCTAACAGGCCCCCTGAAGGCTTCCCCTTGGTGGTCATCAATAGGGGAACTGAGGCAGTCCATGCTAATATGCTGCCCTTTTCCTGCTTCACCCTCACCTTTTCCCCTCCCACTGCAGACTGCCTAAATGAGGGGTGTCAAACATGCGTTCCGGGGGCCGAATCAGGCCCTCAGAGGGCTCCTATCAGGCCCCTGAGCAATTGGCTGTCATCTGCTTTCTTCGCCCTCTCTTGCTTTCTTCTGCATTACAGCTTGCTTTGCCAGGCTTGCTCAACTGCAGAGGAGCTACAGAGCAAAACCTCTATTTTCTCCATTGGCTGAGGCTCCTCCCTTGGGTGGAAGGCGGGAGGCAGAGCTTGCTCTCAATTGCACAGCAGAGCTACTGAGCCAAGCCTCTCTTCCTTCTATTGGCTGAGGCTCCTTCCCCTCCTGGTCCCTTGGGGAGGGAGGGAAAGAGCCAGAGCTTCCTTTGCCCAGTTCCCCGGGTCCCATAGGAGAAATACAAACAAAGCACCTTTAAGACCAATGAGTTCTAATGTTTTAAGCAAGTTTTATTTTAATGGGTTTTTTTTAAAAAAATCTTTAATTGAACCCCAGAGAGCACTGAGGTCAGCAGGGAAGGACCTACTGACTATTCCCAGGCCGAAGGAAGCAAAACTGCAGAGTACCCGTACCCGGGCTTTCTCCGTCGTAGCTCCACACCTATGGAACCAGCTCCCGGAAGAAGTGCGGGCCCTGCGGGACTGTGACCGGTTCCGCAGGGCCTGCAAGACCATCCTCTTTGATGAAGCCTTCCCCGACTAAAAAAACCTGAGAGACTGCTTAAATGATTCCTGTTACCTGCTGGAAGAGCACCAAGATGTTAATTTTATTGTTTTATTGATTTTAGAATTTTAATTGATTATTAGCTACTGTTTAAATTACTGTATAATCTGTTGTATCGACTATGTTGTTAGCCGCCCTGAGCCTGCCTCGGCGGGAGGGTGGGATACAAATAAAATGTATTATTATTATTATTGTGTTTGCCTGTGTCCTTTATAAATACGTCTCTGCTTCCTAATCTTAAATAGGCAGACACACGGCCCGACCCGACAAGGTCTCATTTATGTCAGGTCCGGCCTTCCTAACAAATGAGTTCGACACCCCTGGTCTAAATCTTCAGGCTGCCCTGTCTGCTCAGGACTCTTGAGGCCCTCCTACACAGCGCATGAGCTGCCTTCTCCGCCACCCAGCCAGTCCTAAGGGCCTCTCGAGCAATAAAGGGGAAAGCCCAGGAACTGGATTCTCCCTGCACCTCTGGCCGTATTCTCAGCAGCCACTCACGCAAGGAGAGAGGCCTTCAATGCCGCTGATGCAACGGAAAGTTCTGAGTCTACACTACAACCCCCTCCCCGCTTATCCTGCAAGAAAACGCTGCTGGGAAAAAGCAGGGCTCTTCCCCCAAGGAAGGAACGCTCCCAGCCGCCTGCCTGCATGTTATTGTTGGCAGAGTCCAACCGGCCCCGCTGCTTTATGAGCGAGACCCACAGGCAGGCAAAGGCCTTGAAAACAGCCACGTAACAAATTGCTCCACGCTCTTTACAGAACCCACAGGGCTGCTGGAAAACCACTGACATCAGAAGCACAACCGAGGCTGCTTCACTTTTTGCAGGAAACTCGGAAACGCCATTAGAGGAAGCGAGCGAGCGACACGGAGCAGCCAGATTGCAGCCCAGGAGTGTCTGAGAGACCGACAAGATTTTCAGGGTTAGGAGCGGTTTCGTGCCTGACAAGGGGAGCTCGGGCTCACAAAAGCTCATTTCCTCAGTATGTCTGGGCAATAAATGCACACTTCTGTTCTCTCACTTTTGGAGGGCACTTGACAAAACTGTCCTTGTTGGGGGAGATACGGCCTTTCTCTGGCACCCAAATGCAGCCATTTATACCTGCAGAAAAGGCAATACTTGCCCCAGGATAGTTAGGGATGAAAGAAGAAGAAGATGATATTGGATTTATATCCCGCCCTCCACTCTGAAGAGTCTCAGAGCGGCTCTCCTTTCCCTTCCTCCCCCACAACAGACACCCTGTGAGGTGGGTGGGGCTGGAGAGGCCTCTCACAGCAGCTGCCCTTTCAAGGACAGAGTCTCAGAGCGACCTACAATCTCCTTTCCCTTCCTCCCCCACAACAGACACCCTGTGAGGTGGGTGGGGCTGAGAGAGCTCTCCCAGCAGCTGCCCTTTCAAGGACAACCTCTGAGATAGCTCTGGCTGCCCCAAGGCCATTCCAGCAGGTGCAAGTGGAGGAGTGGGGAATCAAACCCAGTTCTCCCAGATAAGAGTCCGCGCACTTAACCGCTACACCAAACTGAAAGACAGTGGCATGGGATCCCCACAAGCATCAGGGGATGCGCAGAAAAGAAGTCAGGCTACATCAGCATGCCAACCATTGCTCTGGAAACGCCATGGTATTACACCACCAGCAGACATGTAATGCCTCATCGGGGGTTTTGCTCAGACATGACATCAGCATGTAGCCCAAAATCATTCCCACCCCCCTCACTGCATTTCTCCTGCCAGCCCGAGAGGCAAGGGCAGGTGGGAGGGCCCTGCCCAAAGCAGGCACTCAGCATGCCTTTGAACAGAACACCCACTGCTGCCGGGATGGCCCTGCCAGGTAAGTCTGATGTGTCACCTAGGGCTTTCCTTGTAGCAGGGACTCCTTTCTGTATTAGGCCACGCCCCACGGCCGTAGCCAATCCTCCAAGAGCTTCCAGGGCTCTCTCTTCATACAGGGCCTACTGCAAGCTCCAGGAGGACCGGCGACATCAGGGGGGTGTGGCCTCCTATGCAGAGGTGTTCCTGCAACAACAAAAAAGGCCTGGTGTCAACGCTGTTGTCTTTCACCTTCCACATGCAAGGCATTTTATGTTTCTGTACTTCTAGGAGCACCCTCAGAACCCGGAACAGAACGGGACAACAAACCCACAGGGGGGGAAAAAAAACCAGCCACTGGAAGTTAATAAGTTACCTACTAAGCAACAAGCAAGCGACCTTGCGGAAGAAGTGCCTGGCGCTTGACGGCTCTTCTTAACTGCCCAGAACAAACAGAGCGGTGTGATAAGCAGAAATGGCTACCTTGAATCTCCACCGCAAGTTACCTGTGCCCTGACCCAGGTAGCCCAATCTCATCAGATCCTGGTCAGGACTCAGGCAGGAGACCATCAAAGAAGGCCAAGGTTGCTATGCCGAGACAAGCAACAGCAAACCACCTCCCTCGCTCGGAAGCCCCTATGGCAGGGGCGGGGAATGCTTTTTTCTGCCAGGGGCCATTTGGATGTTTATAACATCATTCATGGGCCATCCAAAATCATCAACTTAAAAAACAGTAATAATAATAATAATAACAATACTTTTTATTTGTATCCCGCCCTCCCTGCAAGGGCAGGCTCAGGGCGGCTCACAACATATGAATACAATACAATAAAATATAAAATTATACATAGTACTTACACTTATAATTATAGAATCGACATAAATCCATTTACAAATTGTATTAAAATTAATTATGGTGCTATAACTGAAACCTTTGATACATTCTGTGGCTAAAAACGTATCCAGCGACACTTTCTTAGCTCAGCATTAGGCGAAGGCTATTTTGAAGCAGTAGGTCTTACAGGCCCTGCGGAATTGATCTAAGCATCGCAGGGCCCACACCTCCTCCCGGAGTTGATTCCATAGCAGTGGGGCTGCAATTGAGAAGGCCCGATCCCGGGTGGTCTTCAATCTGGCCTCCCTTGGCCCAGGGATATTCAGCTGGTTCTTCCCTGCTGACCTCAGCGCTCTCTGGGGCTCATATGGGGAGAGACGGTCCCTCAGGTAGGCAGGTCCTCGGCCATATAGGGCTTTAAAGGTAATAACCAGCACCTTGTAACGGACTCGGTACACTACTGGCAGCCAGTGCAGTCCGCGCAGTGCTTCGCCGAGGGAGAATGATTCAGGCCAGCAGAATTAATACAAATAATTGTTTTTCTATTTGAAGTCACATGGAGAGAGCCTAACTTAGCGCACACACACCCGGCCCACCACCCTAGAAAACACCTAGGCCCAGGGATTTTTTTGTAGAGGCCGCCATGTGGCTCGGCCCAGCAATCCCCGAGGGCCAGACCAAGTGATATTGAGGGCCATAAACGGCCCTTGGGACAGGTGTTCCCCACCCCTGCCCTATGGGGTCATCAGAAGTTGTCAGTGAGTTGATTGCAACAACCTGAAAAAGGTTACCTGCGTTGTCTTTGGCCACAAGCCCCTTGGAGAAGTTGCTGGGGGTGGGGGATGTCCTGCCGTCCCTCTGAGTGGCATCCAGGCCGTTGCAGTATTCCCACCTTCTCTGCTGCAGCTCCTGCAGCCAGTAAGACATGTCCTGCTGCGTCGCAGCCTGCAGCGCATGGGAGAAGAAGAGGCGGCTGAAAAGGCTTCAAAAGAGGCACATCTATCAGAAACGCCAACCAATAAAAGAAGAAGACTGCAGATTTATACCCCACCCTTCTCGCTGAATCAGAGTCTCAGAGCAGCTTACAATCTCCTATATCTTCTCCCCCCACAACAGACACCCTGTGAGGTGGGTGGGGCTGGAGAGGGCTCTCACAGTGGCTGCCCTTTTAAGGACAACTTCAGAGAGAGCTCTGGCTGACCCAAGGCCATTCCAGCGGCTGCAAGTGGAGGAGGGGGAATCAAACCCGGTTCTCCCAGATAAGAGAGCTCTGGCTGACCCAAGGCCATTCCAGCAGCTGCAAGTGGAGGAGTGGGGAATCCAACCGGGTTCTCCCAGATAAGAGAGCTCTGGCTGACCCAACACCATTCCAGCAGCTGCAGGTGGAGGAGTGGGGAATCCAACCCGGTTCTCCCAGATAAGAGAGCTCTGGCTGACCCAAGGCCATTCGAGCAGCTGCAAGTGGAGGAGTGGGGAATCAATCCCGCTTCTCCCAGATAAGAGAGCTCTGGCTGACCCAAGGCCATTCCAGAAGGTGCAAGTGGAGGAGTGGGGAATCAAACCTGGTTCTCCCAGATAAGAGTCCGCGCACTTCACCACTACACCAAACGAGCTCTCTTTGAAAGCCACTTTTAAAGGAATGGGGCACATCTCCAAAGAGGGGCCAGGCACTAGGGATGCTCCAAGCCAAACAGGGTTTGTTCTCTTTAATATGTGTTGGAACAGAAATGACACAACAGGCACCTCCATCGCAGGGCAAAACGTATAGTTCGGTGACGGCACCTTTGACTAGCTTTTTTTCTTTTTTAAAATCCATTTTAACTTTTTCCAGGTTTCAGTACATCAAGGAGCACAATAAATACCCCGTTAAAAACAATCAGAATGAATTTTGAGCAGCCTGCAGGCTGGTTTGCCAAACGTTTGGCAGAATCTTAAAAAGGACTCGTGACACTTTTTGGAAAGTTAAAAGAGAAACAGATGCCCCTTCGCTGTCAAGGAAAAGAATTCCACAAAACGGACTCGGTAAAGGGCCAGACTTTTCACTGTCACGGTTTCCCAGCTAAAGCGGCAACCTGGTATAAATGAACACAAGTGCTTTCACCTCTCGCTCCAGATACAACAATGTGTTTACCAGGAGTCAACAGGACATGAACAAAGTTGGGGTTTTCACTGCTGGCTCCTTCCAATGAACCAGATTTTGGGATACAGCATAAGTAGCAAGCATGGTTGGTATTCAACTAGACCCGGGGTGGCCAAACTGTGGCTCAGGAGCCACCTGTGGCTCTTTCACACATATCGTGTGGCTCTTGAAGCCCCCACCGCCCCATAGGCCAGCTTCGAGAAGGCATTTGTTTCTTTAAGAAGATGTTGGATTTATATCCCACCCTATACTCTGAATCTCAGAGCGGTCACAATCTCCTTTACATCCCCTCCACAACAAACACCCTGTGACGTAGGTGGGACTGACTCCTACAAGAGCTCCTACAAGATTCCTACACGGACAACTCCTACAAGAACTACGGCTGACCCAAGGCCATTCCAGCAGCTGCAAGTGGAGGAGTGGGGAATCCAACCCGGTTCTCCCAGATAAGAGAGCTCTGGCTGACCCAAGGCCATTCCAGCAGCTGCCAGTGGAGGAGTGGGGAATCCAACCCGGTTCTCCCAGATAAGAGAGCTCTGGCTGACCCAAGGCCATTCCAGCAGCTGCAAGTGGAGGAGTGGGGAATCACACCTGGTTCTCCCAGATAAGAGAGCTCTGGCTGACCCAAGGCCATTCCAGCAGCTGCCAGTGGAGGAGTGGGGAATCAAACCCAGTTCTCCCAGATAAGAGATCTATGGCTGACCCAAGGCCATTCCAGCAGGTGCAAGTGGAGGAGTGGGGAATCAAACCCGGTTCTCCCAGATAAGAGCTCTGGCTGACCCAAGGCCATGCCAGCAGCTGCAAGTGGAGGAGTGGGGAATCAAACACGGTTCTCCCAGATAAGAGAGCTATGGCTGACCCAAGGCCATTCCAGCAGCTGCAAGGGGAGGAGTGGGGAATCAAACCCGGTTCTCCCAGATAAGAGAGCTCTGGCTGACCCAAGGCCATTCCAGCAGCTGCAAGTGGAGGACTGGGGAATCAAACCCGGTTCTCCCAGATAAGAGAGCTATGGCTGACTCATGGCCATTCCAGCAGCTGCAAGTGGAGGAGGGGAGAATCAAACCCGGTTCTCCCAGATAAGAGAGCTCTGGCTGACCCAAGGCCATTCCAGCAGCTGCAAGGGGAGGAGTGGGGAATCAAACCCGGTTCTCCCAGATAAGAGAGCTCTGGCTGACCCAAGGCCATTCCAGCAGCTGCAAGTGGAGGAGTGGGGAATCAAACCTGGTTCTCCCAGATAAGAGAGCTCTGGCTGACCCAAGGCCATTCCAGCAGCTGCAAGTGGAGGAGTGAGGAATCAAACCCAGTTCTCCCAGATAAGAGAGCTCTGGCTGACCCAAGGCCATTCCAGCAGGTGCAAGTGGAGGAGTGGGGAATCAAACCCAGTTCTCCCAGATAAGAGAGCTCTGGCTGGCCCAAGGCCATTCCAGCAGCTGCCAAGTGGAGGAGTGGGGAATCAAACCCGGTTCTCCCAGATAAAGAGCCCACGCACTTAACCACTACACCAAACTGGCACTCCAGTAAATCATTTCTCCAAGCTAGCTGGTGGCTTGGAGAATGCATTTAAAATTAAACTTGCTTCCTTTCCACCTCTCCTTCCCTACTCCTTCCCCTAGCTATTTTCCTTCCTTCCTTCGCTGCAGCTCTGAAACATCTGATATTTATGTCTTGTGGCTCTCAAACATCTGACATTTATTTTCTGTGGCTCTTGCGTTAAGCAAGTTTCACCACCCCTGAACGAGACCATCTTTAGTACAAGGAGAAATCCTTGCAAAGACAGTTCTCTGGGCAAGCCCTAAAAGGAAGTCTCATCCAAAAGAGGTCTTTGGTAACAGATAGAGAGACGCAGCTTACATTTTCCAAGAAATACTAAGGAACTTGCGCGTCCACATTGAAAGGAAGATGACACAAGATCGAGGAAGAGGAAATTCCAAAAGCCGACCACAACATGAGCGGGAAGTTAATTCGTCTTCCTTTGCACAGAGAAGTCAGAGAGATGATTAAGGCCAGTGTTGCTCACAAACAATCCCCAGCACCTTAGAAGCTGGCAAACATAACCTGGCGTGAAGTTTTCATGAGAAGAGTTCAGCCAGGCAGCTATTTGGAGGATCACAGACTGGCTTGTGACCATTGCGCTGTTTGCTATGGGAGAAAACATCTCCTCAAACAGGAAGTAAAGGCCCCACAGGATAAAAAAGGCAGGCAGCTATCCAACAGGAGCATTTGGCTGGCACAGCAACTTTGTACACGTATGCTCCAAAATGCATTAGCTGTTTCTGCATTCAGTGGGCTCACTCCCAAGCAAACATGATTATGATTAGAGGTCAGTGGGGTACAGCGTGAGCTTTCACAACACGGATCTGGCAGCCGCGAGGAACAAGAAATAACACTTTCCCATATATTCGTAGCTTTTAGGCTTGTTTTTTGGAGAACCGCTCAAGGTCTTTAGATGCTCCCAAGCCAAGCAGACCTACATCAAAAACCTAGATCAAGCTGTGATGTAGGACATGACACACTCAAGCAAGAAGGTAAAAAGTAAAGGAAAGGTCCCCTGTGCAAGCACCAGTCGTTTCTGACTCTGGGGTGACGTTACTTTCACAACGTTTTCACGGCAGACTTTTTACGGGGTGGTTTCCCATTGCCTTCTTCAGTCATCTACGCTTTCCCCCCAGCAAGCTGGGGACTCATTTGACCGACCTCGGAAGGATGGAAGGCTGAGTCAACCTGGAGTCGGCTACCTGAAACCAACTTCCGCTGGGATCGAACTCAGGTCGTGAGCAGGGAGCTCAGACTGCAGTACCGCAGCTTTACCACTCTGCGCCACGGGGCTAGGGAGTTTACAAAAGGAGGTTTAAAGAACGGGAATATTGAAGAAAGCCTACCATAAATGGAGCCTTCTCTTAGGAATTTCTTTCTCCTCAGATTACAAGCAAGGGTATTTATTCTGCATAATGTGGCATGTATGCAAACCATATTTCAAACAAATTAAAAACAGATGGGCTCTCACACAATTTCTTGGAAACAGCTTCGCTGATGTCAGCTGACACTCCAACACAATCCAGAAATGCAAGGTTGCTTCCCCACTCAATTCTCACCCCATATTTCCCACTTTGCCCTGAATAGGTCAACCCACTTTCTACAGGTGATAAGGACTCAACAGCCGGATGCAGGAGAGACTGCTTCGCTATTTGAGGGTTTCCACGACCTCCTGCTTCAAGCCCAGTCAGCATTCTTCCGATGCCCTGATCACACGGATGTCTGTATCGCTGGCTTGTCATTAGCAAGAAGGCAGAAGGGGTTTGCATGCTGCTTATTCAGCATCTGGGAAAGCAGCTGCCCAAAGGAACGGGACCCAGAAGCCCTTTGTCCGACCACAATCACATTGCACCAGAGAACCAAACTGCAGCCAGCAGCACACGGGTGCATGCAAGTCACAGCACTCCAGCAGAAGCCAAGGGCGGAGCTCCCTAAATAAAGACAAATTCACTGAGCGTCGCTGAACCACTTCTGGCGGCTCCCGAAAAGCTCAGGAACAAACAATGAGCGACTGCCCCATGACATGTGTGCAAAGCGTGAATAAGCAGGAGACACAGGAAAATAAAAGCACATGAAGGACAGCAGGGGGAAGCCGAAAAGGGAGTTGATGTCCTGCCTGCAGTTCCTGTATCAAGACTTGCCTTGGCAGAGTAATAGCCCTATAGCACTAATCTAACACAGGCCCGAGAGACTGCTCTTGGAAAGCTGGGCGGAAGCCTTTAAAACAAGCTTTTTTTGAAAACATCCCTTTCCGAACCCCTCAACACGCTCTCCTCCACACCAACTGCACCACACGGGATGCAACGCAACTGCTGGGTCACTCATGTGAGAAGAAAGGAGATCAGAGTTCCTAAAGCACTCTGTGTGCCCCACACAGCACAGAAAGGACGCCTAGCCCCCACGTGCAATTTAGCCAAAGAAGAAAGCAAGCTTAATAATAACGTCCCTTAATAAGCCCGTTCCTCAATAAATCATTTGCAGCCCAGCTCCAAAACCTGCCCCCCCCCATGAAAGGGTTAGAACAGATAAAAGGAAGTCCTTCACCCAAAGGGTGATTAACACGTGGAATTCACTGCCACAGGAGGTGGTGGCAGCTGCAAGCATAGCAAGCTTCAAGAGGGGATTGGGTAAACATATGAAGCAGAGGTCCATCAGTGGCTATTAGCCACAGCGTATTGTTGGAACTCTCTGTCTGGGGCAGTGATGCTCTGTATTCTTGGTGCTTGGGAGGGGCAACAGTGGGAGGGCTTCTGGTGTTCTGACCCCACTGGTGGACCTCCTGGTGGCACCTGTTTTTTTTGGCCACTGTGTGACACAGAGTGTTGGACTGGGTGGGCCACTGGCCTGATCCAACATGACTTCTCTTACGTTCTTATGACCGTCTCCTGAGCCAGGCTGCAAAGGACTTGTGCAAACAAGACACAACGTCTGCCTCACACTGCAGTTCAGGCCCTCAACCCAAACATCCACTGTGCAAAATGCCAGACAAGGGTTAAGCAGAAGCTCAAACCGTCTCCAAGCACATTAAGTGGCTTAACTCCCCGGAGCTTACAGGGCCAGAATCACTTCCCAAGAGAACTCCTTGAACTGGAGTCACTTGCTCAGTCCTGCCCAAGGGTTTGAGCAACAGCCCAGGTGGCTGGCTAAGCAGGAACTGCAGCGTGCGCGGTGGCCACACAACAGTTATATGAGCAAACCGCTTGTGCAAACATTACAGGCGTCCCAGGCTCCTCTCCTGCTTGGCTTACCACCATGCCTCTTCCACACCTCCTTCTGATAAACACACCATGGGCCGTTTCCCCACAGACAGAGACGGTCTCCCTCCGTAGCGACTGCACTGGCAGAGAGACAGGACGGTCAGAGTCCAACTTGCACAAAGCATCTAACCTCCCCTCCTCTCGACGCCCTTGCTCCAGAAAGGCTTGGAGTGGAGCTTCTCTTCCCTCAAACTTTCAGCACCTGCCTGCACGGCGGGAAAGTCAGGGGGCACCTATTTCCAAGGAAGGAAAGTCAAGGGACAGGGGCTGTCCGAGGAAGTCCTTTGGGGGTTCACCTGAGGGGCAGATGGGCTGTGACTCAAAAGGGCGGGCCTTCAGGTATGCGATGCAGCAGTCTTGCTGAAGCTGAGAAGGGCTGGGCCATGCCGACAGGGGGCTTTCTGGGAATCTCGTATCCGTTGCCTTAATTCCCACAGTGGAAGGAAAGTTCTTCTCCATAAAGCCAGGGTGGGGCCGAGGGCAGGGACTTCGAGGCCCTTTCTTCAACCCCAGCCCCACTGCATTAAACGGCTGAACTAGAAATCTTTGCTCTTACATTGCAAAGTTACCATATTTTTGAGTCACATTAGGGACCGACTGAACCTCTCAATCGAAACCCGCCTTGAGCTACAGGGACACATGAAGCTGCCTTACACCAAATCAACTGCTTGGTCCATCCAGGTCAGGCCTGTCTACTCAGACCGGCAGCCGCTCTCCAGGGTCTCAGGGGGAGGTCTTTCCCATCACCTGCTGCCACAGGTCCTTTCAACTGGAGATGCCGGGGACTCAATCTGGGACCTTCGTGTCATGAAGATGCCCTCCCACTGAGCCAAAGCCCCTTCCGAATGAGAAAGTCAAAGATAGATAAGACAGGTAGATAGACTGGATATTTTAAATCTAGGAGACCAAGAGATTTGAAACCTCACTCTGTCATGGGAACCTCCTGGGTCAGCCACATGCGCTCAGCCGAACCCACCAGGCCCTGTTGCTCAGAACATCAGAAGAGCCCAGCTGGATCAGACCAGTGGCCCATCTGGTCCAGCATCCTCTCTTACACAGCAGCCAACCAGTTCCTCTGGACGGCCAATAACAGGACCAGCTTTCTGCTTGCAGGCAGCTCCCCCCCTCCGCCCCACTCTCTCCCCCTGCAGCGCTATCTTTCTGATTGCAGGGAACTTCCTCCCCATTCTCTCTCCCTGCAGGACCAACTTTCTGCTTGCAAGGATCTTCCCATCCCTCTCCCTGCAGGGCAGCCTTTCCGCTTGCAAGAAGCTTCCTCCCCCCCCCCCCGCCTCCCTGGGGTGTTGGCTTTCTGCTTGCAAGGAGCTCCCTCCCTCTCCCTGCAGGTGGCTCCTCTGTCTCCCTGCGGGGCCACATTTCTGCTTGCAAGGAGCCCCCCTTCTGTCTCCCTGCGGGGCCGCCTTTCTGCTTGCAAGTGCCTGCTCGCCATCTCCCTGGGGCGCTAGCTTTCCGCTTGCAAGGGGCCCCGGGGGCTGGCGCTGCGGCTCACCTTGAGGACGGTGACGGCGGCGCCGGGCGCGTGGACCTCGAAGGCGGCGTGGTGGGGCGGGGCGGGCAGCGTGAAGGCGGCGCGGGCGAGGTCGAGGCGGCCGAGGGGGAGGCGCTCGTGGGGGCCCTTGAAGTAGAAGAGCGCGCAGCGGCCCGGCTCGAACACGAACCAGCGGCTCCGGAAGCCCCGCAGCGGGCCCTTGCCCGACAGCCGCTCCAGGTAGCCGCACAGCCGCGGCCGGCCAGCGGGACCCTCCTCCGCCGCCGAAGGCATCCTCCCCAGCCCAGGCCGCCTCCGCGCAGCCGCGCCGCCTGACGGGAAATGTAGTCCGGCCCCTCCGCGCTCAGCGAGGCGAGACTTGGGGCGGGGGCAGCCCCAGCAGGCGGAGAAAGGCTCCTTCCGGGCGGAAGCCTCCAGGCACGCTCGCTCTGATTGTTGACTTCCGCGTGCACAGGCGCCGCTGACTCGGGCTTCGCTTTCGAGGACACAAACACTTACTCTGGGGATTAGCTGGAAGCGTGCATGCACACTTATTCCGGGGATTAGCTTTTGTGCACAGGCACACTTACCTTGGGGATCAGCTAGAGATGCATGCGGAAAGTTTTATCCAAGGGGAGCTTTTGTGTGCCCACAAAAGTTCACCTTTAATTAAAAAAATTTGGGCTCAAAGGTGCCATTGGACTCTAACTGTGCTCAGTCGGGAAAGATGTCCTCTTTTTTGCTTTTCAAAATACGGTAACCATAGTCAAGATACATAGGTATTAAGAGATCTGGAGTCCCTTCTTTGCAACTCCCACCTGACTGGGGATAGAAGGACTCAGGGGTCTCCATTCCTATTTGTATCTGATGAAGGGAGCTTAGACTCTGGAAAGCTCATGCCCCCGAAATCTTTGTGATGCTTCTGGCCTCAAGTCCAGCAACAGCACCACACTTCCCCTCAAGTGCTGAACCAGGTTGGAGTCTCCCTTGCAAGGTCTTTTGTCGAAGAATGCTGGCTTTCAAGTCAGAAACCTGGAAATGTGCAAAATGTAATTGCCAGTTTGTGGCCTCTCACTTACAGACGATGGGCAGGAACCACAAGTGGGCACGCATCTGGGCCCAGCTGTCACCCCAAGATTTCAGCTGGGGGCTCTGAGAATGAGCCCCCAACCATAAGTTTTGACCAAGAACCCCATATGCTGAGGTCTGCTATCAAATTCCACCTGGGTTTATTGCTGAGGTTGAAAATGCAGAGCTCCAAGCAGACCCCCTTGAGTAGTTTCTGTGTTAGTTTCCTGGACAGAAGAAACCCCTGCCCGCCTTGGTTGGGAGGCCAACCCTGAACTGCTCTCGTTCTTGCTCGCCCACCAGGGCCGTCCAGCTGCACTCTGAGCTCACAAAGTTCTGTTTCGCTGTTCCTCCTGAGTCATTCTTTTGCAAAAGGCAGAGCTGCCTCAAGTGCTAAGGGGAAGTTGGATTTGGACAGGAAATTTAGACAGGAAATTAGAGATCCACAAGTTGCTTAAGATAACATACTTCCGCCTGGCCCGCTGTGGCTGAAAGCTGGGTCACTGAAATATTATTTCCAGAGCCCATTCAGGCAAAACAAGAGGTTGGCACGTAGGCATGCAGTTCTAAGGAAGCGAAGCCCCTAATTCCTAGAAACCCTTCTCCTGGTTGAGAATGCCACGCCAAGGAGCAGCAACTGGGCCACCCACCAGTCGGGCGGAAGGGGCTAGGCAGCAATTGAGAGCTTCCACTGACAACAGTGGAACTAACAGCATCGGGGCTTGCTATCTTATGTTTGCATTTAACAAAATATCTTAAACCGAGTGGCCAAACTTGCTTAACATGAGCCACCTAGAAGAAACATCAGATGTTTGAGAGATGCAAGACAGGAAGGAAGGAAATAGATGGGAGGAGGGAGGGGGAGGTGTAAATAAAGCAACTTTAAATGCATTTTCCAAGTTGCCTGCTGGCTTGGCTTGGAGAATGATTTAAAGAGACAAATGACTTCTCGTGTGAAAGAACCACCTGTGACTCCCAGGCCTCAGTTTGACTACTCCTGTCAAAGTATAGTAAGCCACTTTAAGCCACAAGGAAAAGTGGAACATAAATGTTTTAATCAAGGCTTTTTTGGTAGAAAAAGCCCGGCAGGAATCTATTTACATATTAGGCCACACCCCCTGACATCACCATTGTTTCACACGGGGCTTTTTGTGGGAAAAGCTCAACAAGGAATCATTTGCATATTAGGCCACACCCCTCACACCAAGTCAGCCGGAACTGCATTCCTGCTCAAAAAAGCCCTGGTTTTAATAAATAAAAAAAAATAACATTAAGCAACAAACCAGCTCCTTTACTGTAACTGTTCTGTCTTTTCTATATTGTGCTTTTATGGCAGGGGTGGCCAACGGTAGCTCTCCAGATGTTTTTTTGCCTACAACTCCCATCAGCCCCAGCCAGCATGGCCAATGGCTGGGGCTGATGGGAGTTTTGGCAAAAAACATCTGGAGAGCTACCGTTGGCCACCCGTTTTATGGCATTCTGTTGTATGTGCTGTAGAGCAGCACGTATAATTACTGGAGTTCATGGGGAAGAAGACAGAAGACACCCACTTTTAAAATGTAGTTTACTTGCTCCTCTGGTCTAGCACAGCCTGGATAGGTTCTGTACCTAACAAAGTTGATGTGCCCCTAAAGTGATTTTTTATTTATTTCATAAGAAGAGCTCTGCAGGATCAGACCAGTGGTCCATCTAGTCTTGTAGCTTGCTTCACACAGTATCCAATTAATTCCTCTGGAAAGTCAACAGTATTGGTTGGCTAACATAAGGATGTTTACTCGGAAGTCAGCTCCACTTTGTTCAATGGGACTTACTCCTTTGTAAGGACCACTGCCTTAGCAGGTGACTTCTGTCCCTGGGAGCATGGAATTTTATTATCTGGGCATTGGTCAGATGTTTGTGTTGACTGCACAAAGTTTTACATCCTGTTAAGGAGTCCGGTAACTTGTGATAAAGATAATCAGTAGAAAAACACATGCAAACAGGCACAAGAAGATATAAACCTCCCTCAAAGAGAAAAGTGGGGATTTGGAATGAAAATGGTCAATAATTAACACATTCTAATCACAAAACTGGGAAAGAGCCCGGTGGCACAGAGTGGTAAAGCTGCAGTCCGAGCTCTCTGCTCACGACCTGAGTTTGATCCTGGCGGAAGCTGGGCTCAGGTAGCCGGCTCAAGGTTGACTCAGCCTTCCATCCTTCTGAGGTCGGTAAAATGAGTACCCAGCTTGCTGGGGGGAAAGTAGATGACTGGGGAAGGCAATGGCAAACCACCTTGTAAAAAGTCTGCCGTGAAAACGCTGTGATGCGACGTCACCCCAGAGTCGGAAATGACTGGTGCTTGCACAGGGGACCTTTCCTTTACCTTTTTTTTTTTAATCACAAAATTGGGGGGGTTTAGGAGCCAAAGTGGTGCTGCTGTGTACCAGATGGTAGATTCCTGGTGGCGCTGAAGCCACAATCCTGATGTTCTTTTTTACTCAGGGGTGTTTCCTTCCAAGTAGATGTATGGGATCAGTTGGTAGAGCTGAAGAACTCTTGGGCAAAATATCCATGGAACTCCCCCCCCCCCCCCGCAACCTCATCAAAGAGAACAGGAGCTGCACAAAAATATGGCAGTGTTCTTTTGACAGGGCAGCTTACCCAGGAAAGCCAGCCCTGTCAGATAGCTCTGAGAGGGCTCCCGGTTTGGGAGACAGACCCTCTGAAAAAGAGACAAACCAAACACTTCTGTTTTGTTGTCTTCACAACTTCCTCACTTACATCATCCGTCAGGAAACAAACTTTTCAAAGCCTGGTTTCTACACCCAAAACTCACCCAAAGGCGAAAGTTCCTCTTTTAATGTGGCATGAATTCTCAGGACATTTATGCCTCTTCTTCCAAAGGGTGTCCTCTGCATATAGGGAGCATCCATCCTCTAGCATGAAAACCAAAGCCGCCCAAAAAACCTACACTTAAAAATAAATCTCCCAATTGATCTCCTTGCTGAAATGACATGTACAAGAAAACAGAATCTAAAAGGCCAAAAGAAATGCTAGCAAAATAGGTTTAAATTGACTGAAAACAAGCAGGAAACCCAGTCTGGAGTGGGGGGGGCAGTGTGCCAGCAGAAATGGAGACGGGGCATTTCTGTTGAGCTTGGCATCAAGATCACTGGCAAGGGAAAGCCAGTTTGGTGTAGTGGTTAAGTGCACGGACTCTTACCTGGGAGAACCGGGTTTGATTCCCCACTCCTCCGCTTGCAGCCGCTGGAATGGCCTTGGGTCAGCCCAGCTTTCGTAGTTGTCCTTGAAAGGGCAGTTTCTGACAGAGCTCTCTCAGCTCCACCTGCCTCACAAGGTGTCTGTTGTGGGGGAGGTAGGTAAAGGAGATTGTGAGCTGCTCTGAGACTCTTGAGATTCAGAGTATAGGGCAGGATATAACTCCAATATCTTTAGGGGAGGGATGGTGGCTCAGTGGCTGAGCATCTGCTTGGTAAGCAGAAGGTCCCAGGTTAAATCCCCAGCATCTCCAACTAAAAAAGATCCAGGCAAGTAGGCGTGGAAAACCTCCGCATGAGACCCTGGAGAGCCGCTGCCAGTGTGAGTAGATAAGACTTTGATGGACCGAGGGGGGTCTGATTCAGTAGAAGGCAGCTTCGTATGTTCATAAAAGCGAGCCTAGCTGTTGGTCTCTGGACCGAGAAGACAGAGCATCCCTGCCTCAGACAGTGTTCCATCTATCCCTTGTGGCTAAGAGCCAACGATGGACCTCTGTTCTCTCACTTATCAGTTTTTCCTTCTTCCATTTCAATATTCACCATTAGTGAATGGTTTACTCACATGTGGAAAAGAAGGGCGTGCACACTGCATCATGAAATTTAAGATTTTAGTCAGGTTTATTTATCATTCAAAAAAAGCTCGTTAGCAATTATACATAGGACCGCACATAGTTTTACAAGAAAACATTATTTCTTTCCCTCTCTAAATATTGTCTGTTGTTCATCCCTTTTGTTCACTCACGCTTCTTGATCTTGCAAAACCTGGAAACGATAACTTCATATTTTTTTTTTAAAGGCAAGTGGCTCTTCGTAATGCGTATGGCTCCGTATTTACGAGATGCAACTAACAACACGTTCCTAAGAAAATGTTTTCTTGTCTCGAAATCACATTTAAAGAAATACCTGGATGTGTTTATTCACAGTCATCTCTATGCGGACAGAACTTAGCTGTCAGTTTAATACTTTCATATAGCGAATGTGCTTTATTCTCCAGCGGAACAGACAAGGGTCTCCTTCGCTGTTACAAAACACTGTGAATCAAGGCTGGTTCGTTGGCGGGGAAAACGTTCAGTTCTTGCAACAGCCTTTCCCACAGAACATCCCCTACCTTTCTGGTTGGCTACGTCGAAAATAACAGAAAAACTCCCAAGGGCCCCTAGGCCTTTTCTCCCAGTTTTTCTACAGAGAAACTGAACATTTGGGGGAAATAAGAAAACGTGTTACAAATTACTTTCCTTTTCAGAATGACGAGTGGAATACTTTTTTAAGGCAAGATTTGGAAATGCTCTTTTCGCTGCCCTTGACTGACCCATGGTCTGTTTCAGAGTCCTACAGCATGTGAAATCGTCATGTTCAGAGGTCACAAAGTTCCCCCAAAAGTGATCTCAGAAGTTGCTTCTCTAGTCCCCCTGGGTGGTGAGGTCCTGTGGTGCCATCTAGTGGCAGAAGCTTCACAGCACAGGCATGACACTCCAAAACTCCTAAGAGAAGTTCTACAGATGCCATCCTCCGGGTGGGATAGGCAAAAGACGTTTAGGCCAGCAAACTCCAGAAGGCTCGTGGCATCTGGTTGAATGCATCAGTTTGAACTGGCTGTGGCTCCTATATGAAAAATGTACACACTTAAGTACTTTGCAGTGGTAAGTTTTTCACTGAAATATTTACTTTTGTATATTTGGTTCCGTTCAGCTGAGTGCTCTCTTGTTCCGTTATTATCTCGGTTTATTCCAGATTGAGAGTAAAGATGTAATAAGAAGAATCATGAATATGGGTCAGTACTAATGGCTGTTACTCCTGAAAAAACATAGAAAGACATTACTCCTGAGGAAGTCTATTGATGAAATGGGCCTATATCCGGGTGCTCGTTGACCTTTTTTGCAATATGGATATGTTAATATCGCACCTCTTTAACAACATGAAGCATGCCTAGTTTACAATGTGAAACGTGACTTTTTTTGCAATATGGAAATGTTAACATTGGGCCTCTATTGGAATAGGAAGCATGCCTAATTTATAACATGAAATATATGAATGAAGATTTATTATGATATGAAGTTTGCAAATTTTAAAATGTTGAGCATTAAAATATATGAGAGTCTTTTAAATTGGTTATTATATTCTTTGTTTATCCCACAGTAGTTGTTTAACTTCTATCGCCTCTCCCGTTTACTGGGCTCTCCCCTTTTTTCTGAAACATCCTCCAGGTGCAGTTTGGAGATGAGCTGTAATTCCGGGCCTGGGGATCCCCTGAAATTACACCTCATCTCCAGTCTGCAGAGGTCCGTTTCCCTTGGAGAAAAGGGATGCTTGGGAGGGCGGGCTCTTGGGCACTGCTCCCCACTGAGGTCCCTGCCTTTCCCCATCTCCATCCTCAAATCTCCAGGAGTTCCTCCACCTGGATCTGGCCCCCCTGCCCTCCCATTCCCAACCGGTGGCTGGGGGGATGTGTTCAGACAAAAACACGGAGTGGGCAAGGCTTTTTTTTCCCTGTAGAAAAAGCCCAGCAGGAACTCATTCGCATATTAGACCACACCCACTGGCATTGCCACTGTTCCACAAGGAAATAATTTGCCTATCGAGCCGCTGTCCCAGCAGGAAATAATTTGCATATCAAGCCGCACCCCCCCTGACACCAAGACAGCCTGAACTGCGTTCCTGGGAGTGGGTCTCTTTTCTGCCCTCAAGCCGGGGCTCTTTTCCTGGCAGCAGGCCTGTTTTGGCCAAGAGGAACTGGATCAGGTTGCCTCAGGCAGTGCAGAATGACCGGCCAGCACCCCCGGAGAGCTGCTGGTCCCCCAAGGGCCAGGAGTTCTTGCCCGGGCAATCTTTGGTCATGGCTGGTCTCAGGGACGAGGGACTCTGGCGTGTCTCCCCCGAAGCAACGGCAGCCATTGAGAACTTGTGACATCCATTCTGAAGAACCAGGGGGTGGAGAAGAGATGGTCGCTGGCTCCTTGACCTCTCTGGGCCTGACAGCAACACTGGACTCGATAAGGCAGGCACAGAAACTTTGGACCTTTAAGAGGCAGGGTCCTGTGCCGGTCAAGGGAAGGAAAGTGGCTGAAAGAGGGGTGCATTGCGTTACCCAGGGAAGTTACGGCCCTTTCACTTTCCAAGGTGGCCTGGAACCAACTGGCCCAGATCCAGGTCACTGGTTGGCATCAGGGCCTGGGCGCAGACTGGGCAGAGCATGTGGCACTCCACCAGCAGGGTTCCGTTTAGCTCCAGGGCTATTTGGCCCCTCCAATGGATGCATTCCAGCACATGGGCACAGGTTTGCTTCTCTGGCAAAACCTGGTGTCTCTTTTTGCTTCTGTAAATTGCATCCCAGCCTTCTGTGCTTCCTTTCATGAAGGGAAGAAGGCTCTTTGGAGAAGCCAGTGTGCTTGATCCTTGGGAGAGGGAATTCCTGGCCTAAACAGACTGCACACACACCCCTTTAAGACTTGCAAAACCACAGCCTGCCCCAGAAGGAAGAGGAGGGGGGACAAGCAGGGAGCGGTGAGCTTTGGGTTATCAAGTCCAGGTTGGGGAACTCCTGGAGACTTGGGGATGGAGCCTGGGGAGAACAGAGACCTCAGTAGGGTACAGTGCCCAAGAGTCCACCCTCCAAAGCAGCCATTTTCTCCAGGGGAACTGATCTCTGTAGTCTGGAGGGGAGCTGCAATTCCGGGGGATCCCCAGGCCTCACCTGATGCTGGCACCCCTAATTTAGTGAGCTTGGCATATCTCCCTCCCTCCCTCTCTCTCACACACAGAGCCAAGGTGGGTCAGAGATCATCTCCTCCAGTGTTATACCAGGAAGGTTCCATCACTGGAACCTCTCCGGTGATGCTGATGCTGCCCTGGTTCTAATCCAGTTGGAACTGATAGTCTAAACCAGAGGACGTTTCCCCCAGAAATCCCATCCCCTCAGACCCCCAGCCAAAGGCGGCAGGCCAGAAAGAGTCAGCAGCATACCTGAAGGCATGAGGTCTGTGGGGGGGGGGGGGGACACAGTTTGCTCTCGCCTGCTGCCTCTCCCACTGGGCTCCCTCAGGAATTGCATTACGGATGCGGAAGGTTTCAAGCATCTTGAATAACACACTTCCAATCCACTTTCGGTGCACTTCAGCAGCCACTTGCAAGTGGGTTTTGCTGCTTCACACAGTAACATGCGGTTGCGAAAGGTTTGGAAGCATCGGTATCAGCATGGGGCTGGATCCATTCTCAGGAAAGCCATCCTGAGTGCGGGGATCCCCATAAGGGTGTGAGGGGCAACGGGGGCATGTCCGGGGATCACCCTCACACTCGGGGCAGGGGAGACCACCTCATGACTTCCGCCCTAGTGGGGCCCAGAACCTGCCATCCCAAGGTGACCAGTGGAGCATCAACTGGCAGGCGGGTCAGTCGATAAAAGTCAGAGTTCCCCATCTGGATTAATGCCAACTAAACCAAAGTACCCTTGAGGGAGCCATTCGAAAAACAAAATACTGTGCGTGGTGCGTGGGGAAGGAGACAGATTCTGACGCGGCATGGCCTTCCCCATCCAACTGACAGCCAAAGCCACCGAATCTACACGGACCCATGTGACTCAAGACGGGTATCTCCGGACACCCTCCGCTTGCTCCTGAACAAGACTTCCTGAACTGGAAATGCAATGTGACCCGGGCCATGTGAGAGGAGGGGTTCGAAGGGCAAAGAGAACAATGACCAAAATAACAGGAGAATGAAATGAAAACCCATGGGCAGGGGTGTTATGAGTGACGGGTCTGACACAAATGAGACCTGGCTAGGCCACGTGTGTCATAAAATGTAATTCCAGGTAGCAGAGATATAAACGTCCTCTCAATCACACAGCAGAGCTACTGAGCCAAGCCTCTCTTTCTTCTATTGGCTGAGGCTCCTCCCCCTCCTCATCTTCTGGGGAGGGAGGGAAAGAGAGCTTCTTTTGAAGTAAGCTATGCCTCCCCCCCCCCCGCTTCCTCCCCAAGGGAGGAATCTCAGCCAATGAAGAAAATAAGAGGCTTTGCTCTGTAGCTCCTGTGCGATTGAGCAAGCCTGGCAAAGCAAGCTGTGATGCAAAAGGAAGCAAGAGAGAAGGAGAAGGAAGCAGATGACAGCCAGTTGCTTGGGGCCCTCACAGGACACCCCTGGCCTAGGGTCTAGTGCCCAGTTATCGGTCAACGTCTTTGCACTCGCTGGCTCAAACAAGGGAAGATGGGGGCAGGCAGATGCCTTCTTGGGGCAACAGGGCAGAATTCTTCCTGCATTTCATTTCTGCACAAGCCTTGCGGCAGACTGCAGTTGATGTTCCTTGGTTTCAGAGGGTTTTGCCCAGATTACCTTTACAGAGGATCACACAGTTGGCCACTTAGAAATGAAAAAAACACAAAGCTGAATTTTCATGGAAGGGACTTGGGGAATGGAGAAATGGACCCCACATACCACCCCCCAACAGTGAAGGCCCTGGCCATCTCGGGGTGGTCTCTTCTGCCCATGGGCCCTCCTCTCTCCTCCACCGTATCAGAAGGAAACATTGTGAAATATCCAGGGACGCAAAACGTCAGAAAACAGAATCCTGTCTTGATCACACGCAGAAAGAGAGCTGTGAATTGAAGAAAGGGTTTCGTTTTGTCAAGATGACGGTTTGTGAAAACATCTGTACATCCCCATTTGCTGCCCCCATTGGAGGCGCTGCGAAAAAGGGTTACTGTAGAAATAGTCCGGTACAAAGTAATGCACTTTTGAGCCCTTCCGGTTCCAGTGGGAAACAGCGATGCGTCTGCTTAGAAAATCAATCCACTTCAAGAGCCAGTCTTTACCTCTGAAACTCTGACCCGCCTAGAAATCAGACTCCAGTGCCCCAGAGATGGATATTCATAGATGAAAAAGTGTGCCAGAATTAAACTTTGTTGGTCTGAAAGATGCCGCTGGACTCGCACTTTGTTCCGTTGCTTCAGACCAGCACGGAGACCCCGCACCATGGTTAGTTCTGGGGATTGTTGGTGTGCGAATTCTCTGAGAGCCAGCATGCTGTAGTGGTAAAGACTGGTGGACTCTAATCTGGAGAACCAGGTTTGATTCCCCACTCCTTCTTCACGTGCAGCCAGCTTGGTAACCTTGGGCTAGTCACTATTCTCTCAGTCCCCCCTGTTTTGCAGGGTGACTGTTGTGGGGAGAGGAAGGGAAGGAGATTGTAAGACACTTTGTGAAGGACAGGGTATAAATCCAACCTCTATCTCCACCTCCTTCTCCTCCTCCTCTTCTTCTTCTTCTCTTCCTCCTCCTCCCTCAGATCAGGGAGTCCTTGAGACTGTGTGCTTTGGAAGCAGTGGAATCTTTGCCTCTTTCTTTTGATAGGAACTTTTGTAAGACTATTTTCATCCAATCAGAGCATTTTGTGGCAAGAGGCGGGACGCTCTGGCCAGGATTGGCTGAGATGCCTGTCTACCACAGCGTCCCCGCTGGGCAGAGTTCCCAAGGCAGGGAGGGCTGACGGATATGGGGCCACAGGAAGCTGGGGGGAGGGACCTAGAAGCAGGAGGCCGGGGACTACCCCAGAGGGGAGCATCTACAAGAAGGGGCGAACTCGGCGCAGGGCAAGCCAGAACCAGCTGCCGGCCACTTATTTTCTAAAAACCGAACCACTCGCTTCTGAGCGCTCCGTGACACCCCCTGACACCTTTTCTTGGTGCTCAAAAAGAGTTTTATAAAGTGGGCAGGACCAGGCGGGACTTCTGATTGGCCACTGGAGATCTGATGGGCCGTGCAGATTTTTAAATCAGTTGTTTTGGCCGCAGCTGCCATGACAGCCCAAGGATTTTCACTGTGTGACTGAAGGTCAACTGTGGCACCCATTTTGTGGCTGGCTCCGCCTCCTGTGGCGGCCATTTTGTGGATGCCCCCACCACACTATATCAGAATTCCCAAGGTGCTCTCAGGCTCAAAAAGGTGGGGGGGGGGGCCTGGTGTGGCTGGTCATGCCTTTTCCTGCACGCACAGCCAGCTCACAGTGTTTTGAGGCCCCTGCCCAAACTCGTGGCCTGCGTCGTCTGAGGTAATGCTTCTGAAGTCAACAGCGCTTCAAAGCAGAGTTATATATGGCAGTGATTCCCACAGGTCTTCTGGGGAAAAGGGACGCGTTTCACTCGCAAAGCTTTGGATGGGCTATCTACAGGAACTGTACAGGGCCACGCAAGGGAGGAGGCGTGTCACTTCATCCGGACATGAAATGGACGCCTAACCTGGAGGGACTCCGGCTTCACCTGCACCTGGCTCCATCATCGATCTTGCCTTGGAAGCAGGAATTGGCTGTCCAGCCTGCTACTTCATCTGCTGGATTTGCTTCTGTAGCTCTTCCTTATCCAGCTTCATTTTTGCCTCCAGAACCTGCCGCAAGGATCCGATGCTCTCGTAGATGGCGGTAAACCCTAGACCCGGGAAGAATGAAAGCGAGCTTTCAGAAAACACTTTTTAGGATTCAGTTTTAAGCCTTTTCTGGAGTAGAGAATCACAGAGTTGGAAGGTGTCCCAGAGGTCATCTAGTCCAACCCCCTGCTCAATGGACCAGCCACCCTAAAGCATCCCAGACAAGTGTTCATCCAGCCACTGCGTAAAGACTCAGTGAGAGGAAGCTCACCATCTCCCTCGGTAGCTGATTCCACCACTGAACAACTCTTACTGTAATTTCCCCCCCCCCCTAAAATCTAGCCAGTACCTTCCTGTCCTTAATTAAAACCCTTAATTAAGTCCTCTCTGCTGCCAACTAGAGTTACCAGGACTAGCTCAGAAAATATCTGGGGACTTTGGGGGTGGAGCCAGGAGACCTTCCCATTCCCTTAAATAAATAAATAAATAAAAATACAGCAGTGCAGTCCCCCTGAATACAGTCTTAATTTCCTTGTCCTCCAGCAGCTGCACTTCCACTAAAAGAAAACAAAACAGCCAAAATAAACAGTTTGCAATCTCAGTGGGGCAATTTACTCACATGAGCTGCTGAATGTAACTATCTGCTGTATTTCAACCAACTTCTTCAGACTAACAGGAAACTGAGAGCAGAGCAGCCTAGAGGGTGGAGTTTTCCTCCAAACAAGCAGAGGGACTCTGCTGACTTCTCCTCCTTTCTCACATGCTTCACAGACCCATGTGGCTCTGCTACCTGCCCCACCCATTCAGCTTGCTCAGATTTAAAGGCACACACAGTCCGAAACACAGACAGTTTGCAGGCTTCTTTTAATTCCTGCACAGATTTAAGGGCACATGGTGGCTGTGGGGCGGGCCTTCCCCCAGGCTGCTGGGACCTTGGGACAAGCCTACTGCCAACACGCACAGCTCCCTGCCCTCCTCTAACTTGTTTCCTCTGTCTGCTCACCTGCATTCACTTCTGCCTTCACTTCTTTTACATCCTCATTGACGTCCGTCTGGAGTTTGCTCAGCTGCATGTTGAAGCGCTCCTCCATCTGTTTCACTGCCGGTTCTTCCGCAGCCATTTTCTGTACGTCCTCCATTTTATCCAGTTTCCCGTGGATCTCACTGAACCGCAGCTCCAGGGCTCTCTCGTCTTGTTCCTGCGAGCAGACAGGAAGAGACGGGCAAGTCAGACACTCTGGCCCAGGCTGAACGGCCATAACGCAAGCGCCACAAAAATCAAGACTTCTTTATTTAAAAATTTCTGAAAACACCTGGAATGTAACTGTCTCAATGTTTCTGACGTCTTTCGTTAAACTAACTGAAGTAAAAGATGGAGGAGACCCCAAGGTGCTGCTCTGTCTAGGCGAGGTGGGGTTTCGCCCTTTAGATACCCTGCTCCCCATGGCCCAGGCTGGGGCGGATCGTCTGCCGTTCCTTTGCATTGCTTCAGCAGAACACTTGAGGGTGCGCAGCTTCAGAAACAGGGTGGAAAACTCCACAAGCAATGGAAGAAACCCCACAACACGGCTGCCACACGAGGACAGTTTGGCTTGTTTTGAGGGCACTCATGTGGGATGACAGAACAGCAGCTCGGGTTGCCAGTTTGGGGTTGGGGCGTACCTGGAGATTTGGGGGTGGGGCCTGAGGGGGCAGGATTTGGAGAGGGGCAGGACTTCCACAGGGTATAACATCCCAGAGTAGGGTTACCAGCAGTAATCCCGCTAAACTGCTGGGTCTTGTGAGCAAAAATTCTGCTTTGTGAGCTACTGGCATTAAAGTTGCGAGCTGCTGCATAAAACAGTTTGCTCTGGGGACATTTTTCCTGAGCTAAGAGAAAAATGGATGAGCTGTGAGCTAGCTCAGCTTAGCGGGGACACTGGTTACCAGATGTCCTCTTTTTAGAGGACATGGCCTCTTTTTCGGAGTCCATCCTCTTCGGGGCTCTTTAAAAAAAACAACAATGAAAATGTACTATTTTTAGTTTGGGAGTTAACCTATTTTGCACTGCACTTCCCCAGGTGGAGGCAAACTCTAGCTTAACTAGGAGGGGTATCTAAAATGCAGCTGGTCCTAGCAATCAGTTGTTTAAAGCAGTCAGTTGGGAAACATGTCCTTTTTGATTTGCTTTTCGAAATCTGTTAAGCCTATCACAGAATCTGCCTTCCAAAATGGCCTCCTCCTCCACGTGAGCTGAGGCTAGTTGTGGGAATGGGAGATCTAAAGCCCCGGCAGCTGCACTTTGTGGGTCAGGCCCCCTTTCCGACCAGGAGACATCATTCTCTCCATGCCATGCAGAAACCCACACTCTTCTCTTTAACAGCCAAGGACAGCTGATCGATCTTCTCCCGGAACTCCTTCTGCAGCAGCTCCTGCTCTCGCTCCATCCAGCTCCGGTTGGAGGAGATCTGGTTACTGAGGTAATCGATGGTGTCCTGCAGTCTGGGAAGGAGAAAAGCCATTGGGCATGGGCGGAAAGGTTTCAACACAGCCTCTGTGTTTTCACATAGAGGTGAAATACATTTCAGACTAAGAATTCTCCTAATGTGATCTCAGTTTTCTTGCAAAAATGCAAATGCATATTGTTCTACTATAAGAGTTTTGCTGTTGTTTGATTGCTGGGGCAGCAGGCAACATCTGGACTATTTCTTGCAATCTGTTTTATATAGAACATCTGGACCACTAAGATTTGCTTTGCGGAGAACGCCTAGCTGGAATAGCAAGGCAGTATAACTTAAGATCATAGCACCTGTAAAGTTAATTTCTGTTTTAATTACTTTTATTGTTTTTATGTTTTTATTATATGTTTATACTCATGTATACGCAAGAGCATACGTGAGCCGCCCTGAGCCTGCCTCGGCGGGGAGGATGGGACACAAATCCAAATAAGTAAACATCCCCAGTTATAGATGTTGTTGATATAGCACAGGAATGGCCAAACTTGCTACATGTAAGAGCCACATAGAATAAATATGAGATGTCTGAGAGCCTGAAGACTTGAACATCAGATGTTTGAGAGCTGAAAGACAAGGAAGGAAGGAAGGAAGGAAGGAAGGAAGGAAGGAAGGAAGGAAGGAAGGAAGGAAGGGAGGGAGGGAGGGAGGGAGGGAGGGAGGGAGGGAGGGAGGGAGGGAGGGAGGGAGGAAGGAAGGAAGGAAGGAAGGAAGGAAGGAAGGAAGGAAGGAAGGAAGGAAGGAAGGAAGGAAGGAGGGAGGGAGGGAGGGGGGGGAGGGAAGGAAGGAAGGAAGGAAGGAAGGAGGGAGGGAGGGAGGGAGGGAGGGAGGGAGGGAAGGAAGGAAGGAAGGAAGGAAGGAAGGAAGGAAGGAAGGAAGGAAGGAAGGAAGGAAGGAAGGAAGGAAGGAAGGAAGGAAGGAAGGAAGGAAGGAAGGAAGGAAGGAAGGAAGGAAGGAAGGAAGGAAGGAAGGAAGGAAGGAAAATAGATTGGGGAGGGAGAGGTAGAAAGGAAGCAACTTTAAAGGCATTCTTGGCTTGGCTGGGAGAAGTGATTTAAAGAGACAAATGCCTTCTCCAAGCCAGCTGACAAGGCAGCGGGGGCTTCAAGAGTCACACAAGATGTGTGGAAGAGTCACATGTGGCTCCTGAGCCGCAGTTTGGCCACCCCTGATATAGCATATTCCTCGTCCTGGATGTCCCAGGCTAGATCAATCTCACCAGATCTCAAAAGCTAGTTAATCCGTGGATGGGAGACCCCCACGGATGTCTAAGGTCATGGTAAACCACCTACGCAGAGGGAGGCCATGGCAAACCACCTCTGTTCATCCCATCATGATGAGATCAAGTGAGCCTGACCTCATAACAGCTTGGAAGCTAAGTAGGTTCAGCCCTGGTTAGTACTTGGATGGCAGTCCAGCCCTGTTTAGTACTTGGATGTGAATGTGAGGGGAGGGACGGTGGCTCAGTGGTAGAGCATCTGCTTGGGAAGCAGAAAGTCCCAGGTTCAATCCCCGGCATCTCGAAAAAAGGGTCCAGGTGTGAAAATCCTCAGCTGGAGACCCTGGAGAGCTGCTGCCAGTCTGAGGAGACAATACTGACTTTGATGGACCGAGGGGGGTCTGATTCAGTAGAAGGCAGCTTCATATGTTCATATATGAGCATCGTGTTTCCCAGGGAGATGTGGCAGAGCTCTTCGCGTTCTCTCCAGCTGCAACTGAGTGGATTAAAAATGTAGATATTAATATCTAGGGGGCTGTCCAATCGGTCTGCATAACCGCTGTATCAACTTGCTTATGCATTTAATATTATTATATGCTTCCTGCGTGTAACTCTGCCGTACGATAAATGATAGTACTTGGATGGGAAACCCCCAAGGAATACCAGGGTCATGACGCAGAGGCAGGCAATGGCAACCCACCTCTGAATGCCTCGTGCTTTAAAACCCCCCGAGGGGGTCACCCTGAGTCTTGGCAGCAAAAGAAAATGCTTTGTTTTTAATGTATTTTTTTTACTTTAAAAAAAGGCCTGTTGCTGTAAGCCAAGGGTGTCAAACATGTGGCCCAGGGGCTGAATCAGGCCCCCCTCTCAGGCCCCCGAGCAACTGGCTGTCGCCTGCTTCCTCCTCCCTCTCTCTCGCTTCCTTCTGCATCACAGCTAGCTTCACCAGGTTTACAACTTACAGATACACACCTGAGCAGCATACTCAAGTTTGCTACAGCACAGACATGGTCTCCAGATTTTGATGCAATAATTGAGAGCAAGAGGTGTCAGCTATCAGAGACTGTTGAATAAACGACATATTGCAAGAATGCTAGTCTTTTAAGTGTGTTTTAAGTCTTTCTTTAAACCTTTGTGCTTGCCTCTGTCCTTTATAAAGTTTATATCTCTACTACCTGGCATGGCATTTTATGACACACACGGCCCAGCCCGGCAAGGTCTGACTGATCCGGCCCTTACAACAAATGAGTTTGACACCCCTGCAAAGCTGACTTGAGCCTCATTTTAAACAGAGAAGAGCAAGATATATATTTCCTTGATAAATTACGGTAATTCCTTAATAAGAAACTTTTTTTAAAAAAAATCCAGCCTGGCCACATCAGAGACTTTGCATTGTCAACCAGCTGCAGGGACCGAGCAGAAGGGACCACAGAGAGCCCCGGTGCTTTACTGAACTCCTGAAGCTGCTGTCTACTGAGTCAGGCCACCAAGATCAGTATTGCCTACTCTGGCTGGCAGCAGCAAATCTCTGGTCATCTCTTGCCTTGAAAACCCCACAGGCTGGCCTTAAGTCATCTGTGGCAGCAGAAACAGAAAGCATTTCACAAACCTAGGCAATTACGTGTTGCAGACAAAATAGTTCTGGGGTATGCATTTATTTTACCAATAGTCCGCCCTTCTTGCTGGGACTCCGGGATCATTACGGAATTAGAAAACGTCTGCAAAAGCATCCAGCCCTCTCAACGGGAGCAGAGTACTGGGTGATGGGAAAGAGGCGCTACTCACTTCGTGTCCAGAAGATGGAGCTGTTGGTTGCTCTCTTTGTACGTCAGCTTCAGCTTGGCTTCTTGCTGCATGATGGACTGCTCGATTCGGCTCAAGAGATGAGAAATCTGAAAGGGAATTCAGACAGCTGATGGCCCCTTCCCTGGGACCCCCCCTTCCTGCTTTCCAAGCCTCACTGGAAACTGGGGAAGAATAGAGTATCGTCTACAGCTGGGCTCTTCTGGGTCTGCCTGGATCCCGAGGACAAAGTCTGTCCTTCTTGTAGGCCCCTGGATGACAAACGGCCTACTCTGAGGGGCTGGTGTGAGAGCTCCCGCCCTGCTCCAAGGAAGAGCTCCTTGCAAGGAGTTTATCTGCATTCTTGGCCTGCTGATGGCAGAAGGAGGAAGCACGCACACACACACACACACACACCCTCAGCTAGAGAGGAAATCTGACCCTGCAACCAGGAATCACAAAAATCGGCTCCTGAACTCAGAGAACCAACCTAGAGTTGCCAGGTCTGACTCAAGAAATATTTGGGGGTGGAGTCAGGAGACTTTGGGGGTGGAGCCAGGAGCAAGGGTGTGACAAGCAAGGCTGAACTCCAAAGGGAGTTCTGGTAATCACATTTAAAGGGACGGCACACCTTTTCAATGCCTTCCTTCCATAGGAAATAATGAAGGATAGGGGCACCTTCTTTAGGGGCTCATAGAAATGGACCCTCTAGTCCAATCTTTTTGAAACTTGGCGAGTGTTTTTAGGAGAGGAACTGGACGCTATGCTGAAAACTTGGTGCCTCTATCTCAAAAATCATCCCCTCTGGAGCCCCAGATACCCACAGTTCAATTATCCATTATACCCTATGGAAAACCATCGCCACAGGGTATAATGGATTGCCCATTAAGCAGATTTATACCCTGCCCTTCTCTTTGAATCAGAGACTCAGAGCGGCTTACAATCTCCTATATCTTCTCCCCCCCACAACAGACAGCCTGTGAGGTGGGTGGGGCTGAGAAGCTCTCCCAGAAGCTGCCCTTTCAAGGACAACTCCTAAGAGAACTCGGAGCGGCTCACAATCTCCTTTACCTTCCTCCCCCACAACAGACACCCTGTGAGGTGGGTGGGGCTGAGAGAGCTCTCTCAGCAGCTGCCCTTTCAAGGACAACCCCTGCCAGAGCTATGACTGACCCAAGGCCATTCCAGCAGCTGCAAGTGGAGGAGTGGGGAATCAAACCCGCTTCTCCCAGATAAGAGTCCGCGCACTTAACCACTGCACCAAACTGGCTCTCATCAGACATTTCCCTCCCCCGCCCTGCTTTCCGATGACCCTGCAGCAAGGGAAGGGCCTCCAAACCAGGGGATCCGCTGCCCCCACCAGGGGAATGACAACCCTAAACCAACCACTGACCTCCTAATCATATCCATGGATGTGGTAGAACTCGCCAACCATCTGAGGCTGCTTTCTCATGAGAAAGACCACTGGTACACGAAAGGGGACCGGCAACCCTAGCGGAGGTGGCCCAGACAATTAATTCTGGTTAAACACACAACTACGTTCCTCTCAGACCTCCTCACATCCCTCCGTTGGAAGCGGAAGCGTGGCTTGAGTTTCCCCCGAATACGTTTAGGGTCAAGGAGAAGAGACGATAACAAAGCTCACCAGGCCTGGGTCTAAATCGGGCATTGTGCAGCATTCAGCAGATGCTGAAATAGGCTGCAGAGGAAATATTTCCATGTTTTCAGGATGGGAAAGATGACCTGCTGGGGCGATGACTCCCCTCCCCCCCCCAAACCCACAGCTGTCTAAATGCAGATGTTCCAAAAGTCACGGGATCCCTTTTCCGTGGTGAATCACTGGCACACCGTCTCGCTGAGTAATGCCGGAGGATGATGACTTAGCACATTTGGCTGCGTGATATTTTTTTTTCCTTCGCCGATGCATCTCCAGATTGTGAGTGGGCCTCAGCAGGGAAGGGGACAAGCGCCAGCCTCTTTCTACACTCAGCAGGGCCACGAAGACGGTAATGTTCCGAGAAAGTTCTCGGGAGGCCACTGGGGGCCTGCAGCAAGCCACGCTGAGCCCCCGCGAAGCTGGCCGAGCCACAGGGGCTGCGTGGTTCAGATTCTATCCACTTCTACGAAGCAGCCACAGCAGCGCTGCCACTGCTATGTACGATTCAGTTTGGTCTCCTCCAGGCTGGCTTGGGCTCCTCTCCCAGCCTGTCCTCTCCGGATCCAGCCCAAACAAATCTCTCCTGATCCCAGCCACTTTGTTCACCTTCTTCCCCCAGTTGAACAGCATAAGAAGGAGACAAGGAGAGGATTCAGGCAAAAAAGGCAGTGAGTTACTGGAAGCAGGTCAAGGAGATTTCTCAGACAAGGAGATGAGAACACACACGTTTGTTTGGACATAACCATGTCACAAGGAGAAGCAAACAGACCCAAGGCCACAGCTCCGGGCTTCTGCTAACATCTGCTTTGGTCCAGGTAAATTCCATGCAGAGTAGGGTTGCTTGTCAAGTCTGTGTTGGAAAATACCTGGAGATTTTGGGGGTGGATCCAGAAGAGGGCGGGGTTTAGGGAGGGGAGTGGCCTGAACACGGTACAATGTCGTACAGGCCACCCTTCCAAGCAGCCATTTTCTCCAAGGGAGCTAATCTCTGCCATCTGGAGGTCAGTTGTAAAAGTGGGAGATCTCCAGGCCCCACCTGGAGGTTTAGGCAGCCAACAGAGACTCGCAGAAAATTGGAACAGGGAACAAGGTATACACAGCCAGGCAGCCGGGCAACCGTAAGGAGGACTCCAGGTGGATGACACAGAGGGAGTCAATATAATCGCCAAGATGGGACTTTCAAAGAAGTGGCACGACAGATTTGGATTGTGGAACTAACCAGAAATCTAAAAAACAGAACTGAAGCAAAGCCTCAGTGTCAAACTTGCAGCCCAAGGGCCAAATCAGGCCCCTAGAGGGCTCCTATCGGGCCTATGAGCAACTCACTGCCATCTGGAGGTCAGTTGTAAAAGTGGAAGATCTCCAGGCCCCACCCGGAGGCTTAGGCAGCCAACAGACTCACAGAAAACCGGAGCAGGGAACAAGGTATACACCTCCGTCCGTGAAGGACGTCTTCACGAATTTGACATTGTTGTTAAGATCTTTGAAGCTCTGCTCTATTGTAAAATGCTTGATGGTTTTCCAAAGCTTGTAGAAGCTTGTTAGTGAAACGGGATGAAGTACAGCCCTGTTGCGTTTCTTGTGCCCTGCTGCACTGGATTGTTTCATCTTTAAAATTCGTGAAGACGTCCTGGAGCGTTGGACTCCCTAGGAGACCCTACCTTGGCAATGACTTGGACTGCTCTTCTCATCTTCTTGGCGTTAATTCGCCTCTAAAGGGACCTGAGTGTGAACGTGGTCTTTGTCCATTTCATGATTAATTTCACTTTATATGTTTGGCTGCTCTATTTATGAACATTTGTATCATTTGCTATATTTTTTTGAGGCTGGTTTTTTGCGGAGGTGTACACCTTGTTCCCTGCCCCACCTGGAGGCTGGCAACGGGTGGAGATGCCGTGCTTTCCCTACATCTTTCGCTGGCGTGGTTTTCCACCCAAAGGGAATCAGAGCTTGGCAAATATGTTTTAGGATGATCTCCTAGAGATCCTCTCCCCCTCCCCAGCAAAGAATTGCAGTTTGCACAGCTCCTTGGAAAGAGGAATGCCTTCCAAACCAGTTTACACCTATTTGTAGTGTAAACATGGCCTAAGAGAGACCGGGTTGTCTCCCGCCACTCTTGTCCTGGTGGTGAAAGCACCCTGGGCTGGGAGAAGCTTCCTTGGGCTGGAGAAAAGCCACCTGCATTTGCTGAGCAGAAAGGCCAGACGCATCCCAGCGTAGCCAAGCCATTCCATTTGGGGGCCCACCCACGCAGCCCCTCCGTTACAAGCGTTGTAATTTTCTACAGCACTTCAGAGGGATTGTGGGAAATGATGGAAGGTGCTCCCAAGAACGCAGTGCGACTAGAGAGCGAGGAACCCACTTTGACATCCCTGCTGGCAGGCACGCAGGTCTTCCCAGTGTCTGGAGCTGTTCAGGAACAATTTACAATGTTCCAGATTCCCCCCCAAAATCAAAAGGAGACCCGCCTGCCACAGCAGCTGAGCGTTTTGGGGGGGACCCGCCTTCTGCGTCTCTTACCTGGATTTCTGCTTCTTTGATTTTTGACTCCAAGATCAGTTTTGAGGCTTGCTGGTCTTTGCTGAGGTTCTGGAGCCGCTCATAGGTCACCTTGTGCTCCGCAGATAGCCTGGCTAAGCCGGCATCACACCTGGTACAGAAATCACAGGTAGGGATTGCTGTTAGGATCTGGGGGACAGCCCCTTTCTCCACCGCAGCGCGTCACAGAAATCTGGCTTTCAGTCCACCCTCCTGTCTGATATCCAAAACACCCGCACCACTGAATTGCATATAAAAATTTGGCAGGCCGTGTGTACCCGCTTAGGAGATGGTGGGACAAAATCAGAGCACATGCAAGTCATGAAACACGCACCTGGACCTGTGTGGATGCTGATAATGGGAGAGAGGAGATTCAGGTGATGGAGTGTGTGTGTGTGTGTGGATTCAGTGACGTGAAAGTGTGCTTATGCCTGCAGCTACGTTCAGGATACTGGCGTGGGACCTCTACTCACAAACAGAAGAGCCATAGCATAGAATTCTGCAGTGTTTATGCGGAGGTGGGGGCTTGCCTGTTCTAGGCTGGAAAATTCCTGGAAATTTTAGGGGTGGAGCCTGGGGAACGGTGGGGGTTGGGGAAGGACCACAGTGGGGTCTAATTGCCAGAGTCTGCCTTCCAAAGCAGCCATTTCTTCCAGTGGAACAGATGTCGGTAGTCTGGAGGCCGCCTGTAATTGCAGGAGATCTCCCAGCCATACCTGGAGGTTGGCCACTGTCCCCCAGTCTTAGCACTGAGCTGGAACTTCTAGCAGCCCCCAGTTTATTGGTGAGGTCTTGCTTGAGGCCTCAATAGCAACAAAGAAAGAGGCTCTGGAGGGAAAGATGAAGAGGCAGGCTGGCAGGCAGACCAAGATGGCAGGGAGGAAGAGATGGGCAGGAAGGTGGCCCCAAAAGATGTATGCAGGAGGCCACCTCAGCAGTGGGGAAGGCTCGCATGCCTCGGAACTGTATTTCTTCCTTTGCATTACAGCCCACCTCCTAGGGATGCCAGCAGCCTCCAGGTGGGACCTGCAGATTCCCCAGAATTACAGCTCATCTCAAAACTACAGAGATCAGTTCCCCGGCAGAAAATGAATGTTTTGGAGGGTGGGCTGTACGGCACTGGACCCCACCGAGATGCCTGCCCTGCCTGGACTCCATCCCCAAATCTGGCCTCCCTCTCTCCTCTTCTCTGCCAGAGACCAGCCAGGCAGCCAGGCAACCTTAAGGAGGACTCCAGGTGGATGACACAGAGGGAGTCAATATAATCGCCAAGATGGGACTTTCAAAGAAGTGGCACGACAGATTTGGATTGTGGAACTAACCAGAAATCTAAAAAACAGAACTGAAGCAAAGCCTCAGTGTCAAACTTGCAGCCCAAGAGCCAAATCAGGCCCCTGGAGGGCTCCTATCGGGCCTATGAGCAACTCACTGTCATCTGCTTCCTTCTCCCTCTCTCTTGCTTCCTTCTGCATCACAACTTGCTTTGCCAGGCTTGCTCAATCGCACAGGAGCTACAGAGCAAAACCTGTATTCTCTCCACTGGCTGACTGTCGCGCTCTGGGTACCTCCCCCGGTCTCCCGGCACCGCCGTCGCCCCTCCCGGGCACTCTGGGGCGTTCCCCGGAGGTCTCAGAAACAGGGGTGGGAGCCAGGTTACTTCACCGCAGGCCCCCGTTCCCCTTCTGGCTGTGCTGCGGCTCCTGTCGCTCTCTCTCGGGAGGCAGCCTCCATAAGCACTGGCCAGCTTCCTCCCCGACCTCCTCCTTCCCTCCCTTTATCCCCCCGTCTCAGTCCTCCCCCCTCCTGGGTTCTGCCCCTCTCTGGCTCCTCCCCCCCTTCAAAGCCCCAGACGCCCGGGAGAGGCGGGCCGGGGCTGGGCTGCCTGGGCGTGCCTCGGGCGTCTCGGACTTCTGCAGCATGCTGGGGTGTGGCGTCTCTCGCGACCACGGGTCAGGCGGCTCTCCTCCTCTCTGCCCAGCGCTGGGCTCAGCTTCTCCCTCCTGCTCCCCGACGTCTCGCTCTGGCCAGGCTCCTCGGACCTGGAGATGGGCGCGGTGGCTGAGAGGCGCCGTTCAGGCGGCTGTTGGCACTCCGTCAGCCCAGGTGAGGGGTGGGGCCGCCGCGGGGGCTTGGGAAGGCGTGGGAGGCTCTCGGGGCGGCGGCGGGGGCCGGGAGTGGCTGGCAGGCGCCGGGGGGTCTCCCTTGTGTAGTCCTCGCCCGGGCTGGGTGGGACACAGACCAGCACATGAAGCATCATATGTACAAAAGGTCACAACGCCCAGCCATTTCATGGTTTCCCCTGGGTCTTAGGCTCAAAGCATTGGCCATGAGGTTTGTGTAATCAAAAGGACATTTGCAACTCACAGATACATATCTGAACAAGACCTGAGCAGCATACTCAAGATTGCTACAGCACAGCCATTGTCTCCAGATTTTGATGCAAAAATTCAGAGCAAGAAGTATCAATTTTCAGAAACTGTTAAATAAACAAAATATTGCAAGCCTGCTAATTTTTAAAATTTATTTTACTTTACTTAAAAAAAATCTTTGTGTTTGTCTGCGTTCTTTATAAAGTTTATATCTCTGCTCCCTGGCATTACATTTCCTGGCACACACGGCCCAGCTTGACAAGGTCTCATTTATGTCAGATCCAGCCCTCATAACAAATGAGTTCGACACCCCTGGCCTAGATGTTTACGTGACTCATAAATGGGGCAAGATTACACAGGAGGATCCCACTTCCAGGAAACTATGATAAGTATCGTTTTAAGGGGGTGTCAGGAGGAGAGATCCCGGGAGGGGGGAGAGAGAGAGAGACTTCACCTCCACCCCCTTCAAGAGCTCCCTACTTCTTCCGTCTTGCTAGCTGAAGCCCCTCCACCCACCCCTGCGCTCTGTCCCCGAGCAGGGGCCTGCAGCCTCACCCTCTCCAGCTTCGGAGTGCTCCTTCAAGAACGCTCTCTGGAGATGAGCTCTTGCTGGATCTCCCATTGCACAGTCATGAACAGGCGTGTGTGCACGCACACACACACACACACAGACAGAAATTCATTCATGCAGCACTCAAAAACAGAGACTGGGCTCTTACATAAAAGCAAGTGTTTCTTCCCCTCCCCTGCAGAGATTTCCAATAAATGGCTGAGCCCACACATAAATCTGTGCTCAAGGCATGCGGGAAGGGGAAGATTTCAGCAAAGGGAAATAGAACTCTCCTACCCAAAAGGATGTTCAGAAAGCCTAATATTTCCTCTCTCTCTCTCTCTCTTTTTCTTTTTGGCCCGGACTCCCTTGAAACGAGGTCAGTTTTACAAGGCCTTTTTGGTCACCCATCAGGAACTCATTTACATATTAGGCCACACACCCCAACATCACCATTGTTTCACACAGGGCCTTTTTTGGTAGAAGAAGTCCGGTAGGAACTCATTTGCATGTCAGGCCACACGCCTTGACACCAAGCCAGCTGGGACTGCGTTCCTGCTCAGAAAAAGCCCTGGTTTTAGGTTACCACAACATTATTATTATTCAAGAGGACGTTTGAATAGAACTAGCTTTCCCAGAGAAAAATGAGGACTGCTTGTTAGCGTTTAAAAACAATTACCAAATTTTCTCATGACTATATTAGCCCACGCTATATTAGTCCATCAGGGGAAGTTATTTGGGATGTTATTTCAGTAGGGTGGCTGTTACACTGTTGCCACCGGTGGCCATCTGTGGCCCCTGGAGGGGCTTGGAGGGTCAGGGCTGGCACGTGGGAGTAGGCGGGGTAGGTGACTGCCTAGAGTGCCACCCTGTTTTGGGGGTGCCGTGAAGCACCGCCTTACTCCCCCCTGCCCCTGCAGAGCACTCCTCTGAGCCTGCCTTGAAGCCTCCAAACACCCGCGTACTGTCCGTAGGCAAAAGCAGTCTTGTGTACCACCAGTCACTCTCCTGCCTGCCCTGTGTGATGTCTCTTTTAGTGATGTCATCGCATTGTGCGCACACTTTTGTGCACAGGATCATTTCCCAATGGAGCTTGTGGGGGGGCAGTGGAGGGGTCTGCCTGGAGCAGCAGAAGCTCTAGCTCCGGCGCTGTGGAGGGCACAGGTGCCACCTCCAGGTTGGGAAACTCCTGGAGATTTGGGGGTGGAGCCTGGGGAGGACAGGGACCTCAGTGGGGTACCAGGCCTCCGAGTCATCCTTCATTCCCTGGCGGCTGGCGTCTCTAGAAGACAGGGGATGCAGGCTCTGGAAGCTGATGCTGCAATCAGCAGTTGTGGGTGTCTCGTTCCAGCACTCACTGCAGCCAACCCTGCTTCGTTCCCAAGCAGAACCCGCACTCAGAGCATCTGTGTTCAGATCCCACCTGTTGCGCCCATAAAAGGGAGCAGAAATATTGCATTTTGCCCGAAGATGTTTGAAGCTGGGGTGAGGTTGCCAAATTTCTGTCTTCCTCTTAGAAGAAAGCCTGATTTGATTGGCAGCCCTCGCAACGATCTGCTTTTGCATGAAGAAGAAAAAGCGAGGGGACGAACGGGCCCTGGATGCCAACTGGCTGGGCTTTGCTATTGTTATGTGAAGCCGGCCACGTTTCAAAGAGACCGTTTATCACAGCAGTGCTGTGTGCTTGGCCGCCTGCCAGCTCCCAGGGAGTTTTTCCCCCCACTCACTGAAAAGCCGCCTTTGTGGCTGACAGTTCAGAGCCATCCCCGCATTGTCGAGGGAAAGCGCCGTTACCACAGCTCTGTGTGTGTGTGTGCCAAAGCAACACGCCCCACACTCTGCAGTTGGAGGGCATAGCCAAAAGAAAAACACATTTGACGCAAAAAGAGCCCCACGGGCTCTGGAACACTGTGACATTCCAGAACACGCCGTACCAAGAGAGGGTCACAGCGCTCTGCCAGAGCAGGTGGGCAGGAAGGCGTCTCTCTCCGGTCCCTTCTCTCCCAAGCTGGATCTTCCCTCTGCTCAGTGGGCACCCTCAAGAACAGAAGCTGCAGGCCTGAAGACTGCGCCAGCCAGCAGGGACACCCATGGCCTTCTGTTGCTGACTGTGTGCCATGTCCAGTTTGTCTCCCGTGTGCTGGGCACGTTGCTTGGCTCGGGGCCCTGGCAAATGCATCCTCAGCCTTGTTCTTTCCCTGGTTCTCTTCACCCCACCCCAGCCCTTTCAGGAAAGCACAGCTGAGGTTTTTCTTTTCCTCCAGTAGCGTCAATCACATCGGGACCCCTGCAGACGCACTCTTCGAGAGGCGTCTCCAGACAAGCAGGCCTTCCAGTTTTGCTCCCGTCAGCCACAGAAACAACATGGGACTTTGCAGTCAATGACTCCCTCCCCCCCCCCCCATTGGGCCTTCCATACAATATGGGACACCTGGCGGGCCCTAAATATACGCCTGTGAATTCAGGGAAAAATCCAATCCCAGGAAGCCTGAGCGTCATATGCAAAGGCCATGAGTAATCTAATTGAATCTAATTGCTGGGTAAGCCAGACTGCAGTCTTGAAAAACAGCCCAGATTCTACAGACGGCAGAGATCTGGTTGTGGAGCAAGACAGAGCCTGGCACTTGGGGAGGTGGGCTTGGGCATAGGCTTGAAAGGCCCACCCCCCCCAGCCAATGGCAGGGGATGCGGGGGCAGGGTTGCCAGGTCGGGAGATTTGGGGGTGGAGCCTGGGGAGGACAGGGACCTCAGTGGGCTACGAGGCCACAGAGTCCTTCTCCACCCTCCCAAGCAGCCATTTCCACCAGAGGAAACTGATCTCTGTAGTCTGGAGTTGAGCTGGAATTCCGAGGGATCTCCAGGTCCCACCTGGACGCTGGCACCCGTGGTGTTTTGAGTGGTGTTTTGAGGATTTTGTTGTTTTGAAGAATTTCATATCCAGGGGAGCTGGGGTCATGCTGCAAGAAAGCCCAGCTCTGTCTCTCCTGTTCTTTTTTTGTGACTCACAAAAGAAATCTTTAAGCACTGGTACAATTACACCTACAATTTCTCAACCAGTAAACCACCTACAGGCAAAGCAAACAACTTCTCAAGAGCATCTTTGTTTTTACAGAGACCCAACAGATCTATGCAAGGAAGCTGTTCCGTCGACTGCATGTTATGTTTTTGCTTTATGTGTGTGTGTATGTGTGTGCATGTGTGTGTGCGCGCGCAAGGGGAGGAAGAACAAAGGAACAGCAAATTGCAGCTTCCAACCATTCCGTTTTGATGCGTGATCATGAAGTGGGGGTCTGGGGCCTGCAACGGGGTCGTGTCCTGACCACAAATCTCAGCACTGCTTCCCTTTTCTCTTCCCAGCTTTCCAAGGGCAAAAAGGGAGCTACTGTAAGCAGTCAGATGACCACTGGGGAGATAGGGGTGCCAACCTTCGGGTGAAACCTGGGTTCTTCCAGAATTACAACTGATCTCCAAGCTACAGAGATCAACTCCCCTGGAGAAAATGGCTACCTTGGAGGGGGGGGCTCAAAATGGCATTAAACTCCTCTAAGGTCTGTCTCCTCCCCCAACCCTCACCTCCCCAGGGTTCTCGCTCCCAAATCTCCAGGACTTTCCTAACCTGGAGTTGGCAACCCTAGGGACACACATGGATTAATGCCCCCTTTTGGCTCTCTCGTTCGGATGAGCTTGCAGCAGCCACTCTCTCTCCCCCAAGGGCCTACCTGGCAACCCGCCCTCTGAGGTCTCCCAGGCCGGACAACTGACGCATCTCCAAGCTCTTCAGGGTCGAATTTGTGCCGTAGCTAAGGTTATCCCGGACTCGAATCTGTTCCTGCAGAACCTACAAGTAATAAAAACATGGATCAAGGCAAGATCTTGGATGGGAATCCGTGTCAGTCCTTGGACGGGAGACCGCCAAGGAAGTCCAGGGTTGCTCCGCAAAGGCAGGCAACGACACACTGCCTCTGTTTGTGTTTTGCCTTGAAAACCCTGCAGGGGTGTCAAACTCATGAGGGCCGAACCTGACACAAATGAGACCTTGTTGAGCTGAGCCATACCGGGTCAGGCTGTGTCATGTTGGACTGGGCCGTGTGTACCTATTTAAGATTAGGTAGCAGAGATATAAACTTTATAAAGGACACAGACAAACACAGTTAAAGCATTTTTTAAAAAAAGCTTTACAACATGCTTAAAACATTGCACTCATTGGTCTTAAAGGTGCTTTCTTTATAGTTCTCCCGTGGGATCCAGGGAATTGGGCAAAGGAAGCTCTGGCTCCCCACCCCCCCACCCCACGGGATGAGGAGGGGGAGGACCCTCAGCCAATAGAAGTAAGAGAGGCTTCACTCAGTAGCTCTGCTGTGCGATTGAGAGAGCCTGGCAAAGCCAGCTATCCCTCCTCCCCTTCCTCCCCAAGGGAGGAGCCTCAGCCAATGGAGAAAATAGAGGTTTTGCTCTGTAGCTCCTGTGCAATTGAGCAAGCCTGGCAAAGCAAGCTGTGATGCAGAAGGAAGCAAGAGAGAGGGAGAAGGAAGAAGACAACAGCCAGTTGCTTGAGGGCCTGAGAGGAGCCCTCTGGGGGCCTGATTTGGCCCCCAGGTCGTATGTTTGACACCCCTTCCCTACAGGGTCACTGTTAGTCGACTGTGACTTGAGGGCCCTTATCCACCCCCAAAAGACAGGGACTGGGAAGAAAGGCAGACAGAGGCAGGAACTCTGCAATATGGGTTGTGTCCTAATTTTGCTTTTCAAAAAGGAGGAACATGCAGCTTAGTGTGCCTCAGTGCAGACGGACGTTACTCCGGCGCAATTAACACCTCAGGTGTACGTGCGATCTTCTACAAGCGGTGCCAGCCAGTTCTCCAACAGCCCCGCCCATGTTCTGCCCTGCCAACTCCCAGCATTTCCTCCTTGTCCCAGAAAGAGAAGCACAGATGCCCCCAACTCAGCCCCCCCCCCACTGACCTCGATGTCCCGGTTGAGCTGCCGGACGATGGCGGTGATGTTGCGGATGTGCTCTTCGAGGAGCTGGCGGGCCAGGCGGTCGCCTCCCCCCTTGTTCTGCATCCTGTGGAGGGTGGAGACGATGTCCTCCTTGATGCGGAAGGCGTGCTCCACCAGGGCGGCCGTCGTCTTCTCATGGCTGAGGATGCGGTCTTCGAGCTGGTCCACCAGCCGGGCTGACCCCAGCGGGACAGCGGTCAGAGCCTGGCTGTGCAGCGGGATGTTCCGGATGCGCCTGGAGAAAGGGAGAGACGGAGGGGCTGGCTGAAGGCCTCCCACAGCCCCCTGATCCCACAAGGCATGCTTCTGGAGGGGGCACTGGGAGAGAGAAGCAGCTGAAGGTGGACAGGAAGAAGGAGGAGCTTTGCTTTTCCAACATCTCCTCTCCCCTGGCACCTGCCTGGGCCTGGCTCAGCAGTAGCTGCTGCCTGCCTGGGCCTGGCCCAGCAATAGCTGCCTGCCTGGGCCTGGGCTTGAATCATAGAATTGGAAGAGACCTCCAGGGTCATCTAATCCAACCCCCTGCACAAGGCAGGAAATTCACAAATACTTCCCCCACACACACATAGTGGCCCTTGCTCCAAAGATGGCAACCCCCTTCCCCAAGCCCTCCAGGGTCTCTGGTCAAACCGGCCATCAGACAATTGCTTCCTGATCCCAAAGTGGTGATCAGCATTTCCGTAGGTGTGTAAGAAAGGGCCACAAGAACTAAGCCCTGATGCAGCCCTTCCTGCCCCCCTTCCCATGAACTGCCTAAGTTCACTGGATCAGCATTGCTGTCAGATGGCCGTCTAGCCTCTGCTGGAAAACCTCCAAGGAAGGAGACCCACTAAAATCCTTAGATCTTTTCAACTGGGGCACTGGAATGACCTTGGAACTAGATGAGTCAAGCAGGCCAGCATTAAGGTTTCCAGCTCTGGGTTGGAAAATACCTGGAGATTTTGGGGGTGGGGTCTGGAGAGGGCGGGGCCTGGGGAGGGGCCTCAGCAGGGTAGAGTGTTGGAGGGTCCACCCTCCGAAGCAGCCATGTTCTCCAGGGGAATGAGTGCTCATCATCCAGAGATCAACTCTAACTCCAGGAGATCTCCAGGCCCCACCCAAAGGGTGGTAACCCTACGGCCAGCGTGGATCTGTGCAGTGAGAGTGGCCGAGTTGGTGCTCCTGCTGCTGCCTCCCACGGAGGGCGGCCACAGGAGAGCTCCTGCCCCTCACTGGGGTTTGGCTGGGTTTGCTTCTGCCCACCCGTGGCTTCCTCAGGGGACCTTCCCCAGGGAGGTGAAGGGGGGCAGCAGCCGGCCGGATCTTGTGCCAGCACAGGCTGCCAACCTCCGTCTCTCCTGCCTGACAACTGATCTCCAAGTGACAGAGGCCAGTTTGCTGGGGGAAGACGGCCGCTCTGGGAGGGAGACTCTGTGGCCTTCCTTCTCCTCCCCAAACCCCACCCTCAAAATCCCTAGATGTTTCCCAAACTGGAGCCGGCACCCCTGCAGGCCTCCCTGCCCATTCCTTTGCCTCCTCGGGTTTCCAGGTCCTCACTGGCCACTGGCAGGAGATTGGGGGGTGGGGGGGGAAGGGAAGGGTTGCCAGATCCATGCTGGGAAACTCCTGAAGGTTTGGGGGTGAAGCCTGGGGAAGGAGGGATCTCCGGGGGAGTCCTGTGCCACAGAGAGCCTGCACAGCAAAGTATCCGTTTTCTATGGGAGTGCGGAATTCTGTAGTCTGGTGACGAGTGGTAATTGTAGCTGTAATCGTAGAAGAGTTGTAATTCCAGGGGCTCCACGGGCCCCAACTGGAGGCTGGCACCCCTGCCGTCTCCTCCTCCCTCCCTGCTCCCCTCTCAGCCTGCAAGGCTGTTGTGAGGATTTAGTGGAGGAGAGGGAAATGATGAAAGCTGCTTTGAGTCCCCCTCGAGGAGACAGACAGGGGATCAGGGCCGGCCCCCCGTGTGACTCAGTGATGTCATCAGTGCAGGGGGGGTGCCAGAAGTCAACCTTGCCCTGTGGGGTATAAATTACCCTAATCAACCAACCATCCTATGGCCTTGTGTGTCGAATAGCCAGGAGATCCTAAGATGGTCTGGCAGCCAGAAGTTCTTTTTAGAGCTATGCACCACCAGATGGCAAGCTACACTTGTTTTTTCAGGCAAGAGACGTTTCAGAGTTGGTTGGCCATTGCCTGCCTCTGCATCCCAGCCCTGGTATTCCTTGGAGGTTGCCCTTCTGAATACTAGCCAGGGCCAACCCTGTTTCGCTTCTGAGATCTGATGAGATCGGGCTAGCCTGAGTTATCCAGGCCAGGGCATCAATGGCACAAATGAAATAAATCAGAAATGAAATAAAACTGCAACAGGCACTGGCTGGCCACTCCTATGTAGAAGAAGAAGAAGAAGATATTGGATTTATATCCCGCCCTCCACTCCGAAGAGTCTCAGAGCGGCTCACAATCTCCTTTACCTTCCTCCCCCACAACAGACACCCTGTGAGGTAGATGAAGATATTGGATTTATCAGAGCGGCTCACAATCTCCCTTTCCTTCCTCCCCCACAACAGACACCCTGTGAGGTGGGTGGGGCTAAGAGAGCTCTCACAGCAGCTGCCCTTTCAAGGACAACCTCTGCCAGGGCTATGGCTGACCCAAGGCCATGCTAACAGGCGCAAGTGGAGGAGTGGGGAATCAAACCCGGTTCTCCCAGATAAGAGTCCACACACTTAACCACTACACCAAACTGGCTCTCAGAGTCGCGCAGGCCTGGAATTGACATCTGAAAAGAAACCAGAGAGCAGCAGTTCTCTCAGGGAAGCAACCTCCACCCATAAGGCAGTGCTCTGTGCTATTGCGGAATGGAGCCAGGCACCCAGAACTGAGGCTGTTTTGCCAGCGCCTCCCCCACCTTCCCCACCCCCTCAGCCGCCGTTTCCTCGGATGCCAGAAGGTACCTTTCCGTGGGTCCGAGTGTTGGGAAGACCGGGCTCCGCTGGGCCATTTTTTTCCTGTCCAGGCATTTATGTCTGTGGGGAAGCAACAAGGCATCGTGCTCTTTAAAAGCCTCGCAGGACGCAGCTGTCGACGTCTGGCATGTCTGAAACTGCCTCGCGCATCCCGAGCGATGACACGGTGCGGACACGGGAAGCAGCCACGCTTTCAGAGATTCCGCAGACGAGGGGATGAGGCGCGTTTCCCAGAGGGGAAGGCGGAGCTTGCGAAACCGACAGGGTCACCCGCAAACTGGGGCTTGGTGAAGCAGAAGCCGGGGCCAAAGCCATCCCCCACTGTACCTGCGCTGTTGGAGCCACGTGAGAACACATTGCCACCCTAGTCATAGGGCTGCCAGCCTCCAGGGGGCACCTGGAGATCTCCTGCTGTTACGGTTGATCCCTTGACGACCAAAACCAGTTCCCCTGGAGAAAAGGGCTGCTTTGGAGGGCGGAGCGTATAGTATTTATCCCCTGCTGAGGCTCCTCCCCAGGCCCCACCCCCAAAGTCTCCAGGGATTTCCCAACCCGGAGCTGGCCAGTTGGCAACCCTAGCAGCCAGTCCTTAGTCCACGCTGTTTGCTGCGACCAGGCGTGTTTCTCTGGGGCCTCTGGCCAAGAAAGACCTTTCCCAGGCCTTGTTGCTACCTACCGAGTATTCCTTCAAATTTATGGCTGGACACTCTCCAGCTTTTACAATTGCAGTTGCAGCTGGAGCCTCAGAGATCAACTGAGCCCGGCATGGAGACGTTTTGAATCTGACAAAGGGCAGGGGTCATTTTGTAGAAAAATAGGTGGCGGAGCTCATTAGCATATGCTGCCCCCCCCAGCCAAAAGCAACCCGATGCAAGAAAGGAGAGCCAAGGGTAAGCGAGGCCTGCTTGGGCTGGCTAGAGATCCAGCCACCCCAAGCAGGCCTCGTTCGCCTGGGGCTCTCCTGGGCTGCCCCCCCCCAGTCAAAAGCTGCCACCCAAAATCCCATAAGTGGAGAAAGGGTGGCGTGGGCTTCTCCAGGGGTTAAGGAAGGCTGCTGGGGGTGTGGCAAAGCCCCTGGTGGCTGGCTGCCCGCTCTCCTAATCCAGGGATTGTTATGCAGCTGCACCTTTTATTCAATGGACAAGGTAGGGAGGGAGGAAGAGGGGGAACCCTCAGAAATGTTCAGGAGCTGTGCTCCTGTGAGCTCCTGCTGAATCTGAGGCCTGACAAAGGGTAACACCTAATAGAAAACTGTGGATCTCTGAGGTTCCAACTACAACTATCTGCACAGCAACTGCAAAAGCTGGAGAGTGTCCTAAGCACAAATTTGAAGGAAATCCTGGGTATTCAATCATTGAACTCAAGGCTTTACCTGGTGTACTGCAGCCTGAAGAAGGCGAATGAAATGGAGAGTTACCTAGGCAATCCACTGCTGCTGCTTCAGCCGTTGCTGTAACAGCAGCCCTCTACTGTAATGTTGCCGATTGTTTTAAAAATCTGGCCTCTAGAGGTTTTTGTTTTGTTAATAATACTGATATTATTATCAAAGATTTCAGGTTTTCACGGCTGGCATCATCATTAGGGTTTGTAGAATCTTTCAGGCTCAAGTGCCGTGTTCTACTGGAGAAAGTTTTTCTTCCAGATGTTTCGTTCTCAGCTGCGGAGAACATCCTCAGTGGCGTTGCAGCCGAAGCAGGCGCTCTGACCTTCTTGGCTGCTGTGCATTGAGAACGAAACGTCTGGAAGAAAAACTTTCTCCAGTAGAACACGGCACTTGAGCCCGAAAGATTTTACAAACCCTACTGATATTATTGTTTCAAAATATAGAGTAGCAAGCTAAGACTTGTATTAACAGTTGTTACTTCTATACAGTTCTTCCTTTTGTTACAATATCACTTTTCCGTATAGCCATCTTCTTCTGTAAGGCTGTTGTTGCTGTAGACTGAATCAGACCACTGGTCCATCGGGGACAATCTTGTCTACTCAGCCAGCAGCCGCTCTCCAGGGTCTCAGGCGGAGGTCTTTCCCATCCCCTCCTGCCTGGTCCATTTCATTGGAGCTGTCGGGGATTGAACCTGGGACCTTCTGCATGCCAAACAGAGGCTCTGCCACTCAGCAACAGCTACTCCACGACCCCCACAGAACCTGGGACTTTCTGCAGGGGCAATGGACAGTCTCCCACCGAGCAGCCTAGCCAGCCCCTCTCAGATCCTTTGCCTGTGGGTCTCCGGGCTTTGGATTGGCTTCCTTCGTCTCCCTGGGAGAAACCAATTTGCCTGCCCCCTCCGATGCCACTGTGGTACCCACCACCCCTGCTCACCCCTCTGCACACTTCCCCCGTGAGCAGATGTGATTTCTTCTCTTTGTCACCCTCCCTGCCTTCCGCAAGTTCCTCTTTCCCGCCGTCTGGCTCTGTGGAGCTTCTCTTCAGGCACACCACCTCTCGCCAGCCTCTTTGGCATTTCGAGTCTCAAATGTCACCCTGCCTCCCAAGGCTGAGGAGGTGGCGTTTTCAGCACAGAGATGCCACAGCGATGCCCCTCCACACCAGACGAGAATGAGGGCCAGGGAAGGTTTCAGGGTCTCTTTCCAAAATGTCAGGGGCCTGGGGGGTTGCTGAAAATGGTGACCCCCCCCCCAGAAAGTGTCCTGCTGCCTCAAGGTGGACCCCTCCCTAGCAACACGGGCTGTGTCGTTCCTGAAAAGGAGGGGCTGGTGGTGTCCATGTCTCCTGAGTATGCCTCCCCCTCGTGAGAGAAAGCCTCAAGGTTGAGGGCAGAGGGGGGAAACAAAGGCCCAGAAGACGACTTGTCCCCCAGTTCCATCTCAGAAACTGACTAGCTTCTGCCTGACCAGAGATCTTGGGTGCTGAAGGGGGCAGACTGAGCAGCAGACCAGTGCCCTGAGTAGGGATGCCAGCCTCCAGGCAAGGCCTGGGCGTCTCCCAGAATTTCAGCTCATTGGCAGGCTTCACAGATGAGTTCTCCCCCGGGGAAAAGGGATGCTTTGGAGGGGGCACTCCATGGCCTTGTACCCACCTGAGGTCCCTGTCCTTCCCAGGCTCCACCCTCAAATTTGGTCTCAACTTGGACCTGGCAATCCCCATTGGTGGCCAGAAGGGGGCTGGTGATTCTAGCCCTGGGTAACCTGGGTTCGAGTCCCTGCTTCTACCATGGGAGCTCCCTGGGGGTCCTGGGGCCTGTCGTGCCCTCTCGGCCTGGCCTCCCTTGCAGCGTTGTTGTGACAGAATAGAAGAGGGGGAGAATGGGATAGGGCTGTGTGGATGGCCAGGCCAGTCATGACCAGTGGGGTTGAGGCTGGAAGCAGAAGTGAAACCACATGGTCACCCACTGTGAGTACTTGGCCCCACTTCCACTAGAAGAAGAAGATGATTATATTGGATTTATATCCCACCTTCCACTCCGAACCTCAGGGTCTCAGAATGGCTCACAATCTCCTTTTACCTCCCCCCCCCCCCACCACAACAGATGCCCTGAGAGGTGGGTGGGGTTGAGAGGGCTCTCACAGCAGCTGCCCTTTCAAGGACAACCTCTGCCAGAGCTCTGGCTGACCCAAGGCCATGCTAGCAGGTGCAAGTGGAGGAGTGGGGAATCAAACCCGGTTCTCCCAGATAAGAGAGCTCTGGCTGACCCAAGGCCATTCCAGCAGCCGCAAATGGAGACGTGGGGAATCAAACCCCACTTTCCCAGATAAGAGTCCACTCACTTAACCACTACACCAAGCTTGCTTCTTAGATGGACATTGCATGTGGCTACACAAACACAAACAAAGCTGCCTTCTACTGAATCAGAGCCTTGGTCCATCCAGGTCAGTCTTGCCTACTCAGACAGGCAGCAGCTCTCCAGGGTCTCCGACAGAGGAAGTCCTTTCCCATCACCTGCTACCACGGCCCGTCCCCACACTCTGGTTCCACAGTCTGATGCTGCTGCTGCTCGATAGAGATCTTATTTGAGAAGCCTGTTCCGGGGAAGATTCCAGCCTGTTTCTTTCTCTCTCTGCCAGGGAGACAGCTGTCCTGGGGAAGGGGGAAGAAGAGGCCCCTTCTAGGAGACCTATCAAGAAACCTCCATCAGCTGCAATGGAAAGAGTATTTATCTAATTTCCATGCCTCAGCTTGGCCGACACAACCCAGGAAGGCTTGGCTTTCTAGCGAAGAGGGTTGGCGTGGCTCCACCGCCAAGCCAGAGGACGTCCTCCTGAGAGGAGAAACCACCCAAGGGTGCCCCTGGCCTTCCCTGAAGGAGGGCCGCACGCTTTCCTGTGGGGAGGCTGAGCTCATAGGCCTCGGCAGCCGCCAAACTCCCACTGAAACCCAGAGAGGACTGATTCAACGTGAGGCAATATGGTGCACAGATGGTGAGAGAACAGAGGGGCTCTTTCCACGGAAGACTCAGCTCTGGAAGTGGAGTGAGGGGGGAGGATGGGGGGAGGGAACTGGTAGGGATCTCCTGCAAAACGCCAAAGGACACCTGCATGTCCAGGAGCCTGGCTTCAAAAACAGAGAGAACAGAAAAACAACTGTGCAATAGCAATCCACTGATAAAGTCATGCATAGCAAAAACCCTTCCATTGTCTCAATAAACAGATATCACGGACAACTTAGCAAAAGGTCCAGCAATACCCAGTTATTAGTATAAGTACCCAAATAATGGAAGGACCCCAACAGTCCTTAAAAATATGTTGCTGAAAGCTTTCATGGCCGGAGTTCATTAGTTGTAGATTTTCCGGGCTGTGTGGCTGTGGTCTTGGCATTGTGAGACCTGATGTTTCGCCAGCAACTGTGACTGGCATCCTCAGAGGTATAATACACAGAACTGGAGTTCTTTCTGGGTCAAAATGAGAAGATGGTAGGCAGGTAATTTATAGCTACCCAGGAAGGTGGGCTAGGGCTGAGTCATTATCTTGTAGGAGCTTCCCAGGCTGTGACTTGCTAATGGATTAGACTAGAATTTCAATAGCCAATCCATATACAAAAGAACCTCCTCAAGAAAGCTCCTTCTTACAGCCCAGAAAATTTACAACTAGTCCTCAAAAAGATGCGCTCAGCAATGCTTTGCTCCTGTATCATTGCACCTAATGTTCAAAGTATAAATAAGACAGAGTCCTCCACAAGTGTGAGTTGGTCCTAAAAATGATCTTCTTTTACGTGATCTCCAGCTGATAGTCCACGTTTCGCATGCATTATTTGGACACTTGTACTAATCACTGGGTATTGCTGGACCTTTTGCTAAGTTGTTCATGATGTATGTTTATTGAGACAATAGAAGAGTTGATGGTATGCTTTGTTTTATCAATAGGTTGATATTGCACAGTTGTTCTGTTCTTTGAGCACTGTGCTGCCACTTTGTTTTGCCTCAAAAACAGAGAGAGCACACAAACATTTTGGAAAGAAGATGAAGATGAAAATGAAGATGATGATGAAGAAGAAGATGATGAAGAAGAAGATGAAGAAGAAGATGATGAAGAAGATGAAGAAGAAGAAGACGACAGAAGATTTATATCCCGCCCTTCTCTCTGAATCAGAGACTCAGAGCGGCTTACAATCTCCTATATCTTCTCCCCCCACAACAGACACCCTGTGAGGTAGGTGGGGCTGGAGAGGGCTCTCACAGCAGCTGCCCTTTCAAGGACAACCTCTACCAGAGCTATGGCTGACCCAAGGCCATGCTAGCAGGTGCAAGTGGAGGAGTGAGGAATCAAACCCGGTTCTCCCAGATAAGAGTCTGCACACTTAACCACTACACCAAACTGGCTCTCTGCACTTTTCATTTATCCCCTGCTATTTCTCGGATGAGCTTTTGCAAAGAGCATGACTTCTCTGTAAGAACCACTTACATATACTAAGTGAACTAACAGGCCATTTCATATTGCTCATGAGCCCCACCCGAAGCAGCTGGGAGGCCACGGAATATCCATAAACGTTTTAGCTGCCCTAAGGAGAGGTGCTGGCTGTAGAATGTCGACCAACAGTACATCACTTGTGAGATAACAATACTGAGAGGGCTGTTAGCAGGCAGGGGTGGCCTGAAGGATGACCTCCAAAGCTAGTGGGGGGGGGAGTGGAAGGGGTTTGGGGAAAGGAGAGCAGAGGAGGCAGAACAAGGACCAGAGAGAATGTGGGACTGAGGGAAAGATCATCCCCAGAAGAAAGCTGGGATGGGGGAAAGACACGGTTCCCAACAAGATTTTTGGAGCATGAGCTTTCAGGAGAAAAAAGTTCCTTTTGCCAGATATAAGTGGGAAGGGACATAAGACTCTTGGAAGCTCCTTCCCCTCCAGATCTTGTTGGTCTCTAAGGTGCTGCTGGATTCGAATCCAGCTCCTCTGTGGCCCGCCAACATGGGCGTCCCCCAAAACTGAGCTGTGAGAAGGGAATGGACAGGTGAGAGGGAAGGGAAAGGTGGAGGAACAGAGACGAAGGCCCCAGAGACAGAACTGTGCAACAGACTGAGACTGGACAAAACTTGAACCTGAAAAGCGGAAGAACAGCAGACTGCCAAGAGCCAGAGATATAAATACTGTATGCAAATTCAGGAAGTAAAGTAAGAGGAGAATTCTTTGAGAGAATTTTGAGGTGATGAGGAGGGGAGCGGGGTGGGACTGCCCTAGGGTTGCCAAGTCCCATTCAAGAAATATCTGGGGACTTTGGGGGTGGAGCCAGGAGACACTGGAGGTGGAGCCAGGAGCAAGGCTGTGACAAGCATAATTCAACTCCGAAGGGAGTTCTGGCCATCACATTTAAAGGGACCTCACACCTTTTCAATGCCTTCCCCCCACTGGAAATAATGGACAGGGGCACCTTTGGGCGCTCATAGAATCGGACCCCCTGGCCCAAACTTTTTGAAACTTGGAGGATGTTTTGAGGACAGGGACTGGATGCTATGCTGAAAATGTGGTGTCTCAACCCCCCCCCTCGCTTTGTGATGACCCTGAAGCAGGGGGAGAGCCTCCAAACTGGGGCATCCTCTGCCCCCCCCTCCCAGGATTGGCAACCCAAGACTGCCCTGCTGGTGAGAAACCAGTTGTCTCTGCTGCCAGAAGATGAGGCCAGAGGAGGAAAGCAGAAAGGGGTTCCTAAGGAAAGTGGAAAGAGAAGGGGGCCCTCCCCAGGCACCACCGCCTCCCCCGCCCCGCCCAGCTAGGTGAGCAAGTGTGGCGAAAGAGGGCTACCCGGGAACCCACACCTCAGAAGGCTGTTCTGCCCTGCAGAGAGCAACCTCCGAGTCCCCTCAGTCAAGGATTCTCTGGATTCTTTTGCAATTGTTATGCCTGTATTTTAACTTGCAGTATCAGCCTTGTGCTTGTTTTAAGTCAGCTGCCTTCACCACTCAGAAAGGAGAGCCGTGCATCCGTTTGAACAAAAAAACAACAACACCCAACAGATAAAACCTCCACGGCCAGCAGCAGTCTACCTCTGGATAATACCAGCTGTGGGAGGGCAACAATGCCCCTGCTCATGGGCCTTTGGGGGTATCTAGATGGTCACGGAGGTGGCCCTTTGGCCTGACCCTGGGTGGATTGAGGAGGACAGATGTGTGACTAGGAGAGAGGAGGAGGAGGGAATGAGCACACCACTGGGGGAAACGGTCTGTGATGTGAACTAAGACGGGGAAAAGGGAGCCAGACTGGCCTTCTCTTAGCAGAGAGGGTGACTCTCTTCGGCCTCTGAATGAGACACTGGCTCAGAGGGAAATGGAGGCAATTCATTGCACTGAGAAGACCCCTCCAGCCCCACCACACTCTCAAACAGTGGGAAGTCATGTAACTGAGGAAAAGCTCCCGCCAACCTCTTAGATGCTGCAGAAAAAACACAGAACTCTACATAAGAATGTAACAGAAGCCATGTCGGATCAGGCCAATGGCCCATCCAGACCAGCACTCTGTGTCACGCAGCCAGGGCTGGATTAACAATTAGGCAAATCAGGCACTGGCCTATGGACCCCCATGCCTTCAGGGGCCCCAGCCCGGCTCCCCCACACACACTTTTCTCCCTGCTTGCAGCCCTCCCAGCCTTCACACGCAACTAAGCCTCTCTTTGCCCGACTGGCCTGGTGCAGCTGCTGGCCTCTCTCTGCCTCTCCACCACAGCTTTGTCAAAGGGGCTTTTGGAAAAGTGCCTGCAGCTGCAGCAGGGGCGGCAGGCAGTGGGGTGGGTGTTTCGACTGAGACAATTTGCAAGGGCCCCCCTGAGATTTCGACTGCCTAGGGACCTCCACAGGGTTTGATCCGGCACTGCACACAGTGGCCAAACTCCCCCCCCCCAGGTGCCATCAGGAGGTCCATCAGTGTGGCCAGGACACTAAAAGCCCTCCCACTGTGCCCCCCCCCCCGCCCCGTCAAGAGTCGCTCCATCTTGTTCCTCTTGTCATGTGTATTCAGCTGTAGAATGCTACGCTGCGCTTCCTATGCCTTTGATATAACTGTAACTTGTTGCTTATCTGGAGGGAGGATGGCATGTCTGGGAATTGGCTAGTTGCTAGGTAACCAAGGCCAAAGAGCTGGAGGAGATGCGAACCATGAACTGATAGTGGGCACCTGCGGTGATGAGAGCTTAGTAAAAACCCCACACAAACCCCCCGCTTTGGCTTGGCACGCTTTGGCTTAAATTATAACGGTCGGGGCAAAGGTTTACAAGTTGGGGGCACTGACAGAGAGGTCAGTTCCGACAACGCGTGTGTATGCCCATGAAACTGGAATAAAGATCTTGAACTTCAACTGTCTTTTCCTTGACTCTGGGTGTGACATCCCCCAAGCACAATACAGAGCATCGCTGCCCAGACAGAGAATTCCATCAATACGCTGTGGCTAATAGCCATTGATGGATCTCTGCTCCATATGTTGATCTAATCCTCTCTTGAAGCTGTCTATGCTTGCAGCCGCCACCACCTCCTGTGGAAGTGAATCCCATGTGTTAATCTCCCTTTGGGTGAAGAAAGACTTCCTTTTATCCGTTCTAACCTGACTGCTTAAACAAGTTCATGGAGTGTCCACGAGTTCTCATATTGTGAGAAAGAGAGAAAAGGACTTCTTTCTCTATCCCTCGAGGGTTACAAGCTCTGGCTTGGGAAATACCTGGAGGTTTTGGGAATGGAGACTAAAGAAGGACAGGATTTGGGGAGGGGAGGGGCCTCAGCAAGGTACAGTGCTGGAGAGACCACCCTCCAAAGCAGCCATTTTCTCCAGGGGGACAAATCAGTTCTCACACTGGGAGATCTCCAGGCTCCACCTGGAGGTTGGAATAAGAAACCTAAAAGGTTAATATGCAATTAAAGGGCCGAACATTAAAAACAAAGTGTAAAAAAATCATAAGCCAACATACATGTATTTATCGTTGAAAGCTAAAACCATTTAAGGGCCCATCTATCCTATGTGAAATCATAAAACCTCAATGGGAACCCACTCAACTTGACCTGATGCGTTTTGACCTAAATTGGTCTTCTTCAGAGGTCAGCAAGGTAAGTATACATATTGGCTCTTAATACAGAACAGAATAAAACAATAGAACAATGCTGGACCACAAGGAAATTTAATGAAGTGACAAAAGGCTTAGCGATATTCCTGAGGCCTCTTGTTCTATAGCCTTATGTCTTAATCAAGAGCATACCTATAGCATTGTGTTTTTTTGTATGCCACGTGGTCCAGAATTGATCAAGTAAAGTCAAAATGTGCCAACTCAAGAGGCCTCAAAAATATCTCTAAGCCTTTGTCACTTCACTAAATTTCCTTGTGGTCCAGCATTATTCTATTGTTTTATTCTGTTCTGTATTAAGAGCCAATATGTGTACTTCCCTTTCTGACCTCTGAAGAAGACCAATTTAGGTCAAAACGTGTCAGGTCAAGTTGAGTGGGTTCCCATTGAGGTTTTATGATTTTACATAGGATTGAGGCTTATGATGGGCCCTTAAATGGTTTTAGCTTTCAGCGATAAATACATGTATGTTGATTTATGATTTTTATTACACTTTGTTTTTAATGTTCGGCCCTTTAATTGCGTATTAACCTTTTAGGTTTCTTACTCCAGTTTTTGGGTTAAGTTTCTTTCCCTTCTTTGTTTTTCTTTCTTCCTCCTGGAGGTTGGCAACACTAATTCCCTTCAGAATGGGCAGAAATCTGCCTCTGCTCTCCGAGGCAAAGCAACAGCAGGAAAGATAGCAGAGGCTGTGGCGGGATGGGGAGCAGCTGCAGAAGCAGCTTCGGGGAAACAAAGAGGACCAGAGGACAGAGACTGGCACGTGCCCCATGTTTGTTTGGGGCAGGAAGAAGAACCATTTGGGTGTCCCATCTCAGCACCAAATGGGGCTCCCAAGGACCCTCCTCCCCGTGCAAACCTCAGAAGCCCCCTTGGGTTTGCCTGTTGATCGCTCCTTGGCAAATAGTCAGAGAGGGAACATTCAGAGAGGAAGAGGTGCCAGGCAAACAGGTTGCCAAAGGTGTGCAGTTTGCAAGGCTGTGTCACCCACTCCCCCACCCCCTCAAAAAAAAAATCCATGCATCATGCAGATTTGATCACCCATTGAAAAGCTCTCTCTCCTTGGCGAAGGGTGCTTTCGGAACGAGGGGGGAAATGTCTCCATCTCTTCCTCCTGTTATTATGGACAAACCCAGGAAGACCCACACACACTCTCTCTCCCCAAGTGTGCAGCCAAACAAACTCACAACGCAACATTCCCGAGAGGCGCCCAGAGCACCAGCGCTCAGCCTGGCTTGTGCTTCCTATCCCCACTGAAGCACCACAGCGGTGAGGAAAATGGCGTGAAGGAACAAGATGACACCCCACAGTGTTGTGGGTTTCAGCAGCTGATTCTCCCCCCCCCCAGACATACACACACACCCAGCCTAAAAATATGTGCCGTGCAATCTCTACGCCAACTCACCTGTAAAGGTGGAGGTGGCGGAAAGGAGCCTGGAGGTGAGAAAAACAGGGTCCAGCAGCCCCAGCATCCCTCGCCCGACCGACCGACCGAGCCCTAGATGAAGTTGCAAAGGAGGCCACCCACCTGCTTACCTGGCTGTGGCGAGGGCCGGGCGGCACCGTCCCACACTTCCCGAGCATCCTAGCAGTGTCCTGAGGGTGGGCGGGGGGTGGGTGCCCCCGTGCCCGTCTCTTCTTGCCACCACCGCCGCAGCAGCCGCCGAAGCCCCTCGCCTCTTCCTCTTGGCTGGGCCTGTTGCCACTGGTCCCTGGGAGATGAGAAGGGAGGCAGCTGTCAGGAGCAGTTGCCAGGACGCTGTCGCCATAGCGACGAGCAGCACGGCTCAACCTCAGCAGCGAGGCCCTCCTCGAGAGAAGGGAGGGGGGGAAGAATACTTATTTATAGGAAACAAAGTCTTCCGCACAGACTCCAGCACATAAGACTAAGCCCCTCTGAAGCGCCATCACCCCGCAATTGTTCCTCAGCAGGGTCAGGAGATGGGGAGGGGAAGTACATGTTTTCCACACCAGCACACTGCTCCCCGGGAGAGATTCTAATCTGGGCACAGCACAAAGGATGCGCAGGGGGCTCCCCGCCGCTCTGCCGGCACACTGTTCTGTGCCACGCGCCCCGCAGGAAACCCTGCAGGCTGTGAGAAGAAAAGGAATCCAGTGCAGAAAAGAGGAATTTGTCCAGCCCAGGCTGAGCATTGGGGCCTGAGGCGAAGAGGAAGAACAGCCAGAAGGGAACGGTGCAGGCCCAGAAGGCTTGGTTCTCCCTGAGGCGAGAAAGGGCTTCCATGCCAGGCCTCCCCAGAGGTCTCTGGGCACCCCCCTCCCCATATAGGGCATCAAAGAATCCTAGAGTTGGAAGGGACCTCCAGGGTCATCTAGTCCAACCCACTGCACAATGCAGGAAACTCACAAATGCTTCCCCCTAAATTCACAAAATCTGCATTGGCCATCTAGCCTCTGTTGAAAAACCTCCAAGGAAGGAGAGCCCACCACCTCCTGAGGAAGCCTGTTCCACTGAGGAACTGCTCTTTCAAGAAGTTCTTCCTAATGATGAGCTGGAAACTCTTGATTTAATTTCAACCCGTTGGTTCTGGTCCTACCTTCTGGGGCCACAGAAAACAATTCCACACCATCCTCTATATGATAGCCCATCAAGTACTTGAAGATGGTGATCCTATCACCTCTCAGCTGCCTCCTCTCCAGGCTAAACATTCCCAGCTCCTTCAACCTTTCCTCATAGGACTTGGTCTCCAGACCCCTCACCATCTTTGTCGCCCTCCTCTGGACCCATTCCAGCTTGTCTATAACCTTCTTAAAACGTGGTGCCCAAAACAGAACACAATACTCCAGGTGAGGTTTTACCAGAGCAGAGTAAAGTGATACCATCACTTCACGTAATCTGGACAGTAGCCTTCTGTTGATACAGCCCAAAGTTGCATTTGCAATGGAGGGTGGCAAAGCACAAGGCAGGCTGGGGTGATCCTTGAGGCGCAATTTGCCAGCTGCATGGGCACAAATGTATGGGAGCATCTGGTTCACTTCTGATCAGATCATGCCCCATGTTGATTAGCAGGGAAAGGGAGGGGGCCTCATCGGAACATCTTGGGTGGGGCCAGGAATGCTGGTCAATCAAACCATAGGCAGCAGCTGGACTGTAGGGATGGGCGGCAACCAGGAGCTCTCTGCTGCCCAAGGGGTCCGAGGCAAAAGGGTGGCTTGCAGGTACGTCTGATTGACCAGAGATGGAACCATCAACTCCTGTTGCGGCAAGAAAACACAGGCCTACCCCCAGAAGGGAAGAGAACTGGGCACTGCCACACAATTTGCTAATGTGCACAGATGTGCAGATAGGGGTGCCAACTCTGGGTTTGGAAATTTCTGGAGATTTGAGGGGGGAGCCTGGGTAGCAGGGGTTTAGGGAAGGGAGGGGCTTTGGTAAGGAATACTGCCACACAGTCCATCTTCCAAAGCAGTCATTTTCTCTAGGAGGAGAAGAATAAACGTCAATCAAAGACGAGGAGAAGAATCAATCAATCAGTCAGCAATCTATGTAGTCTGGAGAACAGCTGTCATCCTGGGATCTCTCCAAACTGGCTGAGCCTGAGGAGAGCTCAAAGGAAACATTTCTCTCCCAGGAAACTCAGAACAGTCAGAATTGAGCCAAGGAAGGGGAGGGGAGCTCCATCACAAGGTGGGAGGGGGGGGCAGCGTGCTGGTTTGAAGCAGCAGAGCAAAGTCTGAGTCCAGAGGCACCTTGAAGACCAAAGCAAGCTGTGATTAAAAGGAAGCAAGAGAGAGGGAGAAGGAAGCAGATGACAGTCAGTTGCTCGGAACCTGATAGGAGCCCTCTGGGGGCATCATTCGGCCCCCGGGCCACATGTTTGACACCTCCGGTTTAAGCAATAGCGAACTGTATTAGAATATTACTTCCTCTTTCTCTAGAGGGAACTTCTACACAATCTAATAGGCTCCACGGTCATTTAACTACTGGTTGTAAACACATACAACAGATTAACTCTTTCATGACATGAGTGCAGATTCCAACAAATCCCCGCTCGTGCCATGGGAGCTGGCTTGGGGCCAGAGTCACACTCTCAGCCTGCCTGACCCACCCCACAAGGCTGTTGTGCAGATAAAAAATGGAGGCGAAGAGAAGGTCGTGCGCCGCTTTGTGTCTCTCTTGGGAAGAAAAGAGGGGTGGAAATCAGGCAAATAAGTACTCAGTTAAAAATCCAGAATTCCCTCTTCCTTATAAGCATCAAATGGTTAGAGAAAGCTCCTCTTTTAATCGTATTGATTAAAGAGAGTAACCAGTGCTCTCTCTATGCTGTGGAGTCTTGTGAGCAAAAATTCTACTTTGTGAGTTACCAGCAGGTGATTTGGCTCCTGCATTAATTAGTTTGCTCTGGGGCCATCCCTCCTGAGCTAAAGCAAAAATGTGTGAGCCAGAGGCTAAAAAACTGTGAGCTAGCTCACACTCACTCAGCTTAGAGGGAACACTGATAGTAACCCGTCTACTTCAAGGATTCTGAGGGGACACTCGATTCCATGGACCATGCATTGCTGCTGAGATGAAGATCCGCTCGCTCGTGTCGGGGCAAATGCACAAACTGAGATGCAGTCCGTAGTCCTGAGCAGACTGGCACCATGACTCAGAGGCAAATGAAAACATTTGAGGCAGCGGGAAACAACAAAACTGAGCTTTGGCTTTTGGACAAGAGGGGGAAATGCTAACATTTCATTTCGCAGTGCAACCCCCAGTGCCTCTCATGGCCCAGCAGTGTGACAGACGGCTGATGCCTCCACGCATGGGGGGTGGGGGGGAGAACCCACAAAGGTGAGACACGTCCTTGCCAAAGGATTCTGCCTGCCTTCCACTGGATATAGGTTTCCATGGGGGCCCTGCCCTAGATGCCCGGACCGACACTGTCCAAAGGAAGGGGCCCATGCCCAGCTCCAAGGTAGCTTACCTGGGTCTCGCCTCACCTTTGATCTGCACAAAGGAGGATCTGCTGCACGCACCTGAAGCATCGAAGCATCTGCTGCCATAAATCTGGTGGTTTCTCAGGTGCTCCTTTTTGCTTGGACTGCACCAGCCAACAGCGGCTGCCTCTTTCCCCCTTGGAAGTCAGTCCCACAGAACTCAGTAGGGCTGCTTTCTGAGGAGGCAGCTTGGCCTATAAACGGGGCTTAACAAGGCGGGGGAGGAAGAGAAGAACCAAAGCTCAGCGCCCGACTTTATTTTTTTAATTCTTGGGAGCGAAAGAATTGCTGAGAATGTGTGTGGACCTCTTCTGTCATTGTGGCTGATGGCCACTAGAGGCCACTGGTGCTCCTTCGCAGCTGGGCAGGGGGACCTTGGCACAAGACCCGTCTCCTTGTTTTGGCTGTGTGGCTAACTCACTAGAAGGAGCAGAATAAGATGGGTTGCAGGTCAGTCCGTCCGTAGCAGCGAAAAAAAGCCAGAGCCCAGCAGCACCTTCAAGCCTGACCAAACTGGTGGGAGGTGAGGAGCTTTTGGGAGTCAGTGTGCCCCAAAGTGAGCCGCAACTCACGAAAGCTCCCATGCCTGCTGCAGGTTTTGTGAGGAGAATAAAGTCTGAGTCCTGCAGCACGCTAAGACCAGCACAGTTTTATTCTGGGTAGAAGCTTGAGGGTGTGAAGGCTTGCACCCAGAATGAAACCGTGGTTGGTCTTCCAAGGTTTCACGGGATTCATTTAACTACGGAGGGTTGGGCTCAAACTTTGTTCTGCTGCTTCAGAGGAAACCAACTCGGCTGCCCACCTGGATCTGAAGAAGCAGGTGTGCACAAAAGTTCATACCTCAGATAAGACTTTGTTGGTCTTCAAGGCGCCTGACTATACGGCTGAGGACCTCTCTACCTTAGGGACCGTCTCTCCCCACTTGTTCCCCAGAGGATACTTAGATCTGGAACACAAAACTTACTATCGATCCGCAGGCCGAGGGAGGCAAGACTGAAATCGGCCGGAGAAAGAGCCGTCTCCATCGCTGCCCCCCATTGGTAGAACCAACTGCCTGAGCAGGTCAGAGGCTAGCGGGAACCGGCCCAGTTCTGCAAGACATTATTATTCCAACTAGCTTTTAACTGAACCTGCAGAGATAAGGTCTAATAGGATGTCTAAGAACATCAAATGCCACCTGTAACTAAATGGAAATTAGCACCAAATTGTTTAAATCGTTTTAACTTAATTTATCTAAATTGTTTTATTGTGATTTACTGTTTTATTGTGTTTTATTGTGATTAACCCCAGAGAGCGCTGAGGTCAGCTGGAAAGAACCAGCTGAATATCCCTGGGCCAAGGGAGGCCAGATTGAAGGCCACCCGGGATCGGGCCTTCTCCATAGCGGCCCCCCTACTGTGGAACCAACTCCCGGAGGAGGTACGGGCCCTGCGATGTTTAGACCAATTCCGCAGGGCCTGCAAGACAAACCTCTTTAAAATAGCCTTCACTTAATACCGAGCCAAGAAAGTCCTGCTGGATATGTTTATGTTTTAGTCGCTGGATTTTATGGAAGATCTTAACTATAGCACCATAATGTTAATCTTAATGTAAGTTTTAATTATTTTAAGGATGATTTTATAATTGAGATTGTAACTATTGTATATGATTTTATTGTACATTGTATTTACGTGTTGTGAGCCGCCCTGAGCCTGCTTTGCGGGGAGGGCAGGATATAAATAAAAGGTATTATTATTATTATTATTATTATTGGGCACCGTGAACCGCCCTGAGCCTGCTTTGGCGAGGAGGGCAGGATATTAATCGAATAAACTAAACTGGGCACAAACTTCGTTCCGCTGCTTCAGACCAAGTTACCCCCCTGGATCTATCTTTGCTAGAAGGTCAGTTTCTGAGCCCCGGTGGGCTGGAAGGCACTGCTCCCAAACTCCTGCCTGACTTGAGCCAAGTTGGCACCTGGGGCATCATCGCCCTGCATTTGGCCTCATTTCTCCGGCCTCCCTTTCTGTGCCTTTCTGCTCCCAACTGCACTCACATCCCTTGTGCACATCCCAGTAGGCAGCCGCCTGGGTCTGAAGCAACAGAACAAAGCAGTAGACAACTAGGTTTCGTATACGAAAGCTGACATTCTGACTAAAACTTGGTTGGTCTTAAAGGTGCCCTTGTCTACGGCTTTGTTCTATCCCTTGTGCATCGTGCAAGCTCCTGCGGACATCTGTAGGGCCTCATCCTGTCCTCCCCTAATGTCTCTGCTGGCCTAAGAACCACACCCAGCCATGGCACAAGGGGAGGCGGGAGGCAGCTGGCTTGGGCAAGGCAGACGTCTCAGGAGCCACTGCGACTGGGGAAAGAGCTGCTCCTGGGTGGGTTCAAGATGGAAAGTGCAGGAAAAGGGGTCGGCTGAGAAAGGGTTGCAGGCAGGGCGGCTCTTGCGCTTTCCCTCCTCCCAGCGCCTCCTGATCGCAGGAGCCGCCTTCCCCCCACCCCCACGGGACTGCCCGGCTCTGGAGAGCAGGCCGGGAATTCTCTGCCCCCCGCCCCCCCCCCCCCCCCCCGGATTCTGCTCGGAGCCGCCGGGCTTGGGCCTGGGAGGGAAGGCCTCAGTCTGTTCTCTTCTGCTGGGGGAGGCTGCGCGGCCTTGGAGCCCGGCTCACCCCCGCCGGCCTTGAGGGTCCGGCCCGGCCTCCTCTCTGCTCGCCGCGGGGCTCTCCCCAGCCCTGCTCCAGTCAGCTGCTGCAGCCGCGCTGGGGGGTGGTGCGCCCCTCCGGCGGGCAGGGTTGCCACCTCCAAGGTGGGAAAGCCCTGGAGATTTGGGGAGGGACTGGGAGAGGCCTCTGCCAAGCGGGGGAAGGGCCCTCTGCTGCCAGGTGACCAGGGGAGAACTCCCGCCTGGAGCTGGCCGGGAGGATGCTGCCTGCCTGGGGTTTCCCTCCGGAGCGAGTTGCGCGGGCGGGCGGGCGGGCGCGGATTGGCGGCGGCGGCGCCGACCTGCCCATGTACGGCGCGGCGGGGCGGGGCGGGCCTGGCTGCCGGGGGAGGAGCGAGGGAGGGCCGCCCGGGTCCAGCCGGCTGGCGGGCTAAGGAGCGAGCCGAGCGGCGGTTTCTTTCCTTCCTTCCGGGGCGCCCAGCGGCGGGAGATGCGCTCCGGGGCCGGCGGCGCGTCCTAGCAGCAGCAGCAGCAGCAGCGGGAGGAGGAGACGCAGGAGGCGCGAGATGGTGAGTGGGCGGGGGGCAGCCGCTCTCCCAGGCACGGCCAGCGGGGGGGAAGGGGGACTTGGCTGCTCCCCCCACCTCTCCCTCGGGGCCACCCCTGGGAGACTGCCCCTTCTCCGGGAGGGCTTTTGGGGGGGTGGGGAGCGGGTTCTTTGCCCCCCCCCCCCAGGGCCGGGCTGCCCGGGCCAGTTGCGGTGCCCCTTTCTCCCTCCTCCTCCCAGCCCCAACTGGGTGTTTCTCCAGCGAGACCCCCCTGCTCCCCCCCCGCCCGAACTTCCTGGGTCCTTCAGGGCGACGCACAACCCCCCTTGGGGGGCCTGGTTGTCGCTGAAGGGATCCGCCAAGGGGCGCAGAGGGCAGGCGGGTGGCCCCTGGGCCGGATCTCGCAGGGCTCTTCTTCTGTCCCGCTTTCCCCCTTGACCTTCCTCCTACCGGGCCTGCTTTGGGGCTGTTCCCCAACCCGGTGGAAGAGGCAGGGGTTGCCTTCTCCTCCCCCCACTTTCCTTGGAGGGCAGGCAGTAGCCAGCCCCGGCGCTCCTTGGGTGGTGCTGGGCTCAGGGCACCCAGTTGCTCCTTGGAGGGGAGCTGCTTTGCTGGCTCCCCCCCCCCTGCCAGGGGGGCGGAGGAGGAGGGGGCAGCTCCTGGACAGCGGAAGAGGGCTACCTGAAGAGCACTTTGTCTCCCAGCCGTGGCCCAGCTGGGAGGAGGCAGGCAAAGTCAACAGAGAGGTCCCTTGGTGTCCTGGCCTCTCTCGCCCGCCTGTGAATGCTCCTCTTTGAAAGCTGGGCGTGGGCATCCTTGCCCAGGCCTGGAACAGGAGCCAGGAGGGAAGGAAGAAGAGAGGCTTTTCTGTGCCACTCTGAGTTCCCTCCTGGAAACGGAAATCCCTGCCTCCCAGCAGTCAGAACATCAGAAGAGCCCTGCTGGGTCAGGCCAGTGAGGGTCCATCTAGTCCAGCCTCCTGTCTCACACAGGGGCCACCCAGTTCCTCTGGAGGGGCAACAAGATGGTATAGAGGCAGAGATTCTCATAAGAGCATCAGAAGAGTCCTGATGGATCAGACCAATAAAGGTCCATCTAGTCCAGCCTTCTGTCTCACACAGGGGCCACCCAGTTCCTCTGGAGGGCCAGCCACAGGGCAGAGAGGCTGAGGCCTTCCCCTGAGAAGAACATCAGAAGAGTCCTGATGGATCAGACCAATAAAGGTCCATCTAGTCCAGCCTTCTGTCTCACACAGGGGCCAGCCAGTTCCTCTGGAGGGCCAGCCACAGGGCAGAGAGGCTGAGGTCTTCCCCTTAGAAGAACATCAGAAGAGCCCTGATGAATCAGACCAATAAAGGTCCATCTAGTCCAGCCTTCTGTCTCACACAGGGGCCACCCAGTTCCTCTGGAGTGCCAGCAACAGGGCAGAGAGGCTGAGGCCTTCCCCTTAGAAGAACATCAGAAGAGCCCTGATGGATCAGACCAATGAAGGTCCATCTAGTCCAGCCTTCTGTTTCACACAAGGGCCAGCCAGTTCCTCTGGAGGCCCAACAGGGCAGAGAGGCCAACGCCTTCCCCTGAGAAGAACTTCAGATGAGTCCTGCTGGATCAGAGCCATGAGGGTCCATCTAGTCCGGCATCTTGCCACACATACCATGGCCAACCAGTTCCTCTGGAGGACCAATAACAGGGCAGAGAGACCAAAGCCTTCCTCTGTGGTTGCCTCCTGGCACTGGAATCCAGAGGCCTCTGGATGTGGAGGGTCCCCCGCAGTCACCAGGGCGAGTAGCCACTGATAGGCCTCTCCTGTCCTGTAGTCAAAGCAGAAGCAGGTGCCTAAGCTGGAAAAGCAGCCCCTCCAGTGGCCATGATGGCCTTGAGTGTTGTTGGGGGGAGCAGTAAAGCTGTGAGTGGGCAGAGCACTGGAGTCCCTTTTCCGTACCTGGGCGGGATGCTCTGTTGTTCTGCTGTCCCTCCTTGCTGTGCTGGTGGGTCAGCTGTTTGGCCTGGAAGGGATATGGGGCAGGGCAGGTCACCTTGAAAGCACGGAAGTCAGTCAAACGAAGCCCCAGGGAGAGGAGAGATGCAGACTCCACTCACTGAGGCATTTTGGAGCCTCTGGTGGCTTGCCTGGCGTGAGTGGGGACTTTTCCTCCTAAGATCAGCATTTGGATTCCTGTTGCTGCCTGAGCCTTGTGTCGGAGAACTCCCCAGAGGGTTGGGAAGGGAGTGGTTTTGGCCAGGGAAACTGGAGGGTTATTTTGTCATCTTCTAGGCGTGGAGCTGAGGTCACTGGGGAGGTGTGTGTGTGGGGGGGGAGGTATTTGTGAATTTCCTGCATTGTGCAAGGGGTTGGATGACCCTGGAGGTCCCTTTCAATTCTTTGGTTCTATGATTGTGGCCACAGGCCACGGATGTATCAGCCACCATCTGAATCAGCCGCTTCACCTGGCCCCACAGTGAGGAGTTGTTTGGAATCTGACTTCTCAAGTAACTTTTTGTGGCTGGAGAAATTGTCAGCTGGAAGGCGCAGCTCTGCATTGCGGCTAGCCTGATCTCATCTGGTCTTAGAAGCTAAGGAGGGCCGGGACTTGGATGGGAGACCACCAAGGAAGGCTCTGCAGAGGAAGGCCAGGGCAAGCCATCTCTCCTCGTCTCTGGCCTTGGAAACCCCTTGAGGTGAGCTCAGTTGGTTGCAGCTCAACGAGGACACACTTTGTGTGTGTGTGTTAAGTAGCGTCAAGTGACTTTTCACCTGTGCGTCCTCTCCTGAATGGCCTCACTCAGGTCTTGCAAACCGAGGCTTTGTTGACTGAGTCGATACATCTCATGTTGGGTCTTTTCCTGCTGCCTTGAACTCTTCCTAGCCGTGTTGGTCTGAAGCAGGGGTGTCCAAACTGTGGCTCAGGAGCCCCATGTGGCTCCTTCACACATACTGTGTGGCTCTTGAAGCCCCCACCGCCCCAGCGGCTGGCTTGGGGAAGGCATTTCTCTCTTTAAATCACTGTGCCAATCCAGCTGGCAACTTGGGAAATGCATTTAAAGTTGCTTTCTCTCCACCTTCCCCTCCTCATCTATTTTCCTTCCTTCCCTCAAACATCTGACATCCATGTCTTGCGGCTCTCAAATATCTGACATTTATTCTGTGTGGCTCTCACGTTACGAAAGTTTGGCCACCCCTGGTCTGAAGCAATAAATCAAAGTTTGAGCCTAGTGGCGCCATAAAGACCCACAAACTTTAATTCTGGGTGCAAGGCACACAAAAGCTTCTACCCAGAATAACACTTTGTTGGTCTTAAAGGTGCCACTGGACTCAGCCTTTGTTCTTTTCCTAACATTGCTGTCTTTTCCAATGACTCTTGTCTTCTGATAATGCGGCCAAAGTCCAAGAGCCTCAGTTTGGTCGTTTTAGCTTCTAGGGAGAGTTCAGGCAGGATTTGATCTAAAACCCATGCATATGAAGCTGCCTTATACTGAATCAGACCCTTGGTCCATCAAAGTCAGTATTGTCTACTCAGACTGGCAGCGGCTCTCCAGGGTCTCAAGCTGAGGTTTTTCACACCTATTTGCCTGGACCCTTTTTTAGTGGAGATGCCGGGGATTGAACCTGGGACCTTCCGCTTACCAAGTAGATGCTCTACCACTGAGCCACCGTCCCTCCCTTTAGTTGTCTCTTGGGCGGTCTGCAGTATCTGTAAAACTCTCCTCCAACACCCCATTTCAAATGGTTCCAAAATTATGTGAGCTGGATCAGTCTAACCATAAAATATACGCAGAATTCCACGATAAAGATGAAAATGAAATCTCCCGAGACCTTGTCGCTGAACTGTTCAGCTCAAAGAAAGGCGGGCAAACATGTTTTTCACACTCTAGAAAAACTCTAGAGAGCGTCTGCCCCTCTGGAAGTTGGCTCTAGAGGACAGGAGGCACCTGAGGTCAAGTTCTCCACATAGCCACATTGAGCTGTGTTTGGCACAGTGAAGGTACCACCCTCCGTGCCCGTTGGCTGGATCTGCAGCGGTGCATGGACTGGCCTACAGCATATGTGTTTGTTGGCACTGAACCCCTGGGCTGTGAATGCTGGCCCAGCAGTACATGGAAGGGGAGGAACGGGCAGTAGTTAACCCCTGCCCCCCAGTGGGTTTTGCTGGGAAACTGGCCTCTCCACGTCACTCTTTGCACCGTCTGCTCCCTGCGCTCTTGTCACATCCTGCCCAGCGATGCTCCGACCGGAGAGTGCCACAGCCTCATCGCTAATTTGCTGGCGCAGCAGCTCGTGTTGTGTTTAATCCACGTCGATCTATTTGCAGCTGCAAAAGAGAACAAACAGCCTGCTGTGCAAAAATGGCCCTCCATGAGGGCACTGGCCACCCGCGGGGCGGAATGTGGGGACCATGCCGGACACAGGCGGGAAGCAGAGAAGAGAGTTGCTGTCTGGGCAGGCCAGACCAGAACATGCAGCCTCCACAGGCAGAACTTGGAGCTGTTTGGTTGGCATCCGTGCTTTATAGCAGGGGCTTTCAGATTGTGTGGTAGGGGGGAATCCCTGGGGGGCTTATCAGAGTTGCTCGATGAGAAACGTTGTCAGTTGAGAATCCATGAAAATACACCATGGCTGGTTACAGATGGGTGGTTTATACTGCCCTGGGGATGGCAGGCGAGTGGATCTAAAAAGCGCGTCCAAATGTGCACAGCTGCCTGCCGTCCTCATCCCGCAGGTACCCCGTCCTGGCCAGCAGGAGAGCTACCTTGGAAAGGTAGCCGCTTCCAAAGTGGTACCTAATTTCCGAGGCGCCTCCCCGGCTGTCTGGATGGCCGGGAAGCGTCTGGGGAGCAGCAGATGGGCGCATGAGCACTCTGGACGCTCCTACTGTGCACCCAGCCTATCCTTATTTCAGGGGGTGGGCCATGCATTGTCTGAATGCTCCAGGGTGCTCCTTTTCTGGCCGGCTCACTGCCCTGAGCTGTCTGTCTCTAGGCAGCCCTGGGGGAAAGGGCTGTGTCTCAGTGGCAGAGCATCTGCTTTGCAGGCGGAGGTCCCTGGCTTCAGTCCCCAGAATCTCAGGGCTGGGAAAGATCCCCTGGACAGTGTCTGCCAGACGCAGCAGATGAAACTGAGCTAAATGGGTCAACAGCCTGCTTTGATAAAAGACCGTATATCCTTGCAGAGAGACTGGGCAGAGGGCTTGTTCTGCATGCAAGCGGCCCGTTCCCAGGAGGTCTTGAGAGCCTTTTGTCTTTCTGAGGCCCTGGAGTGCCACTGCCTGACAGAGAAGGCAGTTCTGAGAGAGGTGACTGGGTAGAGGGCAGCTTCCGCTGTGGGAAGAAGGCAGTGGATCCGTGGTGGAACCCGTTTCTTGCATGCTGAGGGGGTTCCAGGTTCAGTCCCTGGCATTTCTTGTGAAAAGAATCCGGCAAGAAAGTCCTGTTTCTGCCTCTCTCTCAACAGCCGCTGCCAGTCAGAGTAGGCCATTCTGAAAGAGGCATCTCAAAAAGTAGCTTCGCAGGTTTTCATGTGACTGTCAGCAGCCGCATGGATTGATGCTGACGTCTCTTTAACTGTGAGGGCGTCTGCATTGCAGGCCGTGCCGCCGACAGATCTGCCCCGTGCTGGTTTCTGAGGCCAGCCTGCAGGGACGTTGTTGGCAGAAAAGATCAGTCTGGAAAGCCCTGGCCTGGTCACTGCTGTGAGTACAGGTGGGGGCAGAGGTGTGTCCTGGGTGCAAGGGGGTGAGAAGCCACAGGGTGGGGGTTGCCTTGCAGGGAATTCAGAGGAACTGAGAGAATCAAGTTGCAGCCTAGTGGACTTTCCTTTCTTAGGACTACACTGAACTTGGGGTCTCCTTCTGAGTAAACAACTTGGTCTGGGTGGTCCAGGTTAGTCCCATCTCATCAGACCTTTGGAAGCTGAGCAGGTTCATCTCTGGCCAAGGAAGCCCAGGGTTAGGGATGCTACGCAGAGGCCGGAAATGGCCAGTCACCTCTGAACACCACTTCCCTTGAAAACCCTCGGGGGCAGCCCTCAGTCGGCTGCAGACTGATGACAGTATGCACCCCCCTCCACACACACACAAACACATACAATTAGGCTTCCTCCTCCCCTTCCCCTGAAAGATTTCTCGCTTGAATTTGGTACAACAGCCGGAAGCAAATCTGTACAGTCGTCACAGAGTTAACGGACTGCTGAGACTGGTGGGGTGGTTCCCCACAAAGGCTTTTGTGGCTGAGAGGCAGACTTCTCCTTAAAAAGACTGCTTGGCTCTCCCCCACCACCCAAGATATGGTAGGTCCCAAACTGTAGCCCCTGCGGTTTATTCTGCCCTGTGTTCTCAGCACTGCAGTCCCTTCTGATGTGACCAGCTTCGCCCTTGGGATATTTTGATAACAGGTGGGTGTTGTGGGGACGTGATGAATCCTGACTCTCTGACTTACCCTTCTAAATCTGAGGTTTCAGCTCTGATTCTGTAATATGGTGTCAAAGGCTTTCACGGCTGGAATTCACTGGTTGTTGTAGATTTTCCGGGCTGCGTGGCCGTGGTCTTGGCATTGTGAGACCCGACGTTTCGCCAGCAACTGTCACTGGCATCCTCAGAGGTGTAACCCAGAAAACTGGAGTCCTGATTCTCTTTGACGTTCAGCTTTGTTACATTTTGGAGAAAATGGCGGCTTTGGGTCTGTGCGCGACCCAGACTGGAAAAACTGGACTTAGTGAAGCCTACATTTCTTGTGATGTAAATAAGGTATTTTAAAGCTGCCATTCTAAGGCAAGCCTGGCTTAAGATAAGACACAGCTTGTAATGGAATAAAAGCACGTCGGGCTTCCTGTCCGCCTGTAGTGGTGTTCTGCCAGCTTTTATGCAGATTGTGGGATTTTGGAAAAGAAGATGCTTCACGTTTCATAATTTTTGTAGGTTCAGGTAGGTAGCTGTGTTGGTCTGAAGCAGCAGAACCAAGTTTGAGTCCACTGGCACCTTTAAGGCCGACAAGTTGAATTCTGGGAATAAGCTTTTGTGTGCAAGCAGACTAGAACATATGAACATATGAAGCTGCCTTCTACTGAATCAGACCCTCGGTCCATCAAAGTCAGTCTTGTCTACTCAGACTGGCAGCGGCTCTCCAGGGTCTCAAGCTGAGGTGTTTCACACCTATTTGCCTGGACCCTTTTTTGGAGATGCCAGGGATTGAACCTGGGACCTTCTGCTCCCCAAGCAGATGCTCTACCACTGAGCCACCGTCCCTCCCCAAGTGTGGGGAAGTGTGCATGCACACGAAAGCTTATACCCAGAATGAAACCTGTCAGTCTTAAAGGTGCCAATGGACTTAAACTTTGCTCCATAATTTCTGTAGAATTTGTGAAAGTACACAGGAGCAGTGTGTGGTGTGTACAGATCCTACTGATGCCTTTATTGTTGCTCTGCTATAACGTTGGATTGATATGAATGTCCCCTTTGTTGAGGGGCTACCTTTAAAAAGTTCTCGCTGCCGCCTCATTGAGTTTGATGACAGCCGTGGCATTTCTACAGGTCAGCCAGCACGACGTGAAGGTCAGGCCGTCTCTAGAAAATGTTAGCTGTTGAATATTTCAGAAGACGTTATTGCTTGTTTCGGCTGTATTGGAGACGCTGCAGTTCTTTGAGCACAATGACCGATATCTGGATTTTGAATCCCAGGAGCTCCAACTTGAGACCGAGATGAAAATGTGCAAGAAGAAGAACTGGCCACCTTTGCCTGGGGCACTGGGTGATGTAAAACCCCCACTGGGAAGCCCTTAGAACAGGGTTGCCAGCTCCTGGTTGGGAAATTCCTGGAGATTTGGAGGTGGAGGGTGAGGTTTGGAGGTGGAGGGTGAGCTGTGTACTGTGTATATATATAATTTTTTTGGCCACTGTGTAACACAGAGTGTTGGACTGGATGGGCCACTGGCCTGATCCAACAGGGCTTCTCTTATGTTCTTAAGTGACACAGAGTGTTGGACTGGAGGGGCCATTGGCCTGACCCAACATGGCTTCTCTGATGTTCTTATGTGACACAGAGTGTTGGACTGGATGGGCCACTGGCCTGATCCAACATGGCTTCTCTTACGTTCTTCTGCGACACAGAGTGTTGGACTGGATGGGCCATTGGCCTGATCCAACATGGCTTCTCTTATGTTCTTAAGTGACAAGAGTGTTGGACTGGATGGGCCACTGGCCTGATCCAACACGGCTTCTCTTATGTTCTTCTGCGACACAGAGTGTTGGACTGGATGGGCCACTGGCTTGATCCAACATGGCTTCTCTTATGTTCTTATGTGACACGAAGAGCCAGATTGAGGTGACAAAAGAGGAGGTCCGACAACTGATAGACGAATTAAAAACTAATAAGTCACCAGGTTAGGATGGCATACATCCAAGAGTTCTGAAAGAACCCAAAGTTGAACTTGTGGATCTTCTGACAAAAATCTGTAATCTTTCATGAAATCTGCCTCCATTCCTGAGGACTGGAAGGTAGCAAATGTCACCCCCATCTTTAAAAAGGGTTCCAGAGGAGATCCGGGAAATTACAGGCCAGTCAGTCTGACTTCAATACCGGGAAAGTTGGTAGAAACCATTATCAAGGACAGAATGAGTAGGCACATTGATGAACACGGATTATTGAGGAAGACTCAGCATGGGTTCTGTAAGGGAAGATCTTGCCTCACTAATCTGTTACATTTCTTTGAGGGGGTGAACAAATGTGGACAAAGGAGACCCAATAGATGTTGTTTACCTTGACTTCCATTAAGCTTTTGATAAAGTTCCTCATCAAAGGCTCCTTAGAAAGCTTGAGAGTCATGGAGTAAAAGGACAGGTCCTCTTGTGGATCAAAAACTGGCTGAGTAATAGGAAGCAGAGAGTGAGTATAAATGGGCAGTCTTCGCAGTGGAGGACGGTAAGCAGTGGGGTGCCGCAGGGCTCGGTACTCGGTCCCATGCTCTTTAACTTGTTCATAAATGATTTGGAGTTGGGAGTGAGCAGTGAAGTGGCCAAGTTTGCAGATGACACTAAATTGTTCAGGGTGGTGAGAACCAGAGAGGATTGTGAGGCACTCCAAAAGGAACTGTTGAGGCTGGGTGAATGGGCGTCAACGTGGCAGATGAGGTTCAATGTGGCCAAGTGCAAAGTAATGCACATTGGGGCCAAGAATCACAGCTACAAATACAAGTTGATGGGGTGTGAACTGGCAGAGACTGACCAAGAGAGATGATGATGAAATTGCTGAGCAGAAATTGCTGAGCAGTCAGGTTAAAAGGGATAAAAGGAAGTACAGAGTGTTGGACTGGAGGGGCCATTGGCCTGATCCAACATGGCTTCTCTTGTGTTCTTATGTGACACAGAGTGTTGGACTGGAGGGGCCATTGGCCTGATCCAACATGGCTTCTCTTATGTTCTTACGTGACACAGAGTGTTGGACTGGATGGGCCACTGGCCTGATCCAACATGGCTTCTCTTATGTGACACAGAGTGTTGGACTGGATGGGCCATTGGCCTGATCCAACATGGCTTCTCTTATGTTCTTCTGTGACACAGAGTGTGGGTCTGGATGGGCCATTGGCCTGATCCAACATGGCTTCTCTTATGTTCTCGGCAGGGGACAATGCCATAAACATGTCATCATCCACCCGAAAGCATCCACTTTCTCCAGGGGAACTGAGAGCTGCACCCTCCTGATGTAGCCAATCCTCCAAGAGCTTACAGGGCTCTTCGTACAGGGCCTGCAGTAAGCTCCAAGAGGACTGGCTACGTGAGGAGGTGTGGCCTAATATGCAAAGGAGTTCATGCCCTTGGTGTGTCCTTTGCATGACCATGGGCCCACACCTGGTGAGCCCCCCAATGCAAACTGGACAGGGATTGAGGTCTGGTGAAGGGACCAAGGGCCTGTTTTGCATTCTGTTTTATTTGTTTGAAATGCTGGCTGGCTGCCTTCCTTCCTTCCGGAGCTCAAAGCAGCTTACAACATAGACGAAAGGCATAGAATAAAAATGTATTTAAAACATAAAAACCAAAATATAAAACTGCTACTTAGGACTGCTGTTAAACATAACCAAATGCAGTCCTAAATAAAGCCCTCTTCAACTGCCTCCTAAAGAGCGGAAGTGAAGGGGCCAGGTGCACCTCTCTGAGGAGGGTGTTCCAGAAATGTGGGGTCACCACCAAAAAGGCCCTGTCTCGTGTGTCCATCAAACAAGCTTATGTGATTGAAGAGACAGTCCGGAGGGCATTTCCGTGATCTTAATTTCCAGGCAGGAATGTAAGGTAGAAGATCGTCCTTCAGATACCCCTTCATGGTTCCAAGCCATGCAGGTCTTCAAATGTTTTTTGTAAGCAACAAGCAGGAGTTCCCTCCTTTGAGAACCTCCCAGCCTGGCCTAGTTCTTGTGCTGAAAACCCAACCGTCAAGAGATGACGCTGCCTTGCTCTCTTTCTCCCCTCCCACCAAGTCTTCATCATACCTTCGGTTTAGGTGACCTGCTTTCCTTCGAGGGCTTCTTGGCCCTGGTCCTGGAACCACAAGGTCGTAAAAGCCCTGAGATGATCCGAACGCAGGAGGCTTCAAGATTCCAGCTCTGGATGCCTTGCCCTGCTTGGGAGACGGAGGGAGGCAGAACTGTGGGGAGGATCCTATTCTTAGGGCTACCCACCCCTACAATATTTTAGTAGGGCTTTATTGGTGGGAGTCCCCCTGTGATGCAGCAGGAATAGATCTAGGATCGGTAGCAAATTCAGCTGGAACTATATGCATGCTGGAAGAAGCCATAATATGGATGGAGAATGGAAGGGAGGAAGATCTGTCTGGGGACCCTGCCCTTCTCTGAAGTCTTTCTCCTACCCCCAAATGATGTGATGAAGGCTGTTAGCTGAGATGGCTGTGTGGGTGGGTGGGCGGAAAGCGCTGTCAAGTTGCAAATGACTTACGTTGACCCCAGCAAGGGGCTTTCAAAGCAAGGGAGAAGCAGAGGTGGTTGGCCATTGCCTTCCTCCGCAGAGCCTTCCTTGGTGGCCTCCCTTCCAAGTACTGACCCAGCTTAGCTTCCAACTTATAGCAAATCCAGCAAGGGGCCTCCAAGGCAAGGGAGAAGCAGAGGTGGTTGGCCATTGCCTTCCTCCGCAGAGCCTTCCTTGGTGGCCTCCCTTCCAAGTACTGACCCAGCTTAGCTTCCAACTTATAGCAAATCCAGCAAGGGGCTTCCAAGGCAAGGGAGAAGCAGAGGTGGTTGGCCATTGCCTTCCTCTGCAGAGTCTTCCTTGGTGGTCTCCCTTCCAAGTACTGACCCAGCTTAGCTTCCAACTTATAGCAAATCCAGCAAGGGGCCTCCAAGGCAAGGGAGAAGCAGAGGTGGTTGGCCATTGCCCTCCTCCGCAGAGCCTTCCTTGGTGGCCTCCCTTCCAAGTACTGACCCAGCTTAGCTTCCAACTTATAGCAAATCCAGCAAGGGGCCTCCAAGGCAAGGGAGAAGCAGAGGTGGTTGGCCATTGCCTTCCTCCGCAGAGCCTTCCTTGGTGGTCTCCCTTCCAAGTACTGACCCTGCTTAGCTTCTGAGATCTGATGGGGCTGAGCTACCCCGTGCTGCCTTCCCCCACCTATTATATGGTGTTATGGAGGATGATTGAATGAGGCCTTCACATTTGGAGGCAATATCCTTGTGAGTGCTGGTTGCTAGGGGATAACAATAGGTGTGGGGGCTTTGGTCTCCCAGTCTCTAGGGTGGGCTGCCGTGGGAACCCTGATGCTGGACTAGACGGGCCATGGGTGTGATCCGGTGGGCATTGTCTTATGCTGCCTGTTCTGTGACCAGGGCTTGTTTTGTAGCAGGAACTCCTTTGCATATTAGGCCGCACCCCCCCCCCCAATGTAGCCAATCCTCCAAGAGCTTACAGGGCTCTTCTTACAGGGTAAGCTCCAGGACAACTGGCTACATCAGGGGGGTGTGGCCTAATATGCAAAGGAGTTCCTGCTACAAAACAAGCCCTGTCCGTGACCAGTTGCAGCCGTTTCTTCAGGCATGTCCAGCCTCTGGAATTGGGCACCGTGGTTGGAGTTGCATAATTTTTGGGCAGCTGAGAACAAGCGAGCGCCATCCTTAACTCCAAGGTCAGGATCAGAGCCTTAATCTTTAGCAGATGCTCTTTCAGGGCTGGCTCGCACCCAGAGGGCTTCCCGTCGGTGTATGTTTAATGTGTTTCTTTAACCTAGTTTCTTGCTGACAAAATTGGCTGAAGTGAAGCAGAAAACTTGTTCCTCCAGAAGTTATTTTGAAACTCAGATCAGCCCCTGTCTTCTCCTCCACTCCGAATGAGACGTCTTGGCAGTCCCCGAGCATCGCCCCGGCTGCGTGCATCTCGGGACAGGAAGCCAGAGGCGGCTTTTGGAGCCTGCTTGCCACCGGGGGCTGAATCACCTGGGTCAGCTGAGCCCCCCTCTATAAATTGTTCCCTCCAGTTTCCCTGGTGACTAATCTGCATGTCTGGGACGGGCTGGAGTCTGAAGGCTCCAGCAGCCTTGATTTATGGCTCTCTCACAACGCTGGGCCTCCGTTTTGGCAGATGCCGTGTTGCATTTGGGTGGAGTTGGAGCCCTTGGAGGTGTTTCTTTGTGCATAAAAAGGCTGCTTTAGCTTGAGCCCCACCAGAGGTGTTAAGGGGGGGAGGGCGGGAGAAGGGAGAACCTTTGCAGGACATCCTCGGACCCTTTGTAGGAAGGCCACTGAGAGTCTTCCAGGCTTGCAAACAAACCTACAAAAAGTCAAAAGCTTACAATTCGTACTTGCCTGCCTGCAACATACAAGTAAGAGCCCCGTGGCGCAGAGTGGTAAAGCTGCAGTACCGCAGTCTGAGCTCTCTGCTCACGACCTGAGTTTGATCCCAGCATAAGCTGGTTTCAGGTAGCCGGCTCGAGGTTGACTCAGCCTTCCATCCTTCTGAGGTCGGTCAAATGAGTACCCAGCTTGCTGGGGGGAAGTGTAGAGGACTGGGGAAGGCAATGGCAAACCACCCCGTAAAAAGTCTGCCGTGAAAACATTGTGAAAGTGACGTCACCCCAGATTTGGAAACAACTGGTGCTTGCACAGGGGACCTTTCCTTTACCCTTTTTTTAACATACAAGTTGCAAGTCACTTACTGCAGTCACTTACAAACGCAGGTCACTTACAGCAGACCCCAAGCCATGCATACAGGGAATAAATGCTTCCATTTTACCAACAGAATTCTGGGTCTCCCCATCTGGGGGTAATCCCACCCCCCCACCCCCCACTGTGAGTGGTTGCATTTCACCCTGGTTTACGCACCATTTCTGTACCCCTTGTCCTGTTTTGTTTCTGGGGGAAATCCAGTAGTTTACTGTTTGTGTCTAAATAAAATCCATAGCATCCATGACCCGCTAGCCTGAGCTCAGCAGACCTTGGAAGGTAAGAAGCGTTGGCGGGAGACCTCCAAGGAAGTCCAGGGTTGCTATGCAGAGGCAGGCAACGGCAAAGTACCTCTGATTGATTCTTTCCTTAGCCTGGATGGCCCCGGCTAGCCTGATCTCATCAGATCTCGGAACCTAAGCAGGGTCAGCCCTGGCGAGTACTTGGATGGGAGACCCTGGAGAGTCGTTGCCAGGCTGAGTAGACAAGACTGACTTTGATGGACTGGTGGTCTGATTCATTGTATAAGGCAGCGTCATGTAGTATAAGGGAGGGGGCATACATTTGCTTGGCATGCAGAAGGTCCCAGGTTCAATCCCTGTCATCTCCATTTAAAAGGACCAGGCAAGAGGTGATGGGAAAGACCCTCAGCCTGAGATCCTGGAGAGCCACAACAGACCTTGATGGACGAGTGGCCTGATCCAGTAGAAGGCAGCTTCATGTGTTTCATGCATTTGCATTCCCCCAAGGTGTGTATACTGAACTCCTTTTGGTAAGACAACCCTGGGCTGTAGGAAATAGGTATTCATCTCTTCTTTCTGCTTCCAAAATAAATAACCCAATAAAACTGAAGAGAGTGAGAAGAAACCAAGAAACCCAGCCTGAGTCCAGAGAGACATGCACTTGCTTGATCTTCCACTTTCTCATAAAATGTGGATGAGTAGAGAGAAGGTCTGATTGCTAAGCCAAGCAAGGATGGGCCAGTGTCCATCAAGTGAACAACCATGACCGCTGATGAATTCATTCCTGTAACATAATATCTGTGCATGGTGATGGTGTCCAAAGCTGAGCTAGGATTTGAATCTGAACCCAGGTCTGCCAAATCGGACCGTTGTTTCTGTTGGCTCCCTGTCAGTGACAACAAGGGTTTTTTTGTTCTGGCTCTTCGGGAGAAAAGCAGGGTCCCTGCACCAGCACTTCCCAGGAAAAGCTGAGGACTTCAAAGGCTGCTGGGGGTGATGTGGACAAAGCCCCTCACCGTGTTGGAGACTTGACAGATTTCTCAACAGTGTTTGTTTCCCCAGGGTGTGTCTTTTGCGTGTATCAGGTTGAACTGCAGTTGTTGTGTGCGCCCCCGCCACATTCTTTCCCTCTCCTTCAGCATTCCAGAGACTGAAACTGACCCATAAATATGTCCAATCTCGGTTGTCCACACCAGGATGTCTTTACGACTTTTGCATTCCAGAATTTTTGAAGCTGGCCAGGTGGGCTTCTTTGGGGCTTCCAGGGGCAGTGATAAGCCGTGTGGCAACAGTCTTGATTATCTTTTTGGTGGGTGGGATCTGTTGTCATGGGGAGGAGGATTTGATTGGGCTGAGAAGAATAGTTTGATGTTCTGACTTACCTCTTTCCGCCAAAAACCCATCCAAGCAATTTGTCTCAAAACAGATGGGAATCTCTTTAGCTCTTTCTGGTCTGGAGGTGTGGTTCAGACTGAAGTCAATATGTTCCGATGTAAACCAAAGGTACTGAGGGTGTGGTGCGGATTCTAAGGCTATGGTTGCAGTAAGATCTGGTTGTCTGGGTTTTACACACATGCTGAGGGCTTGCCGTCCAAAGCCTGTTTGAGCCATTAGCTGGTCCAGGCTCTTAGCTTTCATTTTTTCCAAAATGAGAGTAAGCTTCGAACAGTACAATCCTCTGCAACGTTGTTCCACTCTAAGCCTACTGGTTTCAACTGAGCTTAGACTGAAAAATTAGGGTACAACCCTTGTAGATCCAGCAATAGGAGGCAATAATGAAGGCATTGTTCTAACCCGGGGTCCTCAACTTTTTAAGCCCATAGGCATCTTTGGAATTCTGAAAGGGGTGATAGGCACAGCAACAAAATGGCCACCACAGGAGGCGGAGCCAGTGACAAAATGGCTGCTGCATGAGGAGGAGCCACACGCACAGAGGAGTTTCAAAAATGCAACAGAAAGAGGTGTGAGGGGGAAAAAAATAAAGAAAATGAAGACTGTGGTGTTCACTGTGACTGAAACGAAAAATTTCCACTGAAACATGGAATCAACATCGTGCACAGCCAGCCAGCTTTCCAGTGGCCAATCAGAAGCCATGCTGGGCAAGAACCCCACATGGCTCCACCCACTTTCTGAAAACACTTGGTGGGTGCCAGGAAAGGTATTGGCAAGCATCGGGGCAGCCTGTTGCGGAACCCTCTTCTAGCCAATGAGGCCATGATTTCTCCTCCTCTTGTATTTTGCACACCTGTCCAAAACCTGAATGGTTGAAATGGTTGGCCTTTGCTTTGAGGTTTAACAAAAAAATTTCCATTTGACGCCTGTCATCATAATTAGCAAATGAAGCATAATTAGTAAATGAAGTGCAACATTTTGTTTAATATCTTTGTAAATGATTTGGATGAAGAAATAGAAGGAATGCTTATTAAATTTGCAGAGGATACTGAATATGGAGGGGTCACAAATACAGTAGAAGACAGAGACAGGATACAGGATGATCTTGATAGGCTGGAAAACTGGACTGAAACAAATAAAATGAGTTTTAACAGGGATAAATGTAAAGTTCTGCATTTATGTAGGAAAAACCCAATGCGTCATCATAGGATGGAGGAGACTTGTTTTGGCAGTAGTATGTGTGAAAAGGATCTAGGGAACTATACACTGAACATGAGTCAGCAGTGTGATGCAGCAGCTAAAAAGGCAAATGTGGTTTTGGGCTGTATCAACAGAAATATAGTGTCCAGAGCATGCAAAGCGATGATATCGCTTTACTCTGCTCTGGTTATTCCTCACCTATAGAATTGTGTTCAGTTCTGGGCACCACAACTTAAGAAGGATATTGACAAACTAGAACATGTCCAGAGGAGGGCAGTGAAGATGGTGAGGGGTCTGAAGACCAAGTCCAATGAGGAAAGCTTGAAGGAGCTGGGTATGTTTAACCTGGAGAGGAGGCAGCTGAGAGGTGATAGGATCACCATTTTGAAGTACCTGAAGGGCTGTCATATAGAGGATGGTGCAAAATTGTTTTCTGTTGCTTCAGAAGGTCAGACCAGAACCGAGTTGAAAGTAAATCAGAAGAGTTTCCAGCTCAACACGAGGAAGAACTTCCTGACCGTTAGAGCGGTTCCTCAGTGGAACAGGCTTCCTCGGGAGGTGGTGGGCTCTCCTTCCTTGGAGGTTTTTCAGCAGAGGCTAAACGGCCATCTGATAGCAATGAGGATCCTGTGAACTCAGGCCAATCATGAGAGGAAGGGCTGCACCCATCAGGGCTTAGTTCTCCTGGCCCTTTCTTTCATGCCCAGGGAAATGCTGATTGACACTTGGGGGTCAGGCAGAAATTTTTCTCCAGGCCAGTTTGGCCAGGGATCCTGGAGGGGTTTTTCCCCCCCTCTTTGCCATCTTCTGGATGTGGAGCAGATGTCAGTGGGTGTGTGCGGGGAGAGGTGTTTGTGAATTTCCTGCATTATGCAGGGGGCTGGACTAGATGACCCTGGAGGTCCCTTCCAGGTCTTTGATTCTATGAGAGGAACACTTCTTACTCCTACTTGCTTCTCGGATTAAGATTGTTAAAGCTGCAGAGGGTTAAAGCTGCAGTCCTAAGCTCTGCTCACGACCTGAGTTCGATCCCCGGTGGAAGCTGGTTTTTCAGGTAGCCGGGTCAAGGTTGACTCAGCCTTCCATCCTTCTGAGGTCAGTCAGATGAGTCCCCAGCTTGCTGGCGGGAAAGTGGAGATGACTGGGGAAGGCAATGGCAAACCACCCTGTAAAAAGTCTGCCGAATCAACGTCACCCCAGAGTCGGAAACGACTGGTGCTTGCACAGGGGACCTTTCCTTTCCTTTTTCCCCAGAGTCAATGCTGCCTCAAAGAGGGAGGCCAGAATCCCCCAACCTCTTAGATTGCCCAGGGGTCAGTGAAGAACATGGCTTTCCTTTTCTCCTGGGTATTCCTGTATCATTCCCTTGGAAGTTTCACCCATCACTTACATTTTTAGGTGTCCATTTGCATTAATATGCAAATAGGACCCTGCTTCACGGACTGACCTCAAATTCTTTTTCGCTTGAGGGAAAAGGTCAGAATTCCACAACCCTCTGTCATCTTTTAAAAGGTCTTTTCCACATACCGGCTAGAATCCACTTGAGACCCATCTTATGAAACAATTTGACATGACTTCTATGTTCCTCGTGGCTGGGTTTCTCAGAAGACTGCTTTGTGATTCAGTTTTCCCCTCTGATAAACGTTCTGGCTTTTGTTCCTTAGTAACCTTCTCTGCGTATGTCTGGATAAAAGCTGAAGTTTCAGGACTTAAATTCCTCCTGGAAAAAAAAATGCGTTGTTGGAGCTCATTTTACTTGGAAAAATAAGCCGCCGCCGAAGGTCCTTTTGTGTTTAAGATCCGTTCCCAATTCCAGCGCCGAGAAGCTGCCAACAGTTCAGGCATCTGCCATGTTGGAGAGACTTCCCGCCTGGTTTTATAACAGCCTGATCCTGAAGCGGCTAGGCAGAAATACTGTCTGAATGGGCCACCCCTTGCTGTCCTCTGTTAGGAATTCTTGGCTGCTGCAGGGCCCCATTCTGATGTGATTGCCGTGTGGAATAGTTAAGATGGCGCAGAGAGGCCCTGCTTTCCAGAGTTCGACTCTGGGATCCATGTCGGGATTTGAAGGCCCAATCATATGTACTGTGACTGTGCAGGCGTGTTAAATGGGAGCTTCTGAGCCTCCCCTCTCTTTCCAGGTTGGTGTAGTGGTGAAGTGTACGGACTCTTATCTGGGAGAACTGGGTTTGATTCCCCACTCCTCCACTTGCAGCTGCTGAGATGGCCTTCCTGGGTCAACCATAGCTCTCATAAGAGTTGTCCTTGAAAGGGCAGCTTCTGGGTGAGCTCTCTCAGCCCCACCTCCCTCACAGGGTGTACGTTGTGGGGCGGGGGGGGGGGAGGTAAGGGAGATTGTGACCGCTCTGAGATTCAGAGTATAGGGCGGGATATAAATAAAATATCTTCTTCTTTCCTCTGTGCCAAACTGCTTCAAGAGAACTGCTTCCAAATATTGGTATTTGGTGTGCAATTTGCCCCGTGGCGCAGAGTGTTAAAGCTGCAGTACTGCAGTCCTAAGCTCTGCTCACGACCTGAGTTCGATCCCCGGCGGAAGCTGAGTTTTCAGGTAGCTAGCTCCAGGTTGACTCAGCCTTCCATCCTTCCGAGGTCAGTCAAATGAGTCCCCAGCTTGCTGGGGGGAAAGCGTAGATGACTGGGGAAGGCAAGGGCAAACCACCCCGTAAAAAGTCTGCCGTGAAAACGTTGTGAAAGCAACTCACCCCAGAGTCGGAAACGACTGGTGCTTGCACAGGGGACCTTTCCTTTCCTTGCCACCTTGGGGGAGTAGTCAGGAATTACCCCAGAGGCTTGTGGTTGCGTGCCATCGGCTGGGGGCTCCCTGGGTCAATTTGAGCTTTGGGAACTCACTGGGTGGTCTTTGACAAGACCCTTTGCCGTCAGCCCCACACTGGGTTACTGGCTCTCAGTTTGGACATACCTGGAGATTTGGAGGGGGGGTGTGGAGTCTGAGGAGGGTGGGGTTGGGGGGAAGGACTTCAGTGGGGTGTAATGCAATGGAATCCACCTTCCAAAGTAGCCATTTTCTCCAGGTTGTAATCGCAGCAGATCTCCAGCCACCACCTGGAGGTTGGCAACTCTAGAACCTGCAATTGGGAAGGGACTGAAGAAGAGGAAGAAGACCGCAGATTTATACCCCACCCTTCTCTCTGAATCAGAGTCTCAGAGCGGTCACCTTTACTTTCCTCCCCCACACAACAGACACCCTGTGAAGTAGGTGGGGCTGAGGGAGCTCGTACAGCAGCTGCCCTTTCAAGGACAACTCCTAGGAGAGCTATGGTTTACCCAAGGCCATTCCAGCAGCTGCAAGTGGAGGAGTGGGGAATCAAACCCAGTCCGCGCACTTAACCACTACACCAAACTGGACTCCTTTATAGGGCCATTGCAAGGTTTATTGAGACAAAGTATTACTAACATGCTTTGAACTGTAAAAAACTCCAGCTTCTGTAGTGGTTTCAGCATTCAAAGTGTTCCGTGTCTTTTATCCCAGTAACTGTCATAACAGCCCTGTAAGACAGGCCAGTATTATCACTATATTGAAAACTGTGCCCTGACCTCAGTTTTGTTCCGTTTTGGAAATTAAGCAGGGTCAGCTCCGGTTAGCACCTGGATGGAAGACTCCAAGGAAGTCCAGAGTCGCTGTGGAGAGGCAGGCAATGGCAGACCACCTCTGTTGGTCCTGTCTAACCTGCATAACCCAGGCTAGCCTAATCCCATCAGATCTTTGAAGCTAAGCAGGGTTGGCTTTTGTTAGTGCCTGGAAGGGAGACCACCAAGGAGGTCCAGGGTTGCTACGCAGAGGCAGGCAATGGCAAACCGCCTCTGAATGTCTCTTGCTCTGACCTCGGTGGCCCAGGCTAGCCTGATCTTGTCAGATCTCAGCTGTTAAGTAGAATCAGCCCTGGTTCATACTTGGATGGGAGACCAGCAAGGAAGTCCAGGGTTGCTCTGCAGAGGCAGGCAAAGGCAAACCACCTCTGTCTGTCCTGATGTGCATAGCCCAGGCTAGCCTGATTTCATCACATCTCAGAAGCTAAGCAGGCTTGGCTTTGGTTAGTGTTTGAATGGGAGACCACCAAGGAAGTCCAGGGTTGCTACGCAGAGGCAGGCAATGGCAAACTGCCTCTGAATGTCTCTTGCCCTGACCTCGGTGGCCCAGGCTAGCCTGATCTTGTCAGATCTCAGCTGTTAAGCAGAATCAGCCCTGGTTCATGCTTGGATGGGAGACGTCCTGAGTTGCTCTGCAGAGGCAGGCAAAGGCAAACCCACTTCTGTTCACTTCTGTCCTGACCTGAATGGCCCACAGTAGCCTGGTCTTGTTAGATCTGGGAAACTAAACAGAGTCCAGCTTGGTTGGACCTTGGATGGGAGACCAACCCCGGGGGCTTGCAAATGCTGGAACTTCCAACGTATATCTTTTTTGACGGACTCAGGGTTGCTACGCAGAGGCAGGCAATGGCAATCCATCTCTGAATATCTTTCGCCTTGAAAACCCTATGAGGTTACCATAAACTGGCTGCAATTTGGCAGCAAATTAAATTTAATTAAAAACTGGAGGGTGAAAGGTCACCGGGTGAGCATCTAGCCGCCACGGGGTTCTCGATTTGCTGTCTTGTTTGGGCTGTATAATCATGCGATTATCCAAGTTGTGCTTGTTTGCCAGGGGGTTGGTGGGTCTGGGAGGCGTCCATAAGGAAAGAACACGTCTCTTTTGCTGCACTTCCCTTCATGGTTGCTTTATTTAGTTGGGGGACTCTCTGAGATCTGCAAAACCTCAGACTGGGAGTTTCAGACTCCTTTTTGACCCGGTTGGTGCCACTTGGGAAAACTCTTGATCTTTCCTGTAAAGCTGTGATTTTAACTTCCCCTTAATGGGCACAATCTAATAGATGTTCGACTTGTCTCCGCTCAAATGGAAGTAATGGAAGAATTTTTTTAAAACCAGCGTAATGTGATTCTCTCCCCGCCCCCAACACATGTTTCACTGCAGCTGGATGTTGCTGAATTGTTGTGGACTCACTTAACGGCTTCAGATTCGAATGAACTCGGGCCAAAGTTTTCTATCCTGAAATATGCACGGCGTGTGAGTCAGACTGCCCCCTACCCATGTCTGTCAAGATCACTCTTCTCCACTCCGACTGGCAGTGAGTCTGCAGGGTCTCTCCAACTGGGCAGTGTTGTTTTCTCTCTGGGAAATGGTGCAGAGGCAAGATGGGAGCCCTGCTGGTCTCCATTTGCATTGGGCATCTGCATTGGGCCCCCGAGAACTGAATTTCAAACCCCCCTGGGGCTTGCAAATACTGGAACTTCCAACACACCTCTTTCTTGACAAGCCCTGGGGTGGACCTGGAAGCCACTGAAATCCCTTACCAGAGTGAGAGTCAGTTTGGTGCAGTGGTTAGGGTGTGCGGACTCTTATCTGGAAGAACCTGGTTTGATTCCCCACTCCTCCACTTTCAGCTGCTAGAACGGCCTTGGGCTGGCCATAGCTCTCATAGGAGTTGTCCTTGAAAGGGATGCTTCTTTGAGAACCCTCTCAACCCCACCCACCTCACAGGGTGTCTCCTCCTCTCCTCCTTCTCCTTCCCCCCCTGACAGGGTTATACAGAGTTTGTGTTCAGAAGTAAAAGATCTGCTTCGCTGCTGCAAAAACCTGACTTTTGTGGCATGGGTAAGCTGAATTAGCATTGTGCTTGAGAGGTTTGGCTGCTTTTTGACTCCTTTGCATAATCCTCATTGTGTCTATAAAGAAATGCCTTCGAGCAGGGAAGCTCTGGCTTCTGAGAGCCACACACAGAAACTCTTCTGCCCACTGAGGTCTCCCAAATCTTCCTGCAGATTTGGGAGGGGTGGAGCCTGGGAGGGCGGGGTTTGGTGAGTGGGGGGGATCTGTGCAGGTAATAGAGTCCGCCCACCAAAGAAGCCTGTTTTTCTGGATCTCAAGGCCCCACCTGGAGATTGGCAAGCCTAGGTCTTGCATCAGACATTCCAGCACTCTCTCTGAGGCCTGGAATGCTAGCCTGGTTTTATCCCTTTGGAATTGTGGCACGCATGTTGCGTTAGGCCTCTCCTTGTGACCCTCAGAGAAAGTACAAGGATAACCTTGGGCTCAGTTTATCTGCAAATCTTGCTGTGAACTTGCAGGCCCTAAATCCGGGCTGATGTCAAAATGAGCTTTTTGGAGGGGGCGGGAAGGAAAAGCCACAATGGCCTAGTTGAGAGGCCAGCGCTTTATTCAGCAAGTGGTTTACTGTAACAGCAGAAGGAGACAAACAGAACATTCATCCATGTGTCACACACAGGAACTCTTGGTTGGCAAAGGGGGAATTGTCATGGATTATAAATGAAATGTTTGAATTTCTGGCGAGAAGGGAGGAGGAGACCAGAGGGCGTTGAACGCTATTTAGATACGTCCCTTTTGGAGAAAGGCTTATAGTTTGGTTTTGGCTAATCAGATTTTCATGTGTCGTATTTCATGCCAATGAAAATGAAGTGCAAGCCAGATATTCAAAAATGAGAAAGGATGTGTAAGAAGGCACTGTCGAAAGACAAGTATCAGCAGCAAGGCACTTCTCCCCAGCTTTACAGCAATGCTAGACTCGTGATTTGTTGGTGTGGCATTTTTTGGTCAGCTGTGTGGCCACAGGTTTTTGTTGATCTTTCAGGAATGAATGTAGGCCATCAGAGGCAGGCCATGTCAGTGTTTCTGTGCGCTCCATTAAGTTGAAGTTGTCATTGTTGCTGGTCTGGAAGGGATCTTGCTAACTCTGCCTTCGGTGTGGCGCTTGTAACTGAGGAATGGTGCATGCAGCATAACTGGGGTGCCGTTTGAAGAGCCCTGTGGCACAGTGTGGTAAAGCTGCAGTGCTGCAGTCCGAGCTCTCTGCTCACGACCTCAGTTCAATCCCGGTGGAAGCTGGGTTCAGGTAGCCGGCTCGAGGTTGACTCAGCCTTCCATCTTTCCAAGGTCCCAGCTTGTTGGGGGGAAAGTGTAGATGACTGGGGAAGGCAATGGCAAACCACCCCATAAAAAGTCTGCCATGAAAATGTTGTGATGCGATGTCACCCCAGAGTCAGCGACGACTGGTGCTTGCACAGGGGACCACCTTTACCTTTTTGAAGAGGCAGCAAAGGACTTGGAATTGAATTTCTCGTTATCTGCCTTTAGAGAAAGGGTGCAAGACACCTCCCTTTGGTCTGTCTTCTCCTTCAGCCGGTGGAATGCTGTTTCTTGCAAGGGGCTGTATTTGGTTCCTGTTCTGGCCGCTACAGCTTCTGCTACAACAAACCTGTTGGCTCTTAAGGTGTTCTGAGATCCCTGTTTGCCTTCCTGTAGAACATAGCTGCCCATCTAGGACTTGTGAAAGAGACCTGTCTAGAAGAGGGAGAGTTTGTTTTTATACCCCGCTTTCCTCTACTCAAAGGAGTCTTGGAGCCTTCTCTTCCCCTCCCCACAACAGACACCCTGTGAGGCAGGTGGGGCTGAGAGAGCGCGGAGAGAACTGGGATTGGCCCAGGGTCACCCAGCTGGCTTCATGTAGAGGAAGAGTGGGGAATCGAACACAACTCTCCAGATTAGAGTCCGCTGCTCTTAAGCTTTGCATCTTGTGGTTCTTGAGTGTTCTTAGATAATAGGTGGGGCTTTTGTCCAGCAAGGCTTCTGATTCGCCATTGGGGATTTGATGGACTGTGCAGATTTTAAAAACGATCGTTTTGGCAGCAGCTGCCTCCACAATACCGATATCTTCATTGAGATTGGAGGTAAGCTGTGGCCGTAGCCATTTTGTGGCTGTGAGCACGATGGTGTATCAGAATCCCAAAGGTGCCTGCAGGCTGGAAGAAGTTGGAGACTTCTGCAGAAGTTTTATAGCCAGTCTTTTGCAGCAGCACCAGCTTTTGTGTAGAGGGAGTGAGTCTCCATATCTCTGTGATGTTACAAGAGCTCATGAGAAGAAGACTGCAGATTTATACCCCACCCTAGTCTCTGAATCAGAGTCTCAGAGCGGCTCACAGTCTCCTCCCCCACAACAGACACCCTGTGAGGTGGGTGGGGCTGAGAGAGCTCTCCCAGAAGCTGCCCTTTCAAGGACAACTCCCACAAGAGCTATGGCTGACCCAAGGCCATTCCAGCAGCTGCAAGTGGAGGAGTGGGGAATCAAACCTGGTTCTCCCAGATAAGAGTCCGCACACTTAACCACTACACCAAACTGGCTCTCTGAGGTGAACATCTCTGAGTTTTCAGTGCCTCCTTCTTGCCCCTGAACTTTTCCACCCTGTGGGACTGCCCAGGTTGTTGGCGCAACGGCTGGGCCAGCTTGTGGGTGTAACCTGCGGCTATTGTGTGTTCGGCTGGATCCTTATTTGGATCCTTATTCTGCAGGAACCGTTAAGTCACTTGCAAAAAGTCCTCTGCCAAAATGTCATGACTAACTTCCTCCTTTTCAGACTTGCTGAACCGCCCAACTTCTTCTGTTCCTGGAGGTGGGGGGTGGGAGGAATGAGATGGAGTTAATTAGCACCAGCAAGAATGTTTAACATGCTGACAAGCCCATTTGCCAAATTGCTGCTGTCTGACAGAAATGCGTCCTGTTTGATTTCATTTTTCTGCAGAGCCGATTGCCAAGGAAGGAACGCTTAATTTAATTAAACCCAGAGAGAAAGAGAGAGAAAACCGTTCCTCAACCTGCTGGTTTCTTTTATCCCATTTCTTCTTCAAGAGGAAGAAGTGGGGTTTGTGCCACTGAGAATCCGACGGATGCTTTGGCGTCTCTTTCTGATTGGACCCTGCAAAACACTTCTGTAGCCAGTTTCTGTCGGAGTTGTTTGCGTAGGCCAGCCCGGACTCCTTGCCTGCCGCAGAGTTGACCAGTTGCTTTCCTCAGTGGAACAGCTACATCTCCACATCTTTTGCTTCCAGATGTGCCCCTCTTTGAGATCCAAGCCAGAGGTGGGCCTTCCCCAGCACCCTGGGGGAAGAGGCTGCCTTTTTGCCCGAAACGGTCTATGGTGCCGTGACTGGGAGGCCAGCGGGTGCCCTCTTCACCACCAGTACTGGAATCCGGTCTGGATCTGCCCCTCTTGGCCCTGTCAATCTCGCCGTTATCAGTCTAGTCTCGGTTCGTTTTAGATTGAACTGGTGCTTGGGCACGCTTAATGGAAACGCTGAGCACTGAAATTCATGTCCATTTTCCTTATTGTTTCTCTAGTACATTTGCTGAGAGACTTGCTGGATGTCTGAATGTCTTCTGTAAGCGGCAAAGTGGCTATTAATTTTCAGCCTAGTAAGCAATCTGTGATAGTCTCCTGGCACATGTGGGGGTCTCTCCTGTCCTATGACTGTCCTTGGGCAGCAAAAGCATTCTGTCAAAGAGGATCAAAGACTTGCATCTCTTAGGAGGAACGAGCAGGAGTCTAGCTAAGGGCGATCAGCATTGTATCACTTCTCTGCTCAGAAGTTCATGCTGGGATAGGATCTTGTTAGTCTTTCTTTCCAATGTCCCAAGACTGCCAGCGTGAATTGCCAGGAGACCCAAGTTCGAATCCTGACTCTGCCATGGAAGTTTCCTGGGAGATGTCGGGCCTGTTTCTCACTGTCAACCTTGCCTCCCTTGCAGGGCTGCTGTGAGGATAACTTGGAGGAGAGGAGAATACTGGAAGCTGCTCTGGGTCCCTTTTGGGGAGAAAGGCAGGGTAGGAATGAAATAAATAAAAATAAAAAGATTCCTCTTGGAGTCTGGCAACTTCTCTGGAATGATTTCTTAGGGATAGCCGGTAGTCCCCAAAGGCCACCTTGCCAGCTTTTCCTTCCGTTGAGACTATAAGCTCCTGGGATGCAGGAGCCAAAAAAGACCCAGAGGATTGTATGCAGAGTGCAGCGAGGGGTCAGTGTTCTCTCTTGCATCGAGTGCGAGAATGGCCCTGCACAGGTTTCCGAGCTACTTTGAAGGAGGCTTGCTAGATTTTCCCTTAGTAGGTAAAGCAATGAAGAGAAGCTGTGTGCCCAGAGAGTGCTGTTGCTATGGGTGTGGAGTGCAGGTGTGCAAACAAGGAAGGAGGTAAATTTTGGACTCTTTTGGTATTGGCCATGGCAACGGGCTGTGTGGAGCACAATTCAGTCAGAGCTGGGGCAGCTTGAAACAGGATAACGTAGAACATAAGAACATAGGAGAAGCCCTTGTGGATCAGGCCAATAGCCCATCTAGTCCAACACTCTGTGTCTCACAGTGGCCAAAAAACCAGGTGCCATCAGGAGGTCCACCAGTGGGGCCAGGACACTAGAAGCCCTCCCACTGTGCCCCCGCAAGCACCAAGAATACAGAGCATCACTGCTCCAGACAGAAGAACATAAGAAAAGCCATGTTAGATCAGGCCAATAGCCCATCCAGCCCAACACTCTGGGCGATTTCCCACACAGCTTACCGAGGAGCGAAGTCCCTCCTCATCGCACAGCGTCTGCTCGGATTTCCCACCAACTGCTCCGCGGATTCAGGAAGTGCCGCACCTTTTGCGTCTCAATGGAAATCACTAAAACCCTACTTTACGTTAGCAACGCAAAAGGTGCAGCACTTCCTGAATCCGCGGAGCAGTTGGTGGGAAATCCGAGCAGACGCTGCGCGGTGAGGAGGGACTTCGCTCCTCGGTAAGCTGTGTGGGAAATCGCCCTCTGTGTCACACAGGGGCCCAAAACCAGGTGCCATCAGGAGGTCCACAGGGGGGCCAGGACACTAGAAGCCCTCCCATTGTGCCCCCCCAAGCACCAAGAAGACACAGCATCAATGCCTCAGTCATAAGAACATAAGAGAAGCCATGTTGGATCAGACCAATGGTCCATCCAGCCCAACACTCTGTGTCACACAGTGGCCAAAAAACCAGGTGCCATCAGGAGGTCCACCAGTGAGGCCAGGACACTAGAAGCCCATCCACTGTGCCCCCTCCCAAACACCAAGAATACAGAGCATCACTGCCCCAGACAGAATAACATAAGAGAAGGCATGTTGGATCAGGCCAATGGCCCATCCAGTCCAACACTCTGTGTCACACAGTGGCCAAAAAACCAGGTGCCATCAGGAGGTCCACCAGTGAGGCCAGGACACTAGAAGCCCATCCACTGTGCCCCCTCCCAAGCACCAAGAAGACAGTGCACCACTGCCCCAGACAGAATAACATAAGAGAAGCCATGTTGGATCAGGCCAATGGCCCATCCAGCCCAACACTCTGTGTCACACAGTGGCCAAAAAGCCAGGTGCCATCAGGAGGCCCTCTCACTGTTGCCCCTCACCCCAAGCACCAAGAATACAGAACATCCATGTTATGATATTCTGTAGGGGGAAGGCCAGATAGATGGCAGCAGCAATTTTTGCAGAGGAAGGAGGAAGTGCTGCTTGGATGCTGAGTTGTCATGGCCCCGGGCCGGGCTTGGGTGTGAATCCTGGTGATGGCTTGGGAGGATGGGGAAAGCACAGAATATGAGACTGGTTATCAGAATCCAGCTTCTTGAAAATCTGAAGGGGAGAGGAGAACAAGTTTCCAGCCAAGCAGGGAAGTTTGGGAAGAGCCATGGGCCAGTGGCTGAACATCTGCTTGGTGTGCAGAAGGTCCCAGGTTCAATCCCCGGCAGCATCTCCAATGAAAAGGACCAGGCAGTAGGTGATGGGAAAGGCCTCTCTGTCTGACACCCTGCAGAGCCACTGCCAGTCTGAGGAAACAGTAGTGACCTTGGGGATCCATCTGCTTGGCATGCAGAAGGTCCTGGGTTCAATCCCCAGTGTGTCCAAGTTAAAAGGATGAGGCAGCAGGTGATATGAAAGTCCTTCCTCTGCCTGAGACCCTGGAGAGCGGCTGCCAGTCTGAGTAGATAGCACTGACTTTGACGGACTGAGGGTCTGATTCAGCAGAAGGCAACTACGTGTGAGTCTGTGTGAGTGTGGAAGCACCCGGGAAGACCTCGCAAGACAGAGGCGCCATCTTTGGTTGTCCAACTGAGTCTCTGGTGCTGTGCCAGGCCCCTGCCCCGCCCTCTGCTCAGCAAAACCAGGATCAATGATCCAACACAACATCTTGTACATTCCTACTGTTTGCACAAGGTGTTCAGGTTGCATGGATACCGCTGTCCTTTGTGACCTGCTGGAATTGGCAGGGTGTGCGGGCTTCTCCACCGTTGTAAGGGCTTTTGACTCATGGCCTTCGTGTAGGCTTCAGAGAGGAGGGGGTGGCCGGAAGCTTTCACCTGGTGGGCACATCTTTGTGAGGGTTCTATTCCAGCTTATGGCATCCGCAGGCTGCCCTGTGGAGTCTGCTGGTGGCATCTCCTACTCTTCAGCTGCTTCCTACATTTAGCAGCAGCGGAGGCAGCATGCGGGGAGTTCTTGAGCTGACACATGCTCTGAATGAAACCTCAGTCCAACAGCATGATGCAAGGGAGAGGGGAGAGTGCTAGGCTGAGCCAGTTCAGTTTGGAAACTGTAATTACGTTGCCGGTGTCAGGCCGGAACCTTGGGTCTAATGAGCCCTACAAAACGCTGTGCGCAATTCTGAATGCGACCACATTGTGGGCTGTTTCTGGTTGCATTGCTTCTTGGAAAAGCGGCACCTCCAGTGGTCTACGGCAACCGAGCATCGCACCACAGCCTCTGGCTGAGCAGTGACTCAGTGGCACAGCTGGAATGAACACATTTGCTGCTTTTGCTTCCTGCCACCACTCCACCCCGCTGGCTTCTTGGTGTCTCTCCAAGCTGACAATGGGTGGGCCCAGCCCCGCCCAGCTCCAGTTCAGAAGCTGGAAGGAGGGCAGCGCCTGGAAAGGAAGAGGTGGCTGCCTGCCGCTGGTGTCCCAATTTGTGCCTTTGTGACGTAAGCGCGGTGGAAAGGACTAACAGGTTCTGGCACTTGAAAGCAACACGCTTAGCAGGTTCGAGCACATCAGAAGCCCGTGCCAAAGACACCTGCCTCGAGACCAGATGCTTAAGTTGGTCCTTTGATCTCTTGTTATGTCTTTTTCGGGGGGGGAGGGGAGACTTCTTCATGGAACCAAGCTGGCCTATTCCATAAAACCAAGAGATTGCGACCATCTTGCTTGTGAACATCAGTCTCTTTCTAAGAGCCGGACTTGACTGAGAGGCTGAAGTGGTTACGACTGTTTCTGGGTATATAAGGAAAAAGGAAAGGTCCCCTGTGCAAGCACCAGTCGTTTCCAACTCTGGGTTGACGTTGCTTTCACAACGGGGTGGGTTGCCATTGCCTTCCCCAGTCATCTGCTATTAACTATTTGCTGCTGTTGTTATTTGCTCTTTTCTCGTGGTTTTTATATGTACTTCAAGACTTATAATTTTTGTACTTGCTCGGTATAGTATTTACCTCCTTTGTATTTTGTTATATTTTAAATAAAGAAGATTTTGTCATTAAAAAAAAAAGGACTGTTTCTGGGATACCTTGAAGGAGACCCTAAGGAGACACCCCTTGCTGGAGAACAGATCCCGTGCTTTGCTTTAGCCCGCAGAGGATTTTAGGAAAAAATCTTCCCATTTATAGAATGAAGCTTATTTTCAGGATAGAAAAATTTCTGGTTAACAAAAGCAAACCATTTCTTTTCTTTTTTTTTTGTGGTGTCTGAAGGTGAAGAAACTAGAGTGAGATGGGGATAGAATGGAGGTGTTGTGGGTGAAAGTGGCCAAAGGTGTTCTGGAGCCTTGTTCAGTCTGAGAGTGGGATTCTCCCCCCCCCCCCAATGGCTGGCCCCTCTTCGCTCTCTTGTGGACCACCTAGAGAGAGGCCCTGGCTCCAGGCCAGCACAACTGCTCCCCACCCCCCAAGGCAGTTTTGCAGGAGGGAAATGGAGGCTTTGAGAGAGGTGATTGTCCTTCGGAAGAGAGAGTCTGCACACGGCAGGAGCTGAATGCCCCTCTTATTGCTCCACAGCCTTGTCAGCGCTTGGTGGTCCAGTTGCAACCAGGGGCAAGGAAAGTAGAGAAGGGGGGGCTGGACCACCCAAATCTGGATGCTTCTCTGCTGGGAAAGAGAATGAGGTCACAGCCAAAGCCATTAGGTCCCCCCAACCCGAGACACACACACACATACTCCAGGTGTTCTGCATGTGCCAAGAAAGAGAGAAACATAATCTTGGGCTCTGTGCTGGAGCTGTGGTTAAAAAGTCTAGGCTTCAGATGTGGGGTTTAGAATCTGCAACTCCTGCTGTCTGTCACTACAGCCTGGGGCCCGATCCTGTGGCTCACCCATGGCGCACAGCATGGCCCAGTTCTCTTTGGGACCCAAAGGGGGTTCTGTGGTCTGAGCAGACAGTCTGAGAGCTTCCCAGGACAAAACTCTGGCCTTTGTGGTGAGGCTAACTCCAGCTGGATGGGCCCAGTTTAGCATCTGATTCTGGAAGACCTCCGTGAGGAAGATGCTTCAGCATCTTCCTTTGGCTCAGAATTTGTACCCAAAAACAAAACTCTTCCAGTGCAGGCCTCTGAACACTGAATGCCACAGGCAGACACCAAAGGGGATCGCCTTCTTCTCATGCCCAATTTGGACACTTGCAGGAACATCTGGGAGGCTGCAGTCTGGAAGCAGGATGCCGGATGCAAAGTCACCGCAAGGCAATGCTTGATACCTTTTGGCTTAGACGTTTGTTTTGTGTGCAGCTGTTTGTTCAGAAACAAGTCCGTTCAGGGGAAGACCACAACCTGGGGCGTGCGGAGATGGAACTTCTCTGCAAATGAGAGCAGTGCAGGCGGGAGCTGTGTGTTTATGGTGGTGCGCACAGTCAAGAGCTTGCGAGTGACCTTGGATGCCTCTCTTTCAATGGAGGCCCAGGTCACACATATTGCTAAAATGGCATGTTTCCATCTACGCCAAGCCAGGCAACTAGCTCCCCTCCTGCCTCATTCGGACTTAGCCATGTGACAGTCATGTGTCAGTCAACTCCAGGCTAGACTACTGTAACTCACTCTATGCTGGCTTACCCTTGACTTTAGCCTGGAAACTCCCAACGGGTCCAGAATGCGGTGGCAAGAGTCCTGATGGGAACGCCATGGACAGCACACATTCTGCCTGTGCTGTGTTGGCTACACTGGCTTCCCATTGAGTACTGAGTTAGATTCAAGGTTTTGGTTATGACCTATAAGGCCTTGAGCGGTCTGGGACCACCTCCTCCACTATGTCCCTGGAAGAGCACTACGCTCTCCTGGTCAAAATCTACTGATGATCCCCAGCCCTCAAGAGGTGTGTTTGTCCTTAGCGAGGGCCAGGCCTTTTTTCAGTCCTGGCCCCGTCCTGGTGGAACTTTCCGCCGGGAGACACAAGGGCCTTGCAGGATCTTCTACAACTCCACAGGGCCTGCAAAGCAGGTGTTCTACCAGGCTTTTGCTTGAGGACGACGACAGCTGCTGGGCTGGCACCCCCCTCCCCCTCACTGCTCCCAATGCCTAGGAAGCAGAATTACAGCACACTATAATGTTCATTGGGTTGCAACTGTTCATTGGCCGGGATGAGGCGAGTTGTACATTTAAACAACAACGACATGCAGTGCACTGGCTGGCAGTTCTGTGCAACTTGTACCTATGCTGTTGTGAGCCACCCTGAGCCCTGTTCACAGGCAAGGGCGGCCAATATACAACATTTAGAACAAAGAAATCCACCTGTGGCCACCCCAAGAAGCAACCAACTCCTCATCCAAGGAAGCACCCGCCTGGTTGCTGGAGTGGCCGGGGAAGATCTCCAAAGTTGCTCAAGTTGTCCTACCAGAGGTTCCCTCTTTCAAGCTGCACAGCATAGAGGGCTGGAGAAATGCAGTAGAAAATTCTGGAGCACTGTGGGAACTTTGCTGGGTTTGGGGCTTCTGGTTCATGTCATTTCCCCTCTCCCCTGTTGCCAGTTGTTGGGGCCTTATGAATATATGAAGCTGCCTTATACCGAATCAGACCTTTGGTCCATCCAAGTCAGTATTGTCTTCTCAGACTGGCGGCGGCTCTCCAGGGTCTCAAGCTGAGGTTTTTCACACCTATTTGCCTGGAACCTTTTTTGGAGATGCCAGGGATTGAACCTGGGACCTTCTGCTTCCCAAGCAGATGCTCTACCACTGAGCCACCGTCCCTCCCCTGAGCCACCGGCCTTCCTCTCTCCTCCTCCTCCATGTCACGCAGATGCAGATTTGAATTTAGTCGAAACCTAGTCAAGGTTTGAAAAGGGTTTGGGATTGCAGGTGGACAGTATGGCTCAGCTGGTTCTTGCGCTCCAGAAAGGTGCGGTGTTACCAGGGGAGGGGCTGAGCTGTTTGCACAGGTGCACTCCATCTGAGGAGGCCCACAGCTCTGTAGCAGAAGAATGCCTTTTGTGACGGGGTCCTGGGGTCAGCCCCGGGGTGGCCAAAGGGGTCTGCGGTTTCACCTAGAGCTTAAGACCAGAGACCAAAATGACCTCATGCAGTGAAGAGATTTACAATTGTGGAGGCTGGCAGGGATCTTCGTATTTGAGCTCCTTCATACTAATATGTAGCCATTCGAACTCTTCCCTGTGTTGAATTGGAGCACTATTTGAAGTCTCTTGGAACAAAGGTAATACACTGGAAGATGAAACAAAGTCCCCTGCCTTTGGAGTTGTGCCACAGTTCTTAAACATAAAGAACACTTTAGATAAAAAAAAAAAAATCCTTGCATTTGCCTCTTTTTAAAAAAAATCAATTTGTCGTGCACTTAAATGAATTTCCTCACATTTTGCAGGCCTTTCTTTGTTCTTTTCCATCTTGGTGTGATACGGATGATGTAATGTGCCGGCTGGATCTGAGCCAGGGCCTCACCGGTGGTGCATCTTAAGGAAATGGATGCAAACATGTTGTGATCCCCGGTGTTTCCTGACAGCTGTGAGGCAAACTCTTCTTTGCAGCTGGAGGAGCCGGGAGTGGGGCAGGTGGCAGAGAGCTCTTTTGGCAAGAGAAGGAGACGGGCAGGGTTGCCTGTGAACAATCTACGCTGGGTGGGCTACAGGGAGAGAGAGCATTTTGCATGGAGCTGCTTGTTGCTGGCGTGAACCCTTGGTCCACCTAGCTTCTTCCACCTGGCACCATCCCTCCTGGTTACTACCTGCTGCTTGAGCATATCCTTTGAGAGGGAAGGCTGGGGATTGAACCTGGGAACTTCTGAGCCAGGGCTTTCTCCATTCCATTGGCTTGTTGCCTGTGCCTTCTGTACAGTGAGAATAACGATTTGTTCTGATCGTCCTTTGGAGTGGGGTGAGGAATTGAATATGCAGATAATCTGCAAAATGGCCATCTTATCAGAAGGACCCCATGTTATCCGTGATTGGCTACTCTGCCTCTCTACCCCTGCGCCAGGGACCAATCCAAGTGCGCATACAGCCCGGCAGATCCAGGTGCAACACCCTTCTCCAACAATCCATTCTTTCTATGCCTCTGTGCCTCCCAGAAAGCGGTGTGTGGATCTTCTTTCCTCATTTTACCCTCGCAAAAACCTCGTGAGGCTGTTTGAGCTGAGAGAGATCTGTACTTTCATACAAGTGGAATAATCCAATCTCAATGCTTTTCAGCAGTCGTTTGCCAGTGGGTTTGGCTTTTCCATGCAGTGAAATCTGTTTGCAGCGTGCATTGAAGGCAGACTGGAAGTGTGCTGTTTGGTGTGTGCGAAAGGGCAAGGGCTTGGCCCAAAGTCACTCCCTTGCTGCAGAGATTTGAGCTGGGGTCTCACCAGTCTGAGTGTCTAACCATTGCACTGTGCTGTCGTTCTGGCCTGGCCTGGTTCACCCGATAGAATTGTTGGGAGGATGCATTTTGCTAGAGTGGTGATGGGGGGATGTTGTGGCTCTGGTGCAGCTGCACTTTGTGTCCCTGGGCTGGTTGTCCTCCCCCCGCCCCTGCCCCTCCCTCCCATTCTCATGCTTGGGCTTGCAGCTGGCATTAGAGGCTGGTTTTCCTGCTTCCCTCCTAGATTGGTGAGGGGTCTGGAGACCGAGTCCTGTGAGGAAAGGTTGAGGGAGCTGGGCATGTTTAGCCTGGAGAGGAGGCGGCTGAGAAGTGATAGGATCGCCATCTTCAAGTACTCGAAGGGCTGTCCTATAGAGGATGGTGCAGAATTGTTTTCTGTGGCCCCAGAAGGCAGGACCAGAACCAACAGGTTGAAATTAAATCAAAAGTTTCTGGCTCAACATTAGGAAGAACTTCCTGACTTTCAGAGCAGTTCCTCAGTGGAACAGGCTTCCTCCTCGGGAGGTGGTGGGCTCTCCTTCCTTGGAGGTTTTTAAACAGAGGCTAGATGGCCATCTGACAGCAATGAAGATCTTGTGAATTTAGGGGGAGGTATTTGTGGGTTTCCTGCATTGTGCAAGGGGTTGGAATAGATGACCCTGGAGGTCCCTTCCAACTCAGGAGGTGGTGGGCTCTCCTTCCTTGGAGGTTTTTCAACAGAGGCTAGATGGCCATCTGACAGCAATGAGGATCCTGTGAATTTAGGGGGAGGGGTTTGTGAGTTTCCTGCATTGTGCGGGGGGATTGGACGAGATGACCCTGGAGGTCCCTTCCAAATCTACGATTCTGTGATTGTAGCAGCAACTTTGAAAGAGACAGTTGAAGGCTGAGGGGAGAAATGCAGGCACCGGGGAGCAGAAGGACGCCAACATTTCCAGCCACAGAACAGCAGTGACCGGAAAGGCCAACTTGGAGAGAAACAGCATCTTTTGGCTCTCTCCTGTCCAGAGGCCAAGACCTCCCTCAGCTCTGTGTCTAGCAGCACCTCTGCTTCGACTTACTGGAGAACTGCTTTGTGTTGGGGGGGGGAGGGGTTTGTTCCAGGATGACACAGAAATCTGATGAGAACAGTGGAGTTGGCTGGAGACCGACATGATGGCTTGTGTGTTACCATTCCAGGCCACCTGGGAAAACTCAAACTGCAGGGCGGAACCCCTGCTTCCCAACAGCATCGCCTCCTGCGTTCTGGTCCCATAGCAAAGTGTATTTCTAATCATAAGGCTCAGCATTAATGTAGCGCTTCGAGCAAGGGAAATAGTCATCTTTACAAAACAGCCTCGTAGGGTAAAAAGGCAAAGGCAGTCCCCTGTGCAAGCACCAGTCGTTTCTGACTCTGGGGTGACGTTGCTTTCACGACGTTTTCACGGCAGACTTTTTACAGTGGGGTGGTTTGCCATTGCCTTCCCCAGTCTTTTACACTTTCCCCCCCAGCAAGCTGGGGACTCATTTGACCGACCTCGGAAGGATGGAAGGCTAAGTCAACCTTGAGCAAGCTACCTGAATCCAGCTTCCGCTGGGATCAAACTCAGGTTGTGAGCAGAGAGTTTGGACTGCAGTACTGCAGCTTTACCACTCTGCGCTGCGGGGCAGGTAACAGCTCCATAGGGTAGGCTGGTACTATAGCACCCGTCATAAAGATGAATGACATTTGGGGTTGAGGACTGAGACCACAAGCCTCTGTATACTTCCTGTCTGCTCTCTGTTCTCCTCCAAGCTCTGCTGGGCTTTGGATTACCCTCCTTGCCCTGGGCTCCTTTCCAAGAGGAGGAGGAGAAGCCCGCAGATTTATACCCCGCCCTTCTCTCTGAGTCTCAGAGCAGTTTACAATCTCTTTTATCTTCCTCCCCCACAACAGACACCCTGTGTGGTGGGTGGGGCTGAGAGAGCTCTTACAGCAGCTGCCTTTTCAAGAACAATTCCTACCAGAGCTGTGGCTGTCCCAAGGCCATTCCAGCAGCTGCAAGTGGAGGAGTGGGGAATCAAACCCGGTTCTCCCAGAGAAGAGAGCTCTGGCTGACCCAAGGCCATTCCAGCAGCTGCAAGTGGAGGAGTGGGGAATCAAACCCAGTTCTCCCAGATAAGAATCTGCGCACTTAACCACTAAACCAAACTGACTCTCTCTGCATGTGAATATGGCATGGGTACCCTGATTTCTGCAATGGGGAAGTGTGGGTGAGCAACATGCCCAGGTGAGTTAGGGTCCCCTTGTCCCATAGACTAGCAGGATCGGGCCACAAGAATCTTTTGGTAGGTTTGCCTGAGAGCAGGTAATTTTGCCTTCTCATTTGGCACCAAAGAGTTTTATGGGAAACAGTTGCTCCTCATGAAAGGCATAGACAAATATTTAGGGAACAATTCCTGCTATAATATAACTCTTCGAAGGGCGATCTTAAACACTGACTGTTTTTGCAGCTGATGCAATTCTATGGGTATCGGTGCTTACTTTGGCCTCTTGGGGGAATTCTTTGGAACACAAAACCTCCTGAGAGGTCAACTTTGTCCGTTTGGGCGGGCTTTTCTGAGAACTCGCATTTTTGCTCCCTGCAATTGCAGGAATGGCTTTTCCGATGCCAGTAAATAGGGTGGCCTGAGCCAGCTCCATATGTCACCAGCCCAGAGACTGAATTTCCACGTGTTTAAAATCCCCTGTCACCGCTGAGGGTCTTTGGTCTGTGAATGGGCTTAGAGTCAGACAGTTTGGTTGGCCCGCGTGGAAATTATCTTGTCGTGTTCTGGGATGAGATCCCTTGGCCCGCATCTTGGCTACCGTTGCCAGCTTTGGATTGGAAATCCCTGGAGATTTTGGGAGGTGGAGCTTTAGGAAGGGGAGGAATATGATGTCACTGTGGAGCAGGATGTGATGTCACTGAGTCCACCCTCCAAAGCAGCCATTTTCCCCAGGGGAACTGAACTCTGTCATCTGGAGATCAATTGTAATAGCGAAGAACTCCGTATGCCACCTGGAGGTTGGCAACTCTTATTTCCTCTGTCCCCTTGGTTGGAGAAAGTTGTGCCAGGCTCAGTGCCCTTTGCCTGGCCACTTGAAACCTGGTCCTTGCTCATCGGGTTGCTGACTCCAGCCTGTGAAATTCCTGGAGATTTTGGTGGGGGAACTTGGGTGGAGATTTCACCTAGGATTGACAGAATACCATGGAGTCTGCCCTCCAAAGCTGCCGTTTTCTCCAAGAAAACTGGCCTTGGTACTCCGGAGATCGGTTGTAATTCCGGAAGAACTCCAACCTCACCGGGAGATTTCAGCCAGGACCAGGGCATATTTTTTTTTTGTAGGAAAAGCCCAGCAGGAACTCCTTTGCATATTAGCCCACACGCTCTGGTGGCACTATTGTTCCACACAGGGCTTCTTTTGTAGAAAAAGCCCAGAAGGAGCTCATTTGCATATCAGGCCACACCCCTGATGCAAAGCCAGCTGGAACTGCGTTCCTGCTCAAAAAAAAAAAGCCCTGGCTAGGTCTGATACATGCCTGAGGAACCCCAGTTGAGATGACCCCCAAGGGAACAGCTGGGGCAGCTTCAGCATTGCCAGACGCTGAGACCCCACCCCCCATACAATGTCTCTGCTGGGGAGGGAGGAAGCGAATTCTCCCACCGTTTCCAGAGAGAGCTGGCTTCGTTATCACACACAAAACATCTTCACATCTTTCCCTTTGTTCCGAACTTGTGTTTAGACACAATATTTATTTCCCTGACTTGAAAAGACCCTGGACGCCTGCCTCCTGCAGCATCCGACCTCCCCTCCCGCGTTGTGGCCCTGCTGCTTGGGCTGAGGAGGGAAAGAAACAATGGCCACGGGAACAGGGCGGTTCTCTTTGTAATGCGAGAGGATCCCGCTGGGGAACTGGTCAGGTGTGTCCTGGAGGGACAAAAGGCTTTCTTTTCCGTTGCCAGTTTTAGATGGGAGGGAGGAGTTGTGCTCCTTGCCGGGGGAGTCTCAGCCCGGCCACCTGTTGTATCTTTAGGTGGCAACTCTAGCGGGGTGCAGTTTGCAGATGGCAGTTTGGGGAGCGGAGGGACGTCAGCAGAGTCCACCCTCTGAATTAGCCATTTTTTCCGGGGGAACTGTCCTCTGTTGCCTGAATATCAGTTGTAATTCCGGGAGATATCCAACCCCTGCCTGGAGGCTGGCAGCCCTAACAGCTGCCCATTCATGGGCATTATCCAGGGTGGCTTTCACATGCTGGAACAGTCTGCCTGAGGCCATTAGGGCAACCTCCACATTTATGTCATTTTGCAAACCCGATGGCTCCTGGGTTTCGGCCACTGTGTGACACAGAGTGCTGGACTGGAGGGGCCACTGGCCTGATCCAACATGGCTTCTCTGATGTTCTTATGTGACACAGAGTGTTGGATTGGATGGGCCATTGGTCTGATCCAACATGGCTTTTCTTGTGTCGTTATTTCTGGGGCAGTGATGCCCTGTATTCTTGGTGCTTGGGGGGCAAGAGTGAGAAGGCTTCTGGAGTTCTGTCCATGCAGGTGGACCTCCTGATGGCACCTGGGTTTTTTGGCCACTTTGTGACACAGTGTTGGACTGGTTGGGCCATTGAGCTGACCCAACATGGCTTCTCTTAAGTTCTTATTTCTGGGGCAGTGATGCTCTGTCTTCTTCGTACTTGGGGAGGGCAAGTGTGGGAGGGCTTCTGGAGTTCTGTCCATGCAGGTGGACCCCCTGATGGCACCTGGGTTTTGGCCACTGTGTGACACAGAGTGTTGGACTGGAGGGGCCATTGGCCTGATCCAACATGGCTTCTCTTGTGTTCCTATATCTGGGGCAGTGATGCTCTGTATTCTTGGTGCTTGGGGGGGCAATAGTGGGAGGGCTTCTGTAGTTCTGGCCCCGCTGGTGGACCTCTTGGTGGCCCCTGGGTTTTGGCCCCTGTGTGACACAGAGTGCTGGACTGGATGGGCCACTGGAGCCTGTGAAAGAGCCATTGGGCCCAAGAGGCAGAGAGTCGAGAGACGATCGCTGAGAGGCCGGCTTTTCTTTTGTTGTTTGGTTGTTCCACAGGCTTATGATCTGACCCTCTTTACCCTCTGACCGAAATAATATTTGCGGGTCACAGATGGTTTCCTGTGACTCAGGAACTTGGCTGTTCATGTCTCTGAGCTGCAGACCTTACATCCTCCTGGTCTTGAGGCAGGGCAGGCAGAAGCGGGGAAATGCTGGACTGTAAAGGAACAAAGGCCTCGAGGAAGAGGACAGATATAGTCCAGGGCACTCCCCCACGGCACAGGGGCTTGTTCAATGCGGATCTCCAGATGACCGAGCTGTTTCCCAGGAGAAAATGGCTGCTTTGGAGGGTGGACTCTAGGACATTCTTTCCCCTGAGGCCCCTCCCCTCCCCTATCAAGCCCCACCCCCTAAGTGGGAATAAAGCCTGGGGATGAGAGGGTGAGTGGGGCACGATGCCTTAGAGCCCACCCTCCAAAGTTTCCATTTTCTCCAGAGGAAGTGATCTGGAGAGGAGCTGTTAATTGAGTGTAGAACTCAATGGGCCACTGGCCTGATCCAACATGGCCTTTCTTATGCTCTTATAGAGGGAACACTCTGTCTGGAGCAGTGATGCTCTGTCTTCTTGGTGCTTAGGGGGCCCACAGTGGGAGGGCTTCTGGAGTTCTGGCCCCCCTGGTGGACCTCCTGATAGCACCTGGGGTTTGGCCCCTGTGTGACACAGAGTGGTCACTGGCCTGATCCAACATGGCTTCTCTTTTGTTCCTATAGTCTGGAGAGGAACCGTTAATTCTGGGGGATCTCCAGGTCCCATCTGGAGGCTGGCCTCCACACCCCGCCACCAGGCTCTCCCAGTTCTTAACTAGGCCATAGATGCTGCTACGGTCAAGTGCTGAGACCCTTTCCCGGGTAACATTCCCCACCCATGCTCGCTTGATCTATTTGAGGGACCTTACACAAAGGGCACAGCAAGACTTCTTGGGGAAGCACCGCTGAGAGCTCTTCCTGTTTTGTTCCGTTTCCTTGCTTAGTCTTGGTCATGCGTGGATGTTTAGTCTTGGTCATGCGCCAACATCAGGGCACATCCTTTTGGTTGCTGCAATTTTCTTATTTCTATCTCTCGCGGTAATGTTTAATGGGAAATCATCTCAGGAGGTTCAGTTCCTGCTCTGGGATGGCTTGCAGGGATGAGAAGGAGGTTCTTAGAATCTGTGCCTCTCAGCCCCTTCTTTTTCTCTTCTCCTGGGGATCAACAGGCCAGACAATTGGGTGTCTCTTTTCAAAACTGACTGTGCTTTTTTTTTTGTTCCCTGAAAATAGCAAAATGCCCCTTCTTGCTTCTCCAAACACATCTTGGTGGTGATGAATTTTGTCAGCCTGCCAATCAATTGAGAAAATCATCAGGAATCTTCATTAGGAGCCTCTGTTTTTGGAGATTGGCTGGAGGCTCAGTGCAGACAGGGGCTTTCCTAGGACTGTGTCCTGATTCCAGCTCTCTGTCTCATTGGTTGTCCTTCTGTGGCCAGCACTGCTGTATCTGAAGCTGTAAGGACTCTTCATGTTGCTTTCCTAGCAGAGCTACTTTGGGGAAGAGCAAAACGGGAAAGCCCCATGGTGCAGAGTGGTAAAGCTGTAGTATTGCAGTCTAAGCTCTGCTTACAATCTGAGTTTGATCCCAGAGGAAGCTGGGTTCAGGTAGCTGGCTCAAGGTTGACTCAGCCGTCCATCCTTCCGAGGTCAGTAAAATGAGTACCCAGCTTGCTGGGGGTAAAGTAGAGATGACTGAGGAAGGCAATGGCAAACCAGCCCGTAAAAAGTCTGCCGTCAAAACGTCATGATGTGACATCACCCCAGAGTCGGAAACGACTGGTGCTTGCACAGGGGACTGCCTTTACCTTTTTAAAGTGGGAAAGAGGACACGGACACGATATTGTTTTGATGCTCCAGAAACATGCATGCACAAGGTGCTCAGTTGGGAAGCAAAAGTGGAATCATAAAGTTGGAAGGGACCTCCAAGCTCGTCTAGTCCAACCCCAAGGACCTCTGTGCCGAAGCAGCCCTGCTTCACATCCCGAACATGATGCCCACTGACTCCTTTCTTGGTGCCCACCAAGTCTTTTAAAAAAGGGGGTGGGGCTCCTGCCCAGCATGGCTTCTGAGTAGCTGCTGGGGGGTCAGGTTGCAGGCGCTCATGGAAATAATGTTCTTTCAGCAGCAGCTCTCTCTCACCCCAGGGTTGATTTTCATTCCTTCTCTCTCCTGGTGTGTTTTTACCCCTCTTTCCCCCTGCAGCTGCTTTGAGATGATCCCCACCACCCAGTGTCAGAATTCCAAAGATGCCCATTGCCTCAAAAAGAAGGGACCCCTGACCTAGCCTATTTCCCCAATGCTTTTTACCAGAGGCTGGTGGTGACGCTTTTGCATGTTGTAGTGATGTAATTCTAAGATACTGAGAGTTGTCTTGGATACCCCATTGTGGCAGACGGATAGCATACGACTTTGAAAATGCTGTTCACTGTGAGCTCTGCCCACGTGTGAATGGGACTCCATGGAGTATGGAAGCCTGTGAAATGGGACGTTGCGGCCGTGTACCTGGTGGTCCCCCTGCACAGAACAGCTTCCATTGAAACTTCGTGGCTTGGAGTTGTGTCGAATGTGGCTTTGCATCACTGTCTGTGGTCTGTTGGATGACTTCTCCTTTTTGCTACTGTCTGTATGAGCAGAGAGTGTTTACTTTGCCTGTTGGCCTCTGTTCAAGCGTCAGGGCTGATGCAAAGAGAACGGTTGGAGAGCAAAAGAGACAGTGCTTTTTAAACCCTTTCCTTGTGTCTGCGCCTACTGGCCTTCCTGGGAACAGAATGCTGCCCTGGGTATGTCATTTCCAGTTTGGTGTAGAGGTGGTGTGCAGACTCTTACCTGGGAGAACCATGTTTGATTCCCCACTCCTCCACTTGCAGCTGCTGGAATGGCCTTGGGCCAGCCAGAGCTCTGTTATCTGGGAGAACCGGGTTTGATTCCCCACTCCCCCACTTGCAGCTGCTGGAATAGCCTTGGGCCAGCCAGAGCTCTCTTATCTGGGAGAAGTGGGTTTGATTCCCCACTCCTCCACTTGCAGCTGCTGGAATGGCCTTGGGTCAGCCAGAGCTCTCTTATCTGGGAGAACCGGGTTTGATTCCCCACTCCTCCACTTGCAGCTGCTGGAATGGCCTTGGGTCAGCCAGAGCTCTCTTATCTGGGAGAACCGGGTTTGATTCCCCACTCCTCCACTTGCAGCTGCTGGAATGGCCTTGGGTCAGCCAGAGCTCTCTTATCTGGGAGAACCGGGTTTGATTCCCCACTCCTCCACTTGCAGCTGCTGGAATGGCCTTGGGTCAGCCAGAGCTCTCTTATCTGGGAGAACCGGGTTTGATTCCCCACTCCTCCACTTGCAGCTGCTGGAATGGCCTTGGGTCAGCCAGAGCTCTCTTATCTGGGAGAACCATGTTTGATTCCCCACTCCTCCACTTGCAGCTGCTGGAATAGCCTTGGGCCAGCCATAGCTCTCACAGAGCTGTCTTTGAAAGGGCAGCTGCTACAAGAGCTCTCTCAGCCCCACTTACCTCACAAGGTGTCTGTTGTGGCAGAAGAAGATAAAGAAGCGTGTAAGCCACTCTGATTCAGAGAGAAGGGTGGGGTATAAATCTATGGTCTTCTTCTTCATCATCCCATAGTGGCTCATTCGACATTTGGGATTCCTTTCTTCACCCGTTGTTTCTCTCTGCAGGGGAGCAAGGGGCATTACCGGTACCATTGGCAGAGCCACAATGTCAAGCACAGCGGCGTGGACGACATGGTGCTCCTTTCCAAGATCTCAGAAGATTCCATTGTGGAGAACCTGAAGAAGAGATACATGGACGACTTCATATTTGTATCCTTTCTGAGTGGTTGTTTTACTAGGGCCATTGGAACTTGGGATCCCGGGTGGGGGTTTTTCTCTCTCACATCATTATGAGTGCTGAGGTCACAGATTGGGTTTCACCCAGTTTGGGGGAGGTGAAGAATGTAACTCTCTGGGGGCAGGACCTCTCTCCTTTGCCCAGGACAGGGGGAAGGCATCCAGGGGGAAATCACTGCTTGAAATGTTCCCCCATTGAATCCCCGCAGTGGGCCCAGGGCGTTGGAATGGGTTCCACTGCCAAAGTTTTCTATTATTCCTCTTGCTTGACTGATTGTAGAAATTAATCCTGCTGTGATGGATTGTGCAGCTTTATGTAGATGTACACTCTAAGACACACCTACACACACACTTTGACTGGCCCCACAAAGAGAGAAAGAGAGAGAGTGCAGTAGAGGATACAGGGACAAACTAGGGTTCAGATTCCCACTTCTGCCATGGGAGCTCGCTGGGCAACCTGGGGCCCATCACAAACTCTCAGACTGGCCTACCTCATGTGGTTGTTGTGGCGGGAGAATGGAGGAGGGGAGAAGGCTGGTCTAAAAGCTGTTTTTTGGGGGCTTGGTATTCTTTGTGTGTGTGTGCGCGCGCACACACAAATGTGTGCCTCTGGAAGTCACATTGACCTCTGCTGACTGACCTGTACTGGGGGCCTGGAGGATATTCAGAGAGGTGGCTGAATAGAGCTTGCCCCTGCCCCTCTGACTGCTGGTATTCCAAGGAGGTCTCCCATGTCGGGGTTGACCCTGCTTAACTTCCGAGATTGGGTTTGCCTGGGCTAAAAGCTGCTTTGAATCCCAGCAGGAAATCAATGCAAATAAAATGCAAATGCACCTCTAGCTGTAACTGCTGCCTGCCAGGGGGGGAAAGTGCACAGATGTGGCTTGGGATGGAGGCAGAGGAAAGACAGGTCCTCTCTAGCTGCAGAACAAAGGCACCTCCTCAACAGCAGTTTTCCTACCTCTCCCTCCCTAAAAATGTGCAAAGCTTGACAGTTGCAGGTTTTCTTCTGTCACAGCTCCGTTCTGGAAAAGCTCCCCCTGTTGACTTTCTGCCTGCCAGGAACAAGATGGCCACAACAACCCTGCTTGTGTTTGGCTCATAAAGGTTAAGTGGGTCATTGGAGTTCTGGTTCTGTCACTCAGCCGGGAAGGGAAGGCCTTTTCTGAACATGGGAGCCTGTCGGAATGCTCTTCTCAGAAGCAGCACCCGCTGCTTTCCTGCTGGAAAGATCCAGAGAAGCGAGACGCAACGGCCTGCTCTTGGCTCCTGGTTTTCATATCCTGCAGCAGTGAAACTGGTCTCGAGCCGCTCAGCCAGGATTAAGTCTTTGGGAAGAGTGGGACATGGAAATTGGACAAGGCTTTCTCCTTCCGCTTCCAGAGGCAGCGTTTTGCATTTCCTTTGGGTGACTCAGGGTAAAGCGATATATAATTCAGGTGGGCAGCCATGTTGCTCTGAAGCAGGGGTGGGATTCTAGCAGGAGCTCCTTTGCATATTAGGCCACACATCCCTGATGTAGCCAATCCTCCAAGAGCTTACAAGCCTCTTTTTTGTAAGCTCTTGGAGGATTGGCTACATTAGGGGTGTGTGGCCTAATATGCAAAGGAGTTCCTGCTAGAATTCCACCCCTGGTCTGAAGCAACAGAACCAAATTTGAGTCCAGTGGCATCATTAAGACCCACAAAGTTTAATTCTGGGTGCATGTGCACACGAAAACTTCTACACAGAATTAAACTTCGTGGGTCTTAAAGGTCCAACCGCACTCTAACTTGGTTACATTATGTGTGTGAATGCATGTGGCCAAATTCTCTGCTGGGTGCTTTTAGAAGGGATCAGTTTGGAGAAGGATGGGGGAGGCATAACCTTCACTTCTTCAGCCACTCCCCCCCCCCGCCCCACCTTTCAAGGGAATGTGCTTTCAACTTGTGTCTCTCCTGTCTTACCAAATTCTTCTCCAGGTGACTTAACAGGGCAGGGGGAGAAAGAAACAACACAAATAATACAAAGAAACAGAATGCAATACAAAATACACAACACAATACAAAAGCAACACAATGATACAAAGAAACACAATATAATACCAAATACACAACACAATACAAAAGCAACACAAATACAAAGCAACACAAATAATGCAAAGCAGTGAAGCAGTAAAGCAATTTAAAACAATCCTATAACAAACACGAATTTGAGCAGACTTCGGAGGATGGTGGAAGACAGGAGGGCCTGGCGTGACTTTGTCCAGGGGGCTGCAAAGAGTCAGACTCGACTGTGCGACTGAACAACAAAATAAAACTAATTGCCTTATAGGGCTGCTCCAGAATTTGGGGAGATGGGGCCTGAGGACGGTAGGAACCTCAGCGGGGAACAAGCCCAGAGAGTCTTCCACCCTCCAAGGCAGCCGTTTTCTCCAGGGGACGACATGATCTCTGTAGTCTGGAGATTACCGTTATTTCTGGGGGATCCCCAGGCTGGCATCATTAGCAGGGAAGGGACGCCAGCGGGGTGCAGTGCCCTAGAGTCCACCCTGCAAAGCAGCCATTTTCTTCTAGGGATCTGATCTCTGCTGCCTGGACTGTAATACTGAAATATGTCCAGGCACCACCTGGAGGTTGGCAATCCCACACTACAAGTAAGCAGTGTTACGTATTACGAAAAACCAACAAGTGAACAACAGCTGCAAGGTCCTTCTCCTCCCAGCCCGCAGCAGTGGGGCAGAGCTGTCCATTGGCAATCTCTGGGCTTTGGCCACCGACCGGTTCAGCTGCCGCCCCCCCCCCTTCCCATTCATGGGGAAACGTTAACAGCGGGGCCCTTCTGGGCAAAGGTTATCGAACCATCCTGTAAAATGCAGGCTGTGTTTACCAAGCAGTTGCTTCCACGGATAGACCATCGAGATGCCTCGGGCGGTGCCTCCCGCAGCCTCCTCTGGAAAGGGTGGCCGGCCCAACACGGAAGTTCTGCTCGCTTGCCCCTTTTCTAAAAACAGAAAGAAAGAAAAACGTTTAACAGGCATGACATCATCCTGTCGTGATTATCCCACAACAATGGCCTCTTGTGTGTACAGCACTGAGTCCTGATTGTGTGTGGGGTGAATACAAAAAGCCGTTGATGCTGGTGTGTCCGTTCACACAGCACCAGGAAGCCAAACATGTTGGAATGTGTTTACAGCCCAGCATTGGCTGTACCATAAAATTCTCCCAATTGCTGCTCGTAAACCAAGCTCAGACCACAGAATGGTGGGTGTAGCTCTTTACCCAGCTTTGGTCAACTAAGCCAAGGTTCGCTCCTCCCAAAACTTCTCCTGCTGTTGGGATTGTAACTGGCCCAACCATTGAATCCTTATCTCTGATCGCAAGAGGAGAATTAGCAGAATTTGAAGTGTTGGTAGTAGGCCAAAGGGAAAAAAAGGGTGGGGGAAGCGCTTGACAGAGCTTCCATGCTGAATCACAGCAGTGGCCCACCTAATCCAGCTTCCATCTAACCCTGTGACCTGCTTCATGCAGTAGTCAACTAGATGGTTTTGGAAGGCCCACAAGTGCAGCGAGGGGCATGCATGGAGTCCAAAGTGTCCTCCTATTGCTGATCTGCACTGGCATTCAGAGTGCTACTGCCTCTGAACATGGAGGGTCCACTGAATCGTTATGATTAACAGTCCCAGTTCATGAGGACTAGTCTAAAACACCTCCAGTTTGCCTCAGAGCCAGTTTGGTGTGGTTAAGTGCATGGACTCTTATCTGGAAGAACTGGGTTTGATTCCCCACTCCTCCACTTGCAGCTGCTGGAATGGCCTTGGGTCAGCCAGAGCTCTCTTATCTGGGAGAACCGGGTTTGATTCCCCACTCCTCCACTTGCACCTGCTGGAATGGCCTTGGGTCAGCCCGAGCTCTCTTATCTGGGAGAACCGGGTTGGATTCCCCACTCCTCCACTTGCACTGCTGGAATGGCCTTGGGTCAGCCAGAGCTCTCTTATCTGGGAGAACCGGGTTGGATTCCCCACTCCTCCACTTGCACCTGCTGGAATGGCCTTGGGTCAGCCAGAGCTCTCTTATCTGGGAGAACCGGGTTTGATTCCCCACTCCTCCACTTGCAGCTGCTGGAATGGCCTTGGGTCAGCCATGGCTCTCTTATCTGGGAGAACCGGGTTGGATTCCCCACTCCTCCACTTGCAGCTGCTGGAATGGCCTTGGGTCAGCCAGAGCTCTCTTATCTGGGAGAACCGGGTTGGATTCCCCACTCCTCCACTTGCAGCTGCTGGAATGGCCTTGCGTCAGCCAGAGCTCTCTTATCTGGGAGAACCAGGTTGGATTCCCCACTCCTCCACTTGCAGCTGCTGGAATGGCCTTGGGTCAGCCAGAGCTCTCTTATCTGGGAGAACCGGGTTTGATTCCCCACTCCTCCACTTGCACCTGCTGGAATGGCCTTGGGTCAGCCATAGCTCTCTTATCTGGGAGAACCGGGTTTGATTCCCCACTCCTCCACTTGCAGCTGCTGGAATGGCCTTGGGTCAGCCATGGCTCTCTTATCTGGGAGAACCGGGTTGGATTCCCCACTCCTCCACTTGCAGCTGCTGGAATGGCCTTGGGTCAGCCATAGCTCTCTTATCTGGGAGAACCGGGTTGGATTCCCCACTCCTCCACTTGCAGCTGCTGGAATGGCCTTGGGTCAGCCAGAGCTCTCTTATCTGGGAGAACCGGGTTGGATTCCCCACTCCTCCACTTGCAGCTGCTGGAATGGCCTTGGGTCAGCCAGAGCTCTCTTATCTGGGAGAACCAGGTTGGATTCCCCACTCCTCCACTTGCAGCTGCTGGAATGGCCTTGGGTCAGCCAGAGCTCTCTTATCTGGGAGAACCGGGTTGGATTCCCCACTCCTCCACTTGCAGCTGCTGGAATGGCCTTGGGTCAGCCATAGCTCTCGTAGTTGTCCTTGAAAGGGCAGCTTCTGGTGCAGCTCTCTCAGTCCCACCCACCTCACAGAGTGTCTGTTGTGGGGGAGGAAGGTAAAGCAGATCGTGAGCCACTCTGAGATTCAGAGTGGAGGGTGGGGTATAAATCCAATTTCTTCTTCTTCTTCTTCTCCCAGGCATTAGGGACAACTGCAGCTTGGTCAAACTGAAGTGTGAGGTGAGGACAGGGAAACAACCCGTGTTGTGCCTTTCATAGAATCTCAGTTTATCATGACCCTTGAATTGAGCCCCTCTCTGATTTTGGGATCAGTTTGTTTTCAGCCATCTTAATCTGCTGCTTTAGGATTTGCCTAATTCCTTTATTTGCTTGGATCTATTTCCTTTGGACTTGGGTTATCTTCTATTGGCAAGTTGTTTTTTTGCGCTGCATAGTTCAGCTGAATTCCTTTGATAATGCTGCCATATTGAAATCTTTGAAGGCAGGCTGCTCTGGCAACTCAAAGAAAGGGTTATGAATATTTTTCTGACTTGTATAAAACAGAAGGGGGAGAGCTGGAGGGCATCGTTGCAGCCTGGGGCGTAATGGACCTTAACAGTTTTGAGCGCAGACCTACATCGGCTCCGTGCTGATCTCGGTGAACCCTTTCAAGCAGATGCCCTACTTTGGAGAGAAAGAAGTTGAAATGTACCAAGGAGCTGTAAGCAGAAATTCTTCTCCATGCTGCCTTTCATTTAGTTTCAGCTTTGTCCGCTGATGTCTTGGTTGGAGATGGACTGCAATACTGCAGCCGTCACATGTAAAGACTTGGCTTGACATTTTCCACGAGCAGAGCCGGCATTCCCTGGAGGGAAGGAGCTGAGGTTCTGTTCCTCTCCAAGTGCACCTTTGCGCGCAAGAAAAGACACAAGGTGGTCAACCGCTGGCGAGGTTGTATGCAGTGTTCATTGAAGCAAACGGGAGATGCCCCCATTAATTTTGGAGGGTGCCAGGGAGTGTTCCAGTAAGGTATACCCAGACAGTATTTAATAGGAGACTGTCCTCTGAGAAATGTCCAGTTTACCTGGAACCAAAAATTAAGTGGCACCCACCCCCCACTCCCAGCCTTAGATTAGAAAATTCTAGAAATTTGTAGTAGGAGACGAGAGGAGCTTTTGCGAGTGACTCCCCTGCCACAAATGTAGCTAGTCTTGAAGAGGAGATCAGGAAGGTATCAGAACTGTGTGTTGCTGAATAGGGACACAGGAGTTTTATCTCACCAGAGATGCTAATTTTCAGCCCCCAAAGCAATTCCCCTCTGGTCTAATCAAGCTGATTACATTTTGCATTGTCCCTTGGCATCCCTTACAACACCTCTCCCACCTGAGAGCTCCACTCCTGTTCTGCCAAGTCTGAAGGGAACTTTGACCCTGAACTTCCTGCCCATCTCTAAGGAGCCGCTGGACTGGAATCTGGCTGATTGAGTGGTTAACGTTCATTTCCCTCCTTTTAGGCTCAATATGAAAATCCACCTCATATCTACGCTCTAGCGGACAACATGTACCGGAATATGATCATTGATCGGGAGAACCAGTGTGTGATAATCAGGTCAGATTCTCTCTTTCTCTCCCTGTAGTGCCTTTACTGCCTGGGCCTGGAGGAAGTTACATGCAGTTCTGCCTCACTGGTATTTCCATTACTCAGGCCCTGACCTTTAAGTGCTTAAACCCCAAAGAAAGACCTGGTTCTTTGTCTAGCAGTCCACCTTTGGCTGGGCTGTATCCCTTCAGATGACAGGTGAGAGCATGAACACACCTGAAACTGCCTTCTACTGAATCAGACTCTTGGTCCATCAAGGTCAGTCTTGTCTACTCGGACTGGCTGCTGCTCTCCAAGGTCTCAGGCAGAGAAAAGGTCTTTCACATCATCTATTGCTTAGTCCTTTAACTGGAGGTGCCGGAGATTGAACCTGGGACCTTCTGCATGCCAAGCAGATGCTCTGCCACTGAGCCACAGCCCCTCTGTGCTCCCCCATACAAAGAATTCTCCACTGAGCTGGATAAACTGCCTTCTCTTTTCTTCCTTCTAAATGAAGTTCAGTGTAACCTGATGCACACTGGAGCAAAAAATATCCTTTAAATCTTTGTTGATGGGAGTTGTAGCAGAAGGGGCTGGTAAAAATGCAGCAGTGGTGAAAAAGGCAAACTCCACGCTAGGAATTATTAGGGAAGGGATTGCAAAGAAAACAGCCGATATTGTCGTTCCCCTTGTTCAAAGCTATGGTGTCGCCTCCGTTGGAACACTGTGTGTGGTTTTGGTCACTGTGTCTCAAGGAGATTGCAGAGCTGGGAAAAGTACAGAGGAGGGCGACTAAGATGATTGAGGGGTTGGAGAATCTTTCCTAAATGAGGAAAGGCTGAAGAGTCTGGGATTTGCCAGCTTTAGAAGATGAAGGGCGGCAGGGTTTTTTTGTAGCAGGAACTCCTTTGCCTATCAGGCCACACACCCCTGATGTAACCAATCCTCCAAGAGCTTACAAGACTCTTCTTACAGAGTCTACTGTAAGCTCCAGGAGGATCGGCTACATCAGATGGGTGTGGCCTGATATGCAAAGGAGTTCCTGCTACAAAAAAAAGCCCTGGATCTGTGCACAACAGAACAGTTGCTACAGAAAGTGCAAGAGGGTTTGGCAGAACTTCTCTCCTAAGAGACACATGCGCGTGTGTGTTTTTTCAAACTATCTTTTGCAAACAAGTGATGTGAGATTCTTTGCCAGAGATCAGCTGGATTTTTGAGAGCTGCCAGCCAAGTCCTGTCGCCCTTCTCTCTTGATCCATCGGTGCAGCCTCTTCTTTGACCTTCCCCGGATGAATCTTTTTGCCTGATCTCTCTTGGTGGTGGCTGGCCAGGGTGAGAAAAGGCAGCCTCTGGGGCTCCCCCCCCCCCCCCAAACCCTGCCCTCTCATTCTTGCTCTGCATTTCCCGAGTGTCGTCAGCCTGGCTTGTTTTCTTCCCAACGGATCATCATTGTGGCTTTTTGCCTTCTATTTCTGGTTTCTGAAGCTTAAAAATAAACACACGCTGCAGCGTTTACAGGAATCCTGCCTGCCTGTGGCCGCGGACCGAGCAAAGAAATAGTGACGACGTTAGAAATTTGGCTCTTTGTTAATGTTGTGTGCTCTGTGTGTGTTGCTGCCCAGAAAATTCCTCTTTGCTGTAGCTTTGTGGTGAATGCACTCACTCCGGATGAGCTTTGTTTGCACCCACATCTGTAGGATAACTTTTGTTGGAAGTCACAATGTCCCTCAGGGACCGATGGTATAAAAATGGCCCCTCCAGAGAGGGTTCGTTTGGGAGCATCCGGCCACCCAAGGGCTCGCCCCTCTTCCAATGGGGGGGGGGGAGGAAGAGGTTTTTAAGAGGGGATCGCTTCTGCTCCGAGGAAGCAGCAAGAGAGGCTGAGGGAGTTGCTGTCACCAGCGTGTCACTTGCGAATGTGCAAGCACAACAGAGTGAGCACAAAATGGACCTCTGAAACAGGAAGCACGGCCACTGATCCTGTTTCTAAAGAGCTACAGCTCACGGGTCCCCTGTGCCTCCTCTGACTGGCCTCAACTGAACCCTAGTTTTTTTCCTGTGACTTTCTGCATCTGTCTATATCAGTATGTGCTCAAACTGGCCATCCCTTTCCCCTGACTTTGGTGAAGTTTGCAGTCCAGTAGCTGCTCTAAGTGCCAGGCTGCTGAAGCCATTGCGATAATCTTTCTTTCTTTCTTTCTTTCTTTCTTTCTTTCTTTCTTTCTTTCTTTCTTTCTTTCTTTCTTTCTTTCTTTCTTTCTTTCTTTCTTTCTCTCTCTCTCTCTTTCTTTCTCTCTCTCTTTCTTTCTCTCTCTTTCTCTTTCTTTCTTTCTCTCTTTCTTTCTCTCTCTTTCTCTTTCTTTCTTTCTTTCTCTCTTTCTTTCTTTCTCTCTTTCTTTCTTTCTCTCTTCCTTCCTTCCTTCCTTCCTTCCTTCCTTCCTTCCTTCCTTCCTTCCTTCCCTTTATATCCCACCCTCCAGTTTGGTGTAGTGGTTAAGTGCGCAGACTCTTATCTGGGAGAATCCCACTCTTAACTGGGAGAACCCCACTCCTCCACTCACAGCTGCTGGAATGGCCTTGGGTCAGCCATTGCTCTTGTAGGAGTTGTCCTTGAAAGGGCAGCTTCTGGAAGAGCTCTCTCAGCCGCGCCTACCTCACAGGGTGTTTGTTGCGGAGAGGAAGGTAAAGGAGATGGTGAGCCGTGAGATTCGGAGTGGCAGGCAGAATATAAAACCAATGTCGTCATCATCTTCTCCTTCTTCTCCATTATGGGGTCAGGGTGGTTAACAACCTGTAAAAACAACAAAATGTAAAGCATTGGAAAGGAAAGGTCCCCTGTGTAAACACCAGTCATTTCTGACTCTCGGGTGATGTTGCTTTCACAATGTTTTCACGACAGACTTTTTTATGGGTGGTTTGCCATTGCCTTCTTCAGTCATCTACACTTTCCCCTCAGCAAGCTGGGGACTCATTTGACTGACCTCGGAAGGATGGGAGGCTGAATCTACCTCGAGCTGGCTACCTGAAAACCCAGCTTCCGTCGGGGATCGAACTCAGGTCATGAGCAGAACTTAGGACTGCAGTACTGCAGCTTTAACATTCTGCGCCACGGGGCTCTCTGTAAAGCATTAAAACAGTAATATACAATAAAATTACAGATCTTAACAAATCTTTGGTGGTTGTGGCACTCGTAATGCTGGTATAGTGGTGTTGGCTGATATTGTCCGTCCTTTGGCTTAGCAGAATCAAAACCTCCCAGCTGCAGAAGCCTTTCTCTGTGAGCAGATCTGACCTGCAATACGGCACTTTGGTTTAAGGGGGTGCGTGTGTGTAGTTCAGTGGCAGAGCATCTGACTAGGATACAGGTCCCAGGTTCAAATCCCAGCGTACCAAGTTGACGGGATCAGGTATGCCTTAGAGGTGCTGGAGAGCAGCTGCCAGTCTGAGTTGTCAATACTGACCTTGATGAACCAGGCTCAGAATGAAGAAGCGGCCTTACATGTTTTAAGGCAAACTTTTGGAAAGCTTGCAGGCAAATAAAGCATGCATTAAAAAGTTTAAATTAATATAAAGGAAATTCTGATATTCTGTTACTGCAAGTGCAGTAACAGCTTTAGGTGACCTATAAACTTATGCTAGTTTGCTGTTCACCTATGTAGAGGCATCTGCCCATATATATGAGGCGTTAACTTCCATTTTAATGTATCTGAGGAAGCGTGCGTGCACACGAAAGCTCACACCTGGAATAAAGGTTTGTTGGTCTCAGAGATGCCCCTGGACTCTTTAACTTTGTTCTGCTGCTTCAGACCAACATAACTGCCTGCCTGGGTCTAGCTATGGGGGCTTTGCTTTCTAAACCACAAGGAAGATGTGGAGAAGGGTGCGTGATCAACCTAGTTTCAGTATTAAATCAGCTGGCAGCCATTCCCTTGGAGGTAGGCATTGGGCGCGCAGGGAACTTGTCTCCTTCTCCCATTCGCCCTTCTGAGATGAGAGTCCCCCCGCACAACTCACGGCTGCTTCCTCCGGTGGGGCTGGCAAGGGGAGTCCTGTAGATGCCTCATCCCTGTGTTTCGGTTGTGTAGCAACGAGACTTGACAGATTGAGCCTCGGCTGCTGCCAGAAGGTTACTTGTGTGGGCATCAAATGCTCTCTTGACTTCTCACTTAATTTTAATCATCCTAATGCAGAACGGGTTTTGTGATTTATTGTCTGGCTTTCGTTGCTGCCACCGGTTGGGCTGCTGAGTCGACGGGATTTGCCAAACGCTGACTCAGTTGCTCAGGCTTAACTGTTTGAGGACCGGATGGCCCTGTCTTGTTTCTTCCTCATCACTGTGTCTCTGGGGTTGGTTGCTGTGTGTTGGCATCCGTGCCATGCTTGGCGAGACCTTTCCAGACCGCGTTTGGAGACAGATGTGGCTGAAGAAGGCAGATGTGTTTTATCTTCTTCTTCTGTCAGAGGGCGATTGTGGGCAGTTTTTACCCAAAGCTGTGCAGCTCTGCAACTGGAATTATGACACAAAGCTCCATTTCCTAATAGTTGTCCTGATTGCTTCAGCTTTCGGAAGTCAGGTTTAAAATCCTGGAATTTCTTCTCATGCGTGTGAGTTGATTTTGTGTATACCCATACCAGCCATGTGATGCCACCCCTCTCATTCAAAACTCCACCTTCTCTGAGGAGCCCTTGACACAAACCTTCTCTCCTCTGCTGGAAATAAGCCTAAATGTGTGCAATTGGGATGAACACACCTCCTCCCCCTGGCTTGCCCCTTCCCTTTCTCCCTCCCCTTCCTGGTGCCATATTTTAGATTGTAAGTTCCTTGAGGCAGGGATCAGCATTCTGCCCTGCGCTTGGATGGCACGGCAGCATGTAAATGATGCTGAATGCCTTTTTCAATAAATGTGCGTATGGCTTATTTTAGTGATCCTCACAACAGCCCTGCAAGGGAGGCCTCATATTGCAGATAGGAAGCAAAGAGAACCCGTGACTGAGCTGCAGAAGGGGTGACATATGGAAATCTAGCTCTTGGTGATTGTGCTGCTTGGGGTCTTTCCAGGTGGGCGGTTCTGACAGTCAAGAATGCAGGAGGAAACTTTGGAACGGCACAGTCTATGGGAGAGTTGGAGTGGGCAGCTCCAGGTTGGAAAATACGTGGAGTTTTGGGGGGTGGAGACTGGTGAGGATGAAGTTTGGGGAGGGGAGGGACTTCAGGGACGCTTTCCAGGTGGGCATCAATGAGACGGGATGCCACGGAGCCCACCCTCTGAATTAGCCGTTTTCTCCATGTGAACTGATCTCTGTTGCCTGGAGATCGGTTGCAATATCAGGAGAGGAGCTGTAATCTAAGAAGGCTGGCAAACCTACAAAGTAACAGAGATAGCATTCTGGCTAGAATTCTGGCTAGAGCCAGTTTGGTGTAGTGGTTAAGTGTGCAGACTCTTATCTGGGAGAACCAGGTTTGATTCCCCACTCCTCCACTTGCAGCTGCTGGAGTGGCCTTGGGTCAGCCATAGCTCTCTTATCTGGGAGAACCGGGTTTGATTCCCCACTCCTCCACTTGCAGCTGCTGGAATGGCCTTGGGTTAGCCATAGCTCTCATAGGAGTTGTCCTTGAAAGGGCAGCTTCTGGGAGAGCTCTCTTAGCCCCACCCACCTCACAGGGCGTCTGTTGTGGGGGAAGAAGATAGAGGAGATTGTAAGCTGCTCTGAGTCTCTGATTCAGAGAGAAGGGCGGGGTGTAAATCTGCAGTTCTTCTTCTTCTTTCCATATACCTCTCTGGGAACTGAGAACCACTTGGGGAAATTGTGCCAAGCTCCTAGGTGCAAGTAGGCCTTGGAGAATAATAGTAGAGTGAGCATGGTGTAGTGGTGAAGACGGAGTGTTGGACTGGGAGAACTGGGTTCGGATCCCCACTCTGCCATGGCAGTTTATGGGGTGACCTTGGTCTCGTCACGCATTCTCAGCCTAATTGACATCACAGGGTTGTTGTGAATTTAAAATAGAGAATGATGTCAGCCACTTTGGGTGTCGATAAATTTAAAATTGCTTTAAGGGTTTGACTTGCGGGACAGGCTGTGTGATTGATGTGAGTAAATGGAAGGGTTTTTAAAGCTGCCAGGTGTGGTTGAAGAGATCTTAAAACACTTTGGGTTTGGTTCAGCCTTACACTTGGAGCAGAGGATTTTGTAAAGATAGAGGAGAGCCATGTTAGGAAACTGTCCTGATAATTAGAATCTGTTTGGATGTGGCTGAAGTGGGCGTTGTGATTGGGAAGGGCCTGGGGAAATGTTAGCCTTCTGACCGGCGAGCCACTTCCTGCGTGGGTAGCAGGACAGATGTCCTATAGATTGAAGACTCGCACAGCTTTATTCTGGCATCTGCCTTAGTGGACGATACCAGCATTTCCCAACCTGTGGGTCTGGACCCAGAAGTGGGCCATGAAGCCTTTTCTGGAAGGGGGTCGCAGCAGACCAGCCTCCCCCCGCAGTGGCTGCCCCGCTCTTACTGTTGCTCACTTTTGTATTTTGGAAACCGAGAGATGATCCTGGAAAGTGGTATCTTCCATCATGTCATACATTTGTTGGTATTTTTTCTTCATCACATATACATATGATTCAAGTAAAATGTGTCCTGGTGGTGACTAGAGAGAGGCCATGACAACACACATTAAATAATGCACTTTCACTCCACTCTCAGTGCACTTTGCAACTGGATTGTTCTGGGTGAACTGGTAAAGTCCAGTTGGAAAGTGTATTGAAAGTGCATTATTTAGTGTGTGTGATTGCAGCCAGAGTTTGTTAGAATCTTGGAGAGGTGGTGTTGGTTAGAAGAGTCATGGAGAGGGAGTGGTTAGTCAAAGGCTGGAATCTAGCCCTCCATATGCAAAAGCCAGAATCCCCCTTGTGTGAAGTTCACTGTGGGAGCAACTGCACCATTTGTGTGATGTTGGTTGGTTCCTCAGAGCCACCTGGCTGGCCACTGCAGAGAACGGAGTGATGAAATTGATGGGTGCCAAGGTCACAGTTTGCCTAGGATGCCAAAAACCAGGCCCTGTAAGCTCTTGGAGGAGTGGCTACATCTGGGGTGTGTGGCCTAATATGCAAAAGAGTCCCTGCTACATAAAAAAGCGCTGCCAAAAACCCTTGGGCCAGCCTTGGATGGGTCACTGTACTGAGTAAATTTGGACGGGTGGGCCACCATACCGAAAAAGGCTGGAAACCACTGGACTACAGCATCCTTCTATAG